>NC_064647.1:97562210-98215510 GCF_023864345.2 Schistocerca serialis cubense
GAGAGACGACAGAGAAAGGGTGGGGGGCGAGAGAGACGAGAGAGAAAGGGTGGGGGGCGAGAGAGACGAGAGAGAAAGGATGGGGGGCGAGAGAGACGAGAGAGAAAGGGTGGGGGGGGGCGAGAGAGACGAGAGAGAAAGGGTGGGGGGGGGCGAGAGAGACGAGAGAGAAAGGATGGGGGGCGAGAGAGAAAGGATGGGGGCGAGAGAGAAAGGGTGGGGGCGAGAGAGAAAGGGAGAGCAAGAGAGGAGAGAAAGGGAGAGCAAGAGAGGAGAGAAAGGGAGAGCAAGAGAGGAGAGAAAGGGAGAGCAAGAGAGGAGAGAAAGGGAGAGCAAGAGAGGAGAGAAAGGGAGAGCAAGAGAGGAGCGAAAGGGAGAGCAAGAGAGGAGCGAAAGGGAGAGCAAGAGAGGAGCGAAAGGGAGAGCAAGAGAGGAGCGAAAGGGAGAGCAAGAGAGGAGCGAAAGGGAGAGCAAGAGAGGAGCGAAAGGGAGAGCAAGAGAGGAGCGAAAGGGAGAGCAAGAGAGGAGCGAAAGGGAGAGCAAGAGAGGAGCGAAAGGGAGAGCAAGAGAGGAGAAAGCGAGAGCAAGCAGGGGGAATGAGGGAATGGATGAAAGAGGATAAGGGGAAAGAGGAGAAAGGCAAACAGGAAGGGACGTGAGAACTAAGGGGGCAGAGAGGAAAAGAGGGGAACAAAGAATGGGGAGGGAAGGAGGAAAAGGCGTCAAAGTTTGGGGAAAGGGTGTAATGAAGAGGCTGCGTGAGATAACTTTAGGGGATAATGTCTGTCGATTACTGTTCATATGATGTGGAATTTCTTTGCTATAATATTCGTTTCATGAGGCAAAAGCTTGAACCTTTCTTTTGTAGGTAACAGGGACGGCGCTCTTTTGTCCAGTCTGACCATGTGCTCCAATGATCTCGTGGTAGACCAGAGGTTTGACAGGCTTCTCTTTGCATTGCTGCTTTCTGGTCGTACTAACCTGCCTGACAGAGGCGTTGCTCGGCGCGGACACAGTGGTGGTGACGGCACCGGCCGCCACCGCCACGTTCGCCTTCACCGCCGCGGCGGCCGCAGTCGCAGGCGTCAAAGTCGCCGCCGCGGTAGACGGAGGCGGCGGGGGCGGAGGCGGCCCCGGGCCGGGAGAGGGCACGGGCGGCTGGTGCTGGTGCTGCCCGTCGGCGGAGGAGGACGACGACGAGGCGGAAGAGGCCGTGGGCGGCCCGGTGATGGACGCCGGGGGCGGCGGCTTGGAGTGCGGGCAACACGGTGGCGGGGGCGGAGGCGCGGCAGCTGCGGCGGCGGCAGCTGCAGCGGCCGCGGCGGCGGCGGCAGCGGCGGCACCGGCGCCGAACTGCGCGGGCCGCACCGCGCGGAACGGCGACGGCAGCGGCGGCGGCGGGGGCGGCGCGGCGGGCGCGGGGGCGGCGGGCAGGTACTGCAGCGGCACGCCCAGCGGCAGCACGGGCGGCGGTGCGGCCGCGGGCCGGTACAGCAGCAGCGGGTGCGCGTGCGCGTGCGGGGGCGGCGGCGGCGGGAACACGGGCAGGTACATGGGCAGCATGCCGGGCGCCGGCGCCGCCGCGAACAGCGGCTCCACCGCCGCCGCCGTGATTGGCACGCCGCCCACGAAGTACTGCATCGCCTGCCGGCACGGCCGCGGGCCAACAGTCAAGAGGCGCAGCGCTTCCGCAGTGCGCGCTGCCGCCGCCCACAGTTCCGACTGGCTCCCTCTCTCTCTGCCAGGGAGGCGCCACGCAATACACACGCAGAGATGGCCAGGAAAAGGGCGGCGGTATACAGAGGGAGACAACACCGAAGAGGGCAACCCCGCGGCGAGAATGAAGTACCGTTGGGCAAGACACACACACACACACACACACACACACACACACACACACGCACACTAACCTTCCCTATAACTAAGTCATATGACGGAGGGCAAAATGCCGAGTTTCTACCATTACGCACTATGAGAAGTGCAGCAGACATTTATAGTTTTGCTCGGTTACTGCTTAAATCGAGCACAGATTTGAACAATGAATCACTTCTTGCCTAACTATAAGGGGTGTTCGAAAAGAAACGAGCCGGAGGCATAATTACTGCAACCAAAACCTGCATGTTAAAAGTATTGACCCCGGCTGTTGAGACAGTTGTCCCACTGTGACACAAGGCGGTGAATGGCTCATAAAATTCCCGGGGATGCGATGTGAACCAGTTCCACACGTACAGCTGCTGCTGGACGTCGTCGTCGACGTCCAAGGCGAATCTTTTGCCCTTATGCTGAAGTTCTCCTTTGACCAAGATGGCCCTCTTCTGATTCACTTCCTGCAGCACGGGGCAAGAGTGAATGCAAAGCATTACGCGCAAACCTTGACCACCCTTCGCCAAGCGGTGAAATCAAAACCAGCCAGGCAATCTCATCCGTGGGGTCATTCTGCTCCACGACAACGCAAAGCCTCCCAAGGCCAACAGTCGAGGCACTCCTGCAGAAATTCAAATGGGAAATTCTCGGTCACCCTCCATACACTCCGGGCTTCTCTTCCTGTGATTACACCATTTTTGGTCCCCTTACAAAGGGGTACTGGTTTCTGTAACTGTGCCTCCGGCTCTCTTTTAGTAGTACATCTAATGTAACTTTCCCGAAATTTTCAATATTAGCATTGTACTGACAGTGCTTTCTTTTTAGAAACGTCGGAATTTCAGTTCCTCTGTAAAGGGTGATTTTGTTGCACTGTGAGTCACGCAGCGTCGCATCCATTGGAGAAGAAAACGAAATATCAGTCTGACACGAAGTATTTAGTTTTCTGCTTATACGTCGACAAAACGTGCGAATTGTTTCATTACGCTCTTATAAAAATGATACTCATTTCTATTCACAATGCCCAGTTTTTACATATTAAACGCTTATGTATTATGACTTTTGCGTAACCAGTACAGATATCGAAAAATATGAAGGCGAATTGGTCACGGAGAAAACTTGCACAGCGAGTTAGATTTTTACACTCCGTCGTTTCAATAATCTTCGTCACTGTCGAGTTCTATATCTGAGGACCAACGTATCTTTGCGAGGTGGGTATACGAGGGCCGTTCAGAAAGTAACCTCCGGTTGATTTAAAAAAATACACCAAGTTAAATAAAAATATTTTAATATATACATCTTACAACTACATCTTTGCACTATTTTTCTACATAGTCTCCATAGCGATTGAGGCACTTATCGTATCTCTTCACAAGCTTTGAAATTCCTTCTGCATAAAAATCACCCGCTTGTGCCTGGAGCCAGCCTGTGACCGCATCTTTGAGCTCTTCGTCGTCATCAAACCGCTGTGACCCGAGCCATTTCTTCAAATGCATGAAGAGGTGATAATCACTTGGGGCCAGGTCTGGGCTGTAAGGTGGATGGTTGATAACGTCCCACTTGAAGGACTCAAGAAGGGCCGTTGTTCTGCGAGCAGAGTGAGGACGGGCGTTATCGTGCAAAAAAACGATACCGGAAGTCAGCATACCACGGCGTTTGTTCTGTATAGCCCGTCGTAACTTTTTTATTGTTTCACAGTACACGTCTTGATTAATGGTCGTACCACGTTCCATGAATTCAACCAACAACACCCCTTTGGCATCCCAAAACACGGTTGCCATCAGTTTTCTGGCAGAAAAATCTTGCGAGGCTTTTCTTGCTTTGGTAGGCGAATTTGAATGTGCCCACATCTTTGATTGTTCTTTCGTCTCAGGGTTCACGTACTTAATCCAGGTTTCGTCACCGGTCACGATTCTGTTTAACAATGGTTCTCCTTCATCCTCATAACGTGACAGAAAGTCTAATGCAGAGGCCATTCTTTGAGTTTTGTGGTGGTCGGTAAGAATTTTGGGCACCCATCGTGCACAGAACTTACGGTAACCCAATCTTGCTGTCACTATCTCGTACAAGAGAGTCTTAGAAATCTGTGGAAAACCAGTAGACAACTCCGACATTGAGAAACGTCGATTTTCACGAACTTTTGCATCAACTGTCTGAACGAGTTCGTCAGTCACCAATGATGGTCTACCACTCCTCTCTTCATCATGAACGTTTTCTCGTCCACTTTTAAATAAACGTACCCATTCACAGACAACTCCTTCACTCATAACTCTTGGTCCGTACACGGCACAAAGCTCACGATGAATAGCTGCTGCAGAATATCCTTTGGCTGTAAAAAACCTTATGACAGCACGCACTTCACATTTGGCGGGGTTTTCTATTGCAGCACATATTTCAAACTGCCACAAAAACTAAACTAGCGCAGGTACGACGTTCACTCGACCACGGCTTGATGCCGACTGACCTGTTGAGTGCGTGAACGCACAGATGGCGTCGCTACTCCCCCACAACCCGCACTGTGACCAATCGGAGGTTACTTTCTGAACCGCCCTCGTAGAATGACTTATCATTCAGTTCGTCATATTTAGACACAAATAAATACTAGCAAACAGAACAGCATTCGCGTCTCTTAAGTAACGATATCATTCCTTCAGCTTGCAAATTCTCTGATAATCGCAAAAATAGCGTTCGCAAATTTGTGTTTTTGAAAAACTTTTACCCGTCGAATGAAATCTCACATCCATTTGCATATCTTTCGGCGCCACCAAAATCTGCAGCAGTTTTCGCCATTATAATAAACGAACCTTTACAGGGAATATAACCAGTGCCAAAAAGAAACTGAACAGTGTTCCTGCAAATGGATGCGGACACTAGTCAGCAGACAGAGTTGCGGTCTATAAACGCAGTGTTTTGTGATGCAAAAGAAAGGGGCCCGGAATAGGATGATGCCGACAATGTATCAAGTAACTAAGACACAATATTCGACTGTTAATCTTCAGCCATTACAGCCACAAACGGAATTACTCCTGATTATCGCTGACTTCATACGTATTCTCTCTCAGCGATGTGGTACTATACCATCGCACTGCAGGCCCAGATCATCATGACTGACATTTGCAATGAAAAGATACGGTCTGTAAAATTTAGTTTAAAATCAGTTTTAGTGTTCTTTAAAACACCCTTTTCTACACAAAGTGTATCTCAGTAGAAAAAGGACGTGTAGCATACGCAATAAGCGCGTCCTTTCTTCCGCAGATCCTATATAGCAGCGTGAGGCACCAGCACTTCTTAAAGAAATTTTACTACCTCGGCAGCAAAACAGCCCATGACGGACGGAGCACTGACGACATCAAAAGCAGACTAGCATTGGCAGAAACGGGCATTCCTGGCCAAGAGAAGTTTACTAATATCAAACATAGGTCTTAATTTGAGGAAGAAATATCTGAGAATGTACGCTGGAGCACAGCACTGTATGGTAGTGAAACATGGACTGTGGGAAGAGCGAAACAGGAGAGAATCGAAGAATTTGATATGTGATGCTACAGAAGATGATCGGAAATTGGGTGGCCTGATAAGATAAGGAATCAGGAGACTTTCAGCAGAATCAGCGAGGAAAGGAATACATGCAAAGCATGGAGGAGGAGGAGGAACAGGATGGCAGGACATTTGTTACATCGCGGAATAATTTTCATGGTGTTATAGGGAGCTTTAGCCGGTAAAACTTTTAGAGGAAGACAGAGATTAGAATACACCCAGCAAATAACTGAATACGTAGATTGCGAGTGCTACTCTGGGATGAAGGGGTTGGCAGAGGGTAGCAATTCGTGGCAGGGCGCATCTAACCAGTCACAAGACTGAGGAAAAAAAAAAATTTTCGTTGAGTTTTGTAATATGTCATGTGGTAAGACTAGACTCTTACATGAGCACTGCTTATTTCCGTGAACGCTATGTAACCTGCCTCCAGCCGAGCAAATTCTAAAGTAAATGACAGTACTAATCACGATTTCGATTAGCTTAAGTCATTTATATACTTCATTGTTGTTTTCAAAAATCTACGCTTCCGTGGAATTTTAAATAGTGGCGGTAACTTAAATTTTGGAGGAGGAGGAGGAGGAGAGAAAAAAAGCTATGAAAAGTCTCTGCGAAAATCTTCCTATAGGAAATGTGGAATCCGTTGCCCGAGATATTCATCCTGTCGATAAATTCGAAAACATCTAAGCTTAGAGCACAGTACGCTAATGATTATCTACAGGTTGTTGACATCATTGAACTGTAGGCTGGAACCATTAGTGAAGTCAGCCATTTTCAAATCAGAGAACCAACCTTTTTACAACTTGTTTGCAACCAACGGAACAGGCAGTGAGTTGCTTTCGGAAGCACTGTTAGTAAACAATGGTTCTGTTTTTACTACCTGCATTACGATTTGGCAACCCGGACGATCGAGAGGAAAGAAAGCAGACAGGTCAGCAGCAATTTCACATATCTTTGCGCATTTCATTGGAAATAGTCAACTTTGTTACACGGTATCTGCAACAGTGTGTGTCGATAAAATGCTTGAACCTTGGAAGGTGCGGGCTTAGAACGTATATGCCAAACAAAACGGGAAAATATAGCTTGAAAATTCAGTGCTTCACTGATGCACGTCCCAAATTACTTGCATGATGCGGACATTTCGTCCGGGAAAGGCAGCGATGGTTACACACTTTCCAACCATGAGAAAGGTCAGCGTTCAAACAGAGACGGTACTTTTCTGGAAACACGCGGATGAATATTACGCGTAGAAGTGTCTTCTCAACAGAACTAGTGAATGATTTATTTATTTATTTTAAAAGGTTTGAAGACATTTTAAATCATCAGATTACTTATATACCTAAAGACAGATATCACTTATCCTAAAGACGTGGCACTATTCTTTACGGAAGAGGGTAAGAAAAATATAAAACGACAAAAAAAAAAAAAAAAAGAAAATTTCTGTTTCACAAGTATCCAGGAGAAGACTATTTTGTGAAAAACAGCAGGGTATCGCTTGAAATTTTATAGCTCCTGTCTCTACCATTACGAATACCAACATCCTATATTTATATGCAAGACTAATATAACTTTCAACAAGAATATTTCACAATCTGAAAACCAACCGGCCCATTGTGGTTTAGTGCATCGGTGTGAGGAATATTAAAGATTATAAAAGGCTATTTCATAAAAAAAGAGAGTACCATCAACAAACTTCGGAATTCGGCGCAGTTATGATACAAAATTGCAAATTCGCAGTTATTCGTTACCGGATGCGGGACGTATTATCTACTAACAAAAAAGCTGGCAAACAGTGTGCTCTTACGAATGTACTGTGCTGTTTTTGGGGCGCACCTACATTACCGAAAGGTTAACACGTGGCACGGTCATCCGCTCCAAGCTGCGGGCTGTCTATCCAACGGCTTCCAGGGACGAAAAAATCTCTTTTCAGTATCTCGTATAATTACTGGCCGAATTTTAAAATTTAAAATGCTGTCATACTCTGCTCATCTTACGTTAAAGGCTTAACTCAGTAGGGCAAGTATTACAGTTCGCAACTGTGTACCGTAAACGAGTATGTGCCGAGAGAGCGTGACTCAAGGCGCGCAAAAATACCCAAACTATATTCATCCAGTATTTGAAAATAGTAGCGCTCCACCTTTACGAAACTTTTTCTTTGCCGCATCCACAAACTGGTGAAATGAAGAGTGTTTACGTTTACTACATTTTCACTGTTCACGCAGTAACACTTCAACACCAGGCATGACGTTTTAATTTATTATTTCTTTACTGCTACCTCTCTTCACAACACATTTTGAAGACAGAATCCACATACACTACTGAAGGTACTTGCAAAATTTATATCATTGTACTGCATACAGTACAGGAGACATGACGCAATAAACACTGAGATGCATGAAAAACTAGACTATAATCGTCTAGTATTTCATAACGAGAGCACTTAGCGACTTCCAACGAACTCTGAACAAAATTTCAAACCTTTTCTGAAAATTTTCTCACTTAAATGCTTAACTTCAGAAATTTATCACATTAACTCATCTGCAATCAGACGTTTGGAGCTGTTTTCTGAATGGGACTTCGATTCTTTAAAGACTGACTGGTTTACTGGTTGGTGAATAAGTTGCCAAGTGCCGTTCCTTTGAGGAAACCCTACGGAAGGCAAAAGCTGGGAAGTATCCTGTAATTTAAGCCTGGATTCTTACCTTTGTGCACTATAAAAGGGTGAGCTGAGGTATACCTCTAACTACGTACACACTCTGTAAACATTTGAAGTTCACAGCAGAGTGTACTTCCCATTGTCCCAGTTGTTAGGTCTTCATACTGCTCCATCCAAGACTGCAGCATGGGAGGAATGAATGCGTAAATATCTACGTGTACTGCATTTTGTCTATTCGAACCCTGCGGGGGCGGTGCACAGGGGCTTTAGTATGCTCTTACATCCATCATTTAAAGCTGGTTACTGTTCATAAGTAGGCTTTTTCACGAGATTCTGCGTGTATCTTCAAGCGCCTGACAATTCAGTTTCTTCTCAGCATCTCCGTGACACAGTCTCTCAGGTAAAACACACCTGTGACCATCCCGTGCTGCACTTGTCTGTAGTCCCTTGTTAGTCCTGTTTGGTACGGGTCCCACACACACGAGCAGTAGTCTATGGTGGGTCGCAAGAGGGTTTTGTAAGGAATTTCTTTTTTTAGACTGTATTTCCCTAGTATTCCACTAGTGAACCGAAGTCTGCCACCTGCCTTACCTACGACTGAGCCAATGTGATCTTTCAATTTCATATCCGTAAAAACTGTTATTCACACGTATTTGTATGAGATGACCGATTCCAATATCGTGACTTGATATTTTCCGATTTGTGAAATGTACAGTTTCAGTTATCAATATTTAAAATAAGTAGACAATCCTTGCACCTCTTTGAAATCTTACCAAGATCCGACTGAATATTTGTATAGCTATTTTCTGACAGTACTTCATTACAGGCAACCGTAGAAATCCGCGAAAAGTCTATGGTTACTATTAATGTTGTCTGCAAGGGCTTTATACAACACGAACAGCCAAGTGTCCAAACCCAATTCCCCGAAACGCACAGGCCGTTAAATACACCTGACAATCACTCTCCATCCAAGATAATATGCTGCGTCCTCCCTATCAAAAAATCCTCAATTCAGTTACAAATTTCACTTTATATTCCATAAGAGAGTACTTACGACAATAAAAGTACGAGTGGTACTGAGTCAAACTTTATCGGAAATAAAGAAATGATGCATCTGACTGACTGCCTTGATCCGTGGTTTTTAGCGTGTCCCGATCGAGAAGTCCGAGTTTTTTGAATCCACGCTGGCTGCATGGAGGTCATTCCGTTCGAGATACCTCATTACGTTTGAGCTCTCGCAAAATAATCCACAGGCACTATTCCGCTCAGAATGCACTCTCCATTGAAGGCGCACAATATCGCCAGCTTCTATCAAATGGCTCTGAGCACTATGGGACTTAACATCTCAGATCATCAGTCCCCTAGAACTTAGAACTACTTAAACCTAACTAACCTAAGGACATCACACACATCCATGCCCGAGGCAGGATTCGAACCTGCGACCGTAGCAGTCGCGCGGTTCCGGACTGAAGCACCTAGAACCGCTCGGCCACCGCGGCCGGCCAGCTTCTATCGTCAATGGGTTCATGAAGTGCTACGTATCCAATATCCTGGATGGCAGCGAGGACAACGCTCTTTGGAAGTGTGTGCCGAAAACACTGAATTTGTGAAACAAATTCTATACAGTACAGTTAACGGAGACATCTATAAGTACTATGATTAGGAGGCTGGTAATTTTGTGTAACTTGTTTACATAGCAACATAAAACAACGTGATTAGGAGTGACCATACTGTGAACAGTTTATGCAAATAGGTAACGAGAGTGTTTTTTCCACCGAGTTTCTCTGTCCCCCACCCCCAACCTCTCCCCACAAAATTAAGTGTGCGGCTTATATTACGGCCAATACGATATATTTATTAGAATTATACTCTGTCTTTCTACAGAGACTATCACTAGGCAATGTGTGCTATCCACAGCTGGTCTACATGAAAAATTTCAAAATATTAACAGTGGATTCCTCCTCAGGGGACACCGCCTTAACGTAGCACTGTCCATGAGAGCGAGGAGGTTTGCGTGCTCTGGATCCGGAGGGCTTTGCCGGCGGTAGCGTAGCTACCAGCAGGGTCACCCATGCAGGACAGGCAGAAGGGGAAACAAAGTGTGTCCCACAACGTCCTACCGATAACCTGTCTCCTGTCCTATCCTATCACAAGCCCATCCTTTTTCCTTATCATTCTCAATTTTTTACAACATAGGGCAGGGAGGGCTCTAGAGGCATGGTGAAGTCAGTCGCCCTAAGAGCGTAAACCCGATACAAATCCAGGCCCTCCAAGTTGGGGGTTGATCATGGATCTAACAACCCCATATCGGAAAAAACATATTGTTACGAAACTCAAAGATAGGAATAGCCGGACTGATCATACTGATGAACGACCCATGCAAGGAAAAGGACACCGTAAACCGAGAAATGATATATACTTTGCTACTTGGAATGTAAGAACTTTGAACAAACCAGGAGCTCTACATGGACTCAAATAAGGAATGGAGAAATACCGTATAGGAGTAGCAGCAATTCATGAGGTCAGATGGAAAGGGGGTGGTATAATAAGAAGTGGTAATTACACAATTATGTAAAGTGGAGGAGACAGTGGTATAGTAGGTGGTACTGGCTTTCTTGTAGACAATAAGTATAAAGCAGCAGTCATAAATTTTAACCCTATAAATGAAAGGATGTGTACTTTGAGAATGAAGGCTCGCGTCTTCAACATCACTCTAGTATGTGTGTATGCACCCACAGAAGACGATGAGGATGAAGTGAAAGATGAGTTTTATGGGCTGGAACAGGAATTAGAAGGCATACCGAGGAATGATGTAAAGATAGTGATAGGTAACTTCAATGCAAAAGTGAGAAAAGAAGAAACCTTTAGAGAAACAGTAGGAAATGAAAGCCTGCATGAGGTGTCGAATAAAAATGGACAAAGACTTACAGACTTTGCCATGGGCAATGCAATGGTAATGAAGAGTACACGGCTCCAAAGAAAGAACATAGGAAAGCTACATGGCGCTCGCCAGATAGCACTACTTTTAATCAAATTGACGATGTGGTAATCAACAGGGGACATGCGTCTGACATCCTTGAAGTTGATATCTGCAGGAGGGCTGACTGCGTTTCGGATCATTATATGGTAAAAGTGAAATGCAGACAACGCACAGCCGTCTATAGATCCAGAGAGAAGAGAAAAGCTCCGCGAAGATAAAATGTTTCAAAACTGAAAGAGAAGGGAGTATCCGAAAAGTGTGAGCCTAACAAAGCCAAGCTCTGGAAAGCATTGAAGGGAAGTGGAGTATGATTAAAGAAGCTCTTCAAGAAACTGCAGAAGAAGTCTTAGGTTTAGAAAAAAGGGTGAGAAGGGCAGGATGGTAAGATGAAGATTGTAAAAAGGCAGTGGAAGAGAGAAATGAGGCAAGGAAGAAAATGATAAATAGGACAACAAGATCTAATACACAAGAATTCACGAAGAAAAGGAAAAGAGGCAGATAGGATTTGCAGAGGAAAGAAGCGAGAATTAGAGAGGAGATGGATTACGGAGCTAGAAGAAGAATGCAATGATCAAGAAGTAAGAAAATTCTACAAGAGAGTTCAGGAACTGAAGAAAGGCTTCCAACAACGTACGGTATGCTGCAGAGATAAAGAAGGAAATTTTATAGGAGGAGAAGAACAGATTGTAGACCGATGGGCCGAATATTTCAGTAAGCTACTGAATGTCACTACAGAAAGAGAAGTTCTGGAAGAAAATGAAACAAGTCACCAACTGTGGCAGAATGTTAGTCAGGATGAAAGACCTGTACCTATACCAACAATAGAGGAAGTTAGGAAATCAATTAAAAGTCTAAGGAATAATAAGGCTCCAGGCAACGATAACATTTCTGCAGAGATGATCAAGGGTGGAGATGAGCATCTAACAAGATTGGTACATCAGCTGATGGTGGAAATATGGGAAAAGGAAGAGATGCTAGACCAGTAGAACATGGCCATTATATGCTCGATTCATAAGAAGGACAAAGCAAACACTGAAAATTATCGCGGTATTGCTTTACTCAGCGTGGTGTACAAAGTATTAGCCAAAGCCATTGCTATGAGACTCACACCAATTACAGAAGAAATACTTGGATACTACCAGTGCGGTTTTCGAAGGGGCAGATCAACAACAGACCAGATGTTTAAACAGCCCTATGATAGTGTTAAAAGGAAAAAGCTGTATGACACCCTAATGGAATGGGATTCCCAAGTAAACTTATCAGACAAAATGCCAGGTAAAAGTAGAAGGAAAACATTCTAAAGAATTTCAGGGTAACCAAGGGTTAAGACAGGGTTATCCACGCTAATCTTCAACATAGTGTTGGAAAGTGTGATGCGAAGGGTGGAGTGGATAACCGAGGTGGCACTCTGTTTAACCGTATGCACCAATATCTAGCTTATGCCAATGATGTGTGTATGCTGTCTAGAAGTTTGAAAGAAATGGAAGAAGGATATGGCAGACTGGAAAAGGAGGCAGAACAGTTGGGACTTAGAGTAAACAGCACAAAAACACAGAGTCTCTTTGCTTCCACGAAAAATGCTGTTGTTAAAGAGAAATATAATAAGTTGAATAGAAGCAACTATGAGAGACGTGAGAAGTTCCAATACCTGGGAGTGCTGGTTACCGAGGACAGCAGAATAAGACAAGAAATAAAATCTAGGTTTGCTGCAGGAAATAGGGCTTACTGGGTCCTGATCAAGATGCTTCAGTCACGTAGCCTGAGCAGAAAATCGAAGGTGACTGTCTATGAACAGTGGTAATGTACGGCTCAGAAACATTGACAATGACTAACAGAAGAAGAGCTCTTGAGAAGATGGGAGGGGAAAATATTAAGAAAGATTTTTGCTGTATAGATATCCTGACTTGGTGGCTGAAATTAAGTGTAACAGATAAAGATGGCTGAGCCATGTAGTGCGAATGACAGAGGATCGAGCTGTAAAAAAGAGATATAGGAAATACAGGTGGCAATAGGAGCAAAGGGAGACCCCCGGAAACGATGGCTGCAGAATGTGGAAAATGATTTGAGAAAGATTGGCGTCAGGAGATGGAGGAAACGAGCAGAAAACCGTCAGGGCTGGGCTGTGATCATCAGAGGGGCCAAGGCCCTGCATGGGCTTTAGTGCCAAGGAGTAAGTAACAGTGAATTACTTTGATGCGTTACTGTATTCCACACTCATTTCTCTTTTAAAAGTTTCTAAGCGATAGCAGTAATTTTTTATTTTAAACTAACGTAGCGCCCGCTGCTTCACTCACATAGACTGTACGGTCTGCACAGATTTTTGTTTTTCTTTGTCCAAATATTATGTTCCTCACAAATGGCAACAACTTCTAAACTTTTCACCCTGATTAAGGCCATAGAAGCATGGCCTTTTTCGAATGTAATTCTGCCCAAGAAACGATTCTGGTTTTTGGTAGTCATGCCTTTCGCGTTCTTGTGGTGATATTTCCATAGAAACCTTCATCCACTTTGTTTCTTCGGTCTAACAGAAATTTAATACCAATTCCTATATATTTAGGACTAAACTTTTTTTATATAACGAAATATTTTACTAAAGATTTTCATCTCTTATTTCACTCCCTTAGGGACAGAATTTCAAGAAACAGTGAAAAACACATTTCTTCATTTCTAACAGAGAAGCCAAATACAAATTTTCATAGATTTAGCTTCAAAAATGCTTGCATAATTAAGTATTTCCGTAAAAACTTTCAACCACCTATTTCACCCCCATAGGAGTTGAACTTCCAAAAACACTAAAACACGTATTTCTTTATTTGTAACTGAGAAGTCTAATAGTAATTATCGTAGATAAAACACTACAGCAGTTCTTTCATAATGATTTATTTTTTTAAAAAAACTTACACTATTTCATCCCAATTGGGGTCAAATTTTCAAAAACGCTGAAGAACCTATTTCTTTATTTCCTACCGACAAACGTAAATATCAATTTTCGTACGTCTATCTTGACTGCCTTAATAGCGACATATTTTCAAAAAAACTGCCATTCTCTATTTCATCCCCTTAGGGGTGCAATTTCGTAAAATCCCTTCTTATACGACGGTTACGTAATAAGATCAACAACCTCTTCAAATTTCAAATATATATCCTCAGCGGTTTCGGCTGGGCGAAGATGAGTCATATATTCCCACTAACGTTTGGGAGAGACCTATCCAGTAGAGGTGGTGTTTTTCACTAGGAGCCTTAATGGGACACCACTTAGCCTGTAAAGTGTTACTGTGAAGGTTTTATAGCGATATAAAACTGTGCTAGTGAACCCAACAACAATTATCATTATTTAATTATCACATTAACTGAAAATGGCAAGGAAAAGTTTATCAGACATGGAGGTTCTCTGGATACTTCACTGAAAAGATGAAAGTGATGCTGAAGGAGGAAATGTGGAGGCAATGAAATTAGACGACGATGATTGCAGTGTTGAAGGTAATGTTGAGGAGGATATAACAATCGTCGATGATGAAAATCGCGTTGACAAAATGGAGTCCCTTGAAAATCGTGAGACTAGAGAAGCTATTAAAAGAAGAAGCGTTGACATGGCTGGTTTTCTCAGGATGGTAGAATCATAACTCCAAATATCAGTTAGCTGACTGGTAAAACCAGTCATGAATGGAGACGGGGCGGGGCACTGGTTCCCCACCCTCTGGAAACTGGGTTCCAGAAATGTTTTATGGGCATGTGTCGGTAAACGCTTTATTTCCATGTTAGAACTTACTTTGTACAACTCTTTTACACTAATCATGAAAAATACACAGGAAACATATTTTTGTAGTCCTGCCTTCCTCGATTGCGTGTAATATTACGGTATATTGATAATTTTTACTTTATGGACCGTCTGACTACAACTGAATGAAATACAATTTTCGTGCCAAACGCATTTCGCCTTTATTTTCTGCAAGGCATCTTCAGTGGCAGGTTGCGTGGACGATTTTCTACATATTACGCTCCTGTTGCAATTCTGGTGTTGTTCCTCTTCTTATAAATGCCAATTTGCGGTTTTTTTCCCGACATTTCACAGCATTGTTTTGATGCAATGTTTTAGTGTCATAAGTCTGTACACAGGATTTTCATATCCCTGAACACCCCAATGTTTCCGATGTGAAAGTGAAGTGGAAACGTGAAGGGACACCTACAGCACAAAAGCGTACAGGCCGACCTCGTCTGTTGACTAACAGACACCGCCGACAGTTGGAGAGGGTCGTAATGCGTAATAGGCAGACATCTATCCATACCATGACACAGGAATTCCTAACTCCATCACGATCCACTGTTGGTACTATGACAGTTAGGCGGGAGGTGAGAAAACTGATTTCATGGTCGAGCGGCTGTTCATAAGCCACACATCACACTGGTAAATGCCAAACGACGCTTTGCTCGATGTAAGGAGGGTAAACATTGGACGATTGAACAGTGGAGCAAAGTTGTGTGGAGTGACGAATCACGGTACACAATGTGGCGATCCGATAGCAAGGTGTGGGTATGGCGAATGCCCAGTGAACGTCATCTGCCAGCATGTGTAGTGCCAACAGTAAAATTCGTAGGTGATGGTGTTATGGTGTGGTCGTGTTTTTCACTGAGGAGGCTTGCTCTCCTTGTTGTTTTGCGTGAGACTATCACAGCACAGGCCTACATTGATGTTTTAAGCACCTTCTTGCTTCCCACTGTTGAAGAGCAATTCGGGGATGGCGATTGCATCTTATCAACACGATCGAGCACCTGTTCATAATGCACAGCCTGTGGCGTAGTGGTTACACGAGAACAACATCCCTGTAAGAGACTGGTCTGCACTGAGGTCTGACCTTGAATCCTATAGAACACCTTTGGAATGTTTTGGAAGGCCGACTTCGTGCCAGGCCTCACCGACTGACATCGATACCTCTCCTCAGTGCAGCACTCTGTGAAGAATGGGTTGCCAGTCCCCAAGAAACCTTCCAGCACCTGATTGAACGTATGTCTGCGAGAGTGGAAGCCGTCATTGAGGCTAAGGGTGGGCCAACATCATATTTAATTCAATCATAACCGATGGAAGGCGCCACGAACTTTTAAGTCATTTTCAGCCAGGTATCTGGATACTTTTAATCAGATAGTGTAATTCAATCAAAGTAGCGAACAATGGCCTTTCTTAAGTAGATGACAGCAAGGTGAATTTCGCGTATGCGCTTAATTTATCCACCAGAAAGAAACAGCAATGCCTTGTTTGTGGGATATTCAACGACACGGCCTCTATGTACATCTTTATTTCGTGAAATACCTTACATTGTGACGACAGGGAGGATATCTGGCCATCTTATATCACCACCATTCCCAAACCCAGATTAACTTCCCCGGCCCATTGAAGATATGATGTAAAAACTAGGAGGAGGAGGAGGAGAAGAAGAAGATATTCCACAGCCTTTCAACCCGGAGGTTTTAATCGAAGACTTCCACAGGAACATCAAACTTTGCTTTGGGATAGTAATAATAGGTAAAGATGTCAACTTAAAAGGTGTTGCACCTATACAAAACGCACAAGAAAGGCAGGAATATATCGACGGACCTGTCCCAAGCTGTGACTGGAGATAAAGACGAAGAAATAAGTGATTCATTAATGTGGTCGGAATTTGACACAGCACTATATGACCTGAGCTCAAACAAACAGCAGTACTTAATGGAATTTTGCACTTACTGAAATCTGTGGAAGGTATAGGAATTAGCTTATTCGGGTTAGCATGAAAAACCTGGGGAGCGGATTACTAATCACAAACTTTCGGAAAAGCATTTTCATTGTGTGGTCAAAAAAGGCATGTGCGGTAAATAAGAAAACTATCAGACGACCAGTTCGATAACCCACTTTAATAAACTATTACCAAAAATAATATAGCTACGAACAGAAGGAAGTTGAAGATGTACTGGAGGAAAACAGTATGGTTTCAGAAATGGAAACTACACTTGGGAAGCAATAATGACCTAGTCGTTGGTCATGGCAGGCAGAGGGGCAAGTAACGCATTGCGTTATCGAGTATGATCTGCAATACTTCGAACTCTGCAATCAGTCTGCAATTTAGTTTTGTTTGCTTGACATACTGTGCGTGATAAATTAGGCCGCTCCTTTTATCTAGACAGTAGTGACGATGGATGCGAACCTTTGCCGAACAGTGCTAAAATAGAATCGCCAAACTCGTCTGCTCCTTCCTCGAAAACACTATCTTCTAGCTGAGGAACAGAACGGGCGCTAAGACATCCCTTACCCCCTCTCTAATCTCACCGGCACAACACGAATTTTGGCTGCAGTATGCATGGCCAAGTGTCGTACTCAATTACCACAAAACTCCCAGCACTGCTTAATAATCGCAGTGTTGTTGTTGTGGTCTTCAGTCATGAGACTGGTTTCATGCAGCTCTCCATGCTACTCTATCCTGTGCAAGCTTCTTCATCTCCCAGTACCTACTGCATCCTTCTGAATCTGCTTAGTGTATTCATCTCTTTGTCTCCCTCTACGATTTGTATCTTCCACGCTGCCCTCCAATACTAAATTGGCGATCCCTCGATGTCTCAGACCATGTCCTACCAACCGATCCCTTCTTCTAGCCAAGTTGTGCCACAAACTCCTCTTCTCCCCAATTCTATTCAATACCTCCTCATTAGTTATGTGATCTATCCATCTAATCTTCAGAATTCTTCTGTAGCACCACATTTCGAAAGCTTCTATTCTCTTCTTGTCCAAATTATTTATCGTTCACGTTTCACTTCCATACATGGCTACACTCCATACAAATACTTTCAGAAACGCTTTCCTGACATTTAAATCTACACTAGATGTTAACACATTTTTCTTCTTCAGAAACGCATTCCTTGCCATTGCCAGTCTACATTTTATATCCTCTCTACTTCGACCATCATCAGTTATTTTGCTCCCCAAATAGCGAAACTCCTTTACTACTTTAAGTGTCTCATTTCCTAATGTAATTCCCCCAGCATCACCCGACTTAATTCGACTAAATTCCATTATCCTCGTTTTGCTTTTGTTGATGTTCACCTTATACCCTCCTTTCAAGATACTGTCCATTCCGTTCAACCTTCCAAGTCCTTTGCTGTCTCTGACAGAATTACAATGTCATCGGCGAACCTCAAAGCTTTTATTTCTTTTCCATGGATTTTAATTCCTACTCCGAACTTTTCTTTTGTTTCCTTTACTGCTTGCTCAATATACATATTGAATAACACCGGGGATAGGCTACAACCCTGTCTCACTCCCGTCCCAACCACTGCTTCCCTTTCATGTCTCTCGACTCTTATAACTGCCATCTGCTTTCTGTACAAATTGTAAATAGCCTTTCGCTCCCTGTATTCTACCCCTGCCACCTTCAGAATTTCAAAGACAGTATTCCAATCAACATTGTCAAAAGCTTTCTCTAAGTCTACAAATGCTAGGAACGTAGGTTTGCCTTTCCTTAATCTTTCTTCTAAGATAAGTCGTAGGGTCAGTATTGCCTCACGTGTTCCAACAATCGCAGTAGTATAGCTTTTATCCAGGCACAGCCTGGCAGACACCTGAACTACGTCAATTAAGATTTCATTTCGCGGGAATTGATAAGCAAGAGTCATAGGCAAGAGTCAATACCTAATAGCTATGTCAAATCCGCTCCGAGTATGAGGGTGAGTCGTCGTCGTCGTCGTCCACAACCCGTGACCTAACCACCAAACTCCAGATTTTCTTCGACAGGTGCTTTGGGAGCTTAAAAACACTTTCACGAAACATAACAATCGACGCTATGGTTTTGGAAGTCGCCACCGAGTGAGCAATAGAAGAGCTAGAACTGAACGTAGACCTGGAATGGACTAGTCGTGGGACAAGGAACACAGTCAGTATCGACCACAAGAAACCAGGCAGACAATTGAATTACGAATTCTCTAGACTATACAGCTGCAACTTTGGACAACAGCTGACGGAATACATAAACGTGTGGCAAATAACAGTTTTCGGTGGTGGCGGATCTTCACAGAGACACGAGTTTTCTGAGAGAGCTGCAGGGTTTAATCCAGCTATTACAACTGTGAATGAAATTTGCAATTAGTCTATGTTGTAAATAAACCGACGTCAGTTACACACTCCTAATGTTATCCGATTCTGCGTGTGGCAGTAAACCCCCAATTCTTTAAAGAATAAGCTTCAAACGTTTGGTTATAGGGGGAGGCAATGAAAACCAGGTACTCGCCACAACGGGACCATGCAGTCACCACACACGGTAAGACATTTATTCCACTAGGGGACGAGAAGATGAATTCCCGTTTCGTATAATGCGGTCGGCTGCTAACGCATCCACAATCGCACCCACTTTTGTCCACCCTCACCTCACTGAAACAGACGTCGAAACTTTTCTTTCTTCAGGTCGTCCAAGATGTGAAAATATCACGTCGTAATACTCGGGGTGTACGTAGGATGTTGCAATGTTTCCCAACAAAGTATCTGGGGCGTAGACTTCGTTCAACTGGCAGTGTGGCGGCAGGAGTTATCGTGCAACAGGGTGATTCCGTCCGACAGCATTCCTGGGCGTCTTGACTTCATAGCATGTTTCAGTTTCTGCCAGGTGCCCTCATAGCGCTGTTTTGATTGTGGTTCCGTGCTCGACGAGCAGAGAACCCCTGTAATTGAATGAGAACGCATCATGACGTTACCATAACTTGTGTTAACAGCTTTGAATTTCTTTTGCGGGGAACACGTGGGATGTTGCCACGGTTTGCTTTGCCGTTTGCCCACGGTCTGTCGGCATGCTGTCGGACTGAATCATCCTGTTGTGCGGTGATGTGCGCCACCGCACAGCCAATCGGACAAAGGTTACACTTCAGGGATTTGGCTGGAAAACACTGTTACATCCTCCAATACAGCCCGGATCTTTCACTGTGTGATTTTCACCTGAAGAAAGATACGCATGGACCTCGGTCCTCTAGCAGCCGACAGTGTTTTACGAAATAGCAATACTGATCGTCTCGTCTCCAATTTGGATAAATGTCAACGCCTGTGGCGACTACTTTTGAATGGAACCATTCCATGGCCCCGTTGTGGTGGTCGGTTTTATTCGACTGATCCTGATACTTTAGAAATGAATTGTTGTTGTTGTGGTACTCAGTCCTGAGACTGGTTTGATGCAGCCTCCATGCTACTCTATCCTGTGCAAGCTTCTTCATCTCCCAGTACTTACTGCAGCCTACGTCCTTCTGAATCTGCTTAATGTATTCATCTCTTGGTCTCCCTCTACGATTTTTACCCTCCACGCTGCCCTCCAATACTAAATTTGTGATCCCTTGATGCCTCAGAACAGGTCCTACCAACCGTTCCCTTCTTCTAGTCAAGTTGTGCCACAAACTCCTCTTCTCCCCAATCCTATTCAATACTTCCTCATTAGTTACGTGATCTACCTATCTAATCATCAGCATTCTTCTGTAGCACCACATTTCAAAGGCTTCTATTCTCTTCTTGTCCAAACTATTTATCGTCCATGTTTCACTTCCATACATGGCTACACTCCATACAAATACTTTCAGAAACGACTTCCTGACAAATCTATACTCGAAGTTAACAAATTCCTCTTCTTCAGAAACGCTTTCCTTGCCATTGCCAGTCTAGATTTTATATCCTCTCTTCTTTGACAATCATCAGTTATTTTGCTCCCCAAATAGCAAAACTCCTTTACTACTTTAAGTGTCTCATTTCCTAATCTAATTCCCTCAGCATCACCCGGCTTAATTCGACTACATTCCATGATCCTCGTTTTGCTTTTGTTGATGTTCATCTTATATCCTCCTTTCAAGACACTGTCCATTCCGTTCAACAGCTTTTCCAAGTCCTTTGCTGTCTCTGACAGAATTACCATGTCATCGGCGAACCTCAAAGTTTTTATTTTTTCTCCATGGATTTTAATACCTACTCCGAATTTTTTTTTTTTTTTTGTTTCCTTTACTGCTTACTCAATATACATATTGAATAACATCGGGGATAGGCTACAACCCTGTCTCACTCCCTTCCCAACCACTGCTTACCTTTCACGCCCCTCGACTTACTGTGTTAAATATTTGACGTTAGTATGCAAGCGCGAAAAAGTTTACGAAAAGTATGACATTACGCTTAAAGTTTGTTGAAAGTCGTTACTTCCGCTCATTGCGAAACACTAGATGAATGTAGTCTGGTAATTTGCGCTCCATTTTAAGCAAAAGCAAAACATCTTAATGTTTATGACGTCATGTCCTGAACTGTGTGTCGTACAATAACAGTTTTACAAATGGTTCTAATGGCTCTTTTTTAGGGGACTTAACATCTGAGGTCATCAGTCCCCTAGAACTTAGAACTACTTAAACCTAACTAACCTAAGGACATAATACATATCCATGCTCGAGGCAGGATTCGAACCTGCGACCGCAGCAGCCTCGTGGTTCCGGAATGAAGCGCCCAGAACCGCTCGGCCACCGCGGCCAGCGACAATTTTACAGGGACATTAAATGGTATATAGGGATACTGTAGCTGCAAACTATATTGCCAATTGGGCTGGTAGGAAAGAAGTAATAAATTAAAACGGCATGTCTGATGCTTAAGTTTTACTACATGAACAGCGAAAATGTAGTGAGCGATAACATTTTTCCTTTCACTATTTTGTGGGGGGTAACAGCGACAAAAAGTTTCGAGACATTGTTTGTAAAGTTCATTGGAAGTCACTAAGGACTCTCACTCTAAAATAATGGATGAATAAAGTCAGGGTATTTGAACGCCGTCAGTTACGCTGCCTCAAGAGAAACAATTTTTAATACCGGTATTATTGTGTTAAACTTTTAGATTGCTGGGAGGGCCGGCCGCGGTGGCCGAGCGGTTCTAGGCGTTTCAGTCCGGAACCGCTCGACTGCTACGGTCGCAGGTTCGAATCCTGACTCGGGCAGGGATGTGTGTGGTGTCCTTAGGTTAGTTATGTTTAAGTAGTTCTAAGTTCTAGGGGCCTGATGATCTCAGATGTTAAGTCCCATAGTGCTCAGAGCCATTTGAACCATTTGATTTGGGAGGGGACCACACAGCGAGGTCATCTGTCCCATCGGATTAGGTACGGATGGGGAAGGAAGTTGGCCGTCCCCTTTCAAAGTAACCATCCCGGCATTTGCCTGAAGTGATTTAGGGAAATCGCGGAAAATCTATATCACGGTGGCCGGACGCGTGTTTGAACCGTAGTCCTCCCGAATGCGAGTCCAGTCGCTCGGCGTTAAACTTTTAACATAAGAATATACCTCTTAATGAGTAGATTATGACAGTAATTTAAATTTTTAAATTCAATCAACAATTACGCGAAATATTGAAAATCGAATTTTTGATGGCCCTGGAAGCCGTTAGATAGGCAACCTCCAACTGGTATTGGAATAGTCGCTTAGTAAAACATAGGGCGCAAGGCACCTTCATGGTCTGTCAGATACGACGTGTGAACAAAAAATAACGAGCGGGGTTTATCATCTGATTTTCAAAATTCTTCTTTTATCGTGTTGGTACACATGCTCCTGAAGTTAGTTTATATTTTCTGCTGTTTTGAACATTTAGTTTATTGCTGACAGTCGAAAAGGTCGGTGAAAAATCTTCTAGTGCTGCTGACCCTATTTGATAAATCATTATGTATATTCAGACCACCAGATGTCCTGTTACGATTCCTTGGAGGGTATCCGATGTTACTTTCGATTCTACGGAGCAATTGTCGCACAGTATGAGGGTGGTTTGATAGTCTGATAAATTTCCATGAAAGAATTACACTTTTTTTTGCGCCTTCGTAGTTGGTAAGTTAGTTATTCCAAGGATCGTACAAAGAGTTTCAATACTGTACAGTGTGCAGTTCACTGTTGACGGCCGTCTGAATTGGTCAGTGTGTCGACTGCAGTTTCGTGCTTTTAATAAATTTTATTTGAAGGGCTTGACTCCCAAACAAATCAAAACATAATTGGATGGAATCACGCGGACTCTGGACCATGATTGATGGCCACTTACAATGAATTTATACATGGTCGGACAAACAAAGAAGATGTAGAGCGCTCCGGCCATCCAACTGAGGTCACTACAAAGGAAACCATCGACAAAATCGATGATACGGTAATGCAAAGTCGCCGAATAAAAATTCATGAGACTGCTGCGACTGAAGGCATCACAACTGAGCAAGTGCATAATATCCTGCACGGAGAATTGGCTATGAAGAAGCTGAGTGCAAGATGGGTACCGCGATTGCTCGCAGCTGACCAGAAGTGCACCTGGCACAACGTTTTAACATAATCTCTGGCGAAGCTTAATCGCTATCCGTAAGATTTTTTGCAGCGATTTGTGACTGTTGATGAACCCTGCATCCATCATTACTCACAAGAGTAAAAACAATGGACAAAGGCTGGCAGAAGTACATCGAAGGAGGCAAAGATTATTTTCACAGATGGTAAGGTGATGGCCACTGTTTTTGGGATTCCCAAGGAACAATCTCCGTAGATTACTTGGAAAAGGCAGAACCATAACTGAGCCCTGTTATGTTCATTGTAGGATCGCTTGAAACTTGCTTCGGTTGACAAAAGACCAAGGTGTTCTTTGGCCAGGTAATGCACCATCCCACACATCAGCGATAATAATGGCGAAAGTGCATGAACTGGGCTTTTAGTTGGTTGCTCATCCACGTTATTCACCAGACTTGGCCAAAAGTGACTTCTTACTGTTACCTAAAACTTGGGCCTGCTGGGAAGAAATTTTCATCAAATCAGGAAGTGACAACTGCAATCACTGAGTATTTTGTAGAATTTCGATAGCTTGACCAAGCGTATATCCCTCAAAGACGACTGTCGAGAGGTAAGGTCAGTTGTTTTTAAAACCTGTTTTTCTTGCTTTTTACCCACGCAATCCTCGTATAGCGTACTGGGTTCTATTAGTAGTTCTAGTACAGCCTCGATTATTTAAAGAATCAACTCCCTCGTATAAAACAGCTTAAATTGTCTGATTACAAATTAGTTACTGTTTTAAATATTTTACATTAAGCATTTAAGCGAGAAAAAGTTTATAAAAGGACTCAAACTAAGCTTACGGTTTTTTTTTAAGTCGCTACGTGCTCTCATGATGAAAATGGTTGAATATACTCTGGGTCGCCGGCCAGAGTGGCCGAACGGTTCTAGGCGCTTCAGTCTGGAACCGCGCGACCGCTACGGTCGCAGGTTCGAATCCTGCCTCGGGCATGGATGTGTGTGATGTCCTTAGGTTAGTTAGGTTTAAGTAGTTCTTAGGGGACTGATGAACTCAGATGTTAAGTCCCATAGTGCTCAGAGCCATTTGAACCATTTACTCTGGGTCTGGGTTTTTCACGCACCTCAATGACATTAAATTTTCTGAACTGTGTGTCGTATGATGATATACTTTTGACCGTTCATTCAGTGTACATGTAGATATTGTCTGCGAAGTGAGTTCCGAACAGACTTAGTAATAAAGATGTAATAAATTTAAAAAGTAATTCTGGTGCTAAATTTTTACTGCATAACGGCGAAAATGTAATAAACAGTTTTTTTTCTTTCATCATCGTGTGTGTGTGTGTGTGTGTGTGTGTGTGTGTGTGTGTGTGTGTGTGTGTAGGGGGAGGGGGATGTCACCCAGAAAAAGTTTTGTAAAGGTTTTTAACTGTGTGTAAAGCTTTATGAAAGTCGCAAGTGCTTTCATTATCATTACTGGATGAATGAAGTCTGGCTGACTTCGCGCCATCAATACATAGTTTTAAAGTGTAATATTTGTCTTAGTGTGTTACAAGCTAAACATAACAGTATGCCTCTTAATGAGTGGGCCATGTCAGCATTTTAAATTTTTAAGTTCAGTCCATAATTACGTGAAATATTGAAATCCTAAATTTTTAAATGTTTTTTATTCCAGTCTTTGATCACAATATAAATTCTTTTGACGATGACCGGTTTCAGTCAGTAATGGCCATTCTCAGATCTTTTCTACACCATGTCCTAAAGTGATAAGGCCGTAATGGCATCGTCAAAACATATAAATATACTCAGCACAGCATTGTCACATAGATCTAAAATAAGGTGTAGAATAGGCCACATCGTCGTCACAGTCATTTTTGCAATCTAATTTTTGTTGCCCAGGGAGCCGTTAGATTGGCTACCTAAACTGGTATTGCGTTCCGCGATAGCCGCAAAGCACTGTAGATTCCTCGAGCCGAAAACGTATTTTCGACAATGGTCCGCAAGAATCTATTTTGGTTAACAGACAACAGTGTGAAGTGGTATGTACGAGATTGCGCGTGCACGGGAGTTTGCGTCCCGCAGGATAGGAAAAGACAGGTCACTAACCGAAAATGTTGTTCCGTGATAAAATTGTATAAAAAGGCGGTTAGACTGTACTGCGCGTACGAACGCTAATAATTGGTGTAGCACGCATGAGTATTCTGTGCTACTACGACTCGCGGAATTAACAAAGATAACTAACTACTTCTATACCACGTTTCCATGGGGCTCCCAAAACCAGATTTAGTAAACCGACTTCCCAATACCGCTTCTCTGTGGTCATGCAAACATTTAAAGTCGATTCTCGAAATCCGCTTCTACTTGCCAGTTTGCCAATTCCGCAATCGATTTTCGCTGTCATGTAAACGCAACCTGTTTTGAAACGTGCTTCGACTTTCAAATTTCGGCTTACTTTTAAAAAAATTCGGTTAATATGGATGGAGTGAGTTTTGTACAGTAAAGAATAAGTATAAACATTCAACTGAAGTTGTTAATACAGCTCCCCTAATTGAAGAGAAATAGCGATTGTGCTGACTAAATCAGAAACTGTAACAGAGTTTCCCAGGTGCCATATTTAACTGGGCTAGCAAATCCGCTTCAGACCTTAACATCTACACACCACAGCGAAAGACGGTGTTCGGGATTCGGTTTTCGTCTTTCGGAAGATGTGTCGCATGTAAACGTATGGAATGAGAGGTCAGAGAAGGCGAATATATTATAGATACCAGTGATCTCTAACAGATACGCGAAAAAAGGAAGATCATGTTGTTAACGGCAGGCATGTTGTAATATTCAATTACTGAGATTTTGATGTTAAAATACACATAGAAAAGAAACTTACGACTGTAAACGGAAAATTTAAATCGTTAACAACTAAGATAATATAACAAAATTAATCGCTATTTAAAGGAATAACAGGTACGCTGGAGCTTCATTTTAGTTATCACAAAGAACGAAGTTCATGTACTGGTATGACTCGCGTAAATTAAGCTGACAGATTTCAATCGGAACCTCAGAGTGAATCTACAGCTTACACGGTCAAATTAATCTTTGAAAGTAAATTTCTTTTAAGAATAAACTCCGCTGCAGAGTGAAAATCTCATTCTGGAAACATCCCCTAGGCTGTGGCTAAGCCATGTCTCCCAATATCCTTTCTTTCAGGGGTTCTAGTTCTGCAAGGTTCGCAGAAGAGCTGTAAAGTCTGGAAGGTAGGAGACGAGGTACTGGCAGAAGTAAAGCTGTGAGGACGGGGCGTGAGTCGTGCTTGGGTAGCTCAGATGGTAGAGCACTTGCCCGCGAAAGGCAAAGGTCCCGACTTCGAGTCTCGGTCCCGCAACATAGTTTTAATCTTCCAGGAAGTTTCAAGAATACTAATTGTTCTACACGCAATTCCTTGAGCTCCTAAACCTACTGGACATCTGAGTTCTGTTACTCCACACGAACAGACGCTGTGAAATTTACGTAAAGATGGATAGTATTTTTCGAGTTTAAGCTAAATCATCACACAAGTCAATCAACCAACGACGCATGAGCTCAACCTACTCCGATCGGAACAATACAGCAAAGTAGTAGTGTTGAACGCCTTTAGGAAATCTAGGAACGCACGATCTACGTGTTCACCTGCATCTACTGTCTGCAACATTGCGATCGTAGCAGCCTTTACACCCGAAATCCACCTATGACGATTCAGCCGGCTGTTCGTGTCTCAACTATCATTTAACGTACAGAACAGGGCACCCTTACATATGCGAGAGGTTTAAAAAGACATCATGGGGCGTTAAGCAGCCAGACAGCAACCAACGCGAAAACTGCTCAGACTTAGTGACCCAAGGTCATGCAAAGTACGGCAAAGCCTCTAAACAATCGTCGACAGTAGACGCGTCTCGAGCTCGCAACGATACTTAACACATTCAGCTTTACAAAACGCGAAAACTATTGGCCAGTTCTCCACTTCGAGACTTTTGCACTTTGACTGTCGATTTGTTTCCTGGGGTGCGTAACAAGTACTTTTTAAGTCGACGATATAACCGAGTTTATTTAGGCTGTTGTGAAAGACGCGACCCAATCGACCGCCAGAAGTTCTCAGTCGGTTCGTGCACCATTGAGCGAGCGTAGATGACAAAAGTAAAATACAGAAAGTAACTATTACAGATACCGCTATCTAATTCCAATTGCCGGCTGGCTTCCGGGCAGAAAACATCAGCGCGTATACAAGGTCTATAACCGATAAAACAATTATTGTCACTGGTATAATTCTCCGGTTGGGGAGTGGATGTTGTGATGTCCTTACGTTGGTATCGTCATTACTGACATGAAAGTAGTCTCAAACACACTGTCGTATCGTCTTACCACTATTGTGATGGCTGCATTGGCGCGAGCCGAAAGCCAATAAATTGAAACAAAAAAAATTAACGCCGAAAACAACCTTAACCCACAATTTATGTAAGACGTATCATAAACCGTAAGTCGGCCGAATGTGCCATTAAAATGGAGAAAGAAATTTCTAGAGAGACCTTCAGAATAACTGAAGATTTGAAACAAGGGTGCTGTTTGTCTCCCACACTAGGATGTATATGCTGAAGGCACTGGATCTCTGGTGTAGACAGCGCATGGGCAAGGTGACTGAACTAGGGAAACAGTGTATATACACACACACTTTTCTATATTGATGATCAGCTCGTTGCAGCAAACGATGAAGAGGGTACACACTGGTCAGCAAGATTATGACCACCGATCTACTGGCAATATAAACCTGTCCATGCGTGAAGCTTGGCGAGGAATGATTGCTAAGCACACACTTGCACGGTGCATGCAGTATCAGTGAGTGAGCTGCCCGGGTAAGGCGCAAGATCTGAGTTTCACCGAGGGCAGATAGTGATGGCCAAAAGGCTCGGCACGAGCATTTCAGAAAAAATATATACGATCAACAATACGCATGCGTCCATCAATATCGAAAACAAAAAAATTCCAGAAACCGTCGAAAAATTTTGGAACATGCACGAAAAAAAATAAGAGCAAAAGTCAACAACACGACGTGAAAATCGTAATGGGAGACAACGCTCAACTTGGGAAAGAGGAAAACTTACCGAAAAAATAATCGGCAAAAATTCTGCACACCAAAACGCTAATGGCTCACGTCTGACTGACATATGCCAGCAATTCAACCTCAAAGTTATGTCCACCCACTTCAGAAAACCCCCACAAAAACAGAAAACATGGTGATCCCCAATCCAATATCTTGGTGAATATCAGATAGACCACGTTGCCATCTCCTATGCCCACAACAGAATCATCCACGACATTGAAGTCCGAAAAGGCGTAAACATCGACTCGGACCACTACCTCACTCCGAAGAGAGTACTACACAAAAAACCGCATATCCAAAAATTCGACAAATCTAGAATTAAAGAAACAAAGATCACAGAAGAATGGGACGAAAACGACAAACAACTGGACTGACTTCTGTAGCAAATTAATCAGTAAAGCCACGGAATTAATACTTGGGGAAAAAGACAAAACACAAATAGTGGGATTCCAACTGCGACCAAGCAATCATCAATCGCCGAATCCCCTTTCAAAAATACAACAGCAACAAATCGCCGGAAACCCTAGAACACTTCTTCGATATCGGCAAAGAGACAAACAGAACAATCAGGAAAACCATCACTGAACAATTCAAATCAACAGAGGGCAACATCAGAAATTTCTACACAGCTTTCGCTAACAGAATTAAAGGTGACTCACCACAAAATTTGACCTTCAAGAAAAAAGAAACTCGCACTCAGCAACAAAGAAAACTGCAAAGAACTGGCACACTACTTTTCCGACCTTCTTAAATGCCCTGAACCATCCGAACGCTTCCCACCCACATCACACGAAACCCGACGCCAATCCACCGACACAAGAAGAAATCAGACACAACACAAAACTGAAGAACGGAAAGACATCAGGAGAAGAAGGAATCACCGCAGAATTACTGAAAAATCTCTGAACACGTTCATTACATGAAATCACACAGATCATTCAGGCTATATGGCGAAGTGACGAACGCCCAGACAATTGGAAATGACCACTCATTCACCCACTTCACAAAAAAGGAGACAAATGTCATGTGAATAACTACAGAGGAATCTCCCTCCTTTCTTTTCCTTGCAAATTTCTCTCCGCTTGCCTCTTACAACGCGCACAAGAACAACTCGAACCCCTAATACTGTAGGTTAATATCAAGCAGGGTTCACACCACACAGATCAGGCACCGAACAAGTTGTCAACCTGAAGTCTATACTGAAAATTCGAGCTACACGAAATCTCCCAACCATCCGCAAATTTGCCAACTTCAAGAAAGCTTACGACTCCATCGACCGACAATCCCTGCTTAATATACTCAAAGAAAACTATCTGGATCCGAAGACACAACGGCTCATCCAACAAACCCTAACAAACACAACTTCTAAAATCAAATTCAACGGAGTAATCTCACAACCTTTTTCCATCAAGACTAGCGTCCGGCAGTGCGATGACCTCTCCCCAATACTTTTCAGCATCGTTTTGGACAAAGTCATCAAAGAATGGGAACAAGAACTGAAAAATCGAACATCTGGAGACCCATCAGGTTAGGCATGTGACATCGACGCCTTTGCTGATGACCTCGCGATCCTTTCTGGTGACGAACAAACTGCAATCCATCAGACTGAGGTCCTCAGAGAATGGACTGCACATTTCTTTTCCTAAAACTGAATTCAAGGCTACAAAATATGGCACAGTAAACAAGGGTAACCACTGCAAGTACCGTACTTGGGAGAATTGAGCCTACAGGTACAGAAGGATTAGCACAAAAAGCACGGGAACCCAAAATGTGCAAAACATATGGGCAAGTTGCGAGAATCTGCAATAAAAAATGCATAAACATAAACACAAAAGTTTCGACACTAAACAACTGTTATCAAACCTGAAACACTCTACACCAACGAGACACTAAACCTTAACTACAAAGCAGACCTCAGTAATATCAAACATCATCCGAAAAGTCTTTGGCCCAAAACTCACAGACGAAGGTTACCGTCTACAATCACACAGAGTCACAGAAAAATATTCCCGCAAACGACGACTGAAATTCTACGGACACATCGTGAGACTAGATGACAACCGACTAACAAAGAAAACGTTGACGCACTTACAGAAACTGAAAACGACAACAGTGAGGGTAAAACAGGTCCAAACTGATCTAAAAAACACCAAAATCTCAACGACAGACATCGAAGATCAAAACGTCTTCAGACTTAAGGTCCACAGCTAGGAAATTTCATCGGAAGACAAAGCCAAGGGTATCTAGAAGAAAGTAGTCAGATGAACGCCGAGCTAAGCATAGCGAGATGACGAAACAAATCTGGAAGAACGAGAAAAATAACAGCCACAGGTCATAATTTGCTTTATGTGGTCCTCTACCGGTCTAAACAATGTAAATAAATAAATACATAAATAAATAAATAATAGGTAAGATGCGTAACTTATCTGACAAAAGAAAATTGTTTTTGTGGAATTTTGTTTTGTACATAATTAAGTACAGTTTAGGGCTTTCGTAACTCGCCATTTCGCATATTTGTGTAAGTGGGAGTTTTCGTGCTTTTTCAATTTTTTCGGACAAATGTACAAGATCCCTAAGACGTGTATTAGTTCGCGAATTTACCTCCGGGCTGAAAAATCAGGTATTCTTACGCTGCACCCACACAACGACTTGTGCTAATTGCACACTTCCTTGTTAAATGTTCGCTCGTAGTCACGCTTATTTGATTTCATCACAATCAAAGAATCTGTTCTCGGAGGTCCTAGTTCCTTTGAGGCTTACTTTTACTGGTAAACTTCTCTTTTTTATTCCCAGAAAGAGATTTTCACTCTGCAGTGAAGTGTGAGCAGATGTGAAACTTCCTGGCGAATTAAAGTTGTGTGCCGGACCGAGACTGGAACTCGGGACCCTTGCCTCTCACAGTCAGGTGCTCTACCGACTGAGCTACCAAAGCACGACTTACGACCCGTCCTCAAAGCTTTATTTTTATGTTAGCATTTAAAATAGATTCAACATAGTTAATGTTTATACTGCACACAAAAGTCGATTCACGCACAATAAACAACCACCTCCAAACACAAAGTGCCGTTCGTGGAAATGATTAAACTCAAATAGTAATGTCTCCCAACATGGTCACTTGATTCGAATACAAATGAGGCGCCAAGATCCATCAGGACCTAAAGTACACCACCGTCGATCCCACATTTAAGTGAACATCAGAGAAGCCTGTGATACAGCTTTTCGTGAATTTTCACATATGCAATGTGGCCCTACGGCACAGGTAAACCTGACTCACCGTAAGATCAACATATTTCAGAAGCGTGGATAAATCCTACAACGCCACAATCGACGGTGACGTGCTTTAGGCCCTTATGATCCACACAAGGCTAACTCCTCATCGCATCTCCTCAGATTTTGTGGTAAAATGACCCAACGGACAGACGGTCAAAAACTGAACACAGATCCAGCATGAAAACAGGAAGGTGTACTGAACGGAAAAAAAAAAACTGCGAACGGTCCAAGCTTAACAAGTGTAATATTCAGCGCAGATAAACAGGTGCGGCGTCGTAGTTAAGTGGTCACGGTGTTGAACAGTGAAATGGACGAGCTGTGTTCAAAACTTTTTCGTGCCAATCGTTTTGATTTTATTTTTTTCCCAGCATTATGAACTGTCCGTCTGGTCACTGAAATGTTTGTTCGCTTGGTGCTGTCTTGGCAGCTGTCATGCAATACATTGGTTATAGAATATGAGCCATGTGGTAAGAATACGTCACCGTCGCAAGTGAACGTCAACAGTGAGAGCAGACGAGGTACCACACAGACGCCTCACACAAATGAAATCAACAAATAAACAGGTGTGACTTATGTTGTATGTATTGTATGTTAACCGGGGACCTAGAAATGACGGAGAGGCTCCGTCCCCGCCGAAGCCGCAGTGGTCCGCAACCCCACGACGACCACCGCAGTCCACTTCACCCCTCCGCCTCCGCACACGCGGTTCGGCCCCCGGTGGACCCCCCCCCCCTCCCCCCCAGGGAACGTCTCACACCAGACGAGTGTAACCCCTATGTTTGTGTGGTAGAGTAATGGTGGTGTACGCGTACGTGGATAACTTGTCTGCGCAGCGATCGACGACATACTGTAACTGAGGCGGAAAAGGGGAACCAGCCAGCATTCGCCGAGGTAGATGGAAAACCGCCTAAAAACCATCCACAGACTGGCCGGTTCAGCGGACCTCGACACAAATCCGCCGGGCGGATTCGTGCCGGGGACCAGGCGCTGCTTCCCGCTCCAGAAAGTCGTGCGTTAGACCGCACGGCCAACTGAGCGGGCCGTGAATTATGTTACAACAAAGGAATTCAAGAGTGAAAACATCCGAAATGGAACGCAGCTTCAAAAACGTTAAGAACATATGTTTTGACAGAGGCCAGAGAACCTGTGTGAATGGGTAACTTGCATTCATTTGCTGCAGATTATGTGACAAACTATTATGTTTTCATCATTTCCGCGGGGCCGGCCGAAGTGGTCGAGCGGTTCTAGGCGCTACAGTGTGGAACCGCGCGACCGCTACGGTCGCAGGTTCGAATCCTGCCTCGGGCACGGATGTGTGTGATGTCCTTAGGTTAGTTAGGTTTAAGTAGTTCTCAGTTCTAGGGGACTGATGACCACAGCAGTTAAGTACCATAGTGCTCAGAGTCATTTGAACCATTTCCGCGGGATACGAACACTTAAATCGGGCAAGGAGGCACATCTCACTCACCCAACACGGGTACAAATCAGGTGCGTCGGTAAGAGATCCCTATCATATGATACACGTACTGTCGTGTATGACACACCATACGTGTTTACTGGTGGAGGATTCGGTTGACTTGCCGCCTTGTCATCAAGTTCCTTTCGGCTGCTAATAGAGTAGTTGTGCTGAATCGACTGTCATAGGCCCATTCCTTGCGTCTCACTTTTGCAGACGAGCGTTACACCACGACACAGACACAAATCTGAGTACAGTGAAAAGCGGAAAAAAGTCGGCACGCGAGAGGCTTGAACACGGCTCGCCTGCTTGGAAGTCCAACACCGTTAAACTTCCTTCTTTTTTTTGCCGATCTCATTTTGTTCGTTATTGTTCGCTGCATTTGTTCGTAGCGGACGACCCATGACACCCGTTAATCGATAATCCTTTCACTCGGTTCTTTTATTACAGAGGGCAGCTAACCCTGCGACCAAAGACGCTGAGCTATCATGCCGGCTATCGCTTAACCACGACGCCGTCGCTCATATTGCTCGCTCTGCAGTATACTGCACTTCATTTCCATAGACCGTTCACGGTTTCTAATTTGCCTTTCTCTCTCTCTCTCTCTCTCTCTCTCTCTCTCTCTCTCTCTCCACAGTTCAGTACACCTCCTTCCAGTTCTCATGCTTCATCTGTGTTCTGGTTTTGGCGGGCTGTCCACTGAGCCCCTGTTACCACAAAATCGGAGGGACGTACGATGGGGAGTTTCCCTTGTCAGCGCCTCAAATGGATTACTGTAAGATAAAATTCATAACCTAATATACAGGGTGTTTATAAATGAATATCGGAGTTTTAACGCTTTATAATATTTATTACATTAAACTTACTGTTATAAATGATATGTCAAATGAAAGAGCAACTCAAAACAGATGTGTTTGGCACCAGAGCGCATGTGCAGCGCGCTATGTTTCCGCCTCTAACCGCTAGAAACTGCACCCAAGCGTTGGTAAGGCCGCAAGGGGCCCAGTGAGAGCCTCCACGTTCAACCGACCTAAAGCCGTCGGCACACGGACCGTGCTGTCGAACGTTAACGTTGAGCGTGCCAAGTTCAACATGCTGCCGAACGCTCAGGAACGATGCAACTTGTGCATACGGTACGTGGGCCCCAACGTGATAAACGCGATAGCAACGCACTCCAGCGGCAGTTGAGGGATGTTACTAGTTCGTTAATCACACTGTTTACTCATCGGGCGCGCGTAAAATTCCCACGCTAGCTCTATTAAAACGCACATTTCCTCCATCGTCCACAAAAAGGAAGGTACCATTTCCAATCAGTAGGGACACAGGCTTATAAAAGTTCCATTACAAACAGTGTGTTGCAGATTTGGAATTCTTCTCCGCATAAGATAAACATTATTTCATCATTCCCACATTTTAGTAAAACCCCAAGGTCAGTCTTACTTGATTACTGTTCCTACCCAGTAGCAGAATCTTTGCAACATGTGAATTACGAAGCGTAAAAGAAAAAGGAGCAAAATATCTTTATACGATTAGTGCAAGCTGTTCTTTAGATTAAGCCAATCGAACAAAGTCACCCCTCAAAAAAAGGTGAACTTCTATTTATATAACATCAAATATCATAGTATATACTTATATTAAACTAATAATAAAGTATCAGAACCTAATAAAAACGTGAATGTTGGGAAAAAAAATTGGTTGTGTCAAGACGCGAACCACCGCCCCAACAAAATGACTCCTTTTAGGTCAGTGACGCTACTCATTACACTACACCAACATCACACCTTTTATATCTAATCAACTTCCTGAAAAACTTTATCGCAGATATGTTACTAACTGAAATTTAATTATAACAAAAATGGCTCTGAGCACTATGGGACGCAACTGCTGAGGTCATTAGTCCCCTAGAACTTAGAACTAGTTAAACCTAACTAACCTAAGGACATCACAAACATCCATGCCCGAGGCATTCGAACCTGCGACCGTAGCAGTCTTGCGGATCCAGACTGCAGCGCCTTTAACCGCACGGCCACTTCGGCCGGCTTAATTATAACAAATTGTACCAAGAACAATGAGTTTTGTATGGATCTTCAGTGTGTCGCTGCCTTCAAATAGCCTACTCTGGTAATACGCAAGTTACGATAATTCTTTTGCCACGAATATGATGTTTCTCAGTATGTTATTGGAAGGAATCACACAGTTAACAAAGTGTTTTGCTGTGATTCTCAATTTGCTGGTGCTCAGAAACGGCATATATACGTATAGTCTTGAAATGAATGCCAATATGGCGCCTCACAACTCTGTACTGAAGGGAGACGGCGTGCTTATGACGTACGTGGCGTTGTGCCATCTCATTGGTCAACGCTCAGACGCACGCTCAGAATATCTGACATGCCAGATACTGCTCTGGACGTTCGGAAAGACTCCCGAGCGTGCTACTCCACGTTATGACGTCAGAAACTCGGCACGCTCAACGTTCGGATGCACGGTCCGTGTGCCGACGGCTTAATGCCACGCGGTTTTTTTTCCTTTGAGGCTTCATCAAGAATCGTGTGTACATGGCTCCTCTACCAGCAGACCTCCCTGAATTAGGAAACCGGATTCAAGCAGCTGTTGCTACAATCACTGAGGACACACTTATCAACGTTTTGGAAGAACTCAGCTATAGACTTGATGTGTGCCGTGTGACAAATGGTGCTCACATTTAACATTTATAACGTTCTTGGTAAAACTGTTTGAGTTGCTCTTTCATTTGACATATCATTAATAACTGTACGTTTAATGTAATAAATATTGTAAAGCGTTAAAACCCCGATATTCATTTATAAACACCCTGTACAACAATTAATCAGAAACATACAAAATAGGCTTACTGTGAGTAAAACTTCAACATATACTGACGTCCGATCTGACTTTACTACAGAATGTAGTGAGTGAATTAACATAGCCGGCCGGAGTGGCCGTGCGGTTCTAGGCGCTACAGTCTGGAGCCAAGCGACCGCTACGGTCGCAGGTTCGAATCCTGCCACGGGCATGTCCTTAGGTTAGTTAGGTTTAATTAGTTCTAAGTTCTAGGCGACTGATGACCTCAGAAGTTAAGTCGCATAGTGCTCAGAGCCATTTGAATTAACATATCTGAGGAGTGTTCCCTCATCTAGCATGATTTATGTCGAGCGAAAGGGTATGAAAGTCTGCCGCACTTGGTGGCACTGACGTAAACTTCTAATCGAGTGGCGAGGGCTAGCTGTACACATTGCCAATCGTGCACGTTGTTAATCAAATCTGTGCACGTTGTTAATCAAACCTGTATTTATTTGGCCCGTAAGACAATTACGTCACGCGAGTTGTGCACACGCAAAATCTTAAAACGTGCACACTCAAGATGTGCTCACGGCCCTGTTGCCAAGTTTCACGGAATGTAGAGGAGCAGTGGCGCGGTATATTGAAGTTCCGTATCTTTCCGACTGCAGCATCTACGTTACGATTAACATAAAATAAATAAATAAATAAATCCGCAAGGTGTCTAAAGTACCGGTGTTCACGTGCTCTTGTGCTCTTACACAGCGCCCGCCTCTGCTCATACGGAGGCATATTGACAGTTGTTTTTTCCCTCGCTCAATCTGCGAGTAGACAGGAAAGGAAACGACTAACGGCTTTGCAGAGTATGTATGTAGATGTAGATCAGAGAAACTTGCCTGGATATCAGCATCAGTTAGCACGCAGCGCCTTGCGACACAGGACTGCTCTACAGATTATTCACCCAAGGGTTCGCAGGACCGGTGGTGAAACCACTGCGAAGCTACTTCTCTGGGAGAAACTTCCTTGTGAAAGCAGCTCAAAAAGGCTACAACAAAAGAACCATGCGTGCAGGAGTCCCTCAAGCCTCGGTTGTCGGGTCCATCCTCTACCCACAGTCTTTACATTGCGGATACCCCCACAGCCCAACATGCGCAATTCGTCCATCACAACGCCTTTTTCGAGCTGAGCGGGAATAGTAATATCGCCATCTCTCGCCTATATGGCACCCTAAATAAAACAGAAGCATGGCCAAAAACGACGAATAACGCTAGATGCAGTCAACACTCACGCCACTGTGTTCACAAAAATGGTAGGCAAACGACTCCCCCCCCCCCTCCCCCCCAACCGAACACCCGCAGTATTGAGCTTCCAGGGAAGGAATTTACAACAGAGGAAATAAGTGCAATACCTGGGCGTCAAAATGCGGGGGTTTAGAGTCATAACGACGTATCTACAAAATGCGTGTTTTGAGATAAGGGGAAAAGAAGTTTTTCAACAGTGGAAATACTGTAACTGTTACCACTTAGGTCCACGTAGCCGATAATCGAGATGTTTCCGATAATCGAGATGTTTCAAGATACTTACTGTGTGTTACGACAGTGGTGAAGCAGATACGTCAAAATGGCGAATTTTGTAGACACGTCGTTATGACTCTAAACCGCAGGACGGACATTCGCCTCACATGGCAGAAGCTTATTGCTAATCTCCGCCAAAAAGCCAGTGCTATATGCTAAGTATGCTTTTCTTCTATATTACAAACAAGCAGCGCCATGTCCATGGCAGCAGGAACTATTGTCTACTGTAACCTCATCCAACCCATTCTAGAGTACGTTTGTCCTGTCGAAAACTCTCATAAAAGGCTAAAAGTAACTCAAAACAGAGCCCTAAAGATGGTCATGTATATTCAGGTTTTAAAACCGCCGACCTATGAAGTCACAAGGATACAACAGTCAGAGGAAAGGCTTGCACCTTCTACGTGCAGGCATACCGCTCTCACAGCAAACTAATCACCGGTCTAGGCCAATACGATCCAAATCAGGTCAGATGCAAAAGACCAAAAATACTTGCTTTGTGCTAGTCACAAAAAATACAAAACACGAAAAATAAAACAAATTTTTTTAAAAAAAAGAAGAAAAAATTAAAACCAGCATTTTTTGTCACACTGTAAATATCACTACGAAGATATACAAAAAATACGAACAAAACAGATCCACCCCGCCAGGAAGGGGGAAAAGTCGTGAGGACAACACCCTCCACTACACTCGGGCACTTAACGAAAAGCGCCAAATATTTGTGTAGACGATGGGATTCGGGCAGGCACGCCGGCCACGGATGGAACCCGCCCGGTGGACTGATTAACGGCGAAGGACGGAGTATTCGCCAGCCTGGTTGTGTTTTTTTTTAGGCGGTTTCCAACATCCCGTGACCAGGCAGGATGCTAACGTACGTGTCACCTGTCAGAGTCGTATACAGACGTATCAGGTGTCCCGTATCACTCCAACTGCACACGCCCCACACCATTGCAGATCCTCCACCAGCTTGAACAGTACCCTGCTCCATGGATCATGAGGCTGGCTCCATACCGGTACACATCCATCCGCTCCACTGAATTTCAAACGAGGCTCGTTCGACCAGGCAACACGTTTTCAGTCATTGACAGTTTAATGTCGGTGTTGACGGGCCCAGGGGACGCGTAAAGCTTCGTGTCGTGCAGTCATCAAGGGTAGACGAGTGGGCCTTCGGCTCCGAAAGGCCATATCGATTATGTTTCGCTGAATGATTCGCACACTGACACTTGTTGATGGCCCAGCATCGAAATCTGGAGCAATTTGTGGAAGGGTTGCACTTTTGTCACGTTGAACGATTCTCTTCAGTCCTCGTTGGTCCCGCACTTGCAAGATCGTTTTTCGGCCGCAGCGATCTCGGAGTTTTCATGTTTTACCGGATTCCTGATATTCACGGTACACCCGTGAAATGGTCGAACGAGAAAATCCCCACTTCACCGTTATCTCGGAGATGTTGCGTCCCAGCGCTCGGGCGCCGACTATAACACCAGGTCCAAACTTACTTAAACCTTGATAACCTACAATTGTAACATAGGTAACCGATCTAAGAACTGCGCCAGACACTTCTTGTCTGATACAGAGTGGTCCATTGATAGTGACCCGGCCAAATACCTCACGAAATAAACATCAAACGAAAAAACTACAAAGAACGAAACTCGTCTAGGTTGAAGGGGGAAACCAGATGGCGCTATGGTTGGCCCGCTAGATGGCGCTGCCATAGGTCAAACGGATATCAACTGCGTTTTTTAAATAGGAACCCCCATTTTTATTACATATTCGTGTAGTACGTAAAGAAATATGAATGTTTTAGTTGGACCAATTTTTTCGCTTTGTGATAGATGGCGCTGTAATAGTCACAAACGTATACGTACGTGGTATCACGTAACATTCCGCCAGTACGGACGGTATTTGCTTCGTGATACATTACCCGTGTTAAAATTGACCGTTTACCAATTGCGGAAAAGGTCGATATCGTTTTGATGTATGGATATTGTGATCAAAACGCCCAAGGGGCGTGTGCTATGTATGCTGCTCGGTATCCTGGACGACATCATCCACGTGTCCGGACCGTTCGCCGGATAGTTACGTTATTTAAGGAAACAGGAAGTATTCAGCCACATGTGAAATGTCAACCACGACCTGCAACAAATGATGATGCCCAAGTAGGTGTTTTAGCTGCTGCCGCGGCTAATCCGCACATCAGTAGCAGACAAACTGCGAGAGAATCGGGAATCTCAAAAACGTTGGTGTTGACAACGCTACATCAACATCGACTGCACCAGTACCGTATTTCTATGCACCAGGAATTGCATGGCGACGACTTTGAACGTCGTGTACAGTTCTGTCACTGGGCACAAGAGAAATTGCGGGACGATGACAGATTTTTTGCACGCGTTCTATTTAGCGACGAAGCGTCATTCACCAACAGCGGTAACGTAAACCGGCATAATATGCACTATTGGGCAACGGAAAATCCACGATGGCTGCGACAAGTGGAACATCAGCGACCTTGGCGGGTTAATGTATGGTGCGGCATTATGGGAGGAAGGATATTTGGCCCACATTTTATCGATGGCAGTCTAAATGGTTCAATGTATGCTGATTTCCTACGTAATGTTCTACCGATGTTACTTCAAGATGTTTCACTGCATGACAGAATGACGATGTTCTTCCAACATGATGGATATTCGAAACACAGCTCGAGTGCGGTTGAGGCGGTATTGAATAGCATATTTCATGGCAGGTGGATTGGTCGTCGAAGCACCATACCATGGCCCGCACGTTCACCGGATCTGACGTCCCCGGATTTCTTTCTGTGGCGAGAGTTGAAGGATATTTGCTATCGTGATCCACCGACAACGGCTGAGAACATGGGTCAGTGCATTGTCAATGCACGTGCGAACATTACGGAATGCGAACTACTCGCTGTTGAGAGGAATGTATTGCCATATGCACTGAGGTTCACGGACATCATTTTGAGCATTTACTGCATTAGTGTGGTATTTATAGGTAATCACGCTGTAACAGCATGCGTTCTCAGAAACGATAAAGTTCAAAAAGGTACATGTATCACATTGGAACAACCGAAATAAAATGTTCAAACGTACCTACGTTCTGTATTTTAATTTAAAAAACCTACTTGTTACCAACTGTTCGTCTAAAATTGTGAGCCATGTGTTTGTGACTATTACAGCGCCATCTATCACAAAGCGAAAAAATTGGTCCAACTAAAACATTCATATTTCTTTATGTGCTACACGAATATGTAATAAAATTGGGGGTTCCTATTTTAAAAAAACGCAGTTGATATCCGTTTAACCTATGGCAGCGCCATCTAGCGGGCCAACCATAGCGCCATCTGGTTTCCCCCTTCAAGCTAGACGAGTTTCGTTCTTTGTAGTTTTTTTCGTTTGATGCTTATTTCGTCAGATATTTGGCCCGGTCACTATCAATGGACCACCCTGCAAAGGCGTTGCCGACCGCAGCGCCGTATTCTGCCTGTACATATCTCGGCATTGGAATAGGAATGCCTACACCAGTTCCTTTGGAGTTTCAGTGTATATATTCAGGGAAGTGTATATACAAGTATATTGTCCTGAATATATTCACTGAAGCGCCAAAAAAACTGGTATAGGCATTCATACTCTAATACAGAGAGATGTATAAGTTCCATGCCAATTTACCAGTGAGAGAACACATGGCCAAACCCTTCCTGCGGCGGACAACGAAATGACGGTAAATTCTAACAATATTGGTCAAAATGGCTTTTGGTTATCAAATGGGGTGAAGAATAGTTCTGTTTTTTAAACAGAACCGTTCCAAACAGAAGGAACAGTACGTGTATCTGCTATAGCAGTCAGCTAGATAGGCTGGCAACACATTAGATATGTAGAAAACAAGAAACCAGAAAAAAAAGTCCCTGGAAGTAATGACCAATACTTTCGTCCAAAATGCGCCGGCCCGGTAGCTCCTATCAATATTCCCCAATTTATTTGAAATATATCACGATCTAAGATTTACGTACAATAAAAGCCGCGGTTAAGTAGCAAATAGAACTGAAAGAGAATAAGTTATATATATATTTCAGCAAAGTGAAAACGCATAACTTTTCCGTTCCGTAAGTTGCAGTCTTAATAGAATCACGAATCTTAAAGCGAAAGTAACAAGTTAAGTGTTCTACAGTGGAACGGCCAAACTAGCAAAAACCTCCCTGCGCGACGACGTGTGGTTCCAGTATGCCGCGGCACACAAATAGCCTTGCGCGGCTATCCGTAGTCCGAAATATACAACAACGATGCGAGCGGCGTATACGGTTGGCCGTTGCCGCACCGCACCGCACAAAGAAATGGCCAGTTGACTGCCTATGTCTAAAGGAAATAAAAACGCTCTTACCTTATAAACTACACACGCCAATGATGAAACAACTTCTTTTAATTAAAGTTGATTATTTTTGTGCTTTTCAGTGCGTTGAATCTTGACCCGATGACAAAACAGCCGTATCACCCACTTTTTTTCCAATTAACTCTAGGTACTTAGCCAGGCATAGCGACTATAATTATACATTTTTCTTTTACCATTTAAATTAATGTTAATGGGGATTTGAAATCTCGGTGGCAATGGTTGCGATATTTGGTATATACCAATAAACCACCCCACCCCCGTTTCTTTAAAGACTCGAACACCCATACCCATGCATACAACGGCAGATCTCCCGGACCATGCGTAGTACAGTGATATAATTTTCCAGGTACATTCACTGATATATGTTAACATTGTCGGCAAATTGTGATGCGAATAAAGTTGGCACTGTAGGAGTAATAAACTGAAACGCTCGTTGCTGCTGTTTTACTCTATGGACAGCGAAAATATTTTATGCTAAAACTTTTTTCCTTTCATTATTTTGTGGATGGTGTCAGCGACAATTCCCACTGCAGTCTGGTATTTTCGTATGCACATGTCAAACATATTTCACTTGAATGAAATTTTCACTCTACAGCGGAGTGTGCGCTGATATGAAACTTCCTGGCAGATTGAAACTGTGTGCCGGACCGAGACTCGAACTCGGGACCTTTGCCTTACGCGGGCAAGTGCTCTACCAACTGAGCTACCCAAGCACGACTCACGGCCCGTCCCCACAGCTAGAAACATCCCCCAGGCTGTGGCTAAGCCGTGTCTCCGCAATATCCTTTCTTCCAGGAGTGCTAGTTCTGCAAGGTTCGCAGGAGAGCTTCTGTAAAGTTTGGAAGGTAGGAGACGAGGTACTGGCAGAAGTAAAGCTGTGGGGACGGGGCGTGAATCGAGCTTGGGCAGCTCAGTTGGTAGAGCACTTGCCCGCGAAAGGCAAAGGTCCCGAGTTCGAGTCTCGGTCCGGCACACAGTTTTAATCTGCCAGGAAGTTTCATATTTCACTTATACACTGAAGCGCCAAAGAAACTGGTATAGGCATGCAGAGATAGGTAAACAGGTAGAATTCGGCGCTGCGGTCGGCAATACCTATACAAGACAAGTGTCTGGCGCAGTTGTTAGTTCGGTTACTGCTGCTGCAATGGCAGGTTATCAAGATTCAAGTGAGCTTGAACGTGGTGTTACAGTAGGCGCACGAGCGATGGGACACAGCATCTCCGACGTACCGACGAAGTGGGGATTTTCCCGTATGACCACTTCACGAGTGTACCTTGAATGTCAGGAATCCGGTAAAACATTAAATCTCCGGCATCGCTGCGGCCGGAAAAGGATCCTGCAGGAACGGGACCAACGTGACAGAAGAGCAACCCTTCCGCAAACTGCTGCAGATTTCAATGCTGGGTCATCAACAAGTGTCAGTGTGCGAATCATTAAACGAAACATCATCGATATGAGCTTTCGCAGCCGAAGGCCCATTCGTGTACCCTTGATGACTGCACGGCACAAAGCTTTACGCCTCGCCTGGACCCATCAACACCAACAATCGGCTGTTGATAACTGGAAACATGTTGCCTGGTAGGACGAGTCTCGATTCGAATTGTGTGGAGCGGATGTATGTGTTCGGGTATGGAGACAACCTCATGGATCCATGGACCCTGTATATCAGCAGGAACTGTTCAAGCTGCTGGAGGCGTGTGCAATTGGAGTTATAAGGGACCCTTGATACGCTAGATACTAGTCTGACAGGTGACACGTACCGGAGCATCCTGTATGATCTCCTGCATCCATTCATGTCCGTTATGCATTCCGACAGACTCGGGAATTCCAGCAGGACAATGCGACACACCACACGTCCAGAATTGCTGCACAGTGGCTCCGGGAACGCGCTACTGAGTTAAAACATTTCCGCTGACCACCAAACTCCCCATGCATGAACACTATTGAGCATATCTGGGATACCTTGCAACGTGCTGTTGAGAAGAGATCTCCACCCCCTCGTACTCTTACGGATTTATGGACACTCCTGCAGGATTCGGGGTGTCAATTCCCTTCACAACTTCGGACATTAGGCGAGTTCATGTCACGTGTAACTGCGGCACATCTGCGTGCTCGCGGGGGCCCTACACGATATTAGGCAGGCGTACCACTTTCTTTCGCTCTTAGGCGTGTAATTTTCCACACCTCTTTCTAAACCACTAGACCGATTTCAAACAAACTTACAACAGATATCACTCTTCGTGAGGGTATTTTTGTTCCGTCGTCAAAAGTACCAGCAAACGCGTGTTTTGCTCACCAGACGCGTTTCGCTTTATTGAAGTAAAGCGTCATCAGTTGTCTGTAATTAAAGATATTTACAATATGATTTTTTTTCTAGATCGGAAAACAGTTCGTTTACTTCAATAAAGGAAATGCCTCTTGCGAGGAAAACACGCATTCTCTTGTAATTGTAACGATGGAACGAAAAAACCTTCAGGAATTGTATAGCAACTACGGACAATATGGCCATGCAAATGAATTTATATCTCTTATTGTGTGGAGAATGTCGCTGTGGCGGTGAGAACTACCCCCACCTATCGAAGGGATGGGGGTGGAAAAGCACTGTAGCCCATGACGCGCGAAACGTTGTACAGATTACATATTGCATTTTGACGAGAAACTCTTAAGTTTTTTACAAGCATTCGATATGCGAAACATGAGTGACCCGGTAGACGTGAATAAGGTAATCGAATTCTTGCCATACCCGTCCCAGCATGGCATCGTAGACTGTGGCAGTCGCTTCCCGTATTCTCTCCCGGAGCTCTGCTACATCACGTGGTAGAGGCGGTACATACACCAGATCTTTAATGTATCCCCACAGAAAAAAATCACACGGAGTGAGATCTGGTGATCGGGGAGGCATTTCATGAAACAGTTCGCTCCGCACCTGAACTCGCCATGTTTGCGACTAGCGCTGACTACCGGCAAATTACCAAACTTCACTATGGCGATATACATGAAAACACCTTTCAGGGTTTCTCTTCAAAATGACATATGTATGATATCTGTACAATGTTTGATTCTTGTGCAATAAATAACTGAAAGTTTACTACATTTTCGCCGTTCACGCAGTACAACTGCCGCATGAGGCATGACATTTTGATTTATTACTTCTTTACTACCATCTGTATTCGTAACACGTTTCGGAGGCAGCATCCACATATACGAGGGTTATTCCAAAAGTAAGGTCCGATCGGTCGCGAAATGGAAACTACTATGAAAATCCGATAAAGCTTTGTACAGATGTGTTGGGTAGTGTCTCTAGTATAACCCCAGTCAGCATCACGTCGCTCTTCTCATTTCTGAGCTCGCAGTGAGTGCGTAAAGATGTCTAGAAAATAGTGTCTGCCGCCAAGTACGAGGGCCTGGTGAGAAATTTCGCCTGAAGCTATGCAGCTAACATTACATAACTGTCGTGCTGTTTCGTCTTCACGACAATTCTCAGCCGCATTCTGCAGGGACAATGAAGATGCTCCTGCATCGTTTTCAAATGGAAATGTTAGATTACCCACAATACAGTCCGCAATTGTCTCCCCCTGAGTTTCATCTCTGGTCACATGAACCGCTGTCTTTGAAGACAACATTTTGACACAGACAACGAGGTGTAGGCCAGCGTGGAGAATTGGCGGAAAGCACTGGCGGTTGCCTTCTATGATGAGGCTATTGAAAAGTTGGTACAACGCTATGACAAAAGTCTAAGTCAGAACGGCGACTACGTAGAGAAGTAGCTGAAAGGTGTAGCTAATTGTTACAAGTAAAACATTTCTGATGTTCACTGTGGTTTCAATTTGGCAATCAATCGGAGCTTACTTTCTGAACAGGCCTCGTACATACAAAATTATATCTGTCTGCAGCACATAGTTAAGATGTCATAAATTCCGGCTTGGAGTGCGATAAGATAAAACTCTCGGTCACCTTTTGTTTTCCTGAAGGGAACGCTAACCAGTGCTCGGTAAGTGCTGAATGTTGTTATACCCGTTCATTTGCCGTTTTTGCAACACGAAGTTGAGTGTTCCTCCAACACGATAACGCTCGCCCACAGACTGCCCGTGAAACTCAATGCGCTCCGTAAAGCGTGCAGCAACCTCCCTGGCCAGCACAATTTCCGGACTAGGCTCCAGTCGAGCACATGTGGGATACGATGGGACGAGAAGTGACTCGCGTGATTCGTCAACCAACAACTCTTACAGAACTACGTGAACATGTCGACAGTCTTAGTATAACGTGGCACAGGGTAGTGTTCGCCATCTATACGAGCGACTGGACGCCAGAGTCAGCGTCTGCATCGCCGCCGTATTATTACGGGATTCAGCATGGGTAGATACCTCGAACTGACCGCTTGTGCTACTGATCTGTAAATGTACTCATTTCATGTGCTCCATATGAACTGTTACGACAAATTTTGAGTAAACTTAAAATCTCTAAAAGGGTCTATTATTTTTTTTACCGTAAGTGAATATCAAAGTAATTGTACTCAGCAACCTAATGTTGTTCTCTGATTTTTAACCAGAACTCTATGCATTGCCCCGTAAACAAAATTACCACCACGTCAGTCTTCCAGCCACTGATAATAACAGGTACCTGTCAGGAGCTGGAATTGGTGGCTAGCAATTACGTAAAACGTATGTTCATACTGTCAAATTATATGACTTTATTCAAATTCGATGTGTTTTACTTATTATTTGGTTTTTATTGCGTTAGTGCATAAGTTCGTAGCGTTTTTGTTTTGTACGTTGGTATTCCAGTCGCTAATAGGCAATTTTCAAATGTAATTCACTATTTGAGGTTACATATTGTCACTTGGAGATAGATGGTTGTTTAGTTGGTTAGTTTGGGGAAAGGACCTTGCCTAGTCGGCAGTGGTTTTTGAACCTTTCACATTGCATGCAAATGTCACACGATGGTGAAATGATCACAGTTCATCGCCTTTGCCACTTCTCAGGTACACTAACGTGGATCATTATGGATTGAGGCACTTAAATGATCTTCATCAAACCCCAAAGGTATTCCTGAACTTGGAGAGTCACTGATGTCAAAACGATCCTTTTATGGCATTATACCCATTATATGTCCCTGATGTTTCCGGCTGCTTCCTTTGCCAAAGTCAAACACAAGAGAATGTCGGAAATGTTCAGATTTCTCCACTCGGCACTCCATTTTCTACGATCCCAGCTCTGTTCACAATCTCCAAATGACCGAGTGAGAGGGCGCAGTGGTTTGCACACTGAACTCACATTCGGGCGGACGACGGTTAAAAACTGCATCCAGCCACCCTGATTTAGGTTTCCGTGGTTTCCCTAAATCGCTCCATGCAAATGCTGGGAAGGTTCCTTTGAAAGGGCATGACAGACTTCCTTCCCCATCCTTCCCAAATCCAATGGGACTAATGGCCTTGCTGATTGGTCCCTTCCCCCGATGATGATAATGAGGTCCCATACTCCGAGGAGCATAGGGAACGATGCGGGAGACCCGCACCGCCGACTAGGCAAGGTCCTTTCCCCAAACTAATCAACTAAACAACCGTCTATCTCCAAGAGACAATATGTAACCTCAAATAGTGAATTACATTTAAAAATTGACTATTGGTAAATAAACCCTTAGCGACTGGAATACCAACGTACAAAAAAACAAAAACGCTACGAACTTATGCACTAACGCAATAAAAACCAAATAATAAGTAAAACACATCGAATTTGAATAAATTCATTTTATTTGACAGTATGAACATATGTTTTACGTAATTACTAGCCACCAAATCCAGCTCCTGACAGGTAGCTGCAATTATCAATGGCCAGATGAGTGACGACGTGGTAATTTTGTTTACAGGGCAATGCATAGAGTTCTGATAACAAATCAGAGAACAACATTAGGTTGCCACAGTATTCATCTGATCGTGCACCCTCAAATTTTCACCTTTTCCATTCTCTATCGAACAACCTTCATGGAACTTCCCTTCCGGATGAAAATGTGCTATAAACATCGGTGGACAAGTTGTTCTACAGTCGCGGAATCTAAAAAGTTACCCTAGTGTGGGCAGATTGTTGTAAATAACGAAGGAGAATATATTATTGATGACTGAAGTCTCTGTTATGTGTATCTGTTGTGTTCAATAAACATATGGAAAAATGCTACAATATTATGTGCCAAACCAATAGTTAAGACTCCTGTGACAAAAAGTGTATACAATAGAAAAAAAGCTGAAGCCAGATATGGATTCTATCGTTGGGCTGTTTTATCAGATAAACTGAAGCCATGAAATGAAAATTCCCGTTAACAACATGACAAGTACTAATGTTCATAGTTAACAGATCTCTGTTCTTACTTATTCTTTGGTAATTAACAAAGTAATAAAGTAAATATTATGTGCAACAACAACTGCTTAGAACAACTTCCTTTTTTCCCCTAGTCCCACTAGTGGAAGCACAATGGGCTGTTATTGGGTTTCATTCTTTTCAATCAGATATGCCAAAGGATGAACAGAGAAGCAGCGCCAGTTTTTGTTTGTTGTCAGTTTTCAAAAATTAGCATTTTCCTGTTAATTTAGTTATATATGTTCGGTTTTCCTCCAGTAAATGAACACTACATAGCAGTTTCATGATAATTGCACTGTTTTATATGGGGTCTATTTCTGGTCCAAAACTGGGCCATTATAAACAAATTCACCACAGGAAATTCAAATCTGCAAACAGAACTACTTTGCCAGGCCTATTTTTGAATACAGTTCAGAGGACTGGAAACTTTTGCACACATGTCAAAAACAAGTTTAAAGTATTTTTAGCTCCACACTGCTCTCTCTCAGATGTGTACACCGACATTGGTAAGGAGAGTGAGTATGTTTTCAGAAGTACACACAAACTATGCATATTTCCTTTGCAAGTGGGATATTCATGGCCGAAAATCTTACTGTGCGATTAAGAAATGGTTTGAGATGAGGTCGGAAATGGAGCCATAAAATGTGCATCTTGAATGTCTGGTATCTCATGAGGTGAAACTACTTTCACCACTTTACACTGAACTTGGTCTAATGAAAGACATGATATGGGTCCAACAGACAGAGGATGTGCACATGTAGCCAACACATCCTTTCTTTCGGCTGGAAAGACAAAGGAAGGTGACTTGTGAACCTGTAAATAAAGGAGCTTCAGAAAGATACATATTTTGAAGTATGATAGAACACAAAAGGGAAGAAAGAAAATGCACAGGTATCTAAGGTGCAACATGTCTCTAAAGGCACACGATTCATGATGTATTGCGCAAGATTCAATTAAGACATCATTTTCTTTGAACCTGAGTAGTACACAGTTGTTAAAAATTTTTTAAATTGTTTCCATGTCATTACTTTTTAGTTTATTTTAGTCCTAGAGTGCAATATCATTTTAGACCATTTTCAGCTGACTAGATACAGTTGCTAGCTGAACTCGAAATATTGCGGGTTATCTAACACCTAATAAACATATTTAGTTACATGAAAATAGTGCGAGACCAAAATTGCATAACCATACAAAGATAAACTATGAATTAACAGTTACAGTTGGCTTGGAAACATTTAAAAAATAGGGAAATACAAAACATTCAAATTATCTGCCAATATAGGAAGTACCCAAAAGGGATAATGCCAGCCAGGTTGCCAAAAGAGCATGTAACAGGTGTGCCTCTTTTTTTCTCCTAATATAACAAAGTGTTTCCAGGATGAACAGCTGCATTCAATGGGCACAGTATTTCAGCAAACAATGAAGTTGCCGTCACTAAAGACGATGAACGTTGATGGGCAAGCATAGTGCATTTATCTATACAATCCTCCAAATTTGTTTCCTGTGGCAGTTACAGACTCAGCAGATAAGTAAAGTAGTTGTCATCACTGTGCAACAACAGCGAACTTCAATATTTCAAAGCAAGTGACGAGGCCACCACGTGTTTCCTTCCATACACCTTATGGTTGCTTGTGAAGTATTAATGTTGTTTTGTTTCACAAGGCATTCCTGTTGTTGCATGGAAACAAATGTCTCTGACCATAGTCAAAGGACAAGGCACAATAAATACCAACCTGATTAACAAGAAATACTTACATAATACCACAATGGGCACAATATTAGGGTCATTCCAAAACTAATGCACCCAATTTACTTTCATGGAAATAACAAAAACAGGAAACACAATTGCAAAGTTGGCTAGACTACAAGAAATACAATGGAAAGGGCAAGGAATGACTGCATTGGAAAATCATATACTGATGTGTAGTGAAGGTGATAAGAACATTACATTACAGACTTTCTTATATGTAGGCCAATGAAGGGAAATGTAATTAGTACCAATGCAATTAGTGATAGGTTGTGTTCTTTGAGAATTAGGGCAAATGTTTTTAATGTTACTATGTGTGGTGTGCGCGTACTGTAAGACCTTCGGTACACACACCATCAGATTATTTGACTTGTCGCTCTAATGAAGTAGGCGAGTGTCAGCAATATGTCTCGTGGTCTTATTATGGCGTGTTTATCTTCTGCCGTTAGGTCAGACGATAGAAATGCCGCTTGCACGCTTAGAGTAGCAGATTGACGGTGACCAACTTTAAACAGAACTTGATTAATTTTCACACACATTTATTAAAATAATAACAAGCATAAAAATAACTTAACTTGGTTCTGGATGCTATTTACAATTGACAATCTGAAGTTCCTTTGGTCTGGGTACATTAATCTTATTCTCACATATCCCTGATACTTGACAAAGTGTCTATACATTTATCTTCATGGCTATGTACAGGAATATGATAATTTTATTAGGTGCAGACTGAAACTTGACTATAGACTGGTACAGACAAATGCAGACTGACTAATCGGAGGTCTGTACACTCGTTATAATACCTTGCACGTTCAGGTATCACTGCGAGAGTGTGATCCGTGAGGAGAAAAGGTTCTACGTTAGCAGCAATCTCATTGGCTGCGTTAAATATTAATACGCGGATCGGCGGAAGCAGAATTTGGTCTGTCTCTAAGACAGCGCCATCTCGTAGTGCGGAGACGGACGAGCGCTGCGCCTGCGCTGTTGTGCTTAGCGGGGCCCGCTCTAGTGGGAAAGTTGTGTATGCGCTGACTACGCGGAACTATGTACACAACACTATGGTGTGTGTCTATGCTCCTATGGAGGATGCAGATGAAGGTGAGAAGGATGCATTTTACTCCAAACTGGAGGAGGAAGTCAGCAAAGTACAAAGGCATGACGTGAAAATAACTTGAATGCAGAAACAGGAAAAGAAGAAGTATATAAAAAGCCTGCATGAGGACAGTCATGTTAACAAGCTAAGGCTGATAAGACTTCCTCAGTGGGAAGGAGATGATGATGAAAAACACACGGCATCAGGTGAAGGATATTAACAAGTGCACTTGGGCATTACCAGGCGGAAAAAAACCAAATAGACTATGTAATTATAGATAAACAGCATGCATCAGATATTACGGAAGTTAGTAGCTGTAGAGGGGCAAATGGAGACACAGATCATAACTTAAAGCATACCGGATACAAACAGAACACAGATATGGCAAGACACAAGCGAGTGGGGGAAAAGCAAAACACAATATAGTAGTTTCCAATAGAAATGTAGGAACAATATAAGAAGAAAGTAGAAGAGATTCTTGAGACAAAAAAGACGGAAGGGAAGAAATGGGATTTGGAAACTAAATTGGAGATACCATAAATGGCCATCAGTGCAGGAATGGAGAAGTACTGTGGAGGGTAAAATACAAAACAACAGAGAAATGGTTCAATGAGGAGTGCTCACTGGTAATTCAAAGGAGACATGAAGGAAGACAAAGAATGCTGCACAGGGGGAAAAAAAAAGACTAGGGGTGGAAGACTAGACAGGGATGTGTGATAGGACCACTATTATTTTCTATATACACAAACGATCTGGTGGACAGAAGGGCAGCAATCTGCAGTTGTTTGCTGATGTTATGGTGTATGGGAAGATGTCAAAGTTGAGTGACTGAAGGAAAATACGAGATAACTTAGACAAAATTTCTAGTTGGTGTAATGAATGGCAGCAGATTCCAAACACAGAAAAATGTATGTTAAACACAGATCAGTTGGAAAAACAAACCTGTAATGTTCAGATGCATCATTAGTACTGTCCTGCTTGAGTCACTCATGTCAATTAAATATAACACTGCAAAGTGATATGAAATGGAACAAACATTTGAGGACTGTAGTAGGGAAGGAGAACGGTGGACTTCGGCTTATTGTGAGAATTTTAGGAAAATGTGGTTCTCTGTAAAGGAGATCGCATACTGGATGCTAGTGCAACCTATTCTTTAGTATTGCTTGAATATACGCAGGGTCAGAGTAAAGGAAGACATCAAAGCAATTCAGAAGCTTGCTGCTAGATTTGTTACCCGTAGGTTCGAACAACCTGCAAGTGTTACCAAAATAACAAGTGCTACTGGAATAATTTGGGAACTCAAATGGGAATCCTAGGATGGAACGCAATGTTTTTTCAAGGAAAACTACCTAGAAAATTTAGAGAACTGGCATTTGAAGCTGACTGCAGAATGATTCTACTGCCACCAACATACATATTGCCTACGGTCCATGAAGAAGATATGATCACAAATGGTAGAGGAAAGAAAGTGATTAGCAGTGGTACAGGGTACACCACACACTGTACTGTGGCTTGCGCAGTATGTATGTAGATATAAACGCAGAAGAGGAGCAGAGTGCATAAGTTATGCTAGGTGAAGAAGAAGCAGTATGCAAGTAGGAAGAGAGCAGTTGGACAAAATGAGGAACAATAATGAGATACAAAAGTTCTGAAAAAGAACTAGAGAAATAAAGAGAGCATTACAACTAAGAGCAGTCTTCTATAAGGATAAAAGTGGAAATGTCACTGGAGATATAAAAACAACACTTTCGGAAGATAACAACAGTATTTTATTGTTAGAATAAGTGAAGAATGGGACAAAAACTTAAGGAATAATATAGCAGCAGGAGAAAATTGCATAATGACCAAATTATGAAAATCTGAAGGAAGGAAGATGGAGATGACTATTATGAAAGAATAAAAGAAATATGCGTAATGATAGAAACACCCAGGAAATGGGAATAATATTCCCATTACATAAGAAAAGTGATAAGTCAGACCGCAGCAATTACTTCGGTCATAATCTGCTGATCATCATGGGTGTGTTTATCAAGATGCTCTCTTAGGTAACATGTATATGTTGTTTAATAAGATTTTAACCTCTGGGCTAGAATGCCAGGATATTGACCCAGCAATTTTCGACAATTCCCACCTGATAATTAGTGGGTTCTAAATCACACACACTTGGTGAAAACAGAGGTTGCATAACCTCTGTTCTAATACATTTCAGACAATATTCTGCTGTGTGCATAATTCCTCGGTCATAATCTGCTGATCATCATGGGTGTGTTTATCAAGATGCTCTCTTAGGTAACATGTATATGTTGTTTAATAAGATTTTAACCTCTGGGCTAGAATGCCAGGAGAAATAGATCCACAATGGCCCAGATATATTCAGTGAGACAAGTGCTGGAAAAATTTTATGAACATGATGAACAAGTGTATCAGTTGTATGTTGGTTTTTAACAAGCACACAACAGCTAGATAGGGATAAGATTCTTCAAAGAATGAACAATTTTAGAATCCCACTAAAATTTGTGAGTTCAAGATAGAAACAGCCAAAGTAACAAAATTCGCTTGTTATTTAATTGATGACTACTTTCAGGTTACCTGAACCCATTTTCGCATCATACTGACACACAACAATGAACCATGTATAATCTTGACATGGATTATATGCTATTGCGGAAAATACTGTATTGTCTGTCTGAATGATTTGAAAATGGATACAAGTAAACCAAAACTAGTCAACAATTAAATAAAAAGTGAATCTTGCAATTTCATCTGTTTCTGTGTTGAACTGGCTAACACAAGTCACTGCCCTGCAATTAATCCATGCTGGAAACCCATAACATTAGTGAGGTTGACGGAAATGACAATGAAAGCAACAGGTCAGAATAGGACACGAGTTGTCAGGACAGTTCTGGTACGGGAGAGGGCTGCGGCACTGAGATACGATCTCCACGCTACTCTTTAACTTAACACTAGAGAAGACAAAGACAGTTTGCCAAATTCCAACAGACCCAAAGGAAACAATATTTAACTGTCTAATCCAGGAGGCAGCATATACAGATCACATAGTATTAACTGCAAGGAATGTCAGAGCTCTGAATAATAATTATACTGCATTAGGAGTGGTGTAGAAGTTAACAGTGGAAGTGAATATAGGCAAAACAGAGTATATGATGGTAGGGAAAGAGTGGGGACTTCAATAATAATAGATGGGAAAGAATATCAAAAAGTGGAAGAGTTTAAATAAATAAGTTTGATAATAACAGAAGATGATAGGACAGTTTTAGAAATTAAAGAAAAGATAGCAAGTGAAAAATGATGCTATTATTCCTTGCAGAATAAGCTCAAGTCCAGAAATGTTAGTAGAAATACCGAACATATATTTTTTTCAACTACATTAAGACCTATAGCAACGTATGGATTGGAAGGCTGTGTGATGACTAAAAAAGGCAGACTGATGGTTTTTGAGATGAAAAGGGAGATTTTAAGAGATATTTGGGGCAGTGAGAGAGGAAGAAAACTGGAGAATAGGGACAAATGCAAACTACAAACACTTTTTGGACAGATGAATACTACAGTGAAATCAAGCAAGAGAATGCTGTAAACTTAGCATGTTAAGCAAGTATTTACAGGAAAGCCTGAGGGGAGAAGGAGAAGACAGACACCCAGAAAATAGTGGCTTGAAGATATGGATGAGGACCTCAGAGCAATGGGAGTCAAGAATTGGAGCAGGAAAGCAATGGAGAGAGAACAATGGAGGGAGGCAGGTGACAAAGGAGACCATGGTTCTACAAGGACTGTAGCACCAACCAGTAAGTAAGTTCCATAGCTGCGAAGCTCTTGGGGGCCTGGTGTTATGTTGTACATGTAAGTTTGTCGAGTTTGTCCCTTCTCTGGGCTGACTCTGGAAATCTGGGTTTCCAGACTGGTCAGTGTTGTATTGTAGCATTCTGAACTGAGTTGCTTCAAGACATCCGAAAGAACCACATCTCATCTGTCCCAGAACACTGCACATTGTTTTGCCTGCACATGGATGTGTCTTCAAACTCCTCCTAATTGCTAAATTTGCTGGTAACCACACCATGGATCATCTTTTAGATTCTGTACGTGGTGACATGTTTCACCTCTGGTGGTGATTGTACTCAGAAAATTTTCACATTCAGCCTCATATTGACCCAGCAATTTTCGACAACTCCCACCTGATAACCAGTGGGATCTAAATCACACACACTTGGTGAAAACAGAGGTTGCATAACCTCTATTCTAATACATTTCAGACAATATTCTGCTGTGTGCATAATTCCTCGGTCATAATCTGCTGATCATCATGGGTGTGTTTATCAAGATGCTGTTCATTACAAATGAGCAACTGAGCAGGGACAACCAGATTGTGGCTAGTTAGTATCAAGTCACTCACCCATAAACACACCACCAGAGAGAACCACCAACCACAATAATTCACCACCTATAAACATGCCACACACGCAAACTAAACCAAAAACACGACCTAACACACAACACATAAAACAAACCACCAGAGAGCACCACCCATCACATCAAAATGACACATACAAACCCGCCACTCTCACAAACTAAATTCCGCGCCGTCATGACGTCACACACCACAACAGCCTTACGTCACGGGTAAAAGCAGACGGGTGGGATCAGACGCTTCGGTCAACCTAGGATCAGTTATCACACAGGAACCAAAGGCCAAAAATGGCAAAAGAGAGCACTGTGTTTAACTGGATTGTACATTCTCCCAGACCAACTTGATAGTCGATCTCTTGTTCCTGCGAGAGGTTCTGCCGGACATGCTAAATGATCATGCCTACTTGTCGCCGCATTCGATTTCAGCACAATGTATACTTTTCAGCAGACAAGTGAGGGCACATCTGCTGGCAACCTCCCCCCTTTCCCCCTGTTGGACTGGTCACGGTGGGCCAGTCCCATGGCCACCCCAATCACCTGATCTGTCTCCAATTCTTTCCTGGGGAGTATCTTAAGTGCCCTGTACATGAAACACATGTTACACCGCCAGAGGACCTAGTGGGCAGGATTGTTTACAGCAGCAAAACGTCTTAGAGATACATCAGGTATCTCTGAGAGGGTGTGCCGTTCACGCAGATTCGATGACAGGTGTTGTCTCGATACATCTGAACTAAACTTTGAGCACCTCCTGCAGTGGACATCCATTTGTAGCATATGATGAAATAAACTTGGCCCCTGGTTCCTAGGTGATTACTGGCCTCTGTTGTATGCCCGATGTGCCATATTGATTTGTAAACACTCTTTTGAATCTCCCTATATATACAGGACGCTTTACTAATATGATGTAACCAACACCAGATATTTTCCACACCCACAAGGATATCTCTCTAAAATGAACCATGTAACATTTTGCCTATCACTCTGGGTAGAAGGTCTACATAATCCCTGAACATGATTGAAGTTTCTCATATTGAGAAAATGGAGTGTCTATATTTAACTTGAAAAACTTTTTGTAGCCTAGATCACATTAATTAATATTTATTATAAAAAAAATACCATGTGCACACACACCCATACAAATGAACATTATAGTGTTCGTGGAGCATATTTTGTATCAAGATTTTTTTTTTCCTCCTCCATTCAAGCATTCAAAAAGAGAAATACGTTTGAAAAGTCCAAGCAAAGTCCAAGAGATGGTACGACCAGCGCATATCGAGGTCATGTTTAGTTAGTAGAATCTTTGGAAAGAACGCACACCAACTTTCAGCCATATTGGTCTATTTCTTTGTGTTTGGCATTCGTGTGAATCAAGGAAGTTGAGTGATTGTTAAAAAATGGATGAAGAAGAATTTTGTGTGGTGATTAAACATTACTTTATGAAAGGCAAAACGCTTCAGGAGACTAAAGAGAAGATTGGTAAACATTATGGTGACTCTGCACCTTCGATTAGAACAGTTTATAATCATCATCATCATCATCATCATCATTTAAGACTGATTACGCCTTTCAGCATTCAGCCTGGAGCATAGCCCCCCTTATAAAATTCTTCCACGATCCCCTATTCAGTGCTAACATTGGTGCCTCTTCCGACGTTAAGCCTATTCCTTCAAAATCATTCTTGACCAAATCCAGGTACCTTCTCCTTGGTCTACCCCAACTACTCCTACCCTCTACTGCTGAACCCATGAGCCTCTTGGGTAACCTTGCTTCTCCCATGTGTGTAACATGACCCCACCATCTAAGCCTGTTCGCCCTGACTGCTGCATCTATAGAGTTCATTCCCAATTTTTCTTTGATTTCCTCATTGTGAACACTCTCCTACCATTGTTCACATCTACTAGTACCTGCAATCATCCTAGCTACTTTCATATCTGTAACCTCAACCTTATTGATAAGGTAACCTGAAACCACCCAGCTTTCGCTCCCATACAACAAAGTTGGTCGAAAGATTGAATGGTGCACAGATAACTTAGTCTTGGTCCTGAGTTCCTTCTTGCAGAAGAGAGTAGATCGTAGCTGAGCACTCACTGCATTAGCTTTACTACACCGCACTTCCAGTTCTTTCACTATGTTGCCATCCTGTGAGAATATGTATCCTAAGTACTTGAATCCGTCCACCTGTTCTAACTTTGTTCCTCCTATTTGGCACTCAATCTGTTTATCTCTTTCCAAATGACATTACTTTCGCTTTGGAGATACTAATTTTCATACCATAGTCCTTACATTTCTGATCTAGCTCTGAAATATTCCTTTGCAAATTTTCGATCGAATCTGCCATCACAACTAAGTCATCGCATATGCGAGACTGCTTATTTTGTGTTCACATCTCTTACTTAATCTCATCCAGCCAGTCTATTGTTTTCAACATATGATCCATAAATAATATCAACAACAGTGGAGACAGGTTGCAGCCTTGTCTTACCCCTCAAACTACTCTGAACCATGAACTCAATCTACCGTCAACTCCAACTGCTGCCTGACTATCTATGTAAAGGCCTTTAAGTGCTTGCAAAAGTTTGCCTCTTGTTTCATAATCTCGTAGAACAGACAATAACTTCCTCCTAGGAACCCGGTCATATGCCTTTTCTAGATCTATAAAGCATAGATACAATTCCCTGTTCCACTCGTACCACTTCTCCATCATTTGCCGTAAGCTATAGATCTGGTCCTGACAACCTCTAAGAGGCCTAAACCCACACTAATTTTCATCCAATTTGTCCTCAACTAATACTCGCACTTTTCTTTCAACAATACCTGAGAAGATTTTACCCACAATGCTGATTAAAGTGATAGCTCTGTAGTTGTCACAATCTTTTCTGTTTCCATGTTTAAAGATTGGTGTGATTACAGCTTTCGAACAGTCTGATGGAACCTGTCCCGACTCCCACGCCATTTCAATTATCCTGTGTAGCCATTTAAGACCTGACATTCCACTGTATTTGACGAGTTCCGACTTAATTTCATCTACCCCAGCTGCTTTATTGCACTGCAATCTATTGACCATTTTCCCAACTTCCTCAAATGTGATCCTATTTCCATCATCATTCCTATCCCATTGTACATCGAAATCTGAAACATTACTGATCATATTTTCACCTACATTGAGCAACTCTTCAAAATATTCCCTCCATCTGCCCAAGGCATCAACAGGATTCACCAGCAGTTTTCCTGACCTGTTCAAAATACTTGTCATTTCCTTCTCACCTCCCTTTCGAAGACTGCTAATTACACTCCAGAATGGTTTTCCAGCAGCTTAACCCAAAGTCTCCAACTTTTTTCCAAAGTCTTCCCAAGATTTCTTCTTGGATGCTGCAATTATCTCTTTGGCTTTGTTTCTTTCTTCAACAAAACTTTCTCTGTCTACCTGAGTTCTGGTATGTAGCCATTTTTGATACGCCTTCTTTTTCCTTTTACAGGCTGCCTTGACTGTGTCATTCCACCAAGCTGTTTGCTTCATCCTACCTTTACCCACTACTGTTCCAACACATTCTTTAGTCACTTCTAGTACTGTGTCCCTGTACCTGGTCCATTCCTTTTCCAATTACTGTAATTGACTACATTCAACTAACTGGTACCTTTCTGAGATCACTGTTATATACTTGTGCCTGATTTCCTGATCCTGAAGTTTCTCCACTCTTATCCTCCTACATATGAACCTGAGCTCCTTCACATTTGGCCTCACAATACCAATTTCACTGCAGATTAAATAGTGATCAGCGTCATCAAAGAATCCCCTGAATACACGTGTGTCCCTCACAGCGTTCCTGAATTCCTGATCTGTTGTTATATAGCCAATGACAGATCTGGTTCCCCTGTCTTCCCAAGTATATTGGTGTATGTTCTTATGTTAAAAAAAAAAAAAGGAGTTTGTGATTACTAAGCCCATACTGGCACAGAAATCCAAGAGTTGTTTCCCGTTCCTGCTGGCCTCCATATCCTCTCCAAATTTACCCATAACCTTTTCATACCCTTCTGTTCAATTTCCAATCCTGGCGTTAAAATCACCCATGAGCAGAACACTGTCCTTGTCCTTTACTCTAACAACTACATCACTGAGTGCGTCATAAAAACTATCCATCTTATCTTGATCTGTCCCTTCACAATGCGAATATACTGACACAATCATAATTTTCTTGCTAGACACTGTCAAATCTATCCACCTCAGTCATTCGTACACCTTATTGCAACTACGCTGGGTTCCATTTCTTTCCTGGTGTAAAGCCCTACACCTCATTGTGCTATTCCTGCTTTGACTCCTGACAGGTAGACCTTGTATTCTCCCACTTCCTCTTCTTTCTCACCCCTTACCCGAATGCCACTAACAGCTAAAATGTCAAACCCCATCTTACTTGCAGCCTCTGCCAGCTCTAACTTCTTCCCAGAGTAGACCCAACTGATATTAATAGCTCCCCATCTAGTTACCATTTGTTTGTCGAGTCATATCTTAGGAGTCCCTGGTTTGTCAATTAGAGGTGGGACTCAGTCACCTGCAATGGTCCAAGGCATTTTGCTCTGATTGCTGCCAGCATCATATTTAAAGTACCAGGGAAGCAGCGTGCTAGCCTTACTTGCCCCGGGTCCCATTGAGTTTTACCCCTAATGGTTGAGGGACTAACTGGTGGATTGGGTAGTCTTTGCCGCCTGAGCATAAAGGTGACCACGACTCAGAATATGTCTGAGATGCCCAGCCTTATTCCAGAGTAACTGGTATACCGACTGTCAGGACCACTTACTTGGCCACTCATACGTTGCCCGTGGTTCATGAACTAGGACACGACAACAGGAACCCACACCGTGAACCACAACAGTTTATAAGTGGTTTCAAAATTTTCGGAGTGGCCATATGGGCACAAGTGATGCTGAACATTCATTATTGGGTACATTTGAGTTCTGGTTGGCATTATGCTAACGTTATGAAGATGGTATCTGTTCTTTCGGACATGTCCAAAAGAACAGATAGCATCTTCATACAGTTAAGGCTAACCGGCCACTGACCTTCTTCTTCTTCTTCTTGTGTGCTGGATGCACAAGTATTGCCCAAGCTCTTACAGGACTCAGTCAGAGTGTAATGTGCAGGAGCACTATGAATGTAGTGTGTGGACATTAAGTTGGGAATGTGGGCCTCATGTGGAGCGTGCAAGGGGTAAATCCCTGAAGTCGCATTATCCTCTGTGCCCTCGGTGGCTCAGATGGATAGAGCATCTGCCGTGTAAGCAAGAGATCCTGGGTTCGAGTCCCGGTCGAGACACACATTTTTAACTGTCCCCGTTGGATGTATATCAACGCCTGTTGAGCTATATAGGTCAAGGCAAATGTTTGATTCCTGTGGTTTTGTTGGTGTAAGCAGAATATAGTAATTTAAATATTTTATATTATTTGTTTAAGGATGGTGGGGTGGGTTATTTATTGTTGTGTATTCTGTCCGAAACCCCCAATTTTCCATCATTGTTCTATTAGTACCTTTTTATTTTTGGAGTGATACGTTATCATGCCATTTTTATTTTTGTTTGCATCTGTTTGCGTGTGTATGTAGTGATGCCATTGTCACCATATTGTATATGATGGAACTAGCAGTTTCCGCCATATTTATGATGTCACGGGTCAAAGCAGACGGGTGGAATTGGACGCTTCTGTAATGTTAAGTTTCTAAATCATTTTCTTTGTGTTGAGTACCACAGCCACATATTTTTTGAAGCATATTGTAATGGTTCTACCTTGCCTGTTGTTCACTCATATTCATTTTACTTAATTTCACACAACTGGCCAATTTCAGCCTTACAGGCATTCTTAAGTGCTGTAGACACCAACATGTTGTAATGCATCTAACAATTAAAATGAGCACATACATTGTCTATGAATGGGAAAATGGTTTCAACAACGAATAGTACTGTGTTCAGTAAACATCATTTTAAATCTGATGCTTGCACCTTTATGTGCTTGCTTTTAGTGCTGCCATATTTGCTGCTAAAAAATTGGATTTATTACAATTAGCTGGCACCTACAGCTCCTCAGAATGGCCTGTAAGGCACAAAATTGGTCAGTCATGTGAAATTACATAACATAAATAGGTGTAAACAGCAGCAAAGGTGGAACCATTACCCTTCCTGCCAATAAATTTGTATCTTTAATTCACATTGTCAGTTACTAATAATGGGGATTTGTCTCAGTTCATCATTCTTGGTGTCGCCCCAATATATGATGGAATTTAGAAACTTGTAATACAATACTACTGGTTCTTTCTAGCTTTATTATTATGTCTATATGAATGGCAGATGCCACTTCATTAAGAGTTTCTTTCATCTTCACAGGCATGCATATTTGTTTCAAGGGAACGCACCAAAAGCATTGACTTTTTTTATTGCAATGAAAGTGCAATTTCACATGGGAAAAACATGGTCACATCAGAAAACAGTGAGAATCAATCAAATAAAATCCTTTGTATCTGCTAGTGTCTTAAATTGAAACTTAAAAATCAGTCTTTTCTCCTCTTTTAACAGCTCCACCTGAAATATTCATTAAAACCTCAGAAGATCTTTCTTAGTATGGAATTATATAGTCACAATGTGAAACTGGGCAGAATCAATATTAAGTATATGGCAGCAGTAGTGATGTGGGCTGGGCAGATGCCCAGTGGGCAGGACATTTACAAATGGGCAAAATCTGGGCATTTATAAAAATAAATAAAAAAAAGTGCTTTTAAAGTTTTTACTGCTAGAATATATAATTTATCAATTTAAATAATGATTTGGGAGACAATCTGAGCAGCTGTCTTACGTTGTTTGCAGATGACGCTGTCGTTTATCGACTAATAAAGTCATCAGAAGATCAAAACAAATTTCAAAACAATTTAGAAAAGATATCTGAATGGTGCAAAAAATGGCAGGCAGTTGACCCTAAATAACGAAAAGTGTGAGGTCATCCACATGAGTGCTAAAAGGAATTCATTAAACTTTGGTTATAGGATATCAGTCTAATCTAAAAGCCATAAATTCAACTAAATACCTAGGTATTACAATTAAGAACAACTGAAATTGGAAGGAACACACAGAAAATGTTGTCCGTCCTGTTTCAGAATACTGCTGCATGGTGTGGGATCCTTACCAGATAGGACTGACGGAGTGAATCGAAAAAGTTCAAAGAAGGGCAGCATGTTTTGTATTATCGCGAAATATGCAAGAGAGTGTCACAGAAATAATACAGGATTTGGGCTAGACATCATTAAAAGAAAGGTGTTTTACATTGCGACGGAATCTTCTCACGAAATTCCAATCACCAACTCTCTCCTTCTAATGCGAAAATATTTTGTTGACACCGACCTACATAGGGAGAAATGATCACCATTATAAAATAAGGGAAATCAGAGCTCGTATGGAAAGATATAGGTGTTCGTTCTTTCCACGCGCTATACAAGATTGGAATAAGAGAGAATTGTGAAGGTGCTTCGATGAACCCTCTGCCAGACAAATGTGATTTGCATATTATCCATGTAGATGTAGGATGGCATAATGCTGCTGATATATTGAAAGTTTACTACCTTTCCAACTTGCTGCACTAAGACGCACGCACACAGCCCCCCCCGCCCCCCACACTCACACCACATTGAACAGCTGTGTAATAAGCTAGTATAAAAAAAAAAATTAATAATAATAAATAAATAAAAAAACATTGTCCTTAACCATTTATCTGCTCTGGATGTGTTAACACGCGTGCCTTTGTGCCTGTCCCTGTGTGCTCTGAACGTGTTTACCCACGCCACCAGTGCTTCTACCTGGTACTCTTAACGTGTCTAGCGTAGACATGTATGACTGCACTGCTCTGAAGTTAAAATGAGAACATTAACACATATTTAATAACAAAGAATCGATGCTCAACTTGCAACTAATGATCTTCATCCAGAAGGAGAAGGTAATAATGTGAAGCCTATCAATATGCCTGATGCAGTAAGGGTTGATTGTGGCACAGCAAAGAACTCTGGACTAAATATTATTCAGGTTAGATATAACCCAGCTGATTATAGGGACAGACGAGGAATTTGATCCAGACAATGCGTGTGGGAAAGAGTCAGTCCTCACCCTCAGGAAGACAAAAATCATGGTGTAAATCCTTTACTGTGGTGGTGAGGTTTAAATGAACATGTGAATGGACAGAAGTTGCCATAAAAATTCTGGACACATCAGTTACATTTGCTGCTCAGAAAATTCCTTCAGCACTTTTGAATGGATGGACAGTAAAAAAAACAACTCACTCACATCAGAGAGAGCTACAAAACTAAACTACCTCTCCTACAACTGCAAATTGATGAATGGAAGAGGAACACGACATAAGCCTGTGATCCCAGGAAAATCCCATACTGAACAGTCCAAACAAAGCCAAAATGGAAACAACCTAGTGGTCAGCAAGGAATTAGATTCATGAGAATCTGAGGCAGATTCTCCAACTTATGAAGATCAGGAAACTGACTGACAATCTTTAATTTTTTGCTGTAGTATAGTATAAGTAAAAATATTACCTACAGACGCTACTTAATATAAACTACACTTTATTTAAAAAACTTTTAAAATTGAGAGCTGTTTTTCTATTAATTCACCACCCCAAGAATTGATCTCATTAAACACATAAAAAGTTATGTTTACTGTCCAATTTATTTTCACTGTTAACTCTCCCCTAACATTCTAACAGCTTCTTCAATTTGGTTATCCAACCACTTAAGAATCAGTGTTGCACCTTTCCCAATACAAAGTACAAGCCTAAAATTTTTTTATAAGCACTACTTATCGTTTAATCTTTAAAATGCATATGTGCTCAGGCATTTATGGGTTTTGAGCATTTGTCTACACATTTGTCCTGGGAATTTGTCCCAAATTATAAATGCCCAAGCATTTTAAGCCACTAGAGAGAATACCAAGTAGGCCTTATACCTTCTTGCTGGACCATTTAAGTACAGTAGTTGATTATTATACAATATCACTTCAGTAGCTATCAAACGACAGCTGGGGTACAGCTCAGGCAATGAACTTTAACTACTCTTAAAAGACAAAAAGTATGTATTACTTGTCCAGAACCTTACATCTAAATCTGAATTTATCAGACTTCATACATAAATAAATGATGCAACTAAAATCTAAATCTCTTGAATACCATCTAAAAGAAATAAAAAGCCAGTGGGTATGAAGACCATTTCTCTGATGACATATTCACAAAATAAATAGCTGGCCCATGTAACACACAGATTCCATATGCTACAAACAGCTAATAAGATTAAACATTTGTACCTGATTTAGTTTACATACTTCCAAACTATTCTAGCCAAATAGCATCACCACATAAACTTTACAAGGACTTCCCTTACGGTTATAACATACCAGTGTTTAACTGGGGTGTGTAATTAAGTGGCTCATCAACAATTTTACTGTACCCACGCTTCCTTCTGTATCTGCTTAAATTAAATGGAAGCATCATTACGCCAAATAGTTCCCACACTGCTAACAATACGGCATATGGCAAAAGTGGAAAACTATATACAACTTACATATCTAGCAAGGGGGCAGACACCTATTTAAAATGACTTGAGAACTCATCACTGTTTACTCACCTGTCACTCGCTATTCATTACAGTTGTATTCTGCACAGTCCAATGACTTGTTCACAATACATTAATAAACAAGCACCATATTGCACACACGGAACAGCAATTCAATAAACATTAATAAAGTCAATCGTCATAAAATTAACTTTGGTATTCTGAAAATCGTACTATCCATGACGTCAAGTGTTTAACATTGCTGAGGTTAACAAACACATTTGCAGAACTTCTTGTCCTTAACTATATCACTTTTCTTAAATGATATGGTGTTACGCGTAAATATATAACATTTTCTCAATTTTCGAAAGCATTTTTACGTCCAAAACTATAAATTCACAAGAACATCACTTTACAGTCGCAGAACACCTTGCAGCATTTACCAGGCGTACCAACACCATAAAGTATACAATTTGCGTAATAGCCCTGCTGCAGAACAACGAAATGGCTCTCGACCATTTATATCGATATCTCTAACGCGAGGTATCGATTATATCACAACAAGGCCATCGCCGTGCTCATACTAAATTAGATACACACTTTTCTTTGTACACGAATAAGACATTTTTTTTACATCCTTCACAGACATGGAATCGTTAAATTATCTTTAACAGAACATGGGGCTTATCATAGCCGACAATAACAAGTAGGCACTAGGAACGGTGAGATGCAATGAGAAAGACATGCGATGCAACAAGGCATGTGTCGCTATATCCCACAAAAAACTGTGTTCATTGAGTTCACAGAATAGAGAATTTGTTGAGCGATAAAAATGGAAAATATTAGATACTCAAAAGTATCTCTGAGAGAGAAACAATGTGCTATTTCCCACTAGTCTATAGTTTCACTCAACTGACATCTCGAACAATAACCACATTATACTTACAGTACTATGTTTTGTTTCCCCATGATCTCTACTGCACAAAAGTTATTGATAAAGGAATAGACAAACCGGAAAAAGTACAGAAACAGTTACATATCATAGATCTGAAAAAGTAATATTTTGAGCTAATCACAGGAATAACTGTCCCAACACTCCCAACAATATTACTGTAATACAATTACAACGCACCATGTATTCTTAAAAAAATAAAAAAAAAATATTGTCATTAGTCTGTAACCACAACTGACAGCATCACACACATAATATATTACAGTTGGTAATTTAAAAGAAACAACAGGGTAATTATTAGCATTACAGTTTTGTGTAACACTTGATAAATTCCTTTATAACAGAATTGGTGATCAACTAGCCAGTATTGCAGCACTTCTTTGAACGCTTGATCTAGTAAATCTTGTACAGTTTCTAGGAGATTATTAAATAATTTGTGTCCCATTAGTTGATAGCTGTAGAGTGACTTTGACAGTCTGTGGTAAGGAGTATAAATGCATCCAAGGTTAGACTGCATCATTTATTTCTTCTTATATATATATAATAACTTGGATCAGCTGACAGAAGTTTGTTTTTTACACAAAAAACCACATTATGTATTTTGTTTTCATTCAGCTAGAATCCATTTACTTTAGACCAATAGGATGCATCAGCAACTCTCTTTATACAGGATTTTTAAACTACTGTGGAGAATAGTAGTACTTTACTGGTTTTAATAAATGATGGCAGGTCATTAAACCTCATCAGAAACAAGAAATGGCCCACTACAGATCCCTATGGAACACCTGCCTTGTCTCGTTCTATACTGGCCACTTCTTTGCCACCTGTGATGACCGTCTTCCATTACATAATGTTGTGTTGCGTGCACTGTGTGCATGTGTATACAAACATTGTGCTATCAAACATTCTGCGCCAGACACCTGAGGCACAATAACTGATATATGTGCTTTGGTTTTGTTTATTCTATGATTTGTACTTTTATATTTTTGTATCTTCTGTGCCTCGTTATTAGTGCATAGTTACAGGATAACTCGTATGTACTCTTCCTAGCATATTATCACTGAGCTGTGAGTTGAATCCTCAGAAGCTATTGTATTTCTTTGTCGTTTCTCGCGTGACCTCATTCAATAAAGTTTGTACTGGTTGCACAAGTGAGTTTTTCACATAATTCAGTTTTATCATGCTGAGATATATGCGGGATTAAATCGCTGATTGATCAACAGGCTACCCAGCTCTAGCCAACAAAGATGACTCTGGAGAGATCGCCCGAAAGTTGTTACTGAACTAACGACTGCTGAAGAAGGAGATTTACAAAATGACTGACTCTCTGGCTATGAGTAATCCCTCCATGTTGTGACTGGTTGTACTGCTACCATCTTCCTGGCCACACAATCCGTCTTTGTGCTTTGAGCAGGTGGAGGCCAGCTTTTTCTATTGCGGGATTTAGGCAGACGCTATCAGGTTTTGATCTGGTAGTAATACGCCGCAGTGGTTCTAGATACAGTTACCTAATTGCCAGAGGCTAGCTCCTATGACCGGCTTAGAACAGAATTGATCCAACGAGTGTTAGCATTGCAGCAAGAGAAAATTCGACAGGTTCTCATCCAAAAAGATACCGCAGACAAAAACGTCTTCGCAGTACATACAAAAAAGATACAGTATCCAACATGGAGCAATGGTTTACCACCGATTATGAAGGCAATCATAGCGTCCTAAACTGACCTATCCTTGGATGTGGGAGCCGCCATTGCAGATACAATTCAGGACGTGATGACGCCGGTTCCTGTCAGCACAATCATTGCACACTGCGCTAGCGCGACGCTAATTGTTTCGCTACAGTTTACGACGCCTTGACAGCCGAGGTAGACCTGTTGACGTATGAGAAAAGCAAACCACTATCTCGTTGCCATTCAGGCAACGACAGAGGCCGGAACTGATGCCTTCCAGGCTCTTGCAGCAGATCATCAACGACCTCCTCTGCAACTGGAACTGAACAGCAACGTATTTGCTAGTATCGCCGAAAGTTCTGCGAGCAAGCATGCAGATGCACAACCTCCTGCATTTCCTCAAATGTCAGGGGTTGCCGACAGTAGGCGTCTCCTCCAATTGCCGTTCAATGTCTTCGTGCTTGTCTGTTGGTGATCAGTGGTCCGGATGAAAACTTCAATAAACTTCAGATTAGATTTGTGTATTTATCCACGGACTATATTGCTCAGAAGACGACAGCCTGCATCGTTTAGTCTGATTCCAGCAAACAACTCCGTCATAATGGCATACAACACTTTGCAACTGGAATTAGATCGGGTTTGCATTGAACTTCCAATGGGATTTCACCATCGTCGACATCCCCAAACCCATTATTAGAGCAGACTCTCACGTCTACTACCAGAAATGAAGAACAAGCACCTCGTTGATGACATCACTGGCCTGACAGAGGCTACATTTCAACGAAATGCAGCTGTAGACACTGCATAACTGAAGTCGTGTACAGAGAATATGCCGAACTGTTGCGAGTATTCTAAATCCTGACAAGACACCTTGGTGCACCTAAGGAGGTAATGCACACCACTATTAATTATAGTGACACAACACACAGGCCCCAAACATCTTGTAGACCATGACGTTTCACCTGGACCAGCTGTATGATCCATGAGGGAGTCAAGTTCTGGTCCAACAGTCCCTGATCCTCTGCGTTACATCTAATTTTGAAGAAATGTGGGGACGGTAGACCAACTCTTAACGCCAGAGCAGTACCGGACAGCTACCTTGAGCCGTTGTTATTCATTAAAAGAGGTGCTAGTATCTCCAGTGTACTAAACTGTGATAAAGCATATACGCAGATAACCGTGATGGAACAGAATACCCTGAAGACAGCTATAATGACTCCTTTTCTGCTCTTTGAGGGCATGTTTATGGCATTTCGTCTCCAGAACACCATAAAAACCAGGTGAAGGTTTATTGACTCGGTGCTACAACATCTATCTCTTAGCTTCACCCATCTTGAAGAGACTTCTGGCCTTATCAGAGCAGCATGATCCACATTTAGTAGAAGTGCTCAAACGGTTGGAATGATGTGGTGTGCTCCTCAAAACAGCTAAATGTAACTTTGGTCATATACAAGTGGATTTCCTGGGACACAGAATATCATCAGTGGGACCACTACCACTAACTGAGAACGAAAAAACTACCTTGCACACAGCAGGAGTTGCATGAGTTTCTGGGTATATTGAATTTCTATCACCACCACCTGCCACATTTGGCTGAGCTACAAGAGCCACTGACTGTGGCAATTTCTGGCCCAAAGAGTAAAGGTAAGTCGCCTATAACAGGGGCTGGCACTATGAACTTGGCATTTGAAGTATCAAGGACGCTGTAGTACTTGTGCACCCAAATCTAATACATCCTTGGTATAGATAGCTGACGTTAGTTAGTCATCGATTGGCACAATGCTGCAACAATGGTGCAATTATGTGCAGCCAACACTAAAATTCATTTCATGCAAACTATGACACTTGAAATTGAAATGGACTACGTGTGACCTGGAATTCTAGCCATATATATGAAGCCATTAAATACTTCAAGCCTCAACTGGAAACCTCAGACCTTATCATCTACACTATCACAAACTGCTGATATGAATCTTTCATCAAAACAACATTTACTGTTCGTCAAGCCAGCACAACCAACTACTGTTCATTTCACAATTTAACTTTGATGTTCGACACATCTGTAACATGAACAGAGTGGTGGCTTATTGTCTGTCTTGGGTCGTCAGCATCTCCAGCACAGTCGATTAAACTAAGCAGATCATTAAATATTGTTAGGAACAAGAAAGGTCCCAGCACAGATCCCTGTGGGTTATCTACTTTAACTTGTTCCATATTGCACATTTTTTTGCCAACACATATAACTCTGCTTACTGTTCTGTAGATGAGGTTTTAATAGTTTGAGGCTGCCATCTTTAAGGCTATGAAATCTATTTTTTCTAATAGTTGCATGTGCTATAGAGAGTGAAAGGCATTATTTAGATCCCAAAAAGTTACATGAGCAAAGTCCTTGTACTAAGACACTCGAAGTAAGTGTTTGACTACAAGTGTATAGCATCAATAGTCAAAAAATTTTTCCTAAAGCAATGTGATCCGCTAATTATTACTAGATTTTCGAAGTTAATGTATATCTGTTGGCAAATAATACATTCAGATACTTTAGAAAAAGCTGGGACTATGGAAATTGGCCTGTAACTTGAATATGAATCTCTATCTCCCTTTTTATACACTGAAAATACCCTACAACTTTAAGTGCATAAGGAAAATACCTGTCAGATATACTATATTTATTTATATAATACGTTAAGGGGTATACAATGCGATTAATTTCTTTCTTTAGCATGTTTCAACATATGTCATATAGATATATTCTCGCTGATGATGTCAATCGTTTCATTATTCTTAGATCAAAACTGAGTGAGACCTCAGAGAAGGTAAACATACTTCTATTTGTTGATGATCCACAAACATTTTTTGCATGTAACTCTGATGATCTGATATCAGGTTTGCTAATAGCATTTTCCACTTCTTCAACTGATTTAATTAAAAATCATTGAAATTTTGTGGACAAGTATTAATTTTCTTGTTTGTTACATTCCTGTAAATACTATTTATTAGTGTCCATGCAGCTTTACACTTAATGGTGAAATTTTCAATACAGCTGTGATTGTGTGCTTATTTGACTTCTATGATGGAGTTTCTAAACACTTTCTACATGCAACTTCGGTTAATGTGGCATAGTCAGTCCTTGGCTTACTAAAATATGTTGTACAACAACATAACTTGATTTCTCAAATGTGTCCTTTGTTTAGTATACCAAGGACATTTGAAGCTTTTATCAATTATTTTGAATTTTTGTATGGAAGTGTTGTAATTAAATTGTATTAACATGCTTTAAAAATTTTTTTGAATATCATATTGTGGTGTCACCACCAGACACCACACTTGCTAGGTGGTAGCCTTTAAATTGTCCGCGGTCCGTTAGTATACGTCGGACCCGCGAGTCGCCACTATCAGAGATTGCAGACCGAGCGCGGCCACACGGCAGGTCTAGAGAGACTTCCTAGCACTCGCCCCAGTTGTACGGCCGACTTTGCTAGCGATGGTTCACTGACAAAATACGCTCTCAATTGCCGAGACGATAGTTAGCATAGCCTTCAGCTACGTCATTTGCTACGACCTAGCAAGGCGACATGTTCAGTTACTATTGATATTGTAAATAATGTACAGACAAGAGCTACGTTCAACATTAATGGATTAAAGTTAAGTATTCCACCATCTCCGTCCGTTTTTATAAGTTCTAATTTCCTTGTCCTGTTCCAGACCTCACGCCAGCCTGCGTGAGCTTAAACGCGTGCCTTTCGGCTTCCTCCAAACTCCGTAGGTTGCCTCTCCTGCCAATCCACAAAACATATTTTTTAAATATCGTCACTTAGAGTGTAAAGCATGTCACCATATTCTTGGCCAAGCCAGTCTCTGCCAGTAAGAGACTTACAAAGAATGATAATTTTATCATAAATGACAGGTCTGATAATGACAAAATTCAGGACAGGTCTAGTTTGTTACCCTTATCAAAGGGAACTGACTTCCGTAGTTTAAAGATACAGAACTGCAAAACGCTGTCGCATCACATGATTCTTCTGTAGTTTTAAAATTGATGAAAATGCTGTCAAGAGATGCTTGATATCTTGTGGACCTATTATTGATATTTTGGTCAACTACAGTTTATCTCCGTCTGCTGAAGAGGTGCAATGTAGTAGTCAAGCAATAACTTTTTATTTTTTCTAAAGCTCGAACACCAATCAACTCAAAACACAAGTCAATACCAAGAGTACTAATAAAAATCAGAGAGTAAGGCAGATCGTCTGTGAGCTTGTTGCAGAAGAATAATGTGTTTCTTGTGCATTCACAGGTGTTCTTCTGGCGACTCCCACAATATATTGTAAATTAGACTGCCTTAATAGCCATTTCATTTATGTGAAAATATACACTCCTGGAAATTGAAATAAGAACACCGTGAATTCATTGTCCCAGGAAGGGGAAACTTTATTGACACATTCCTGGGGTCAGATACATCACATGATCACACTGACAGAACCACAGGCACATAGACACAGGCAACAGAGCATGCACAATGTCGGCACTAGTACAGTGTATATCCACCATTCGCAGCAATGCAGGCTGCTATTCTCCCATGGACACGATCGTAGAGATGCTGGATGTAGTCCTGTGGAACGGCTTGCCATGCCATTTCCACCTGGCGCCTCAGTTGGACCAGCGTTCGTTCTGGACGTGCAGACCGCGTGAGACGACGCTTCATCCAGTCCCAAACAAGCTCAATGGGGGACAGATCCGGAGATCTTGCTGGCCAGGGTAGTTGACTTACACCTTCTAGAGCACGTTGGGTGGCACGGGATACATGCGGACGTGCATAGTCCTGTTGGAACAGCAAGTTCCCTTGCTGGTCTAGGAATGGTAGAACGATGGGTTCGATGATGGTTTGGATGTACCGTGCACTATTCAGTGCCCCTCGACGATCACCAGTGGTGTACGGCCAGTGTAGGAGAACGCTCCCCACACCATGATGCCGGGTGTTGTCCCTGTGTGCCTCGGTCGTATGCAGTCCTGATTGTGGCGCTCACCTGCACGGCGCCAAACACGCATACGACCATCATTGGCACCAAGGCAGAAGCGACTCTCATTGCTGAAGACGACACGTCTCCATTCGTCCCTCCATTCACGCCTGTCGCGACACCACTGGAGGCGGGCTGCACGATGTTGGGGCGTGAGCGGAAGACGGCGTAACGGTGTGCGGGACCGTAGCCCAGCTTCATGGAGACGGTTGCGAATGGTCCTCGCCGATACCCCAGGAGCAACAGTGTCCCTAATTTGCTGGGAAGTGGCGGTGCGGTCCCCTACGGCACTGCGTAGGATCCTACGGTCTTGGCGTGCATCCGTGCGTCGCTGCGGTCCGGTCCCAGGTCGACGGGCACGTGCACCTTCCGCCGACCACTGGCGACAACATCGATGTACTGTGGAGACCTCACGCCCCACGTGTTGAGCATTTCGGCGGTACGTCCACCCGGCCTCCCGCATGCCCACTATACGCCCTCGCTCAAAGTCCGTCAACTGCACATACGGTTCACGTCCACTCTGTCGCGGCATGCTACCAGTGTTAAAGACTGCGATGGAGCTCCGTATGCCACGGCAAACTGGCTGACACTGACGGCGGCGGTGCACAAATGCTGCGCAGCTAGCGCCATTCGACGGCCAACACCGCGGTTCCTGGTGTGTCCGCTGTGCCGTGCGTGTGATCATTGCTTGTACAGCCCTCTCACAGTGTCCGGAGCAAGTATGGTGGGTCTGACACACCGGTGTCAATGTGTTCTTTTTTCCATTTCCAGGAGTGTATTATGTTGTTATACCAAAAAAAGCATTCAGATCCTCACCTATTACAATGCCATGATGCGACCATCTAGTCTCTCTAACTTTATCTGATAATATGACAAATTTTTGTTGCTAATACGCTAATTATACGCTTAGGTGAGCTACACAAGGATGTTAGTACTAACATTGATACTAATGAACTATCAATACCAGACGCTTCAAAGTACTCTTTTGCACATGAAAAATCTAGTACCAATTTATTAACAGATCAACTGAGTAAATTATTAACATATATTGCCACAACACTGCTTATGTGCAATTTTCTGCAGTAACTATCTGCTGTATTATAGTTATCAGATTTAACAAATGTAAGTTCATTCCCAGTAGCTGAATATTCACTCAAACAAATAAAGCAAACTCATTCTCTAATCCCAAATTATTTACAATAAACTGTTTGCCATTTACTTGTTGAATGTCCAGGCAGCAATTTTGTGGATCAGAACCGTTATTCCTTTTGTCAGGGGGCTATAAAATCTTTTACACTGCTATTGCTTATCTTATGGGCTCCTTCCTTCCGCTGTGACTATAGCTGTTCAGATACTGTTGTTGCTGCTTGTACCACTGTTGTTTGTGCTGCAGATATTTTTGATGATTTTGTTGGAGTTGATGCAGATGTTGTTGTAATTGTTGTTGATACTGATGTTTATGCTATAGCCACTGGAATCTCTATTGTATCCACAGATGATTCTCCATATGTCCCTAACGTGGGTGATGATGTATTAACTGCAGGATTTCGGAGGTAATCTTACTCATTTAAATCCAATTACGATTATTTTGATGCAGCAGATGACTGTGATGTTGGTGGTGTTGTTTCTGCCAATATTGTCCTTTGAATAGCTGCTTTTACTGTTGCTGTAACGATATTGGCAATTCGTTTGGCCATCAGTTGCTTACCCAATCAGTTAAGCTGCAACTAATATAGCTTGTGTCATTAATATGGACGTTTCTGAAATGACTGCAAGTATCTGAGCAACATTTATTAGCCACTGTGATTTCTTTGTGGTACGTTGCAGAAATGATATTTGTGTGTTAAGTTTGCTTGTGCATATTTTCAGGTATCATGTGGTCATAGGTGCATAACCTTTAGTCTCACCATGTGAACAATCTTCCATGCCAACATTCTCTTTATCATGTTACTGTGTAGTGGAAAGTAATGAAGTGGGCTGGATAATGGCATCAAAAACATTCTTATGGGATAAAAAGGAAATAGTACACTCTCTTTCTGTATACGAGCTTTAATATATGAATACATATGTATAGCAGTAATTTCCCATTTACATAAGATGTTTAAGTACTCTAAAGTGATTGAAAACTCTTTCCTTTTAGCTACACAATATGGCAGAGGGTAAAACTTAAATGTGCTTCTGAATGCAGAAGACATTTGCATGGTATTTATAGTAGATAACAGTTTGCTGCCTAAAATGAATGTGGCACTACTAAAATCTTGTATAATTCATTCTTTCAGTTTCCTGTCAGCTATGTTATCATCCAAACTTCTCATGTTATAACTCTTTATGTTTCCACTTAAGGAAACGACTATACAAATATGAAAACCAGTATCTCACAAACATTTTTGCATAATCATCTTGGTGTTAGATGTGTACTATATGTGATTACCTCTGTCTAGAGACTGATTAGTATCCATATGAGTACTTGGTCCACATTACTTTTTGCTTCATGGAAAGTGTAGGTACATTGGCCATCTGTTAATCTCACGATCATACACTACATCTGCTTCTAACTCAAGGCCTCTAATACATTTTTGAGTATACTCGCTTTGTGAGTATAGTGTTGACAGAATACATAACTGTCCTTCTCATAATTTCTCTATAGTCTTCTCTCTTTCCCTAGTACTACTTATACAGTATGTCTCTACTACATTTTATCAGAATCTTCCCTGTTGGTATTTTCGTAGAACTATAGAATCTCAGAAATATTGTTATATTTATGTTATTATAAAGCATTTTATAATTTATCTCCATATCTCTGCTAACATCACACCAGGTCTGGGTTTGGAATTTCTGACCTTTTGTATTACCATTTTTAGTTCTGCTTGACTTAATTAAGTTCATTTGGGTTATATTTCTAGGCATTCTCAGTATGTACAGGGATTGGAATTTTGATAATGACAACATTTCTTTTTTCAAATAATGTAGAACAGAGACATGTTCCAAAGTTTTATGCCCTTCAAAGTAGTCATATCAAAGAAGCAGCCTATTGGCAGACACATCTTTCTAACATTCTGAACCAAATGCCTCTAGTGCTTCCTTCATCTGAGGAATCAAGTCGAAGTCACAAGGCTTAAGTCGAAGGTGTTGGAGGATGCTACACACCCCAGTCCTACCAATTAAACAAATCAATCACAAATTGAGATGTATGTTCCTGAGCATTGTCCTGCAAACTGATAGGTGAATTTTTAAGAAACTGTCACCATTTCTTTCACAAATCTGGATGTATTCCAAAAAATGAACAGTTCATTGACAGTCTGCCATTAAGGAAAGGTATGTGTTACAGTAACACATCACAGTCATACACCAAAATCACCATAACTCTCATATTACTAAGGGTGTGTTGATCTTCTGAGCATTGTGGTGACCATTAATGAAACTATTCATTTGCATGGCATTTCAGGTGTGGCTCATATGATTTGGCTCATGTTGCATCAAATGTAATGATATGGTATATAAGAGAAAGAATCTCCTCCATATTCACAGCGTTCCAATGTGTATGAGCATTATCACCTCATAGACATTTTCGCATTTCAGTCAAATCATGCGAAACTCTTCGTAATGGAGTTTTTCTCTACCCCAGTCGTTTCCAATAAATGAGCAGCACAGTCTTATGAGCTAATCCAGTCTCTCAGGCCAGTTCACGAATTGTCTGGCGACAGTCACTGTCCAGTAAAGCTGTAAAAGAAGACATGTCTTCTTCACTGAAGCAATAATGACATTTCCAATGAATATGTTACATTTTGGTGTCCCTCACTGAAAACTGTTACCTACCTTGCCATATTATGAAAGGCAATGTAGATTCCACGCTAGCCTCTTGAAGACCTCGATGACATTGTCATGCAGCACGTCCTCTGACACATTCAGCTTCTCTCCAACTCCGTTGTTCTTCTTTTGTAAACGTCATAACAGCAGTACATTAAGTCCATTACATGAGAATCTGTTCATGTTGTAACTGTGTACCTGTGTGGTGGGAAGTGAGAGTCAGTTTGTGATGAGGAAAAGTAGGTGTTTGTAGAATTTTAAAAGTGACTGCTGAAAGTGAATCGTTATTTTCGCTTTCAAAATATCCAACCTAACATGCCAATGACACTACAGTCTCATTCATTTTAATGTTCCTTGGGCGTAGTCCTCTTTTGTTTATTTGTTGTGTGTCAGTCATCAATAGTTTGCTTTTATACTAACACGTAATAAAAGTTGTTCCTTTGTATTCCGGTGTGTGAATTTGTATTCCATAAACCATAATATGTCATGGGCCCAGTTTAATTACAAAATTTCAGCAAAGTGATTTACTAAGTCTTTTTTTGTTAGGCAGTCCGAGTCGCCACGCTCGTCGATTTTTGTGCCCTCTCAGACATGTAATCGTAAGTAGTATCTTGAAATTCGAGAGACCAAATTTCCAGCTATGCAGATTTCAAATTCGGGCTTTGTTCGACCACCACGGCATTCGAGATTTTCGGGACTGGCGAAGATTTGAAGACGTTTGCTGGAAAATGTGGGTAAAAGACAATGTTCGTGGCATGCGTTGCGTTTCGACCATGATCGAATACTCGCAACTCTTATTTTTGATAACTTGCGCTACTGTTCGTGAAATGTGGGAGAAACTGTTCATGAACAAACGTTCAAAGTGATCAAACTCTCTCTCACGAAAAATTTCCACGAGCATCGAATAAACGCGAGCGATCTGGCGTTGCGTGTTATCGCGAAAATCATGAACCTAGAGTCAACTCAAGGACGTGGATGAAAGCGTGGTGGACGTAGCCATCATAATCAAGATCCTCGGAAGCCTTCCGACGAAGTTCCATGCCCTAGTCGCGACGAAGGACAGTGTGCCTGAAGATCAGCAATCGCTTCTGAAACTCCAACAGCGGCTCATCACAGGTCAAACGATTGAAGAACTTGAAGAGACATCCAGCGTCTTGGCAGCAACTTCATCTCACGGCTGTAAGAGAACATACGGGTGCGAAGAAGAAACCGAATCAAGCGAATTCAAGAATTTACTTGCTGGACCTGCAGGAAGGAAAGCCATATATCAAGAAACTGCCGTTCTAAGGAAAAGATGGTTATAATGATATTGGTTTGTGGGGCGCTCAGCATCGCTGTCATCAGCACCCATAGAAGTTCCTAATCTTTCCAGTTCCAATCTCTCCACTTCCCGAATGATGATGAGATGATGAGGACAACACAAACACCCAGTCCCCGGGCGGAAAAAATCCCCAACCTGGCCGGGAATCGAAACCAGGACCCCATGATCTGGAGGTGGCATTTCTAAAAAAATGGAAACAGCAAGTCAGATAGAGGTAATACAGTAAATGCATTGATTGTTACCAACGGGTAGTCACACGAAAAATTCAGCATGACAAAGCGATATGCGAGAATATGGTGAGTGCTGATATAAGCGATGTCTACTTTATAACAGTGGGGCATCGCTGCAAATTACTTTTCGGTGGGAATGGCTGAGTGAAATTCGCAAATGTCAAAATATTGACATTTCACCTGGAGATAACGCTAAATGCGAAGCGAAGGGGATCGGATGAGTAAAAACAAAGAAATTCGTGAATGGGTGTTGCGATGACGAACCAACTGATGATGTGCTGTATATCCAGAAAATGGGGGAAAATGTGTGTTCTGTTGGAGTTTGTACGATGAAACGTTTTGAGGTGTGTTTTGTAGACAAGTTTGTAAACATTTCTTCCAATGAATATGTCTTTGCCTAAGGAATAAAGAAAGAAAACGAGATTTTCAGAATGATTTTTTGTATCACTCAGTGTGGCTTGAATTTGTCAACCACGAATAACATCAAAACCTAGCACGTAAGGGTGATTTATACAAATGTCAAATTGAATGCAAATTTTATCACATCTGGTCTTAGCACGGGAATATGTACGTCTCATGAGTGTCATTCCTTTGTGGAGCGTGAGGCGTCGAATGTCTCACCATTTGCCTTTTAACAAGAAAATCGAAATAAGATGTGTAGACCATCGCAAGTTGAATAACTCGGTAGGTGCGAAGTATTTTATAATATATTGTGGACAATGCATCTGGTTTTCGTCATGTCTTTTTCTTGAATAATAAATCCGGCATCTCTGATTGTTTCAAAGAATTCGAGAAGAAGATGTCGTGTAGGCTGTCCAAACCCATGAAGACCCTGAGGATCGATTGAGGACAAGAAAACGAAAATGAAGAGCTAACTCATCGAACGTGGAATAGCACTCGAGACAACGTTATCTTGCACTTCTCAACAAACAGAAAGACAGAACATTACTATTGCGAACTCACGAGCTTCACACTCATTGAGGCGATTGTTCCTAATATTCTGTGGGCGGAGGGAGTTAACACCGTTGTCTACACACTGAATCGGACTTCAACCGTAAAGGGAAGAAATGCGAACCTATACACATTATGGCAGGTAGAAAATACGAAATATCGCACATGAGGACTTTCGGAGCAGAAGTGTTCCTCCATGTTCCTTAATTGTTAAGCAAAAAGTTGGATCGGAAGGCCAAGAAAATGTTCATGGTCGGATGATCGGGAGAATCTTGTGATTATAGGCTTTTTGATCCAGAAAAAAAGAAAATCGTCGAATCACACGACGTGAATATCAGTGAGGGTACGCTGACCAACCATAAACGACGTCCAGCCACTAGCTTGGAAGATGAGTGAAAAGTACAGGGAGAGGGGGATCGAGATCCTGAACACACCACTCAAAGAGAGGAAGCAGTCACACATATTACGTGAAAGGAGTCAGTTTCGTCCCATAGCCAGAAAAATAAAGCGACCTTTGTACACTCTGTTGAAACGCACACTTTTGGAGAGGCAATCTAGGGTCCAGACAAAGAAAAACGAAAACGAGCAGTTGCAGTGGAACTCGAAGCGCATAAAACATGTGAAACTTGGATCATTGTGCCAAAAGAGACCCAAATAACGATAAATTGAACTTAGGTTTTCAAAATTAAAGCATCGAAAATCTTAAATGACCCCGAATATAAAGCTCGATGTGTCGCCTGAGGCTTTACTCAACGGTTTGGGCAGGACTTCAACGCAACTTTCCTGGCAGAAGTAAGATAAAGACTCACTACGTACTTTGCTATTTCGCCCAAAAAAGATCTTGAAATGTTGCTATTCGAATTCAAAATCGTAGTTTTATGTAGACAACTAAACGAGAAAATTTATACGTCGGTGCTGAAAGATGCGATGCTGGATGAGAACAAATATGTACGCAAGCATAAAAAGTCAATGTACGATTTAAACAAGAGTCAGGTTATTGGAATGTGATACTTTGCAGAGGTTTTGATTTAAAAAAGCAAAGAACCCCTCAAGGTTATTGTAGAGGAAACGGCACAAACGTTTGTAATAGTTGTTTTCGAAGTGAAAGTCTTTTGCGCAATGGAAATTGAGCGAAAGGAGCAAAAACGTTGTTTGTTAGAATGCAACGCGAATCCTGAAACATTTTGACTAGGAAAATTCTAATTCTATAGCAGTTCTGGGGGATCCAAATGTAAAATCAGTGGACAAAAATGAGTCATTTACAGCGAAGTTTCCATTCAGGGAAGCAGTTGGTTCCCCTTTATTTCTCGGGACTATTAATCGGCCAGATCCGACTTTCGCAGTGAATGTAGCGAGCAAATACTTCAACAGTTATGATGAGAGTCATTGTCAAGCCGTCGTACGCATTATATTAATTCTCACTGAATTGAAACAGGGCAATTGGCTCCTGTAACTGGTCGTAAAATCTTAAATTACACGGTTTTCTGTAGACAATCCAACATTGTGACACCAGATGACTCCCGTGTGCCAACATTTTTCTCTGTAACCAGTGTCGATACTCTTTTGTTTATGTTCATATTGTTATGTTTATGCCCAGGGGTGATGTAGCGTAGGGTCGAGGCAATATTGGAATATGGAAATGGTTTGATGCACTGAACGACGTAGAGTCTTAAAGAATTTACGTCCTCGGTGTCTTTTTCAGAATGAACTTCGTTGTTGGCGGTATCAATAGCTTGCGATCTGTCGCAGCACCACTGTTATTCGGTAAGTCCTTCACATTGTTATCAATTTTGTTACAAATTTCGAGTTGTGTAACATTATCGAGCGGTAAAAGATTTCTGTAGTACAAAATTTGGTTATTTAATTTGCATCCCTTGTACAAGCATGTGTTTTAGTGCTAGTGTAACGGGAATCATCCATTAAATAACACTAAAAACTCAGTACTGCGTGAATTAAGAGTATGAACACAAACGCATTTTTTTCTACTAGGGTAACGCAAATTATGTCGCGAACAAAGAGAGAGTGTGAACATGTTGTCTGTTCCAGGAATCTTAGTTTTACTGACAGACTGCTCTGCAGCACACACATCTATTTCGTGGTGAACCAGTGAGACACTAGCAGAACATTTTAATAATGTAAGGCAGTTTTTTTCATGTAGAATCAAGCTGGATGGCTCCCTAATGAAGGTGGTTCCCCGACCAAATTATATAGAGCGGGCAGAGCATATGAAGCACGGTATTCTGAAAGTGCAGTGTGTTTTAGCTGGTATTGATAAATACTGAAAGATATTGAGGTCATGTCCGAGACTTTATAGCACAAAGGCAATTTGTCAAAAGTGACTTGTTCTATACCCAGTCTACCAGCAAAATATGTGGCGCCTAATTGATAAAAATTGATCAGTAAATTATGATGATGATAACGTAACTAGCTAGTATAAATTACACATCCAGTAACAGAGAAATCAACTAAGGAATTTAGTTTGCAGTATTTTTTTATTAACTGTTGTACAACAGACCTAATTTATTGCTTGATTTAACCAGGCCTGGTTCTACGTTTATAATCCATCAGCCACCTCAAAGCGCATGGGGCATGGTACTACCTCTATCTTTTCACCCTTTCCCTGTTGATTCCTTCAGTTCCTCTCCTGTATCGGAGCAGGAACTGTGCTCATAAAACTACAAAACTTAGTTTCATATTACCTATACTACCATTACAAGAATCGGCAACATAAAAATTAGTGAAAGTGGGTGTTAAGAACATAAAGGCAGTTTGTTTTAGTGGAGAACCCTGTTTCAAAAGGAACAAATAGTACACAGTTTTACAGCTAAACGAGCATTGTTGTGATAGGAAGTTGGGCACTGTCTTCTGAAGCTAGAAAAGTGTGTAACTTCTCAGAGATTTTTCTTCGGGTTATCCTGTAGTTAGTTAGTGAGTGATATAAATGTGATATATTTCTGATGTATATTTTTATTATAACTGTTCATGATATTCATAGGTGCAGTTAAAACCTGCTCAAGATCGATGGCAAGTCTGCAGCAGATGCACAGGACAGGACCTCACTTTAAAACACGACCACCTCGGCAGCCATTGGACGGAAAACCATTTGCAAAGGGTGTTGTTTTGAAGACACTCATCAAGAAACCAAAGAAACCTAACTCAGCAAACAGAAAGTGTGTCCTTGTACGATTATCTACAGGTAAATGAATCAAGTGTCATGTACACTGTTTACCTTTTTCATCTGTTTACCTTTTTCATTTAATTTTAAGTAGGCCTACATACTTCTTGCAACTTTCTTGCAGATGCTTGTTGCTGTATAGTAGGCATCAGTCTGAAAATTGGGCTGGTCTATTTTCCGGAAGTCTTTTCACTTTTCATAACGCCTGTTCTGTGCATCTATTTGAACGTAGTTACTATATTAGTAATTTGCAGCTTTTATCCCCCCCCCCCCCACACACACACAGACACACACACTCTCTCATACTATAAAACTCCTTTTTTTTCCCATAATTTGTTTACTTGGCGTACCTTTATAGTACTAAGCATAATCTGTGGGCACCAACATTCAAAAACTTTTATTTTGTTCTTGTCCCTATCATCCACGATTAACTTCCTTATAGTGCTACATTAAATACCTACTTTGTTGACTACCAAGCACTTAATTTATATACAATGTTGATATATTTCTTTTTTTCCCTAAAAATTTTTCTTAGCAGAACTCATCTACTACTTTCCTCATCTCATTTCTGAATCTAATTGTCTACCTTAATTTGATTACTATAGCCGTGCTTGCTTTTTTTATCATTCTCTAATCTCTTTGTAATGTATCCTCCCTGTTCCGCTTATCTTTCAAGATCTTAGCTGTCTCTGTACAATTAACAATGCCATCGGTAGACCTTAAATTTTCGTATTTCTTATCTGAACACTAGGAGTGCCATGTCTGTCATTTTTGATCCACGAGGGTGTGTTGAGGGCACAACCCCCCTCCATAATGATCGCTAGACCAAATGCTCCCGCGACTTTTAATTATTTATGGTTCTGTGCAACTCACCAAAATGTCATCCTCCTAGTCCACCCAGGAGTATGAAAAATTTATCTGTTACACGTGAAGCACCACATTGGTCATTTTTGAGCCATATGCTGTTTGATATCAGTAACACTGGTTTTCAGACTATAAATAGTTTCTGGGTGTGCTTCAACGTTACTCATGATGTGTTGGCGTATATTACAACAGTTTTGGATAAATTAAATGAAATACGATTAATTAGGAGATTGGAGGGTGCTTTATATCAGTGCGGCTTTTGATTCTCTACGGATTTGTGACATGCAATCATCTTAGGTTTGATTGTATGTTATATTAGACAAGGAAACTCATAAACTGTGCCATACTAGAGAAATATGGAATCTATTTACTGATAACTGCATTGCCTGTTCCAAGCCAGGTGAGAACATGACTGTCGATGAGGAGCTGTACTCTTGCAAGTGCAGGTGCTCATTGATACAGTACATCTGGGTAAACCTGATAAGTTTGGGATAAAATACTGGCTTTTGTGTGATGCTGACAAGTGCTGCTCTCTGAATGGATTTATTGTACTGTGGCAAACATGAAACTTGTGATCTGAGCAACTGTCATCTCTGTGAAACTGATGGATGACCTGAAACAAAAAGGAAAAAGTTTTTTTGACACTCTTCAGAGATCACTCAAAAAGGTTCCTCCTGCGGTGCGAAATGGAGATGATGCATTCTACTCAACACACTTGTACAAGTTAGGCGACAGTCTTCTCTCGAATACCAAGGGAAAAAGAAAAAATTCCTTGTCCTGAGTAAAATGCGTGCTGGGTGTCAGATCAGTGAGAATATTGAGAAGGAACTTCAAGAATCTATGAAGTTTTATAATGAAACTAAGGGTGGAGTCGATATAGTTGACCAAATGACTAGACTCTACAGTGTCCAAGCTGGCACCCACCGGTGGCCTGTGCATGTCTTTTACAACATTGTTGACCTTGCCATGATCAATGCTCTCAAAATTTTTAAGTTACTTGCCTCTAAGAAGATTTCATGGCGAGACTTTATCCTCAGACTAGTAGATGAGCTTGCTGGCCCAAACTGCGGAGAGGAGCAAATCTCCCTTTGCAGGCACTCTGTACTGGTACTGGCCAAAATAGAAATAGAAAACTTCGCCAAATTCGGGTTTTGCACAAAGAACAAAAGGAGAATGAAACATTGCACGTTTCAAGTGCAACAAGTATGTGTGCAAAAGGGGATAACGGAAGCGTCCGATTCCACCCCTCTGCTTTGACTAATGACATCACCAATATGGTGGAAACAATCCTTCACTACAACTCCCATACCGCTACTATGACGTCATCACGTAAACCTGACAACAAACAAGAAAATAGATTGAAAAACCACCAAACAGATATTCCTCCAAAAATATAATGAAACTAATGGGACAAGTGGGGGTTTTTGGGTGGGGAAAAATTAAATATAAACACACACCACTACACCAAACGACAAAAAACACCAAAATAACAAGACCCCACAACCTTCCCAAAGTCCACTACACACAAAATCCACTGGAATCGATCACTTCCCTTGACCTATATAGGTCAACAGAAACAACCGATACCACACTATAAATCTAAAAAATTTCACAACCTCCACACTTAATCCTACCACAAAAAAAAAAAAACCCGCTTACAAAATCAAAATTTGACCCAAACGCTTCCCTTGACCTGTTATCCTTACATCTCCACATATAGCCGTCCCTGGTCCGAGACGCCTGTACTTTAGTAAGCCTCATTTCTTCACAACACGTTGAGCACTTCACGACTTCAGCCAACAGGCTGAATAGCTGAAGAAATTTTATTAGAGACAACACACTGTCCCCTATCATTGCCGACAACAAAAAACTGTTGACCTTGTCAGTCATATCCATACCTACCAAAGACATAAACAAAGCAATTTACCAAAATTCACGCACAATGAACAGAAAAAAAACTACAATAATGTCGACATAACAAAAACAAAATCGTTAACTCACTGAAAAATATTCCACTGAAATCACAGTCACCACCAATACCACACACTTGCAATGCTACCACGCAAATGAACCCCATACGCCACATAACACGCTACCCATAAACACACCACCAGAGAGGACCACCAACCGCAACAATATGCGACCTATAAACGTGCCACACTCGCAAGCTAAACCAAGAACATCACCAACAGAAAACACACAAACACACTACCAGAGAGAACCACCGATCACATCAAAACGACACCTACAAACACGCCACTCTCACAAACTAAACTCCTTGCCATCGTGACGTCACAGGTCAAAGTTGACGGGTGGAATCGGACGCTTCCGTTGACCCTGCAAAAGGTGCTAGGCCAAAACTCTTGTCAAATGTCTGAACTGTGAACCGATCCTAGCTCAGAAAATTGCGTCCACTCCTTTGTTTCTAAGTATTTCCAAATATTTATGATTCTAGAATGCAGTTTGTTCTGATATTTGTGTTCCTTGATTGCAATAAGCAAGTAAATACAAAGAGCATTTAGTCACAATCTTATCAAATATGCGGTATTTATATTATTTGCCTGTAAAAATAAAAATACTATTAGTTCTCATATAAACAGTATGTTTTGACTCTGTTTATAAAGAAAGAAAAAATGTAACATTGTTTTATTAAGTTGTTTAAGTGGTGGTTGATGAAAGGCTGAGGAATTATCTCTGAGGAGGCTGTGTTTTTGTCAAATTACTGTTCATCTTAGAGACAAATTATTCTTTGGTTATACTGTAGTCTTCCTGAACATATTGTTAACATGGTAACACCTAAACTCCAACCAGATACCAATAAAACAGTGCTTTCCATTATGTGTCAGAAGTGACCAGCATGGTACTGCAAGGGATATGGTGAACTCTGGTATTTCTATTGTTAATAGGAATAAAATACTGGGAGTAAAGGGTTATCAACAACTAGTTCTGAAACCAGCCTGCAGCTGTAAGAGTCAGATAACATGCAAGGTAGACAGCAACTGGGAAGGCTGTGAAACATGATTGTAGTTTATCCTCCATGTTATGAAATATGTTCATTGATGAAGAAATAAAGAAAACTAAAAGAGTTTTGGGAAGTCAAAATTGAGGGGAAATCAGAGTATTTGCTTTAGTGTTCAAATGTGAAGGAAGAGGTTGCTGTCAGTCTAACACAAGATTACAGTACTTTGGTTGAAGTGCTGTCATTGCCAAATGAGTTGCTATTTTTCAGTGCCCTAATGATTTTTGTTGTCTATAACAGCTGAGTTATCAAATCTTACGCCCACTGGTAGAATCTGCAATGCTTTTGCAGTAAATGTATTGGTTCTGTTTTTGACGGTCCATTTTTATTTATTTACGTTTTTTCCCCTGAATTCTCTGCCACTGTTAGGAAGACCTCATTGAGTTTAATGGCCAGTGAGTTAAGTTTATCTGGCTTGTTCTACTATCATTACTGAATTGAATATATTTTGCATAGCTGAATGCATTCATTTCCATTTATAATAATGCTCCTTGTTCTTTGAATTTAGTTTTTGTAATTGATGTTTGTTTTTGTATGATACAGTGAATAATTGTGCGCTATTGCTTGTAGTGCACTTTCATTAGAGCTAGTGGCCTGGGTAAAAGTTTAGATCAGGGACAATAGCTTACTTATGGCTTTTGTGCAGGAATGTTGTCAGCACTCACCTTGAGACATGATGTGGAGTGTGTTACCTGCTGGTTCTATACAACCAGTATGAGAGAGAGCAGCCGTAGATAGAGTGTTTTGAAGCAAGAGACAAAGAAATACTGGGTCATTACATACAACCTCACCTAAGCATCCCTTTTTAACCATTATGGATTTTGTTGAAATTTTTCATGAACATTTGCATGTGTCCCCAATAAACATTGGTACAGTTTAATGTTTGTCAAAACAGTACTGACTGAGTCACTTGTTTGACTTCATACCTGGCTTTATGCAGAGTGAGCATGAATTTCTGGTAGCTTAGAACTGCCATATCTTGGGCAATATTTTGGTGAAAGAAATGAAATTCGGCCATCTTGTACAACTTTATGCATTCTATTAAGAATAATAACAATAATAAAAAGAATTTTACAACCATATTCAGCCAGAGAATTTTTGGCAAAGCCAAATAAAAAAATCATTTATGTACCAGTTTCCAGTACTGAATGCATTAATTGCAAAATTGAAGATTTTGTGAAAAGATAAAAAATGCATTAATTTCGACCAGATTTTCCAAAAGACTGTGTTCTGTAAAACTCTAAGAACTGGGCTAATTAGAAAGACCATGGCTTTTCACTGTGCAAAAAGGTGTATTTGATTATCCGACATTGGCTAACAATGCTAGATAATTTGAATCAAACTTGTGTGTGCAAATCGTGACAGGAAAAAAATTTAAACTGTGGACTGGTATGTGTTGTAGAGTAAACGCATGCTGAACATGAACCTTAATACACAATAGCTCGGTCGCACAAGGATGTGGAACACAATATTTCGTCCCTTTCCTATTTTCCAGTAATCTACAGATACATTGAAAAGTTGATTTTTGTGAAAAGATTAAAATATCGTATATTCAGCACTTCTTTTATGAACACCATTTCCTATTAAAGCTTCAAAACCGGTCACATTCATACAATGTGTTTTAAGCCCCGTTGAACAGTGGGCTTAAATTCCATGGTGACATTGTCATTACCAGTTCCAGAGCATGAATCGGCAACCCCATTGCCATAGAGATCACGCAGTACCAACCATGGATGGGTTTTCTTGATCCAGGTTCCCAAGCCTGTAATTTGATTTCTTAATTTAGGTTCCAAAGCATTGTGGTGGTACCTTTCTGCTTAAAAAGTATTTTGATAACTACCATATCCAATAGGTGGCAAGCAAAAAGTAATAACAATTTTGATTTTAAGCTTCTCAATATTGCAGATTACACTTTTGAATTTTGACTCACTTTCTGCAGTTCATTTTCTGGAAATTTTTAGTGTTGCCAGTTGATGATATTGAAGGAAAGAGACCGTGGAAATGAGGTGGTGGTGTAGTATCCCACAAGCGTCTTGTCTTTGGGGCCAATAAAATGAATGAGCTGGGCCGTGAGGGTACATAAGTTTCATCAGTGAATAATTTTGATATGCCAGTGATGTTGGTGATCCACCATTCATTATCATGTGACATAAAAGTAATGGTAATACACTAATGCCAATACTTTTCCAGTTTTGGAAGCAGTTCTGGAACTCACTTTCACTATGGTGTACAGCTCTGTCAGTGATTCTGTTTTTATTTCATCAATGGTGGCAGAACATCCTTTCATGGTTCTCTTCAGCCTTGTGAACAGAAAGAAGTTGCAGGAGGCCATGTCTAGTGAAAATGGTGGCTGAGGCAAAATAATGGTTTTGTTTTTTGTCAGAACATCTGAAACAAGCATTGAGATGTGAGTGGAAGTGTTATGGTGATGCAGTTCCATGAGTGGTTTTGCCATACTTGTGATCGTTTTCTTCAGATTTCTTCACTTCCAGTTGTATTTGTTATTGATCATTCGACCATTAAGGTTGGAACTCATTATGCTCTATCCAATTGTAATATAAGAAAACACTGAGGAGAACCTTCATGTGTGGTCAAATTTGTTGAATTTTTTTTAGTCTTGTTTCTTCTGGCAGTTTCTATTAGGACGATTGAGCCTTGGTTTCAACATCTTACCCAAATAACCATGTTTTGTCAACTGTTACAAACTTCTAAAGAAGTTTAGGATCATTCTCAACTTCATTCAGCAGCTCCTGAGCAATGTCTACATGACTTTGTTTTTGGTCGAAATTCAACAATTGTGCAAAAACCTTTGCTTTCACCCATTTCATGCCCATCACTGACCTCTCTGATGGTGATTTTGCAGAACCATTTTCTTTGCTTCTTCCACACTACCATCACTAATTGATGTGCTGGGGCATCCAGGGTGGTGGTCATCTTCAATGACTGCTTGTGACCCTCTTTGAAACGTTTGTACTACTTGTAAACTCCTGTCTTACTGCTAGTAGATATGCCAAAAGCCACACAGTCAATATTATGAATGAAGTGCAGCACTCTTTTTCCACTTTTCAAGCAAAATGTAATGCAGATTCTTAGTTCCATCTTTGTTGAAAGTAAAAATTTGCTGTGCACTCAAAAACACACACAACCTTCTCAACTGTCACCAGTGAACTGAACATTCAAAACAGCTGAAATTGGAAATGTACATCAGGAAAATGTGTGTACCAATAAGGTGATGCAATAGCCAGGTGACAACTCTGTTAGTTTCAGACTTAGCATGGCCACACTAGATACTTTGGCAACAAAATTTGTCTCATTAGAAACTTCGCTGATATGGTCCATCCTGAAAATCAAGTTGTACAAATTGATGATATCTCATACTGGCATCTATGCTGCTTTTTTGCCATCTTATTTCTTGATACTTTTTGCTGTCTTAGATTTTTTTTGATCATATATGTAGTTGATGCCATGTATATTTTGGTTGCAAAAGTAGAGTAGGTCTTTTAGCATCAATATTTGATTTGTTGATGGTGTTTGTAGGCTTGCTCCCATTCGATTTTTCCAGCTACTTTGCCCCAATTTTTGTTGCATTGTTAGCTCTTGTTGGAAATTAAACCCACTGTTCTAGGGGCCTTAAACCTCATTGTTTTGAATGAGATGGTTTTTGAAGCCTTGGTAGGAAACATTGAGATATAACAATCCACAGTTTCGTGCCACAATTTTTGCACCCAACTTTGATTAAAATTATTTAGCATTGTTAGCTCATGTTGGATAATCAGATACACTTTTTTCTGCAGTTGAAATCGTGGTCTTTCCAATAAGTCCAGTTTTTTTTTATAGAACACAGTGTCTTACAAAATTTTCATCTTTTTATGAAATCTTCAATATTTCCCTTAATTTATTCAGTACTGGAAAGTGGTACGTGAAAGAAACTTCATATTTGAGTACCTTGTGTTGTTAGGTTACTACATGCCAAGTTTCATGTTCATCATACTTTAATCCCTGAGATGTAAGCAGCCAAACTTTGGAACTTTTTTGAGCACTGTTTTTTTTTCCAACTTTTCCTAAAATTCTCTGGCTGATTATGGCTTGTAAAATTCTTTTAGTTATTATTCCTAAGAGAATGCATAAAGTCATACCAGATGACCAAATTTCATTTCTTTAAACAAAATATTGCTCAAAACATAACAGTCCACAGTCACCAGAAATTCACACTCGCTCTGTGAAAAGTCATGCATGGAGTCAGACAAGTGAGTATATCTTGGCCAGTATTGCTTTGATGTACACTAAACTGCACCAGTATGCACTGGGGACAAGTGTAAATTTTTCATCAATATCTGTAATGGTCGAGCAGAAAAATTTTCCGAAAGTAGGCCATTTGACGTGCAATGACCCTATTGTCACATTCTCGCATCACTTCAGAAATTATAAAACATTTGGAAGAAACAGTATGATATTCATGACAACCAGTATTATGAATTTAATAGCTGCTTTTTTCACTCACAGTAATTTAAGCTGTGCTACTAGGTCCTAACCTAACCACAACCTTGTAATTCATTACATGTTTGGAAAAAAGTCAGATATTTTTGGCAACAGAAAAGAAGCAAACAGTTTGAATTTCAGTGTTAGAAATTCAATACATCTTTTCTTACTTTTCATTGGTTATGTGAAAGTGTCACCCCACTGACTACATGAAATTGACATGTTGCCAACCTATTAGCAGTAAAACACCACTGTGACTGGCACTGGGAGTCATCTAGACTTTACCCAGTGCTCTCCTTTAAGTAAAGCTCTTTGTTACTAGCATAAGATGTTTTGATCTCAGATGTTAGCCTTCTGTTCACTAGCCTTCCACTATAGGTCTGCCTGATTTGTTGTAAAGGAAAACTGAGTTCATAATGTTGCAAGAATATTTTTAGAAAATAATTAAATTTCTCACTTACTGTCTGCTCTTTAAAAGGTTCAAACTATTTTTTGTCATGTAAATTTTCTCTGAACAGAGTGACACAATCAGCTTTTGTAACTTTGTAAAACTGTACTTTTGAACATTTTTTCAGGTGGAGTGTATTATTGCTGCCATTTGACAATCAATGTTTAGGTTTTTTTTCCCCAACAGCTTCCAGGCAGTGTAGGCTTCACCATTCTGTCTGCACATTAATTTATCTAAAACACGTTTTATTTGAGAAAGGTCGCATGCACCTTTTCTGAGAAAAAAATGCTGTGCTGCAGGTTTTAAAGTATCCTCTATAAAATGTTCCCACTGCTTTTGATGAAAGGACTTGAGTAGGCTGCTGAAAAAAACCGTGTAGGGCCCTTATAACATTGCACAAGAGGTATTTGGCAGTGGACATAATATTTGTTGAGAGACAGCTGTTGGGGGGAAAACATTATGTATGCAGCACTAACATTTATGCCCTGTTTGTTGACAGTAAACTGTTTTTGGCAGTATTCACTATTGGAGGTTGCCCAAAAAATTCCATTAGCAATTTTAACCTCAGCAGTACTATCACATTTTCAGTAACTTGTATTTCCGGGGTTGAGAGTTACATTATGCCGACACTAAAAATTTTTTAAAAAAATTGTTAAAAGTTGTTGTTATCTTATATTAAACATGCTTTTTAAAGAGATTCTAATGTGAAAGTATGGTCTAGACCCTGAAAATATCTTTCAGCATACTCTTAATAAAATGAATGCACATTGTTTTTGTACCATTTGGCAAAAAGAGTCCATTTTAGTATTACAGTGAATGTTTTGTAATTCTGATAGCAAAGTGTGAAAATCAATACTTGGTGTTCATTTGCATTAAAATTTTGGAGATTGCCTTTTGATTGCAGGGAAAGAGATGGTTGCTTATGTGCCAGGAGAAGGACACAATCTGCAGGAGCACAATATAGTCCTCTGCAGAGTTGGCCGGCTCCAGGATGTTCCCGGAGTGAAGATCAAATGTGTCAGGGGCAAATACGACCTGTCACATGTATTGAAGAAATAATTTCTTACTTGTTGCTTTTAGATTGTGAGTTGAAGTTGACTTGTATAATACTTACTGGCTACCAAACATTGTGGAACGTGTTTTCTGGGAAATGTGTTTATAGACTGTAAATAGTGTGAGAGAGAAACAATAACTTCAACTCGGGCACCTTTTCGAAACACATTTTTGCTGCCAGTGGAGAACCTGTCTAATAAATTGAAGAGCGTCAAGAACTAAATTGTAGACTTTTTTGAATAAATGACTTCCTCAAAAACATTGTCCATTCTCATTGTTAAATTATGCATTTTCTTTTTGGCCTGTATGCCTCCTCCTCATTTATTTCTCCTTCTGTTTTCCTGCTCATTCTTCTTTAACGTTGAGTCACTTTGATGGAATGGAATGTTAAAACATTTCACAATGTATTTCAAATGTCATTCACATCAATGTCAAGGTTTCTTGGGAAGAAAGTTTTTGCTTTGAGGCTGAAGGGAGGGGGCATGGGGAGTGGGGTTGTGATGTGATGTCTGCTAGCATTGAAGGTTAACTTACTCTTGCCACATTTACTCATAGTGAATTTCATGGTTTTTTGTTTTCTTAGTCTTTATTTTATTGTTTGTTTCGATTTAGTGAAACATCACACACGTTTTATAATGACTTGTATATTTTTCATTTGAGTGGCGTTCCACAAAACTGGCCTGACATATGAAAACGAAAAACACTAAAGGATTTATATAACCTAGCCAAAGGCAAAGCCCACACCATGCATAAATTGATAAAACCATTTTCATTAAATATCCTTTCTTTTAACAGGAAGAAGTCAGCTCTATATAAGAAGAAAATACAATTTTTGTGCGGCTATTTGGTATTTATAAAGAAAAAAAGATACACAGTGGATAAGGCAGAAATGTTTTATGTATTCCTTCCAAATATTGTTTGATGTGTTTGTATGTTATGAATTTTCTTGTGACCATTGCTAGTTTCTTAATCTATATTTGTACTTTTTGTGTCACATATGATATTTCGTAGCCTCATTTACACCATTCAGTGTTGTTTTGCTGACATTCCGTCTGGTGTGAATGCATCGCCATATCACAGTGATGACATCTTGTATTCCATTCTGTTGATGTCCAGTGTGAATCAACATTTACTCTGCTCCTGCTTTCTTAGCATAGTATCTTCCAACAATAATTTTAATGTGCTGCTTGTCACTACTTGTATATCCACACACCATGAACAATCAGTCTGTACCTGAAAACTCACATTTTCGATCCTTTCAGTAGGAACCTCACATAAATGTTGACTCCCTGGATGCTCTGACACAGCCTACAGTCAAGAAGTACCCATGAGATATTGAAAATAAAACTTGCCAGTCAAGTCAGTTTAGCTATTTACATAAGCATTTGACTCCAATAAATTTTGTTGTAAAGTAATGCCTTCGCTACTGCCCTCTGCTAATAATACGGCAAATATGAGCAAATGAAATGATATGCACCAAGAAATGGTTTTCTTTCATTGCTTTTGTAAAAACTTGAAAATCTGCTCTCATAAAAAAGTAACCCTATTGAGTACCCCGCATTGCCTAACTCAGCGTCAGTTTGGCAGTGCCTTTCTATTATCATCTGAATTCTGGAGACATCCTCTTGTGTATCTCATTGGACTAGTAGTCCTAGGAGAAGTGATGCTGCAGATTACCCCATCAGGTACAGACTTTCAGCGTGGAGTCTGTGTATGTCCATCCTTTTAGAGATGGTTGCAGGACTCAGCTGTTCGAAAGAGGATGTCAGATTAAACACCTTTCAGCCATCAAAGTTTCCAACCTTATTTTATTTGGCAACCACTTTCAGTGTTTTACTACACCATCTTCAGGCCCCTGACTGACACACCGGAAGAATCTACCTCGGTTGTGATCAAAACAATGCCCAGCAATACTGGAACTAGTAGATTTTTGCCATAGAGTTCACTTCAACCGTCACCCCTTCACCTGCCGACTGTTGGATAAACATTCAAACCCTGGCATTCAGCACGGATGTCCACTGGGGTGTTTTCAAGAAACACTACTGAGAAAATTTAGAGAACCGGCATTTGAAGCTGACTGCTGAACAGTTCTACTGCCACCAACATATATTGCACATAAGGACCAGAGAGATAAGATACAAGAAAGTAGGGCTCATACAGAGGCTTATAGACAGTTGTTTTTGCCTCTATTTGTGAGTGTAACAGGAAAGGAAATTACAAGTAGAAGTACAGGACACTCTCCGTCTTGCACTGTATGTCTGCTTGTGCATTATCTGTGTAGATATAGATCTAAATTCATCCAACTAACAGGTTGGTTGTATGGTCACACGACTGTGGCTGGCTGCTGGAGCAAGTCCACTGCAGCTAGGTAGCATGTGGCACAGAGTCAGTTGCCTGTCAGCTGCGATGTGCTGAACTGCTTAATTATACAAGGGATGGTGGTTTGTTCTCGCTAGGAAATGCATACCGCGTGAGGCAAAGAACCAAGCTAAAAGTGAAGGGAGTTCTGGGTCAATCATATACCTAATCAAACAAAGCAGACTAAGCAAATTTTGTCATGTACATGAAGAACTGAAGAGGGACACACAAAAATTTTTCAACTCTGTGAAGAAATTGCTACAGTTCTGGATATTGTTAAACACAGTTAAAAATGGTGAAATTTTAGGGAAACTATACAGCCAGAGGAATGATTGCCTTTAACATTGATGTAATTAGCACTCACATTTAATGGTCACAGATGAAAAAAAAATACTTTACACTGATAGTCTTTTAGTAATATTCCCCAAATGCATTACAAAATAATTTATGTAACAATGGAGGGCTTGTTGTAGTATGTATATGTATTGTACAATAGTTACAACATTTTGTTTGAGTTGATACTGCTGTCTGCCAAATTTGGCAGGTTGGTGGCCACAGTCATTATAGGAACCATTTCATTTGGATCATTGTAGTGGATGTTTGTAACAGTTTTATCATATAACTGTTACAAACGTCCACTACACTGATGCAAATGAAATGGTTCTTATATTGACTGTGGCCACCAACCTGCCAAATTTGGCAGACAGCAGTATCAACTCAAACAAAATGTTGTAACTATTGTACAATACACATACATACTACAACTCCATTGTTACATAAATTATTTTGTAATGCATTTGGGAAATATTAATAAAAGACTAGGAGTGTAAAGTATTTTTTTCATCTGTGACCATTGTATATACAGGGTGTTACAAAAAGGTACAGCCAAACTTTCAAGAAACATTCCTCACACACAAAGAAAGAAAATATGTTAAGTGGACATGTGTCCGGAAACGCTTACTTTCCATGTTAGAGCTCATTTTATTACTTCTCCTCAAATTACATTAATCATGGAATGGAAACACACAGCAACAGAATGTACCAGCGTGACTTCAAACACTTTGTTACAGGAAATGTTCAAAATGTCCTCTGTTAGCGAGGATACATGCATCCACCCTCCGTCGCATGGAATCCCTGATGCGCTGATGCAGCCCTGGAGAATGGTGTATTGTATCACAGCCGTCCACAATACGAGCATGAAGAGTCTCTACATTTGGCACTGGGGTTGCATAGACAAGAGCTTTCAAATGCCCCCATAAATGAAAGTCAAGAGGGTTGAGGTCAGGAGAGCGTGGAGGCCATGGAATTGGTCCACCTCTACCAATCCATCGGTCACCGAATCTGTTGTTGAGAAGCGTACGACCAATTCGACTGAAATATGCAGGAGCTCCATCGTGCATGAACCACATGTTGTGACATACTTGTAAAGTCACATGTTCTAGCAGCACAGGTAGAGTATCCCGCATGAAATCATGATAACGTGCTCCATTGAGTGTAGGTGGAAGAACATGGGGCCCAATCAAGACATCACCAACAATGCCTGCCCAACGTTCACAGAAAATCTGTGTTGATGATGTGATTGCACAATTGCGTGCGGATTCTCGTCAGCCCACACATGTTGATTGTGAAAATTTACAATTTGATCACGTTGGAATGAAGCCTCATCCGTAAAGAGAACATTTGCACTGAAATGAGGATTGACACATTGTTGGATGAACCATTCGCAGAAGTGTACCCGTGGAGGCCAATCAGCTGCTGATAGTGCTTGCACACGCTGTACACGGTACGGAAACAACTGGTTCTCCCGTAGCACTCTCCATACAGTGATGTGGTCAACGTTACCTTGTACAGCAGCAACTTCTCTGATGCTGACATTAGGGTTATCGTCAACTGCACGAAGAATTGCCTTGTCCGTTGCAGGTGTCCTCGTCGTTCTAGGTCTTCCCCAGTCGCGAGTCATAGGCTGAAATGTTCCGTGCTCCCTAAGACGCTGATCAATTGCTTCGAACGTCTTCCTGTCGGGACACCTACATTCTGGAAATCTGTCTCGATACAAATGTACCGCGCCACGGCTATTGCCCCGTGCTAATCCATACATCAAATGGGCATCTGCCAACTCCGCATTTGTAAACATTGCACTGACTGCAAAACCACGTTCGTGATGAACACTATCCTGTTGATGCTACGTACCGATGTGCTTGATGCTAGTACTGTAGAGCAATGAGTCGCATGTCAACACAAGCACCGAAGTCAACATTACCTTTCTTCAATTTGGCCAACTGGTGGTGAATCGAGGAAGTGCAGTACATACTGACGAAACTAAAATGATCTCTAACATGGAAATTAAGCGTTTCCGGACACATGTCCACATAACGTCTTTTCTTTATTTGTGTGTGAGGAATGTTTCCTGGAAGTTTGGCCGTACCTTTTTGTAACACCCTGTATATAGACTATTCCTTTTGAGAAAACAAAGACCTCCCAGGCTGTGTGTATCCAGAACATTTACTGCTTGGTGACTGAAGAGATCCACTATAGGGTAGGATGGTAGTAGACACAGCATGTTGCTGTTCATCAGGAAGAACTTGTTGCTGTTTATGATGAACTGCAAGTTTCCTGTGAATAGGTAAGGTAGTGCTTTCTTGCATTTGAACTTTTCTAAGAAACTTGAAGATGGAGTGCTTGGTGTTTCACATCGCTGTTTCCTTTCGGGAACAAACATTATGGCACCTTATGCTATCTTGGAAGAAGAAGGCTGTTCATTAAAGACGTACCTGATGAGACCATTCGAAATGTCAAAACTTGGTCCAATGCAAACTACTTTCAACGAGTGTCTTTCTAAGGCTCAACAAGAATGTGCATTTGAAAGAATGATATATTAAACAGCGATAGCTGCAAAGAAGTACTGAACTGATAATGTTGACATTGTTATCAATCATATATATGCTTGTATACATTATAATAGTTGACAAGGAGGGGAAGAACCAGCTTCTGTATTCACTTGCCAGCCAAGACATTTTTAAGATACACATCTGTCGGTGAGAACCACAGTATCTACAGAAAATTTATGCTGTCGATGAGAACTGTGATATCAGTGCAGCAAATTTATGATGTTCGTGGGCACAGGGGAAGTGCACAAATGAAAGCAGTTTGAGTACTTTTCAGAATATTGGTTATGTACGTAAATGTGTGGTGGAGGGAGTTGCTCTCAGTTTTGTTTTTAAATACATTTAATAGCCTTGTTTGGACGCCCTTATTGAACATACATAGTATGCCAAGTATCTTCCTCTGTAAGTCACAGTGGTGGTACTTCTTGTTTTCACCGGCCGCTGTGGCCGAGCAGTTCTAAGCGCTTCAGTCGGGAACCGTGCTGCTGTTATGGTCGCAGGTTCGAATCCTGCCTTGGGCATATATGTGTGTGATGTCCTAAGGTTGGTTAGGTTTAAGTAGTTCTAAGTTTTAGGGGACTGATGACCTCAGATGTTAAGTCCCGTAGTGCTCAGAGCCATTTGAACCTCTTTACACCTGTAGTTGATAATTATGTATGAAACACACCCAGACACAAGCAGCAACAGGCACTTACTTGCAGTGGCTATGTCCGACTACATTCAACAAATCCCATTTCATTGGATCCGTCCATCAGCCAGTTGTGTATGGCCATATGCAGCCAACTTACTTGTCTGCCATGGAAATGTGATGGTGTATTATATTTCTTGGGATTAGTTGGTAGCAGCGTGTACTCATCCAACAGTGAACAGTTCTTGGAAGACCCAATGGTACTGATCGACTCATCCTCACCTGACAGGTGTCACCAGAGGGGCTTGTGGTCAACACACCACTCTCCTGGCTGTTGTTAGTTTTAGTGACCAGAGCCGCTACTTATCTGAGTGCACCTCGCTTGCCAATAGCACTCGGCAGATGGGACAGTCACCCATTCACATAATAGCCGAGCTCGACAGTGCTTAATTTTGGCAGTCTGATGGGAACTGGGTGTTACCGCTGTGGAAGGCTGTTTGCACCCATCCAGCGAGTCAGACAAATACAGTTACAGTGGGTGTTCAGCCATAATTTGTCAGAAGGCTTCAATAAGCACATGCTCTATTATAGGATGAAAGATTAACTCTGGAAACAACTCTTACGCTGCATCGAACCCATTTCTTGTCTTATACTTCCTGCAGATAGTGCTCTTACCACAATGTGTGCAAGAGAAGTTAGCAAAACCAATGATTTTAAACAAATAAACCTCTGATTTTTTAAAACTAAACCACTGATTTTTTTAGCTAAAATTCTCACCTTGTTATAAACTGTGTAGCAAAAATTTAGATGCCTTCATTAATTTTTACATAAAAATATCTTATTGACAATAGAATCTGCTCAGCAATGCCAGCAAACATCAGTGGAGATAGTACAAATAAATTTTCAAAATTATTTATGTAAAATCTTGTACCATGCATTACGAACTAGAAAGTATTTCATATTAAGAGGATAAATATGACCCTTAAGTAGGTACTACAATTGGTGAAAATCAGTTTTTGATAACTGATATAGATCAGCTATAATGTTACTAATCTCTGTTGCTTTAAATCATTGATTAAGAAGTGCCCCCATTGCATTTACCATTTTAAAATGTACCAAGAGACAAATGCTCTCTCTCATTCTCTCCAGTATTGTACCTCAACCCGTTATCCTGAGTGGTCTTTCCTATTCCCACAAACATTACAAGTTTCTCTTCCTCCACATATTTCCCCTCTTCAAACAGAATTTTTACTCTGGCTCCTGAAACTAGCAGTTTTGTGTCTATCTACGTACAAGTTCCACTTGGCGTCAGATGGTAGTAGAATTCTCTCTATATGTTGTAAATGTTGTGAATACTGTGATTTTTTAACCTTGTGATGATAATTGTGTCTTAATATTTAGACATCAATACTGGAGTCAGAGATTTGAAACATTTATAAATTATATTTATCTTCAGATGTTATTTTTTTCATCTCTGTTTTTTAAATCTCTCCAGGAGCTGAGGACAACAGAAATTGATAAATTTATAATTGTGAAAAATGTTGTGGAAGCTGTTCCACAGCTATTATATGATGGGTATTGACTATTAGTTTTTAACAGTAATATAGTTTGTAAATACGAAATGAAATGAAATTGCTCAATACATTCTTTTTATTTTTCTGTTTTGCCAACAACCAGAAACGTACTCATTACACTTAGGAAGAGGTTTCCCAAATGCTTTGTGTGGATTGTGGTGTCTTATGGTTCTGAAACGTGGACAGCCAGGCAGAAAGACCAAAAATATTTACAAAGTTTTGAAATGTGGTTATGGAGGAGAATGGAGAATGTGAAATGGATTGACAGAATGAGAAATGCGGGAGCAGGGTAGGAGAGGAGAGGAACTTCATTAGGTTTATACAGAAGAAGAAAGCATCGTGGATGGGACACACATCATGTATGAATTGTCTACTATAGAGAATCATGGAGGGAAAAGTGAAAAGAAAAAGAGGTAGAGGAAGAAGAAAGTTTGGAATGTTAACAGATGTGAAGAGAGGTAGCTAAAAACAAATGTAGGAGGATGTTCAGGACAGATATGGAGAATGTCCAGTTGATACCTATAGTAAGATGGATTTACTGAAAGAAGAAGAAAAAGTTTTAAATATGCAAATTTCAGAACCTTAAGAGTTTATTGTAATTGCTACATTGTTTTATTGATGAAGAACCATGTGTGATAAAGTGTTTGGGAATGAGGATCTTGTTTGTAAAATGGATGTGGATTAAGATATTGAATTACGTAGCACATTAACAGCCATGCATTAATGTGCAGTTACTAGTTGTTTTAATTTCAATCATATTTCTAACTTATCTGAAACAGCAGCTGTTATACAATGAATTTATAAGCTTTGCTGTCTTGGTGTTGCCTCGCTTATGCGTAATTTTGTATTGACAACGGGACTTCTAACTAATGTCCAAGAGAGGATTCTGCTGTAACATTCTTACTGCATAGTGTGTGTCTAGTTATAAAAATGGAGAGGCATTTTTAGCCCCCGTCTCTATTCCTTGAAATACTGCATATTTATATACTCCCTCTGCTGATTCTATAATTTAAGGAAAAGTCACAAAAAATTACAGCTCAACAAATTGATTGTAAAACTAGTGAAACTTAGGCAAAGTGTAGAACGTATTGCACTGTACAGGTGAAACTTGAAAAATCTAATTTCAGGAAAGAAAGGAAACCAAGACAGAATGTAGAAAATCTAAACAGTGTTGTCTCCCATCCCAAATTGGTGTTGTAAGAGTTCTGTTGGAAATGCATGTCATTCAATTTTCACTGTTGCTTGGAGTGGTATGGACATGGAGTTTTGCTGTTGAAGTCTGCTGACAAAGCCTGTCCTTCGCCCCCTTTTGCAATGGCCTAAATTGCTAGGGCATAAGACATGTTGGCTCAATATGCATGTTTGAAACTTACTGAGTGCACATGGCTGTTACATAAAGATGCAGGGAATGATGGAAAGGCACACGTGCATGTGATTGGTGCACGTGAGCAACAGTGCGCAGGTACCAGAATCTCCCGTTTCAACCATGGAGACATATGCAGGTCTTTGGTCTGTCAGTAGTTATGTTCATTTGTTGCTTTGTTTGATGACTGTTGATTTTTTAAAAATGGGTTATCACACATATTAAGATTTACCTTTGCAGCAACACTATCACCAAGTTGTCTAATGATAAACATGTGGAATTTGTAGAGGATTATTGTGTATTGTGTTGTTTGTGATTAGTTAATTACATGAAAATGAAGAGAGTGAAGTGAAATGACTGTTTTTAGTCTCTCACAGATAAGCACAACCTGGAAACAACAAACACATTCTTGAACAGAATAAAAGAAGATCCTTTGCAAACAAATGTTGAAAAAGTGCAAAGTTTGTGGTACAATTGATGTTCTGAAGTCACCCTGTTTCCTCTAGGAACTACTTTGCCTAGTTCAGATCAGGGAAGATACAAGGTATGACAGAGAAACTTTTACAATGATTGGATTATCCACAAAACATTTCAAGAAATCGGTATAGATAAATGTCCAAGAACAATGTACCTGTACAGTAAGTTAGAGACAAAGTCTCAGTTTTATTTTGCATTGTATGTAAACGTTTTGTATGTCCATTCTTCATCACACAGCACACACCTAATCATTGGCCCTATTCTGCCCATCCGTGATGGTGAGAACAGCTACTGCAATACGGAATTGTAAATCTGTGAGATTCTGTGGTAGAGGTGGAAAATACATGCTATCTTTGATGTAACACAACATGGTAGGTGCCAAGTACAGTGACGAGTGGTCACTCGAGTAGAATTGGGTCAGTGGGTGCAACATGATCCATCCAGTGAAGTGGCAATGTCTCATTCAGATAATCTCATACAAAATTCTAGAAATGTGGAGGGGAGCTATTTTATTGAAACACAAAATATCTGCTATCAGTTTTAAATTTTGCCATAACCAACAACTGTAGCTTGTCAGGATAGGTGATATGTGACAGTTCTCTCAGTGAAGAGGAAGGGTTTGTATACTGCCTTGTTGGACATGGCAGACATTATGTTAACTTTCTTGGTATCTTAAACCTGTTAGACAGTTGCATGTGGTTTCTTTGTCCACCATACGCATGTGTTGTGTTGGTTGACCTATTCCAGAGGATGAATGGAAAGCGATATCATCACTGAAGATTAATTTGTTTACATCATTTTCAGGATGATTCTGCACATCAGTGCAGAACTGCAGATGACACAATTTGTTGCTGTGTCCTATTGCTTATAGGAGCTGTAATTTGTACAGCTTCATTCTGAATCACGTGTGAAGCACTTTCCTCACTGTTAATTTTGCACTACCTTGATAGGTAGACCTTGTGGTACTTCACAACAGCACATCCATCATAGCTCCAGTGACTGTTCTGACATGCCTGGTGGATTGCACAAGCTGTACTCATCCTCAAATTTCTTTACCGCTTCACTATGATATTGTAAACTGGTGATGTCTTGTGATGAAATTTGCCACAGAACACTCTTTACATGTGAACTCCTGATAGGCACAGTAGAGACTCAATTATCTTGACCTTAGTTGTACAGCTTCACAAGTATTTGAATTGTCACCTCGTAGCAAATATATTTGTGGTTTAGTCCATGTGTGCATTACCCATCCATGCAAACTCAGCCCCACTTGTTTCTTTATTGTTTGAGTTAGACAACTGCCATTTGAGCCATGTCTTATCTGTGCTTAAAAATATCAAAGTGCAAGAGAGTTGTCTGAACCTAGAATGTGATATGAGGAGTCTACTACAATTAAAATGAATTCATGATGTAGCAGCAATGAAGAGAAACATAGTTTACATGAAATGACAGTTACCAAATATTTTAAACAAAATTAAAGCTACTGTGACTGTTGTATCTGACTCGGCAGGTGTTTGATGATTAAGATTTCAGTGTTTTAGTCATTGTAAGCCAATATGAATGTATATACAAAAATGTGTCTCTGATCTCTTAATAAACATTGATTTTTATTGATTCTGATAATTTTAATTTGCTTTCATTGTTTTGTATAAACACCTACATTACGTATAACCCTAGAAGTTTAACCATATGACAACACATCTGAAAGATAATTTTTCCTGGGTGACATAGGTCATATTTCTAGAGTTAACAATACAAAAATTGGTTTTCTTCAAACATTCTGTTATTTGGATTTTCAATTAGCTGAATAATTATGACAACAATTAGTCCAGTTAATCAAGTGTCCACTGTATTTGTGTTTCACGTACTGTGTTGTTTGTGATGATGTGTTTAGCCATTCACCTGTATCAGTTTTTTTAATGTTTCATTAACTTTATAATTCTTCTTTTTCCCTTTGTCCCGAACCTGAGCAGGGCTGGTACGGTTATGAATGGAGTCGGCATGGTAACATTAAGGGTGGCCGGATGTCCTTCCTGTCGCCGCCATTGACCCCTGGGACAGATTGTGTGTAGTGTTATCCACATGGAAGTGTGGAAGAGTTTTCTAAATGTTTACAGTTGTGTAACTGAGGTGGGACATGGGTACCATCCCAGTATTTGCAGAGTCAGATGAGGGAAATCTCATAAAACCACATACAGGTTGGACAGTGCACTGACCCTTATGTGCAATCCAGGCTGATGTACCTCCCCATTCCAGAAATGGTGCTTTGTCATGCACGACTCTCCAGGCAGGTTTTCATGGATTTTAAGATTACCCTGCTTTGTTGGTTACACATATTTAATTATTGTCAGGTTTGCTAGGTCGCATGGGTGAGGATACTGGTGGCTCATGTCATGGAGTCTGTTATTACATCTGATGTAGTAAAAGAATAAGAGCAAGGAAATGGAACTCTCAAGCCATGTATATTGAATAGCAATATTTCTAATTTCACATTTGAAAAATGCACAATGAAAAATGGTGCTACAAATTCTGTGCTGCCTAAAATGTAAGCTCAAGCACACACAATACAAATGTTTCATATTTTCATACAAAACGATACCTTTTGTGTGCAACAGCTACTGCTAGCAGAACAGACATCTTCTACACTGGAGGAGTATGTGTGCTTCGATCCAAATGTGAATGGAATCACAAATGCAGATTGCATCAAGAAAGAAGTGTCTAAATACGTATATGCCTCTTCTTGCCCTAAGGCAGTTACGGACACAAGTGTAAATGCACCTCTAGAGTACACTAAAGCTGTCATCAATGCAAAGGAAACCACAATGAATTTTCAATTAGTGGAGTGTGCACTGACATGAAACTTGGCAGCACATTAAAACTGTATGCTAGACTGGGAATCTAACCTGCTGACTGAGCTATCCAAGCACAACTAGTGACCCACTCTCACATTTGGGTAAATGTGTAACAATTAAGTAGGAACATATCTGCTCCATGTATGATACAAACATTGATACCAGGACTTACTTTCAAAGCTATATGTCGAAAACAAAATCATCCTGGAAAATGTAACTGGAAACATCTCCAAACTGGTTTCTTGCGGTCATAAGCTTCCTTTCAATGATGCTGATGTAAACGTGCATTGACTGTGTCATTTATGAAGTGCAGACGACGTACTCTGTGGGTAGAAATGCATCCCCAGACCATCTGTCCTGCTGAAAGTTTGACTGTTTCTGCTATTCATGAAGGCAAAAGTTCTTCACCTTCTCTGCAACACATGAACAGTTTGCTTTGGAACCATGCAGGTTAAATTCAGACTCATCTGCAAAGATTACTCTGTCCCACACCTCTGGCATCCATATCATGCACTTCTGCCCATTTTAGCTGCTGCTGTTGCATGGTTTTTGCCAATAAATGCTTCTTATTAGTTTGGACAGGCAGTCTGTTCTGCTGGTTAGTGAGTCATCAAAGATTTCTTTTGTCCCACTTTAATTCAATTATATGTCAGTTGACAATCCATAAAAGAGAATCTTTTGAATATCCTGCCTTGTGTGACAGATGCCCATTTCCTACCCCTTCTCAACACAAACATTTTTTTCTTCCTGTATTTATTTACTAACCTTGAAATTGTAGTGTGGTTAAAACCTATTTTAGACGACATCTCTCTCTTTTGCTGAGATCAACTGCCATAGCTGTATAGCAGCTTTCTTCTCTGGTGTTAATTCTACATCTTCAATGTGTCAACACAAAATTACTGTATGGTCACTGCTTCATTGTAGATGACAACAATATTGTTGGAAAAAAAGTGTGATAGGAGGTGAACAATAAAGGGAAGAATATGTAGCCGATGATTTAACAACATTGGACTGGTATAACCTGAAGCAAACAGCTCAAAGACAAAATTATGAAGTAATATTTGGTAATGCAATAAACAATTCCACCACGATAAGAGATTCTAACATCAAATATGTGTTAGTAAAGCTGGGGATAATTTCTAAAAGAGAAACCAAAACACACACACACACACACACACACACACACACACACACACACACACACACACACACACACAAAAACCTGCAGTGGCAACTGAAAGGATTTAAAGGATTTTCCACTGTTTGATTATAATTATATCACAATGTCTTGACAGGAAAATAGCTAACTGTGCTGTCTTTTGTCACTTTCATTGCAGCTAGTCATCTAGTTCTGAGAAACACAGTTGTCTGCTAGGTGTTTGCAGACAGACTACAGGTACCACTGGTTTGCATGTGGTAGTTTTGTGGAACATTGCTGTGGCAGCAGCATACTCAGCTTTCATGGGATATGATTCATGTTTTTTACACTAACTTATGGAACTCATTTTGTGTTCATCTACATCAGTGTCATGTTTCTGAATTTCAAAAATATTTTGTGTTTATGGTTGACAAGAAAAGAAGTCACATTTGGCATATACAAATTTTTATTATAAACAGTAGATGTGCATTGAAATCAACAAGGCACCAAGCTGTCTAAAAAATACAGAACAATAATTATAGTCAGAATCTTAAATGCTTTAATTCAGGTACACAGTGACTCGCTATGTCAAAATATATAATTGAACAGTTAATGGCATAAGCGAAAATAGCTTATTTCTGGAAAATGTGGTTGCTGCTTTTGCCACTAAGCGTATGATTTCAGGTACAGACTGTTATCATATTTTATGTCCAAAAGACAAAAACATCAAAAGATTAAAAGTAGTTTTAACAACATACATTTTCATATACAGTATTTCAAAAGGCATATGAGCCCTTTCATGAAGATTTTATGTAAATGTTACTGAGAGTTAGGTTCCTTTAATTTTGAAAAGGAGCTCTTCTAATTTTCACTGCAGTAGTACAGTCCGTGGCAAATTGTTTTGGGAAAGTCCTAAGGACAACAGCAAGAACTATAGTATCTTTTATCTATTAAAAAAAAAACTGTTTCTACAATATTGTCACTTTTAATAGTGGCCTAAAAGTTTGATGCAGACTGTTGTATATGGCTTTGTTCCCATTTCAATAATGCATCTAAGTAGTTTATAGTAAACTGTGAGGGCATATTAACTTTACCATACCATAATATGAATTTTTTTATTGTCTGTCTTGAGTGCTTTTATTTTCTAAAATGACTCATTTTAGTACAACATGAACCATCTTCAAATCTGTAGATAAAAGTAAAATAATCAACACATACTCTGTGAAATACTACATCATTATTATACAATATCATCAAATATCAAATGTACCAGATCATACCAGTTCAGCAGTAATTTATGAGGAAAATTAACACTACATCCCAGGATAAAATAGTTGTTAGGTAGAATACATATTATTCATACAGCGGGCAAGGCAACTTCAAACAGGTCACATCTGGTACATTTGTAACATATGAATGAAAAATTTATGTCCACACTGAATTAATAATTTTTGTTTAACTCTTGAGAACACTGCCCTTAAAATACTTTGTTAAAACTTGTGGTTTTTCAAGGGGGGAAACAATTATAAAAACATCACAAAATGTGGAATTTGAATGGCAGATGGTGTCTGTATCCATGTTGTTGCTGCAGCCATGCCTTTGTCATGGCATGCTCCGTCTCATGGCTACTGCTCTGGTGTTGTGCTATGAGCTGACTGCTGCCATGGGCAGAGGGGGCGCACAGGAGGGCTCCTTCAGTGATTTCAGGCACAGCACACAAGTTCAGCTGTCCCACCACACACTTTCTCTCCCTATCACCTTGGACATCCAGTAGCAACAACCATCATAAATGTGAAACTAGGCACTGTGATTGAATTCACTCAAATTAGATTTGAATCTTGCTTTTTGTGACTAAGTTTTCAGTTCCTCTAAAATGTTAAGGAATTTTAATTTAAATAAATAAAGCAATGAAGCTGGGCCATAAAAAAATCTTTTTTACAACAAAAGATTGCAGATTTCCTCTGAGGATGTTAATTAAATATTTGCAAACCTTAACACATATAAATTTATGAAGTTAGTAACGTTTCAGAGAGACCACCTTCTTTTATAAAGGAAAATAGTAATATACAACTAATTTTGTTATGTGAGCAACAATATCGGTCACAAAAATTGGTCTAAAAATTCTAGTTTTGTGACTGTCTATAGTGGCATACCATCGGGTCTTTTGCCTGTAGAATATTCAATATTGCATTTCTTGCCTGATGCAGTAATGTGATTGAGAACATTATGTCCTTTGTGGAGGTATATATTTGTGTGAACTCAATTGCACATTTGTATTTCTCTTTCGCCTAATCAGTGACTACATTTTTTTTTTTTTTTTTTTTTTTTTTTGCCATTTGGCAATCTGGTGATGACAGCTGAGGAAAACCTGTCTCCTTACAAGAAAAATGAAAAATAATTATTCTTTCCATTCAAAACACAAATTGTGGAGATTCTGGTGCGTAGATGTGAAGGAAAGAATTCACCAAAGGAAAGTGTAATTGCGACCCCCAGAAGGATTAGTGCAAACTTTGAACTTCCTGGCAGATTAAAGCTATGTGCCAGACCGGGACTCGAACCCAGAACATTACCTTTCATGGGGAATGTTTGGAAGGTGGGAGAGAGGCACTGGTGGAAATGAAGATGTGAGGGCAGGTCGTGAGTTGTACTTTGATGGCTCAGCTGGTAGATTGCTCGAGAAAGGGAAAGGTTCCATGTTCAAGTCCTGGTCTGGTGAACAGTTTTAATCTGCCAGGAAGTTTCAAAACAGTACACAGATTCATTCTAGTAATGGAAAACCCATGTACCCTCTTTCAGTCCACCTCTTGTGACAGAGCGGCCCTTCTACACATTCTGTCAGCTTTCCCTCCACCCCCTAAGGGTTTATTGGGATTATTTATGGAGCAACCTCACTGCTTGCTCCCCTTTGGCATGGCCTGGTGACAATGAGACGAGCCGACTGAGTCTCACCAGCACATTTAACCCACATTGTCACTGCTCATCCTGCTACCCGCTACAGTCATCATCAGGTGAGGGTATTGAGGTGGTTTGTGTTTGGAGGAGCAACCATTGCTAGCCGTCCTAAAACTTGAGATGCGATTGACTGTTTCGATGTGTCTCTAGTAGCACCATTATTTAAAGAACTGCACCTCATTTACATGGTTTGTCCCATGCCATACATCTACTTATACATCTACACCTATGTTCTGCAAATATATATATATATATATATATATATATATATATATATATATATATATATATATATATAATGGAAGGAAACATTCCACGTGGGAAAAATTATATATAAAAACAAAGATGAGGTGACTTACCGAACAAAAGCGCTGGCAGGTCGATAGACACACAAACAATTATTGAGGTTTGGAGGAAAGGTTAACTACTGTTTGTGTGTCTATCGACCTGCCAGCGCTTTTGTTCGGTAAGTCACCTCATCTTTGTTTTTATATATATATATATATATATATATATATATATATATACACACACACACACACACACATACACACACAAACACACACACACACGCTCCCGGGATTGGAATGACTCCTTACCCTCTCCCTTAAAACCCACTTCCTTTCGTCTTTCCCTCTCCTTCCCTCTTTCCTGATGAAGCAACAGTCAGCAATACATGAAATAAACTGGAAAATTTGTTGCAACGTTCCTAATTGTCTGAGGAAGTGCTCTGGATAATTTCTGAGTAGTTGGTACAACTGGCGGATCTATCTGGAGTGTGTACAGTCTACATTCAAAGTGTGTGTCCATACTTCCTCTTCCTTCCTCTCATCAATAACCACACTTCTGGCATGAATGAACAACACTTCATACACACTGCAAGTAACCCACTTGAATAGCAATGTGAACAGCTACAAGGTAAGAGCTGGTGAGAATTGTGACACATGCACGAGCAGCGATGTGCCAGCACAAAAGTACCCTAAAGGTGCACCTGGGACAACTCTGATCTCCACTATGATAAAGTGACATAAGAGAAAAGTGTGTTTTGTCATGTTTAAGGGCCTTATTTGGTCCAGTTACCTTCCCCAAAGGAACTATTGTAGGACACTTATGTGGACATATTTAAAAAATTTTTTGCTATCACAAGAAAAACACGAGGAGGAGAAAAAGGGGCATATTTTCTAACAAGATTGACACTAATAGCACTGACCTGCAAACGTTAAGGAGTAACTAAAGCAGCACTTGCTGGGCTGATGGGTTAGTGATGTATAAGCTACAGCCACACAGGCATCCTTTAGTGACACGTACCACTCCAGGGGAGTGAGGCTTATGCCTATGTCTTCTTACTGCTGAATGATACTCGCAGCAAATGTAATAATAATAATAATGTAAAATGTGGTTTGTTTTATTTTTACTGTGCATGTGGTGAGCCATATTGAGGGACAAAGCATGTCTTCAGCGTGGAACAGTGCTTGTGGGCATTTTGAGAAATATCTGTTCACTTGTGGCAATAAGTATTCTGTGGATCACCGTCCTCCCCTGGAGATGTACAGACTTGCCAAAACTGTTATATCAACAATAAGTACATGTTAAAATGGAAGATAGATGAACCTTTGAGTTTGATATTTATCATGTATGCAGAAGCATTCACATATCTGATCAGTATAAGCTATAGATATACCAAAAGTAAGTATTAGAAAATAGGTAGCATGTTAAGTTGTAAATGGTATGGGTCATATTTACATGCTATAGTCACAAGAAATAATGTCCAAAACCATTGATCTCTCAAAAATAAAAAGGGGTGCAAATGACATATCATTTTTTATTTGTTTAGAATAGTTGTTACAGATTTGATGACAAAGTCAGGAAGCTTAATGTGGGATGCACACAGTCAAACTACTGTTCTTTGATATAACAACCACCACTCTCCTGGTTCAGTACAATCTGTCGACTAGCAATATTGCCATTATTGAAAAGGTGCGTTATTGCAGCTATTAAAGTTGCCACACCAGATCTGCTTGACATGACAAGCTGCCACCTGAATATAAACCTTGTTACATATAGGACTCACAGAAGTTTGCATAATGTTGTCCCAAAGGGGAGATTTGAATGAGAAAACTGTAAAAAGACAAGGAAGCAGGTGCATCAACATTACAATTAGAGCCTAAACTCTAACCTTAGAATTATACTATCCAGCCTTTGCAGATGATGTATCACTAATTGCCAAAGACATCACAAATGCACAAATACAACATGATATAGTGCAGTGACAGGCAGGGAAACCTGACTACATATTTCGTCTGGAAAACAAAATTCGTGACCAATATGAAAACAACACCAGGTCAGCTGCAAATTGGCAACAACAAAATATCCTGTGTCAAAGAATTTAAATACTTAGGTGAATGGGTTACTGGAAATTTTAACAAAAATGAGGTCATATTATCCAGAGGTCAGAAAAAAGAAATCACATTTCAGTTAAAAATATTTATAACAAGAAATGCTTTTCAGGAACTATAAAATCTGTGATTATATTGCAGTAATTAAACCAAAGGCACTCAGAGACTCTTATTGCTCATATTCAAACAGCAGTTATGAGAAAAATTTTAGGGCCATGAACAAAAACGGAAAATATCTCCCAAAATTCAATGTACAAATTTAGAGTTACAATGCATATTAGTATAATTAATTGAGTATGTTATGGAATTCTCCCAATGAAAAAAAAAAAATGGATTTTCCACAGCTACAATTCGTATTCAAAGAATTCAACTTGTGGGGAGTGTAGACAGAATGCATCCAAACAGTTTAATGCATCAGATTTGAACATTATTGCAAAATAACTTTACTAGACCCAATTGATGAAACAAAAGAAATCCTTAAATCTACAAGATCAAGATGCAATCAGGAAAGTGACACAGACCTGAGATTTCAAGGAGGAAGAGAGATGGAGCAATGGAAACACACTCACTTGTTGCCATAACAGAATACTAAAAGGAAGGCCAACAAGTTTTGATCTTGTATGGTCTTACATGACTCATTAATGAAAAAAGAAGAATAAGGAGATGGTATGACTCACCAGTACTTACAGGAGACTAAATTTCGAATACTTGCTGAGAGAAATCCTTAAAAGTAGAAAAAAACTGTACCTAGCTTTTGTAAATAGTGTGGTTTTTCTTCTGGGAGGCAAGAAGGGCAAGTATGAGGCAAGCTGGAGAAAAATGTAGGTCATTCAGACTCCAGGATGAGGTGAATGCACCTGTTGTGAGGATGAAGAGAAACAAAGATGAAAGGAAAGCAGGAGGTAAAATATAGTTCACCAGTAAGCAGCCCAGAAACTCTAGGAGTACAGACTGAGAAATAAAGGTGGACTAACCAAGAAGAGCTGTCACAAGTGGATTGATTATTGCAATAAAGTACTAAAATAAAAGTGGAAAAGGGGAGAGTGATTTACTTTGATTGGTAGAATTGCATAATATACTGAATTATTTACTCTGTTACCGTTTACCTTTTTATCTTCATCTTTTCCTCTTTCCACTTTCTTTCTAGTTCTTAACTGTGCTAATCATGTCACTTTTCATTTCTCTTGCTCTTGAACCCATCTCTTCTCACTCTATCTTCCTAGCAGTGTAACAGAGCAACGTGGAATCATACTACTTGGTCTTACCACTCCTGACATCTGTATAACATTCATTTTGTTAAGAGCACATATGCGATACTTCCAAAATAGCTAATTTCTTATTAATGCTATATTTCATTGAACTTGATTATTCACTGTGAAGTTTCCACTATTATTATTATTATTATTATTATTATTATGATTATATTAGAGGATCAATTGATACAAAGATCAATCAATAACAACATTTTGCTGAATTCTTGTTATCTTCTACCAAGCATATCTGTTCCAGGCATCCTCCATGCATACACCACAATACTCCATTATTTCACTGATGTGGTAATTCTAAGTACATTGTGGTCTGCCATGTTTATGTCTGCCAGGTGGTTTCAGTTCAAAAATTTTCCCTGACCACCAATTATCTAACATTCTTAACAAATGCCCGTACCATGTTAATGAATTTTGTTTCAATTCCATATATCACTGCCCTTACTCCATTAATTTTTTCCTCAGTTCTTGATATCATCGAACTCAATTTTAAATAATCCATTTCCATAGCTATAAGTCTTCTTTGAGGTCATCATTTAAAATCAGTAGTTCTGATCCATAGCATAGGTCAGATTCAACCATTAGCCACTCTTTTTTATTGTTGCTAAAAATGTCCTTGTCCCACTAAAAAGGATTAATACACCCTGTTACTTTTCAACTTTGTTGTATTCTGTACTTTACTTCTTTATTATCATATCCTCTTTTTCTGATATATGCAACTAGATATTTAAATTTTTTTACCAGTCTGTTAACTGCTTTGTCACTGATGTGAAATTCAAATTGAAATCAATGTCCTATTCACTACCAGACACCTTGCTTTTTGCTAGACCCATCTGTAGTCCCCATTTGTCTAACTCCTGATATAAATGTCATATCCTTAATACATGATTGTATTCATCTTGTGCTAGACTGATTTGATAATCAGCAAAAATTAATGGAAACACCTGTACATTGTTGATAATAATTCCCCAGCTGTTCCTCCATTTTCAGAGAGCTATTTCTTCATGTAAATTGAACAAGATGGGTGACATATTGCAACCTTGTCTGAGCACTTCTGTTACAATAGGTTCTGATAATTTTGACCCCCTGTTAATACGTGTTTATTATTTCTCTGCACAGTTATAAACTAAATCACCTCAAGATTACCAGATAACAAATCAGAAGTTAAGAAACAGAATTAAATCAGAAAATAACAAGATGTGGGAACAGAAATGTATTCCAATTGAGATTAATAGGTGGCTCACAAACAACAGAAGCATGGAGAACCATTACTGGTATGAAGAAAGCACCAGTGAACAAAGCAGTAGACAACTTAATTTCTTGAAGGGCACAGAAAAAACATTATCTAGTTTCTCAATTACTGACAATGATGTTAGAGTTATTTCATCTGGAAGTATCTTCTCTAAAGAAATATTCACAATTTAAGATTGAAATTTTTAGTGAGCAAATAACTGTTTGTTTCTAAATTGATACAGGACCTATCTCATTTAAAAGCCCTCATTCCTCTTCTTACAACAAACATTTTACTTTTTGCAACAGACACAAACACACACACACACACACAAGCAAGCAAGCACAACTCACACAAGACAGTGTCTTGCACTGGAATGTAGCATAAAATGGGATGCAAGTAGCAATCTGGAGTGGGTGGGGAAGGGCAAGGGGAGGGTATAGTAGTGTATGGGTGGGGAAGAGAGAAATGCTGTCTGGTGGAGTGTGCAGGGACTAGAGTGCCTACAGGTGTAGCGTCAAGAGGTTGTGGAGCTGGGAGGTGGGGAAAAAAAGAGAGGAATGGGGAAAGACAGGTGGATATGTAGGCAGAGGGCTGCAAAGAAATATGGATGGGAGATGAGGACGGAGAGGAGATGACAGGACAGAGGGAGTGGAAACTGTTGGATAGAGGGTGTAGGGGCAGTATGTTACTGTAGGTTCAGTCCGAGATAATTACAGGAGTGGAGAATGTATTGTAATGATAACCCCCATCTGCACCGTTCAGAAAACTGGTGGTGGAGGGAATGATCCAGATGGTTCAGGTAGTGAAGTAGCCATTGAAATCAAGTGTGTTATGTTCAGCTGCATGTTGTGTCACGGGGTGGTCCACATTGCTCTTGGCCACAGTTTGGCGATGGCCATTCATCCTGGTGGACAGCTGGTTGGTAGTCATATCAATCTAAAAATCTGTGTAATGATTGCAACAGAGCTGGTAACTGACATGGCTGCTTTCACAGGTGGTTCTGCCCCTGATGGGGTAGGGTAAACCTGTGGTAGGACTGGAATAGGATGTGTGGATTGGGCAGGTTTTAACCTGGGTCTTCCACTGGGATATGATCCTTGTGGCAAAGGATTGGGATTGGGAGTGGCATAGGGACAGACTAAGATGTGGAGGTTGGGTGGGTGACGGAACACCACTTTTGGAGGGTTGGGAAGTATCTTGAGTAGGATGTCCCTCATTTCAGGGCACAATGATAGGTAATCAAAGCCCTGATGAAGGATGTAGTTTAGTTGTTCCAGTCCAGGTCACTACTCTGTGACAAAGGGGACACTCCTTTGTGACTTGTTTTTGGGTGTTGTGGGAGGATTGAGGTTGTGAGGGGGAAACTGCACAGGAGTTCTGTTTGCAGACTAAGTTTGGGGGATAGTGCCTTTCTGTGAAGGCCTTGGTGAGACACTCACCATACTGAGCAATGGAGTTTTTGTCACTGCAGATACACCATCCCCAAGTAGCCAGGATATATGGGAGGAGCTGTCAAAATGCAGATACTGTTGGTGGTTGGTGGAATAAATGTGGACAGAGGTATGGATGGAGCCATCAGAGAGGAGGTGAACATCTAGAAAGGTGGCAAGCTGTGTTGAGGAGGACCATGTGAAACAGATGGGAGAAAAGGTGTTGAGGTTGTGAAGGAACGAAGACAGGGTGTCCTGGTCCTGGGCCCAGATCATGAAGATATCATCAATGAAGCTGAACCAGGTGTTGAATGTTTTGGGAGGCTAGGAAGGTCTCCTCTAGATGGCCCATAAAAAGATTGGCATAGGAGGGTGCTATGCAGGTGTCCATGGCTGTGCCGTGGATTTGTTTATAAAGCTTCCCTTCAAAACAGAAGTAGTTATGGGTTAGGATAAAGTTAGTAAGGTGTGTGAGGAATGAGGTAGTGGGTTTGGAGTCTGACTGATGTTGGAAAAGGTTGTGTTCAATAGTGGTAAGATCAAGGGCAATAGGAATGTTGCTGTATAGGGAGGTGGCATCAACAGTGATGAATAGAGATCCAGAAGGTAAAGGGGTGAGGTTGGTGGGGAGATGGTGAAGGAAGTGGTTGGTGTCTTTCACATGGGAGGGCAGATTATGGGCAATTGCTTGGAGATGTGGTTCAATGAATTGCGAAATTCTTTCAGTGGGGCACAATAACCAGCCACAATGGGGTGTCTAGGATTGTTGGGTTTGTGGATTTTGGGGAGCATGTAGAAGGGAGGTGTGCAGGGTGTCATAGGGGGAGGAGGGAAATGGATTCTGGGTAGGTGTTCTGGGAAGGGCGTAAGGCTTTAAGCAAGATTGGTGTTTGTGTTGAACTTCTGGGATGGAATCACAATGACAAGGTTTGTATGTGGAGGAGACAGACAACCGTCAGAGGCCTTCTGCTAGAAAGTGTATGAGGAATGAGGTAGTGAGTTTGGAGTCTAAAGGACATTAGAGAAGGTAGTGTACAATAGCACTAAGACCGTGAGCATGAGGGATGTGGCGTATAGGGAGGTGGCTTCAACAGTGGCAAGTAGGGATCCTGGAGGTAAAGGGATGGGGATGGTGGAGAGGCCTCCACCAATTGTCTGACTACTCCACCTATAAACTTTGCCATTTTGATCCCATTCCAGAAGTCCAACACAAACTCCAATCCACACTTATGGCCTTAGGCTTTTCCCAGAACATCTCCCTTGAATCCATTTCCTTCCTCCCCCTATGACACCCCACACACCCCCCTTCTACATGCTCCCCAAAATCCACAAACCCAACAATCCTGGATGCCCCATTGTGGCTGATTATTGTGCCCCCACTGAAAGAATTTCACAACTCGTTGGCCAACACCTCCAACCGATTGCCCATCATCTAGTCTCCCACATCGAAGACACCAACCACTTCCTTCATTGACTCTCCACCATCCCTACCCCTTTACCTCCTGGATCACCTCCCTATACACCAAAATCTCTCATGCCCATGGTCTTACTGCTATTGAAGCACACTTTTTCCAACGTTCTTCAGACTCCAAACCCACTACCTCAGTCCTCATATGCCTTAAAATTTTATCCTAACCTGCAACTACTTCTCATCTGAAGGGAAGTTATAAAAGCAAATCTGTGGTACAGCCATGGGTACCCGCAGTGCATCCTCCTATGCCAATCCTTTTATGGGCCATCTATAGGAGACCTTCCTAGCCTCCCAAAACACCAAACCCCTAAATCTGGTTCAGGTTCATTGATGAAATCTTCATGATCTGGAGCCAGGACCAGGACACCCTATCTTCATTCCGTCACAACCTCAACATCATCTCTCCCATCTGCTTAGTGTGGACCTCCTCAACCCAGCTTGCCACCTTCCTAGATGTTGACCACCTCCTCTCTGATGATTCCACCTGCACCTCTGTCCACATTAAATCCACCAACCACCAACAGTACCTGCATTTTAACAGATTTCACACAAAAATATCCCTCACATATGGCCTGGCTATTCAGGGATGGCATGCCTGCAGTGATAAAAGCTCCTTTGCTCAGTAAGCTGAGGGTCTTATCCTGGAGTGGAACAGGTGAACAACATACTTCACCAGGGCTTTGATTACCTATCATCAGGCCCTGAAATGAGGGACATCCTACTCAAGATTCTTCCTACCCCTTCTAAAGTGGTGTTCTGTTGCCCACCCAACCACCCCAACATCCTAGTCTGTTCCTATGCCCCTCCCAATCCCAGCCCTGTACCACAAGGATCATATCCCAGTGGAAGACCCAGGTGAAAACCTGCCCAATCAACATAACTAGCATTTCCCATTCCAGTCCTGTCACAGGTTTACCCTACTCCACCAGGGGCCAAACCACCTGTGAAAGCAGCCATGTCCTCTGCTGCAATCATTGCACAATTTTTTGTATTGGTATGACTACCAACCAGCTGTCTACCAGGTTGAATGGCCACCATCAAACTGTGACCACAAGCAAAGTGGAGCCCCCCCCCCCCCCCCGCCTCCCCCATGGCACAACATGTAGCTGAATGTAACACACTTGATTTCAATGGCTGCTTCAATACCTGAGCCATCTCGATCCTTCCTTCTACCATCAGCTTTACCGACCGGTGCAGATGGGAGTTATCCTTACAACGCATTTCTGCTCCCATAATTATTTCATCCTCACTCTATGGCAACGTACTATCACCACACCCTCCACCCAACGAATTCCACCCCCTCCGTCCTATCATTTCTTCCCCAATCTTGTCTCCCACCCTGTTTATTTGCAGCCCCGTGCCAACAGAATCACCTGTCTTTCCCAGCTTCTCTATATTTTTCCTCACCTGCCTGCTCCACAACCACCTGATGCTGTGCCTGTTGGCAGTCTATTCCCCGCACACTCCAATAAACAGCATTTGTCTCTCTCCTCACCTTTGCACTACTATCCCTCCCCCTTCCCCTTCCATATCCCCTCGAGATTGCTGCTCACATCCCACATGATGTTGCATTCTGATGAAGGTTGTGGTCAAATACTATGTGTGAGTGTCTCAATTGAGCCTGTTTACAATGTGACATATCTTTTTTACTGTAAGTAGCAATCTATCCTACACTGTTGATATTCCTTTCTGGAGTTTCTATTGTTTCACTAAAATTCAATATCATAGCTTTATAGCCCAGATTTTTCTGATTTGAAAAATATCTACTTTCACTTGAATAACTTGTTACTTTGTTAATTACTCAGTTTGGAAAATTTCACATCCTATTAACTTTTGGCAGGTGTGTCAGTAGAAACCATGTTCATCAAACAATATCTATAATTTTTCCTTTTTTCTAGTTCTACAGATCATAGTTAAAGCGATCTGCTCTTTTGTGTGTTGCAATTTTGTATTCTCTATTTTTTGTTTGTTCTATGTCAGTGCTTAAAAAGTAATAACAAAATTTGATTTTTAATCTTAGGTACATCCATAAGTAGGTATGCAGGACAACGATGTCAGTCACTGTCCAATAGATAAATTGCTATACTCATACAGCCAGTATTAAAGCCTCAGGGTCCTATGGAATCCCTATCACATTCTATACCCAATTTGTGGTTGAGTTAGCCCCTCTGTTAACCATAATCTATCACAGATACTTCAAACAAAAAACTGTGGCCAGTAGCTGTAAGAAAGCATAGGTCACACATGTCTACTAGGAGGGTAGAAAAAGTGATCCACAAAACTACCATCCCATATCTTTGACATCCATTTGTTCTAGAATTTTAGTACATATTCTGAGTTCAAACAGTCTGAAGTATCTCAAACAAAATGAGCTTCTCCATGTCTACCAGCATGGATTTTGAAAACACAGATCATATGAATCCCAAGTTGCACTTCTCTCTCATGACATCCTGAGAGTCATGGATCAAGGCAGTCGATTTCCAAAAAGCATTTGCCTTATTATCAAAAGTATGATCATATGGGGGTATCAGATGGAACAGGTGACTGGATTGAGAATTTCTTGGTAGGGATGGAGAGTCAGTGACACATGTAGAAGTAACTTTTGGTGTACCCCCAGGGAAGTGTGTTGAGTACTTTGCTGTTCATGATGTATATTGATGATCTTGTGGACAGTATCAATAGTAGCATCAGACCTTCCACAGCTGATGCAGTTGTCTACAATGAAATACAATCTGAACAAAGCTGTACAAATATTTAGTCAGACCTTGATAGTATTTCAAAGCAGTGTAATGATCGGCAGCTTGCTTTAAATGTTCAAAAATATAAAACTTCATAAAACAAAAACAGAAAAAAGGACATAGTATCCTATGAATAAAATCTTATTGAGTCATGATTGGAATCTGTAAGCTCATACAAATACTGGGTGTAACTCCTAGTAGGGACATGAAGTGGAACAATCACATAGGCTCAGTTGTGGGTAAAGCAGGTAGAAGGTTTCAGTTTATTGGTAGAACACTAGGAAAATGTCTACAAAGGAGATAGGTTACAAATCACTTATGTGATTCATCCTAGAATATCACTAAAGTGTGTGGGACCCGCACCACACAGGACTGGCACGGAATTTTGAACATATCCAGAGAAGGACAGCACAAATGGTCACAGGTTTGTTTGACCCATGGGAGAGTGTCACTGAGACACTGAAAGAATTGAAATGGCAGACTCATGAAGATAGACCTAAACTATCCTGAGAAAATCTATTAACAAAGTCTCGAGAAGCAGTTTGGAATGGTGATTTGAGGAATATACTACAACACCCTGCATATGGCATCCATAGGGATTGTGATGACAAGATTGGGTTAATTACAGCATGCACAGAGACATTTAAACAATAGTTTTTCCCATGCTCCATATGTGAGTGGAACAAAAATAAGTCTACAGTGGGATGTACCCTCTGCTGTGCACTTCACAGTGGTTTGCAGAGTATAGATATAGATGTAGAAAGCCAGTCTGTGTTAAATACCTAACTTGATGATGTTTCTTGGTTGGTTTCAGTCAAAATGTATAGTAACTTTGTGTAAGTCAGTCTGATCATTAACATCATGTGATCAGACAGTTCATTTACATGTCACTATGTCTGTTAGTGCAAGATAAACTATCAAGATGTTAAGTAATGTGTGATTAGTCACCAGAAATGTACATTTCTTATCTAATTAGAGTGAATTGCATATTAAGCTGCCACCAATAAACTGTGTCATATAGTGCCTACAGAGGTAACTGAGGGCATGGTTTGTATGCTGAAACTATTGCTTGTGACTAAGATAATTCATTAATTGTTTGACATGTGTCTATTAGCAGCTTGCTTAACAGGAAGGTCATCAACACTGATTGCTGGTGGAGCTACCAAGTACAGAATACCAGGTCAACAAATTTACAGTATCTCAGGACTGAAGCCAGCACAGTTCTTACTGATGTGCTGTGTTTTACTTCTCCCTCTCTCTGACAGCTTTACAGTCATTTTAGCCTGACAGATGATGCATCCCTCTCAACATGGTTTTACCAATGTACTATATTTGACCTCTTACGATATCTATCTCTTCTCCCTTGATTTTAGACGCACAGCAGATTTACATCTCTCTTAACCTATGATCTAAGTGGCCTGTCTCTCTTTTGCAACCTATCTCAATCTGTTAAGCTACTCTTTTCTCCCTGAGGAAGGAACATACAAGTTCTGTAAGCTAGATATAGTTTTTTCTCTACTTTTAAGTGTTTATATCAACAAGTATTTTGAATATCAACTCCTAAAGCCTAATCAGCCATTCTGTCTGCTTGTAATTTTACTTTACTTTTTACATGTTTGGGTAGCAATCTTGTACAGAGACTACTATAAAAAGTATTATTTTGCTTTTTTTCTGTCATAAGAGTATCACAAACAAAGAAAGTTTTTCACCACATACATTTTGCATGTTCGATAAAACATCCTCAGTTGCAACTTGCCATTTACTGTTTCTTTTCACATGTTATGATACCTGGTTTTCCATTTCATTGTCAGAAGTCTTTGCCACCTGAGCAGTGAATCACTAAAATGAGCATCGTACACCAGCATTCGGCTGAAATCTGAAATCTGGTTGTGGTGACAGACTGATCTCTAGTGTAACCTGACACCTAGGTTAGGCTGAAAGGTGATAAACTGGTTAGGTGTTGGTGATGCCAAATAAAGGTTGTGGTGACAAATTGATCTACAGCATTACCTAATGTTTACATTTGCATCATATTTAATTGGTCAATTTTGGCCAAGTCCTAGTTGCACCTTACTCATTTTAGTCACTTGTCCTGAGCAGCATAAAGTAAATCTTTCTCTTTAAAAGATGCTTAAGGAATTTTTACTCATTATGATTTGTAAAATAATTGCAAAATGTTTAATTTTATGTTTCATGTTGAATAAGTGAGAACTGGAGTAACATGAGAGGGTATACTTTGTAGGGAGTGGACCATTGTTTTGCTGGTCCCAGCAGCACATTTAGCCAATGACTAGTGATAACAGGAAGATACTGTCATTTTGTTCTAATCTCATGTGACCATTATTACTGTAATTGTACTTATAAAACAAAAACTGACATGTAAAAGTGGTAATGAATTTAACCTTTGTAATGTTCAGTCTTGGTGTTGCACCAGTTACTGAAAGGTTGTCTGTCTGGTAACTGACAGAAGGCCATGAACTTTGATCACAAGAGCAAAACACACATTAATTGTGAAGTTATGTTTCTGTATTGTGTGGAAATAAATATTTTATTGTTGTAATGTAAAAATAAACTGTGCTATCTGAAGAGTTTAATCTGACAAACTTATGTTTTATTATAAATTTTAAGGACTTATGAATGAAATGAAATATTTTTTTATACAGTTACAGAAGATTAATCAGTCAAAAATAATATGTTGCTGTGGTTCTAATATGGAAAGGTCAATTGTACATAAGAATTACAAGGTTTCAAGATAAAAAATTTTGGTTAAAAGAAAGCAAGGAAAGATATACATTTACTTAATATATCACAGATCACAAATTCAAGAGAAAGCCTAAGCTTAATAGTATCTCACACATCAAGTAAAGAAAGTTCAGCTCTGGCTGAAACTGTAGTGACGAAAAGACAACTATTCCAATACTATTAACTTATGGCACTGAGCAAATTATAGTAATATCTGGATACTAATAATAAACATTACCAGCAAGGACCTGTGACGATAGAGATAATAAATAGGATACAGCTCTATAGCTGCATGAAATATAATGTTCATTATATGGAAGCACATGCTCACATAACAATGTGGTGTATCATGGCAACTTTCTAGTAGTCACTTTTTTCTGCCTTTCCTTGATTTGTTTTTGATGTGCACTTCACTATGATTCTGAGAATTATTTACTGTGGGTAACTTCTCACAAACTCTATTGTTGATGTGTGTTTTACATCAAAAAAAAAAAAAAAAAAACATATGTAGCTACCTGTTAAAAATAATACAGTCAGGGTGAATTGGTGTGAGGTTCTGTGAACACATTTTACAGATTAAAAATGTGGTGCACACAAAAAAAACAAATGTGATTCAAGAAGAATTATGTAGCTAAAGTGCTGTCATGTTTTGACTACAACCTCTACTGACACTGAAGGAGAAACCAATCATAATGTGTGAGAAGTAAATGGCAGTCACCACTGAGAATCTTTTGATAATAAAGTGAAATATGGTGATGTTTTATTTATTTTTAATTTGCAGTGCATTTAGTGCCTAAGCTAGCAAAATAATACTAGTTTTATTATGTATGTTTAGTATTTATAAAAATACAGTTTTAGGGACTTGTACAGTAATTTCTCATATGTCTGAATTATTTTCAGAACCCAGCAAACTATCTTCTGATCTACTTCTCTTTACAACACCAATTTTTTTTATTTTGCCTGCATTATTGTTTTAATCTAAGGGGAGTAATTTTATGAACACAGTCTGTCCATAAGTTATTGAATCTACATTATTTGCATTTTCATTGTTATCTGAACAGATGTGGAAAATGAGCTAACTACTCTCCAAATGTTAAGCAGTTATTTTTTTCAGTCAAGTAGTACTAAAGGTCTTAGGCATTGACCTATATCACCATATCTATAAGGCATGATAATTGCACTTTTATGGTGAAGTTTAATTATACCGAAATTACTTTTCATGTTACCACTGCCGACATGTGCCATACTTTGCAAATAAAATCCCAATTTTTTATTTCAACTGAAGTGCTCCATATTTCATTATATATGTGACAAGGAACAGGTCTAAAAAAAAGTATTTATGCGGGTGTATTTTCTGTGTATCTTCTGTTTGAACTTTGGTTTGAGTGGATTAATTATTAGAGTGAGAGGAATGTGGTTGGCGTTGCATTCCAGTTCAGCACAAAGCTTGTAAATTATTGCTGTGTAATGGATGCTTTGTTGGTACCACTAAGAATCCCATCTCATTGAGTGTTTTCAGTTTCTTCTCAGCTGTAAAAGTAAGCATATGTTTATCCACAGTCAGCCACTTTTCTCAGAAAGAAGATACTAAAAGGTTTTGTTTTAGAGCCATTTTCATTCTAATTTCCAACTCAGCTGTTTTCAGACATTTAGGCACAGTAATCAAAATAAAATGCACCCATAAGCATATCTTAGTGCTGATATATATAAAGATAAGACTATCAAATTCATGATAGGAAATTGAGATTAAACTTTACATTTACAGTCTCATATATACTACTTTGGTGGATGGGGCAGTATAGCAACAAGAGATACTTGTGAGTGCCAAAGTGAACAAGGATTAAACCATGAAAGGCTTCAAAATACAATAAATGACAAACACAGCTGAGTCGTAAAATAACATGAAAATAGCTCTGTGCTAAAAAACAAAATAATTTGCAGCTGAACTCCCTATTACCCAGCACCATGGAAGTGAAAAGATAATACATAGCACTTTTTTAGAAATTACAGTTACACACTTCTAGATGTTGCAGTAGGAACAGAGGCTTTACATGTTCTGCAAATCATTTACATAATTTTAATCGAAGTGACATGAAGCAAGTAATTTTACAGAATATGTATGCAGGATTTGTTTGTGAGTATAACTACATGTCTGCCATTTTACGTTTTACTAAATAGCACACTGGCTTAAATTTAATAAGAATGAACACATCAGGTATTAATGCTGTTCCTGTAACCAGTAATGCACTTAAATATATGGCTTCATCTTTTCTTTTTTACATAAAATGAAAGAAAAAAAATGATGCACATGCTAACAATTTTCAGTTAAAATCCTTATATGGGATAAAAGTTGTCAAGTTGAAATAATTTTAGGCTTATTTAAAACTCTTTTTTTCTGTCTCTCAGAGATTTTATGTTACTGGCTAAATGATCAAAGTTTATAGCTGCTTATTTACCTCCTTTTTGAGCCATTGACAACTTCAATAAAGTGTGATGAAAAATCTTCTAGTATTGTAGCTAGGGACGTCTGTGCTCCTCAAACTGATACATTATTTATGATGAATTTCACTAGTGAATACACATACTGTGAAGGAGCAGTTAAAATGCTCGAGTCCTTTAAGACAATTCTGCATGAACACAATATATTATTGTCACTGCTTGCTTTTGTGCCGTCAATACTTTATAAGTGATAAGTTCTCCCAGAAAATTGTGCCATGAATGGAAATATGTTGAGGTGTTGATTTCTTTGTTCCCAGAAGTAAGAATTAGAAAAGAGCAGAAGTTGCTGCACTCAGTTGTTTGACCAGAGCTGGCCCATTACCATTGTCAAGGACAGTGAAACTGATGCCCATTTTTACCTGCCACATTATTACTACATTTCTTATATGGTTTTCCTGTACTGAGAGACATCCATGTTGATCTCATCAAATGAGATGGGAAGTTATAAGAAAGTGGATTCACACTGGGGAAGACAGTGGTTCAAATTCCTGTGCATTCATCATGATTTGGGTTTTTTGTGGTATCCTGAATATACCGGAAAATGTCAGGATGCCTCCTTTGAGAAGGACATGACCGATCGCTTTGCCATCCATCCTCAATGCCTGCTCTTGCTCTTCTCTAATGACTTCACTACTGAAAGGATGTTAAACCATAATTTTCCATCCTTCCTTTACACTGATTTCTTACAAGATATTATCACAAAATAAGAAATGTGGTTTCAACTTGATAACATGACAGCAAATTTTTCAGGTATTGTTGGAGACCACCTTAGCACCACAACAATACAAATATCCCATGGGGGAAAATCACTGAATGAATCAAAATATTCTGAATTCATGGGTGTTTATATTGACAAGAATCTGAACTACAAGTCAACTGACATTGATATTGTTGTCTGCGTCAATATGCCGTGTACATGCATAAGTGCGGGTAGCTGTGCCACATTCTTACTGCTTGTAAGTAATTTTCCAAGTTGGAAAACAGTTCCTGAGTCAAGGTTTCAGTTGATGGAGGTGGGGTGTTTCACAAAGTGATCTTTTCACTAAGAAAGAAATTGTTACCACTTAAAGGTAATACATGATAGTACAGATTTGTCTTTTGAATGACAGAGGCAAAGTAGGCCCTGCACCAGTCATCAGTGCTCTACACTACAGTTTTCGGGTGTTGTAACCTCTCTGTACACAACAGCATCACCTGCAAATAGCCTCATGATGGTTCCAACACTCAAATTATGCAGCACTTTATTCTTGCGCAATTGTGCAGAATTTACACTTTTTGTGATTACTTTGTTTGATTTATGCAGTATTCTTTCACCTTCATTTTTGTTGTAAATGAATAGTAATTACCACAACAGGTGCAGTGAGTTAACCTTTGGAATACCATGGAGGGATACTTTGTACTTACTTTTTGAAAATATCGTATCTAGTCTGGTACTTTATATGCCAAAAGTTTGAAAAAATATTGATTGTTTTTAATGAAATCTTGTATCAGATTTTGTAACTGTTTTAAATATCTCAGTTTCTTTCTTTCTTTCTATCTTTTTTTTTTTTTTTAAATAAAAAATTAGTAGTGTATGTGACTTGGTGACAAATGTCATACTCATACTTTTATGTTCAGGGCCCTTTTTACACATATATATAACTTTAAAAGTTATGTTGTGAGTTAAAATCAATGACAAGGAATGAAATTTGTTTTTTTCTTTTTTTTTAAATTTTTTTTGTGGTCGTAAGGAACCCCTCCACTTTGTGTAAACATTACAGAAAATTCATTGCTGTTGTTAAGATAATGCTAAAGGAAATTTTCGGGTTCTGTACCCTACTTATACATCAGTACCTATTTAAAAAGTATCTTGTTAACAAAAGTTAAACACATTTAATGACATTTCCCCCTGGAAAATCCATTGGTATGGCTAGCGTTAAGTGTGCCAACTAACCAAAATCTGGAACAATCAGTTTCATAGTACATCTAAGCTCTATATCTCTTGCATTACTAGTAAGGGGGCACAATGGAGATGAAAATGTTGACAATTTGACTAACTTTTCCTATTTTACTCACTTCTCTGTCAAGGAAGAAAGTGTTCAATGCAGTGCAGTGTGTATTAAGGATAATGTGAGGTGTCCACTGTAGATGAATCTTTAAACAGTTCAACATACTGACAGCAGCCAAAAGACAAGTATCAAACTGTCATCTGTCAGACATAAAACTTATCTGTCGATTCTGTAGAACTACTGACTGGTTATCATTAAGATGGCTTCTTATTTTCTGGTAAAATTGTCCCCATGTTTATATATTCCAATGGATTCTCTACGTAGCTACAGTTATGTCACTCTTTGATGTCCATCCCTTCAGTTAGCAAGACTGAGTGGAATCAGGAGCAGCTCTGAAGATGCCCAATGCTCTAGACAAAATGTTGCGAACAGAGAAGTTTCATGAACTGCCAGCATACAACTAAAAAGAAACAGAAAACATCCATGCCAGTGGAAAAATGGGTAGGTCAAGGTGGGCTACATTATCTAATTTCCCTGGATTTGACTCCTGTCTTTGTTACTGAGATATGACAAAGATATGCCTGTACAGGCTATGGGTATGGCACAGATACAACTGAGGTGGTTATGACATTAAGTGGTTTTTACAGTTAACCATTGAAGAAACATCAATAGTTAATATAGAAAAGGACAATTTTTGGACATATGTTTCTTTGTCAAGCTTTATCCATTAACATCCTTCTGCAGCCAAGAGATTTTTAAAAAGTGGTTATGTAATCAAATTAAAATGTTGAGCAAACTGAATTATATTCACCAAAATGAAATGGCTGGGTATTGGGAATGAGATCTATGCAGGTGCAATGACATGAAGCGGTATCAGTCAGAACTGGCGAGAAATACTGAACACATTATCTTGTAAGGTAACAGGGGATAATATGGAACTCTTTCAAGTAATTTAAAATTTAAAGCACAGCAGCAGAGATAATATGCTGGGCAAAATAGACCGGAAAATACTTGTTTTGTGTTTTGATGGGCGTTGTAGTTCCGTTGCATAGTGTTTTGGTTTTCTTTTAATTGCAACGAATTATATAAGTGTGGTGATAATTTGTAAAATTATATAATGTATTTAGATTTAAGTATTTAAATATTATAAAATATTGTAAATGGTTGTGGCCATGTTTAGCGATTATTTTGACTACTGTGGTGTCATGTGACCCGTCTCAGTACTGTGGATATGAGCGGGAAAATCGGGGTCTTTGGTGGTTGGCCGTTGTGGTGGCGAGTTGGGAGCAGAAAAGTGCTGCGAGTGCAAGCATGGACGCCAGGGTATGCGAAGGAACAAAGTGAAAGTGTGTGGGTGTGAGACAAACAGTGTATGAATTGCACCGATTATTATTGGTGAACTTAAAAATGCATGGCCACAACATTAAAGTGTTTCTTTTGAATAAATAATTTTCAATCTGAACGTGTATAGTTCAATTCACTGCTCTTCAAAAGCCAGCCAATATCTGCTCAATAATAGGGGTGCAAATGCAACCGTTTACTACCAACCCCCTTTACAGATGAGCCACGTGAAAAATAGGTAGTAAACGAGCCTGAGTTCAGTTGCAATCTAATAAATGTGCCATAATTAATAAAAAATTGTGCCAGATCTGTATTCAAAACCAGAGTTCATGTTTTCCATGAGCAGTTGCCTTAACCACTGATATATCTCCTGTCAATATGCCTCCAGACTTGACTGAAATTTTCGTTGTCACTCATATTTTCAGCTATGATTTTCGAAAATTATCATCAGAGGTTTGCCCCCTGGAGTATGCAGGAGCAGAATAGCTTTGCGAATGGAGTTCGTGAAGGACTCTGGGCCACCCTGTCACTAGTGAAACATATGAAATGAATTTAATTTACTGACACGAAATACATGGACTGACAGGGATGAAAACAGTGAAGAAGCAATGAAATGGAATGGGAAATTAGAATAATCCGAAGATCCGAAGAACTTCATAGATGAAAAGTAACTGTGTGGTGTAATACCATAAAGTAAAATGGGAAAATTGCAGGTTTATGCAGAAGAATAGGGCAAAAGATATATAGCCTCCAAATACGGTACTAATGGTGTCACCCTTGATGCAGTCACATAGGATAAATATCTAGGTACAATATTGCAAAGCGATACTAAATTGGACAGCACGTAAGGTCAGTTGCAGGGAAGATGAATGGTTGACTTCAGTTTATTGGGAGAATTCTATGAAAACATAGCTTATCTATAAAGGAGAGTATGTAGAACACTACTGTAACACATTCTTGAGTACTGCTCAAGGTTTTTGGATCCCCAGCAGGTGAGATTAAAGGAAGACACTGAAGTAATTCAGAGGCATCATGATACATTTGTTGTCAGCAGATTCAGTCAATATGCAAATACTATAGAAATGCTCTATGATCTCAAGTAGTGATTCCTGATAGGAAGAAGGAATTCTTTTCATGAAACACTATTGAGAAAGTTTGAAGAACAAATGTTTGTGACAGACTGTAGAACAATTTTACTACCACCAATTTACAGTTGACACAAGAACCACAGAGACAAAATAAGGTAATTTGGATTTCATATGGAAACATTCAGTAATTTTCCCTCATTCCATTAGTAAGTGGAATGTGAAAGAGAATGAACCAGCAGTGGTACAAGTACTCTCCGTCATGCACCGTATGGTGGTCTGTGGAGTATAGATGTAGACTTAGATGTAAGATCCCCATCGCTGGGGTTCACCCAATAGATAATACCTGATACTACATTTGACACAAAAATTGCTGGCTAAAAAAAAGTCCCATAAACTGAAAATGGGCTAGTTTCCTAAGCACCAGGAGCAGGTTAACAATAACACTTGCTAGAATGGTGATGCATAGAGTGACATACAAGATGTCATCAGAAAGTAAAGGGAATTTTTTAATTTTGTGAGTTTATAAATCTGAAGGAGCTGAACACCACACTGAAAAGTGAGTTCCAGAAGTGGTTCCACTATTGGTAAAAGTGGTGGCATCTGTGTATTATATCTGAGGGGAATTACTTTGTAGGGGACAAAGCTGATGCTGTTGAATAAATAAATATTCTTTAAGAAAAACAAAAATTCCCATTACTTTTTGATCCTACCTCATATTCTGTCAAAAGAATGAGCTTAAATTAACAGATCTCCTGAGCTCAACCAATGGGTGATGAGTTCAAATTACATCACTAAGACAGACACCTCTGTCTTCGTTAGTACAAAATAAGTAACTACAACCTTTCTGTGCTCCACTTCCAGAAGATACATGATGTCTGTTGTGGAGGATGCGGCAATCTTGTGTCTAGTTGTGGTGGTGATGTTTTGGCCCCCAACAGTGTGGCATCCTCAGACCCAGGCAAGCACAGGCTGGAGGCCATAAGGACACCGTCAGACTCGCTCTGGTAGCTGTGTGGCATGCCGACGCTCTCTCAGCTCACAGTAGTAGCTCCACACCACCAACTTCATGTACACACTCACCACTGTAAGTGTAAGTGGGCACTCAGTTTACATTTTACACACCATTTACCATTAGTGTAAGACAGTTCTGAACATGGCTGATGTCCAGCAATCATATTTAAGTTTTAATGAAGGATTAAAACAGCCAATTGCACAAATTTTATTATACTGACTTGATTTCTATAACAACTATGGGTATCTTCATCATAATAAGTTACAGTTATCTACAAAAAAATTTTAATTAACATAGGAGAATAACAACCATAACGAAAGCCATAAATAGCACTATAAGTGTTAAAAATGGAAAAAGTATTACTCACACAGGTTCACAATGCATGGAGATATAATAAAAACATATGAGCTAAAGTGCTCATCAAATAGATAATCCTAAGGGCCTGGCAAACTTTATAAACAACTACTTTAGTAATAAAGCAATAAAACTGCAAGAAAAGCTTCCTAAAACACAACACACAATGTCAAAGAACTATGTATCTCACACAATGCTGCTACTACTACCCACCAATGGAGATGAAATCAGTAGCATTGTACATAAATTCAAGAGTAAATCATGCACAGGTCTAGATGAAGTTCCAATGTGTATACTAAAAGACTCCATTAGCAGCATAAAAGAACCCATAGCAGACATTATAAATGAGTCATTCTCATCAGGTTGCTTCCCTAATTATCTAAAGCATGCAAAAATTCTTCCCATACACAAAAAAAAAGGTGATAGAGAAAATATAGAGAATTACAGACCAATTTCATTGTTGTCTTCTTTTTAAAAAATAATGGAAACTATTATGAGAAACAGACTTATGGAATACTTAAATAAATGCCAACTCCTATGCAAAGAACAGTTTGGTTTCAGGACTGGGAAAGGGAACAGAAGCAGCTATAGAGAAATTTACAAGAGTAGTTCTAGAAGCCCTAGATAAAGGAGAACATGTAACAGGCAGTTTCCTAGATCTCAGCAAAGCATTTGATACAGTTTACCATGAAATACTACTAGGTAAACTTGAAACACTAGGAATCAGGGGGGTTGTAAATAAATGGTTTAGATCTTACCTTGCTGACAGAGTGCAGAGGGTGGAGATATCTCAAATTTCAAGTAGCTCAAATTATTTAGTGAATCATCTTTCAGATGAAGAATATTTGAACATTGGAGTACCTCAAGGGAGTGTGTTAGGCCCAATACTATTTCTTATTTATATTAATGACTTCCCACAGTGGGTAACGCAAGGAGAAACAATGTTGTTTGCTGATGACAGCAATATAATAATTACAGACAGGACACCAGAAATGTTAAATGTAAAAGCTGAAAAGGCACTTATGGAAGTTCACAACTGGTCAAATAACAAAGTAACCCTCACTGTGAAGAAGACTAATAACATAAACTTCTATATAAAGAAAAAACTGAATATGACAAAACATAAAGTTCAAAATGAAACTGTAGAGTGTGTAGCCAGCACAAAATTTTTGGGTATGTATGTTGATCAACAATTAAAATGGGATGAACATATTAGGATGCTTGGGAAAAAAATTAGCACAGCATGCTATGCCTTACGAATATTAGTCTCTGTGTGCAATAGTTCATGCCAGAGAATGACATACTTTGCACACATACATTCTATAATAAGTTATGGCATAGTATTCTGGGTTGCAAATGCCCAAAATGTGAAATATGTGTTCAGATTGCAAAAACAAGCTATCGGCATAATGAGCAAGAGTCACAGAAGAGCACACTGCAGTGAGCTATTTAAAAAGTGGGGTATTCTGACAATCCCAAGTGAATATATCTTGCAAACTACAGTTATTATTCACAAGAATATTGAGCAATACTTAGCAAACAGCTGCATACATGATCACAAAACCAGAAACAGTAATTGCTTGTACTTAGACAGAATGAATAAAACTAAAACCCAAATCACTATGTTTTACCAAGGTGTCATGATATACAATAAATTGCCAAAAGGAATCAAAAGCATAAAGGAACTCTGTAAATTTAAAGCATTCCTTAAAGAATATTTATTAAAAAATAGTTTTTACTCGATTAGAGAATTCACCAAATGAAAGTGCTGGCAGGTCGACAGACACACAAACAAACACAAACATACACACAAAATTCAAGCTTTCGCAACAAACTGTTGCCTCATCAGGAAAGAGGGAAGGAGCGGGAAAGACGAAAGGATGTGGGTTTTAAGGGAGAGGGTAAGGAGTCATTCCAATCCCGGGAGCGGAAAGAGGACAGGTATACACTCGCACACATACACATATCCATCTGCACATACACAGACATGAGCTGTGTATGTGCAGATGGATATGTGTATGTGTGCGAGTGTATACCTGTCCTTTTTTCCCCCAAGGTAAGTCTTTCCGCTCCCGGGATTGGAATGACTCCTTACCCTCTCTCTTAAAATCCAATCCTTTCGTCTTCCCTCTCCTTCCCTCGTTCCTGATGAAGCAACCGTTTGTTGCGAAAGCGTGAATTTTGTGTGTATGTTTGTGTGTCTATCGACCTGCCAGCACTTTTGTTTGGTAAGTCTCATCATCTTTGATTTTTTTTATAGAGGGAAACATTCCACGTGGGAAAAATATATCTAAAAACAAAGCTGATGTGACTTACCAAACGAAAGCACTGGCAGGTCGATAGACACACAAAGAAACACACAAAATTCAAGCTTTCGCAACAAACGGTTGCTTCATCAGGAAAGAGGGAAGGAGAGGGAAAGACGAAAGGATGCGGATTTTAAGGGAGAGGGTAAGGAGTCATTCCAATCCCGGGAGCGGAAAGACTTACCTTAGGGGGAAAAAAGGACAGGTATACACTCGCATACACACACATATCCATCCGCACATACACAGACACAAGCAGACAGGGAAAAAAGGACAGGTATACACTCGCATACACACACATATCCATCCGCACATACACAGACACAAGCAGACATTTGTAAAGGCCTTTACAAATGTCTGATAAGTCTCATCATCTTTGTTTTTAGATATATTTTTCCCACGTGGAATGTTTCCCTATAATATATATATATTTAAAGACCCTCTTTAAATATGTCTGCTTGTGTCTGTATGTGTGGATGGATATGTGTGTGTGTGCGAGTGTATACCTGTCCTTTATTCCCCGTAAGGTAAGTCTTTCCGCTCCCGGGATTGGAATGACTCCTCCCTTAAAACCCACTTCCTTTCATCTTTCCCTCTTTCCTGATGAGGCAACAGTTTGTTGTGAAAGCTTGAATTTTGTGTGTATGTTTGTGTGTCTGTTGACCTGACAGCACTTTCGTTCGGTAAGTCACCTCATCTTTGTTTTTTTAACATATATATATATATATATATATATATATATATATATATATATATATATATATATATATATATATATATATATATATATAAGCTGTCTGTATGTCTGTATGTGTGGATGAATATGTGCGTGTGTGCGAGTGTATACCTGTCCTTTTTTCCCCCTAAGGTAAGTCTTTCCGCTCCCGGGATTGGAATGACTCCTTACCCTCTCCCTTAAAACCCACTTCCTTTCGTCTTCCCCTCTCCTTCCCTCTTTCCTGATGAGGCAACAGTTTGTTGCGAAAGCTTGAATTTTGTGTGTATGTTTGTGTTTGTTTGTGTGTCTATCGACCTGCCAGCGCTTTTGTTCGGTAAGTCACCTCATCTTTGTTTTTATATATAATTTTTCCCACGTGGAATGTTTCCTTCTATTATATACACAAACAAAATTCAAGCTTTCACAACAAACTGTTGCCTCATCAGGAAAGAGGGGAAGGAGAGGGAAAGACGAAAGGATGTGGGTTTTAGGGAGAGGGTAAGGAGTCATTCCAATCCCGGGAGTGGAAAGACTTACCTTAGGGGGAAAAAGGGACAGGTATACATTCGCACACACACACACATATCCATCCACACACATACAGACACAAGCAGACAAACCCACATCCTTTCGTCTTTCCCTCTCCTTCCCCTCTTTCCTGATGAGGCAACAGTTTGTTGCGAAAGCTTGAATTTTGTGTGTGTGTTTGTGTTTGTTTGTGTGTCTATCGACCTGCCAGCGCTTTCGTTCAGTAAGTCACATCATCTTTGTTTTTAGATATATTTTTCCCACGTGGAATGTTTCCCTCTCTCTTTCTCTCTCTCTCTCTCTCTCTCTCTCTCTCTCTCTATATATATATATATATATATATGGTTATAATAGAGGGAAACATTCCACGTAGGAAATATATATCTGAAACAAAGATGATGTGACTTACCAAATGAAAGTGCTGGCAGGTCGACAGACACACAAACAAACACAAACATACACACAAAATTCAAGCTTTCGCAACAAACTGTTGCCTCATCAGGAAAGAGGGAAGGAAAGGGAAAGACAAAAGGATGTGGGTTTTAAGGGAGAGGGTAAGGAGTCATTCCGATCCCGGGAGTGGAAAGACTTACCTTAGGGAGAAAAAAGGACGGGTATACACTCACACACACACACATATCCATCCACACATATACAGACACAAGCAGACCTCTTTGAGAGGTTGTCACTGGTGAGGAAATCTGGGTTTATGGCTAAGACCCTGCGACTAAGCAGCTGTAAATAAAGAGTTCTTTAGCTATGTTCTGAGATGTTTCAAGAATGATACAAGGAGAAAATATCCATGGGAGTGGTACAACTGGGCACTGTACCTTTAAAATTCATGATTGCATATGGTCTGTATTATTTACGTATTTTTAACTAAAAGCAAGATAACAGTTGTCCTTCCCCCCCCCCCCCCCCCCCCCCCCTCATGAACACCATACTTATTTCTGTGTTGAAGGGTTAACAATTTGATACAGTCAGTCACATTTTAGTGGAATAGCAAAGACTACTGGATACCCTAAAAGAATGCCTTCCAGAATGCATTTCAAAAGTGACAGCAATGTTGGGCTTGGTATATTCATTCCCACGGGGATTACTTTAAATGTAATGCTGCAGAACAACATTTTGGTAAGACACAATAATTTTAATTAATGTGTTTTTATAACTTTTGGATATTATCTTGTACATTGATTAATTTTATTTATTTATTAATCACCTTGCAATAATACAGAATTTGCTAACATGATTCAATGAAAACAGATAATAAGTAAGTATGTTTCTATGATAATAGGGGCAAATGGTTGGTCATGCCCTTGCTGAAGAAAGCATCCTGGCATTTGCCTGAAAATGATTTCCCTTCAGTCTTCTAGGAAAACTGACTACAGGTCTGTAACCATGATACTATGCCCAAAGCATGTCTCTGTGTTCTCCATTCAGACCATCTAGAAAATGTAGTGTGATTCTTCTTTATGAGGTGATGTTGAGTTCAGGAGTACTCTGCACTGTAGACCTGATCACATTTTTTTCCTTTTAGAAGGTGTTACACCTGTGATAAAGCACTGTAAAATGACAGGATGTTGTAGTTCTCCCTTTTTGGTATTAACCCCTAATCTAAGTTCTCTAAGTAATCTTTCATTGCTTAATATGCATTACTTATGAAGTATGATTTAGCTGCCTTTTTAAGCAGATGTATTTCAGTAATATTTTCCTCTCCTTGTGCAGCTTGTTGTACAATTTTAATCCCTGATGGAAAATTTCTTGATTTTTTTGTTATGAATATGAATGTACATTGCGTGATAAAGGTGTAGCATCCAGAAGACATGGTCAATTGTCGATGTAATTTTGTACACCTACACATCATTGGTGGTGTATATAAATGATTAAGAGTTGCAATTCCTTGGAACAGGTAGAATGGCCACCGGTGTGCCTTAGTACTGTTCATGTTTAGTGTTGTCAGCAGGTCTGGTAGGGTATATAAGGGGTGTGAACAGCATCACGTGTTGAGTGAGAACACTGAAGGACACAGACATGCCATGTTCTCATGCCAGATAGCATTTCAGCACCTGACAGAGTCTGAAAGAGTCCTCATTGTGAGTCTCTGTAGGCTAGCTGGTGGCATCATGCAATATCCAAATCTGAGGACCATGGGATGTGACAGTGAGGTGATGTTTGACTGCTTGGGAATGTGAAGGGCAAGCATACTCATTGCCATGGTTCTGGTCGACCACATCTGACCACTAGAAGGGAAGATAGGTGTATTGTGCACAAAGCACATTGTAGCCTATACACATCTTCTCCTGCCATCTCTGAACAAGTAATGGACTCTCTGAATCATTCTGTGGCATGCTGCACCATTAGTCAGAGACTGTCAGCAGCCAGACTAAGGTTTTGCAGGCCAATGTATACACTGCATTTAACAACACAACTCAGATGACTGTGTTTGGAATAGTCACATGACCAGGAGGAGTAGACTGCTCATGAAAGGTGTCACACTGTGTTCAGCAATGGACCGCAGTTCTGCAATACCACAGATGACCGTCATCAGTGAGTATGGCAGTGACCTGGGGAGAGGTCCCATTCTTCCAATATTTTTAGAGGCACAGTGGCATTAATCTTGGTGTCACTTACTATGATTTCAGGCTGCAGCTGATAGTGTCTGAGAGGACTTTAATAGCACAATGTTATGTCGCAGACATTGTTTGTCCTCATACGCTACTTCTCATGCAGCAGTATCATGGTGCCATTTTTCAACAGGACAATGCTCATCCACACTCGTTGCGTGTCTCTATGAACTTTATGCATTATGTGGAGGTACTTCTGTGGCCAGTAAGATCCCAGATTTGTTCCCAATAGAACATGTGTGGGACCAGCTTGGACGTCAACTTTCTTCTAGTGCAGTATGGATATAAAGGATCAGTTATGACAGTTGTCGGACAGATTGTTCTGGGAGAGGATAGAAGGATTTTAGGCCACCTTTCCCAAGCAAATCAATGTATTCATCCATACCAAAGTGGGTGCTGTATCATACTGTAAATGGACTCATATTGCTAAATTATTTGTAAAAATGAAAATAATGGAATTATTGACAGTTTAATGTAAATCGATAGATAAAAAATCTACTCAGCAAGCAGTGGCAGGGGAACACACTCATGAAACTTTTACAAGGTTTTGGAGCCAGTGGCTGCTTCTTCTGGTGGAAGAGTTTAAGAGGAAGGAAGAGGGATGAAGGTAAAGGACTGGAGAGGTTTAGGGAAAGGGTAGAGTTCAGGAAAGTTACCCTGAACCCCAGGTTAGGGGAGACTTATCAGATGCGAAGAGAAGAAAGACTGATTGTTGGGGACTGCACCAGATGAGATTTGAAAACCTGAGAGCTTAAAGGTGAAAGACAGAATAATGCAAGAAAGAGATTACCACTAAAACATTGTGCATGATTTAATAAGAGTAAAAAGCTAAGTGCGTTGAATGTAACAGAGGTGGGAGGGGATGGTGAAAAGCAGACAGGTCAGAAAATGAAAGATGTAGAAAACTGAAATGGAGTGAAAAAATAATTACTGTGAAGAAATGCTGAGACAGAAGGAATTAATGTACATTAAGACCAGGTGGGTGGCCAGAACCAAGGACATGTTGTGTGCTAGTTCCCCACCTGCATAGTTCTGAGAAACTGGTGTTTGGGGAAATAATCCAGATGGTGTGTGTGATGAAACAGGTACCAAGATCATGACTGTCATGTTGTACAGCATGCTCTCAGCATATTGTTCGTTGCCTGTATACACCCTCTCCCTCTCCCCTATGGCCATTCATCCTGACTGATAACTGTGTGGTAGTCATGTCGATGTAAAAGGCCGAACAGTGTTTACATAACAGCTGGTATATGACATTTTGTTTCACATTTGGCTCTCCATTTGATACTATATGTTTTTCCAGTTACAGGGCTGGAATAGGTGGTGGTAGGAGGGTGTATATGACAGGTCTCGCAACACGGACAGTCATAGGGGTAGGAACCACAGGGTAGGGAGATGGATGCAGAAGGAGCATAGGGTCTGACAAGGATGTTGCAGAGATTGGGAGGGCAATGAAAAGCTAATCTAGGTGTGGTGGGCAAAATCTCAGACAGAATGGATCCCATTTCAGTGCATGATTTTAGGAAGTCATGGCCTTATCAAAATAGCTCTTAATACATTCAAGACCAGAATAATACTGGTGTGCTCCAGAGTTGTTTTTTGGAGGGATCAGAAGTATCAGGATTGGATGTGATGGCCCAGGAAATCTCTTTTGAACTAAGCTATTGTGATAATTATGTCCAGTGAAGGGTGAAGTGAGAGTTGTGGTGTATTGTTGTACAGAGCCTGCATACTAACAAATATGTTTGCCTCATATGCCAAAGCTGTATGGAGGGAACATATGACATGGACGGGATGGCAACTGTCAAAATGTAAGTACTGTTGTTTCTTGGCTTGATGTGGACAGAAGTGAGTATCTGGCCTTCAGTGAGGCTGAGATCAACATCAAGGAAAGTGGTATGGGATTTGGAATAGGACCATGTGAAATTTAATTGGGAGAAGGTACTTAGAGATTCCAGGAATTTTAACAGGTCAGCTTCACTGTTAGTCCGTACAGCAAAGATGTCATCAATGTATCTAAACCAAACCAAGGGCTGAAGGCTTTTTGGATCCCAAGCAACACCCCCTCCAAGCAACCAATGAAAAGGTTGGCATAGGAAAGAGCCATCCTGGTTCCCATTTCCATACACCTGATCTGTTTGTATGTCTGCCCCTCAAAGATGAAGTAACTTTTGGCAAGTATAAAGTTGATTTAAGTGAGGAAGAAAGATGTCATAGGTTTGGAATCAGGTTGGTGTTGACTGAGGAACTGTTAGCAGCAGATGGACCATGTACGCAGTGGATTTTGGTATAGAGGGAGATGGCATCAATGGTGACAAGCAAGGTGTGTGGTGGGAGTGGGATGAGAACAGATTTCAGATGATCTAGGAAATGGTTAATATCTTTAATACATATCTTTAATGCAGGTGTTGATCAACTAAGGCAGATACACTTTAAGTGGGTGCTATGAAGTCAGCAGCTGTAGGATGGCCAGGATAATTGGGTTTGTGGATCTTAGGCAGAAGGTAAAAGTTGTGGGTGCATGGTTTGGTTGCAGAGAGTAGTTCTATGGAATGAGGTGTTAGTCCTTGAGAGGGGCCTGAGGTTCTTAGGAAGTACTGCAGGTCAGTTTGAATCACAGGGATGGGATCTTGATGGCAGAAGCTGTATGTAGAAGAGTCAGACAGCTGGCGTAAATCTTCAGTAACATACTCATGTTGTTCAAGTACCACAGTGGTAGATCCTTTGCCTGTTGGAAGGATAGTGATGGAGTCATCAGTTTTTAGGGAACATAGAGGCTGGAGTTCTGCAGAGATTAGGTTAGGGCCATGTTATAGGGACCTGAGGAAAGGTTGTGAAGCAATGCTGGATGTGAGGAATTCTTGTAAGGCTTGTAAGGGATGATTCTAAGGTAGTGTTGGTGGATCAAGTTGGGATCATGGCCAGAACTGTTCAAGGTAAGGTTCAATGTCAGGTTTGGTATTGGAAAGGTTTTGGGATTGGGTTGCAAAGGGGTATTTTCAGTTGACATTATGTGTAAAGGAAAGTAGGACTTCCACCAAAGCAGCATGGTTAAATGAAGGTTTAGGGCTGAAAGCAAGACCCTTAGGTAATACAGATAATTCAGGAGGGGAGAGTGCTTTGGACAAGAGGTTGCCAACACTGTACTATTGTGACTGGTTCTTGTGACTATCAATTATTACTGGTCTGGAAGGCAGTGGTGGAGGGTGTGGGATGTTAAGGAGGTCAGTAAAGCTCAGTTTGTAGGAGAGGAATGATGGTTGATGGTGAGACTGGGGAGCTGCAGAGGGACAGGAAGGTATCACCACTGTTGAGGTAGTTTAGGAGAAGGTGCGATAGCTTTTTGAAGTGAAGTCTGGCATGTTGTTGCAGTATGAAGTTAGTATAGCAGATGATGTAACCCAAGGAAACATTAGAGGCAGATAACTGCAGTATTTTGCAGAAGGAGAGAAGTCTGGTGGAGTGGAAACTGGCAGTGAGGTTACAGATTAGTCATATGAGTGCAAGAGATTGCTGTATTTGAAACTGTAAATGAGGCTGGTGTAGAGTAGAATTAGACTTTCAGTGTTAGGCCTTTGGAAGTAACTCCAAGGAATAAGCAGGTTTCAAGAAACAGAATGTTAGACCTTAATGTTGATAGTGCAAAAGCATGTTTCTGAAAAGAACATATGTAATATGTAATGGGCTTTGTCATGGCAAGAGAGGACGGTTTTTATTGTTAAAAATGGAGGGAGTGGTGAAAACAAGTCACAGAGGGTGGGAAAAGATAGAAAAATGTAAGAAAAGCAGGGAAAAAATCCGGAAAAATCAGGAAAATCCCATACAGCCTTGGAATTCAAGGCAAACATATCTGTTCAGACTCTTTATAGCTATACACCACCACTCTCACTTCATGCTTCACTGGATGTAACTATTCCAACAGCCCATTACAAAAGCATATTTCCCAGGTCATCACATACAATGCTCATATTGTTGATCCCTCCAAAAAATGACTTTGGAGCACACCACTTGTCACCCATTATTATCCTGGTCTTGAATGTATTAATCAGCTACTTTGACAAGGCCACAATTCGTAAAATCATGCCCTGAAATGAGATCTATTCTGTCTGAGATTTTGCTCACCACGCCTAGAACAGTTTTTTGTCACCCTCCCAATCTCGGCAATATCCTTGTCAGACCCTATGCTCCTTTTGCATCCATCTCCCTACCCTATGACTCCTACCCCTGTGACTGTCCATGCTGCAAGTCCTGCCATGTGCACCCTCCTACCACCACCTCTTCCAGCCCTGTAACTGGGAAAACATATATTATCAAAGGGAGAGCCACCTGTGAAATGACGCATGTCATACCAGCTGCTATGTAAACACTGTTCGGCCTTTCACATCACTTATCAGTCAAGATGAATGGGCATAGGCAGAGCATGTATACAGGCAGCACACAATATTCTGTTGCAGAGCATACTGTAAAACATGACAGTCATGATCTTGGTACCTGTTTCATCACACACATCATCCAGATTCCCCCCCCCCCCCCCCCCCCCCCAGGCAAAGCACCAGTTTTTTTCAGAACTCCATAGGTGGGAACTATGATCATCTGGTTCTCACCACCCACCTGGCCTTACTTATGTTAATTTCTTCTGTCTCAGCATTTCTTCACAGTAACTATTTTTTCACTCTGTGTCAATCTTCTACGTCTTTCATTTTCTGACCTGCCTATTTCTCACCTTCCCATCTCCCACCTCTGTTGTAGACAATGCACTTAGCTTTTCACTCTTACTGCCTCATGCACGATGTTTTCATAGTAATCTCTTTCTTGCATATTACCCTGTCTTCCATCCTTAAGCTCTCAGGTTCTCAAATCTCATCTGGTGCAGTCCCCAACAAGGAGTCGTTCCTTTTCATCCTGTCCCATAAGTCTCCCCTGACCTGGTGTTCAGGATGACTTTCCTGAACTGTACCCCTTTCCCTAAACCTCTCCAGTCCTTTTCCTTCACCCCTCTTCCTTACCCCTTCAATTCTTCTGCCAGAAGAAGGAGCCACTGGCTCCAGAAACTTGTAAAAGTTAAGCCTTTTTCCCTGCTACTACTTGGTGAGATTACATTAAATTACTTGTAAATTTGAATTGATTTCGTAATCACTGAAATAACATTGCTTAACCTCTCAACCCATGAATTTTGACTTTGTTTCCTACTCCTGCCATAGCTGCTTTACTTCTTTTCATCAGACAGTGCTGTAGAAGCTGACTTTGGAGAAGAGCAGTTTGAGCTCTGGAGAAATGTAGGAACACGCAAGGCAGTACTGACCCTATGATTCATATTGAAAAAATAGGTTGAAGAAAGAGAAACCTACATTTATAATATTTGTAGATTTAGAAACAGTTTTTGGCAATGTTGACTGGAATACACAGTTGGAAATTGTGAAGGTAGGTGAGGAAAAAACTACATGAGTGAAGAGTTATCTACAACTGGGGCAGACACCAGACTGTAGTCATAGGAATCTAGCGACATGAAAGGGCATCAATAGTTGTGAAGGGAGTGCTGCTGGGTTGTAGTCTATCCCTGATGTTATTCAATCTGTATATTAAGCAAACATTAAAGAAAACTGTGGAGAAATCTGGAAATAGTTCAGGTAAGAGAAATTAAAGCTCTGAGGTTTGCCAATGTGATTGTAAGCCTCCTGTACTCTTCTTTGTGTACATAAAATATCCCATCCTTTAATGAACATTATTCTAGGGCAAGATGCACAAGTATTTTCTAAAGAATCTCCTCCATAGACTGACTTCATTTTCTCAGTATCCTACCAGTTAACTTAATTAAGTCTTCCATCTGCATTACCTATGACTGAGTAATTTTTGAGAACATTTCTCATGGAGAATATCAGTGGTCTCAATAAAATATTTTAAAAATTGAATTTAAAATAGTCTTGACTGCAATAAAACATTCATTGACAATGGTAACTGGTCTCAGTCAAATTGTGACAATCTTCAGACCATATGGCACCACGATGGCAGGTGGTCACATTGAATGGAGCAGTTGACATTTGTGGATCCACAATATCTGTCTGCCAACATGGTGTAGTATGGTCACAATTTGACTGCAACTGATTACCATTACCAATAAATATTTTATTGTGTTTTTAATACAATTTAAAAAAACCTATGACCAAACCTCTTGTTGTGACTCGCCGATCATTCAAAGCGCTGCCGTGCAATTACGCACGTCCTCTACGTGCGGCGCTGTCTGCCAGCCATGCAGCAGCTGCGCCACCTAAGTGGCCAGCCGAACAGTGGCCGCTAGACTGGGACTCAGTGCTCATTCGAATGCTAACGTGTACACATGTCTTGCTTGTCAACTTACTTTGTGACTTATATGTGTTGTGTCGTTCTGAAATATGTGTGTTAAACTTGACGTTATAACAATTGGCGACGAGGATGGGATTCCTTACGCCCAATTGCATTCTTTGTTGACGACATTTTCGTCCCTTTTTTTCTCCTGGGTTAGGCCGTGTGAACGACTTCGAAGCTCATATCACGCTCAAACGCACTGCTCGGCCTAAGTTTTTTCGGGCTCGGCCCATTCCTGTGGCCCTTCGTGATCGGGTGAAACGGGAGCTGGATCGTCTCACTACTTCAGGGGTCTTACTTTCTGTCACTTCCAGTGAGTGGTCCTCACCTGTCATTGTCATTGCTAAGCCAAATGGTGATATTCGTCTCTGTGGCGATTTCAAAGCCACTGTAAATGCTCAATGCCTCATCGACACTTACACTATGCCCCGTCCTGAAGAACTGTTCACTAAACTTGCTGGAGGCCAGTATTTTTCTAAAATTGACCTGTCAGAAGCTTATCATCAACTTCCTCTCGACGCTGCTTCCCGGCAGTTTCTGGTACTTAACACGCCTTTCGGCCTCTATCAATACCAACGCTTGCCCTTCGGGGTTGCTAGCGCCCCTGCTCTCTTTCAGCGATTCTTGGAACAATTATTGCTCCCTGTCCCTGGCTGTATCAATTACATGGACGACATTGTTGCCACTGGCCCCACCACTGAAGAACATCTTCATAATCTTTGCACACTTTTTCATGTCTTACAGACTGCCGGTCTTAAGTGTAATCTTCAAAAATCACAATTTTTTCAGTCATCTATCACGTACTTGGGGTTCCAACTCTCTCGGGATAGTATTCGTCCGCTTCAGCAAACTGTCGCTGTGATCGATGCCCTTCCTCGCCCTACATCTGTTAAGGAACTGCAGGCCTTCTTGGGGAAAATAGCATACTATCTCAAGTTTCTACCGTCTGTGGCTTCGGCGGCTCAGCCGTTGGATCGCCTGTTGCATAAAAACGTGCCTTTTCACTGGTCCGCGTCATGCGATGCGGCTTTCCAGAAATTGAAGACTATGCTGAAACAGGCCCCATGCCTGGCTACTTATCGACCTGGCCAACATCTTGTTCTTGCCACAGACACCTCTCAATACGGGGTTGGTGCAGTCCTTGCGCACCGTTTTTCTGACGGTTCGGAACAACCCATTGCTTATCCCTCCAAAACGCTCATGGATGCCCAACAAAAGTATTCTCAAATTGAAAAAGAAGCTTTGGCCATTATTTATGCTCTTCATAAGTTTGGTGTTTTTCTCTATGGCTCAGAATTTCATCTTGTTACGGATCACAAACCACTTGTTTCCTTGTTTCATCCATCAACGTCACTTCCCAACAAGGCTGCACACCGCCTCCAGCGTTGGGCTCTTTACTTGTCTCGTTTCAATTATGAGATTCATTTCCAGCCAATGGCTCAACATGCAAATGCTGATGCTCTGTCTCGCCTTCCCATGGGTCCTGATCTGGCATTCGATAGGGACGAACTTTTGTGTTTCCACCTGGATGTCGCGGAGCAGCGGGTTGTGGATGGGTTCACCGTCACTGGGGACAGGCTGGCGGCTGCTACGGGTTCTGACCCTACCCTCTCCCGGGTTTTACGCTGTATTCAGAAGGGTCGGCCAGATCGCCTGTCCGCTTAGACTTCTGATCTGTTGCGGAACTACTAAGCTTTGCGCTACTGCCTCACGGCTAGGGATGGTGTTATCCTCCTTTCCACTGACAATGCTTCGCCATGTGTTGTGATACCTGCGTCTTTGCGTGCTTCGGTCTTGCGCCTCCTTCACCAAGGGCACTGGGGTGTGTCTCTCACAAAATCTCTGGCGCGCTGTCATGTGTACTGGCCTGGCATGGACTCTGAACTAGCACACATGGTCACTGCCTGCGGCCCTTGTGCGTTCAGGCCGCCACCCTGAAGTCATCTTTGTCACCGTGGCCTTCGCCTGAGAAGCCCTGGGAGCACATTCATGCTGACTTTGCGGGACCCTTTTTAGGTACTTATTGGCTCCTCGTAATTGCCGCCTACTCTAACTTTCCTTTCATTGTCTGTTGCACGTTGCCTACCACCGTGGCAACCACCAGTGCCCTTGCCAGCATTTTTCTTTGGAAGGCCTCCCCTCTACTCTTGTTACTGATAATGGTCCGCAATTTGCCTCTTCCAAATTTGCAGATTTATGTGCTCGTCACGGCGTTATGCATGTCACGGGCCCATCGTTCCATCCACAATCAAACGGTGAGGCTGAACGACAAGACTTCTTCTGCTGCTGATGATGTGCTTCTCCAGTTTTTGGCATCTTACCGTTTCACCCCCATGGGCGACCACAGCCCGGCTGAGCTCTTACATGGCCAACAGCCCCGCACGCTACTTCATCTTCTGCGGCCTTCCACCTCATGGCCATGGGTGCCTTCACTTGGCCGGTTCACCGCCGACGACCCCGTCTGGGTACGGGGATATGGCAGGCAGCCAAAATGGAGCCCGGGCCGCATCTTACGACACTGTGTCCGATGCCTGTATGAAATCCAGACGGACATGGGTGTTGCAATGCGTCATTCAGACCAGCTTCGGCCTCGTGTGCCAGCAATGCCTGTTCCGAATGCCGCTACACCACCTTCGGCTCTACCTGATGCTCGGGATCTTGGCATCTCTCAATACTCACAACGCAGCCCTCTCACCGTCATCGCAATGCCAGCGCAAGAACAGACGCCACCAGGAGACGTGCCCATGCAGGAACCGGATGACCATCCTCTGTCAGAGCCAATCTACTCACCTCCTCCTCCAACGGACGCCGACACATCGCCCATGTCTCCTGTTATATCAACTGGACTTGCCGCAATGGGCAGATTGGTGCATGGGGCCCCAGCAGATTCGACCCCTATGTCTCCTGTCATCTCGACCAGTTATCATCGGGGACACTTCCGTCCATACGGGTGTAACGCCGGAAATCCATATCCTACTATTTCCATCTATTGTACTATTATTTTTTTTCCTTGTTTTGTTACCTCAAGATATGACATTTCTGTGTCTTTATATATTGTAATTGTTTTACTATTTGTATATATATATTTATATAATGGAAGGAAACATTCCACGTGGGAAAAATTATATATAAAAACAAAGATGAGGTGACTTACCGAACAAAAGCGCTGGCAGGTCGATAGACACACAAACAAACACAAACATACACACAAAATTCAAGCTTTCGCAACAAACTGTTGCCTCATCAGGAAAGAGGGAAGGAGAGGGGAAGACGAAAGGAAGTGGGTTTTAAGGGAGAGGGTAAGGAGTCATTCCAATCCCGGGAGCGGAAAGACTTACCTTAGGGGGAAAAAAGGACAGGTATACACTCGCACACACGCACATATCCATCCACACATACAGACACAAGCAGACATATTTAAATATGTCTGCTTGTGTCTGTATGTGTGGATGGATATGTGCGTGTGTGCGAGTGTATACCTGTCCTTTTTTCCCCCTAAGGTAAGTCTTTCCGCTCCCGGGATTGGAATGACTCCTTACCCTCTCCCTTAAAACCCACTTCCTTTCGTCTTCCCCTCTCCTTCCCTCTTTCCTGATGAGGCAACAGTTTGTTGCGAAAGCTTGAATTTTGTGTGTATGTTTGTGTTTGTTTGTGTGTCTATCGACCTGCCAGCGCTTTTGTTCGGTAAGTCACCTCATCTTTGTTTTTTTTTATATATATATATATATATATATATATATATATATATATATATATATATATATATATATATATATATATATATATATATATATATATATATATTTATGCATTTATGTTAATGTATAATTGGTTTGTTTCGTAAATATTATTTGTATTTTTACGCTGGGTCTTGCCTAGGGAAAACTGCTATCGAACGATTACATCGATAGGTCGTGTGAAGAATCAAAGTGTGTAGGATCTTTGGTAGTGTTAACTCTGCCGCGTGGAGCGCGGGCAGAGCATGAGAGAGTCTGGCTGGAGTAGCGAGTGGAGCAGGTGTGTTGTGTGTAGCTCCCGTGAGTTGCCGTGCTTTTGGGGTTTGGCAGCATGTAATTGCGCTCGACTTGCGATAATAGTTTCTGACATGGTGTCACGGACGGAAAGCATTAGCTGGCGCACATCAAGAGCCCGTTTCGTCTGGTGACCGTGTTGAGAAGAAGGCGCGCCAACATCCAGCTTCTGCAACAGCGACGGCCGACAATGAGTGACTGTCGCCACCTCCTCGATCGACGGCTTCAAACCTTCAATCAACCAACAAGGAAGACTGGAAGCACGTAAAATTTCAGAACTGTATGGCAGACCTCAGCTTTTCAAACTGTTCAAATCACAAAATTACAGCAACGTAGCATGAACCTTTGTTGCTCATTGTCCCAATTGCATTGCCAAGCAGGGTCCCTTCCTTTTCCGAAATGAACCCGAATGTCGTTGAAATTCAAACGCCAGCATTAAAATAATATAATTAGATTTCACTGCTTTAATTTCAAAGTTCAATTAAAGTATTCATAGCTGGCTACAATATTTAGATTACACATGCACAAATTAAGAGTGCGAGTTTTGTTACCGTATTTTAGCTTACCTGTGACTGCAGCTCAGCTTGGTACGTACTAAATTTTACTATTGTTAATTGTTCAGAATCATTTAATTCAAGTTCAAAGTTAAATCTCTTATTTCTAAATTGCGTAGATTCAAGTAGCTTTTGAGATGATTGTTGAGGTAGTCCAAGACTAACCGTATTTTACTGAATTTCGATGTGCTTAAGAAAGAAAGCTTCTTATTAATTTCAGTCACTAAATTAACTTTCAGTTTTCCGGTTTTATTAATTCTTTTGCTAAATTAAGTCAGAGTGCAGCGAAAGTTATTACTTCTGACAGACTTTCAGTTTTCACACTACACGTGTCAACCTTCAGTTGCCACGCTTCTAGTGCTAATTATATGTGTAATTACCTTTCTTTTTCAGTTACTATAGTAATTGTCCTTAGGACTGGGGACCGTAATTTCCCCCAAATCTCAAATATCTAATTACCGCTAGTTAACTGTTAACGTAACGGCCGCACATTTACTTTCCTTATAAACTTTACCCCTTTTCAAAATTAATTTCCACCAGTTACATTTGCATTTTTCCTTTCATTTAGATGTAACCCTTTCCTCCCTCTTTACCGACAGATTAACTTCGGTGATGATTGCTTGTTCCCAAATTTCCATTAGGTACACGCGGTTTAATTTTTCACTGTCATTAAGGTCGATAAGTGAGGGGGAGGTTACACGTGGTGACCTGGTGACAGGACAATCTTCGGATTTGAGGTTGTTCTGGACACGAATTTTGTATGTTGCAGACCTCGTAACAAAGTACTGGTTACGTACAGGCTGTTACGTCAGCGAGAATAAGTAGTGGGAGTAATCCTAATTATATTTGAGATTTGGCATTTATATTGAAAATTATTAAAATGAGTGAAGGCAACAATTGCCAAAATTTGGTAGACTTGGATACAGAACAATCGGTCGAATAGTGGGAAACGCGCGCCGCGGTACCCATTGTTCAGGGGCCGGCGGCTAGCATGAAAGACGCGACCGCCGAAATGCAACAAAGAGCAGAAATGGAATTCCAAACTTTAGAAAATGTTTCAGAATCGGAAGTGAAAATCAAATCTGAATCCCTTGATGACGAATACGGGGGGACAATTAAAGAGGAAGCCGCTACGGAAGTAAAACCGGTAGTTTCTGGGAATTTAACTGATTTATTGAATGTTTTGATTAACAAAATCAAGAGTCAATCGGCCAAGCAAGAAGTTCAGGCTGCCAAGCAAGAAGCTCAGGCTGCCAAACAAGAAGCTCAGGCTGCCAAGCAAGAAGCTCGGGCTGCCAAGCAAGAAGCTCAGTCTGAAAAATTTGAACGGATGCTAGACAATCAGAACAAAGCTATTAACGTTGTTATCAACAATGTTGGAGTTGTTAACACAAAAGTTGATAAAATCAAAGAAGATATTGTTGTAATTAATACCGAAATCGGTAATCTTAAACAGGAAATGATAGGCGTTCAGGCGGAAATTGCGAGCATAAATACTCGTTTTAATTCCGAAATTAGCAGAATCGAGAAAAGTGTAGGAGAATCAGTTGCTCCGATCATCGAGAATAAGGTGACAGAACAAATTCAATTAGTGAAAAAAGAGGATCAAAAGAAGGTGGAAACTTTAAAGGCTTTAGTATCCGAAGTAGATACCAAAGTGACGAAGCAGGCTAATACCTGCAAAGAGAAAAAAAGGGAAGTAGAAACGCTTGCAACAACCACTTGCCAAGTAATTACGAGAGTGTTGGAATTAGAAAAGAAACTTGACGAAAAACAGAGCTATGTGCCAATCTGTGCACATAGTTCGGAATTGTTGACGAAAGAGGAGCGGTTCGACCCCTTGAAAAAAGGCGGTATACACGCGACGGATTTCATTAAGAATTGTGAAAGAGTTTTACCCAGATCATGGACTGATGAGAGAAAAATTAATGCAATTATTGATGTGTTGGCTGGTGATGCCAAGCGTTGGGGCTTAAACCTCAACATTACGAACCTGACTTTTGACGAATTTAAAAATTTGTTTCTGGCTGAATACTGGTCAGAGCAAAAACAGCAAAGTGTCTCGTGCAAATTTGTCATATCGAGGCCTTTCGATGCGAATTCGCGTGGTTCGATGAAGGAGTTTTGTGAGGGCTGGATCCGCAAGTTGGAATATTTGCGCGATCGCTGCATGGAATCCGAAATAGTCTGGGAACTCTACAAAAAGCTTCCAGATGATACAAAACGCTACGTAGGAAGCAATTACAGGACAATAAATGATTTCCTGGAAAGAGTGGAGGACGAGGACAATTGGCGCAATAATCGCGACAGTGGTAGAGGCCGTGGTAAGAACAACGGGTACCACAGCAACCACAACAACGATAACCATGGGAATAATGCATACCGCAACCATGGCAGCAATAACAATAATGGCTCGGACCGTAATAACAATCGGTACAATGCAAATAATAACAGGAATGACGGAAACCAGTATCATACTAACGTGATACGGGCTTCACAGAATAGTAATAACGCCAGAGGGTGTGATCAGCCGCCTCAGCAGCATCCGGGGAGCGTATCTACTGGGACGAGACAGGGAAACCATTAGCCGCGCCGGTGAGGGGCCGACCGGGCGTGGAGAAATTTTGGCGGCCCAATAACAGGAGAAAACCCAGGTGTCGTCGTTATGAAAATTCCGTGTGGAATAATCAACGGCGGGAGAGTGTGCCAGTGTTAGGAGAAAGGAGTGCGCCCACAAGTAGTAGATCAGCTGTATACACGGCAGTAGAAAATACATTCACTGTCAGTGAGAACAATTTAAGTAGTGTTCCGGAAATCGATTATAAAGTGGCAGCTGTAATACCCACAGCGGAACTGGAGATTGAGTTTAAGAATGATTCGCAATTGTTGAGAGAAGATCAGATGTCGGATAACACGTCCGTCATTGAGTGAGGGGATGCAGAGAGGGATGAGGTCTGGTTAAGGCAGTTCGGTCGCTTATACGACGAACTAAGAGATTATAGGGGCCTGTACGGGAGAAGCATTTATGGAGAGCGCGGGCAGAATTTGCCGCGTCTCGTCCCACAGGAAGATAGTATTTGTGAAGTGATGGAAAGTTCTGGCCCTAACTGGCAGACTTTACCAGAAATAGTTTATGTTAATGCGGAGCACGAGCAAGATGCGTCGTGTTTCGTCCCGCAGGAGTTGAATGTTGAAGTAGTAACGGAAAGTTCTGGCCCTAACCGGCAGACTTTACCGAAAGTTGTAGTGGTAGAAGTAGCCGACCCATCTGACGCGAACATCCAGTTTAAACATTGTGAAAGTATTGAGGAGAAAGATTACAAGAATTTTAGTGATAGCCGGACACGATTGGTAGAAAAGCACATAGATTACAGCGTGTATGAGGTTAGAGCTGACATTATACGGTCAGACGATAACAGTGTGGGTTGCGCAGATCTAGAGGAAGTGATTGCAGATACTACTGGGCACATTTCTCCAGGTAGATTGGCAGATGAGATCAATCTGACTAAAGAGGAATCAACGAGGGTGACAATTAGTGAGTTGATAGCAAAGCAACACTCACTAGTTGACGAGTTACAGGAAAAGGTTTCGGTATTGGAAGCGAAGCCACAGACTAAGCCTCAGGACAAACGTGTTGAAATTAAAACTGTATGTGAACAGAGGCTGAAAAAGCCGCCAGATAAACTGGATTTAGGATCAAAGCCGGATGGTTTTTTCTGGAATGACCTGGATATAGACGAGGATTTATTGTGGGAAAATAAAGAAACAGTCGAGGACAAGTGTAGACAGATAGTAGTGTCAGTTAATATGCACGACCTACAACTAAACGTGTTGATTGACACCGGTGCAGAACTGAGTGCTGTATCTGGGAAAATATTTGAGTTACTGAAAGACAGACCCGGCATCGTAGTTATGCCAATAACAGGAGTGAAAATTATCGGTGCTACTGGGAAGGCCAGTAAACCGGTCACAAAACAGATTTTTGTCAACTTCGAGATATGTGGGGCACGATTTGAACAAGAGTTTGTCGTCGCGCCAGACTTAACTGCGGAAGTAATTATCGGGTTAGATTGGCTATTAAAGTACCGTGCAGTGATTAATTGTGAAAGCAAAACTTTGACATGTATGTCATAACTTAAAACAATAGTAGTTAGCTTTGACGAGGCAGGAGACAGTGTGCATAGGCAATACCAGCCTATACACATTGTTAACTGGCCGGATGGTATTGATGTAGGTATGAATTTGAACTGCCGTAACATGAGGAATCTCGGCATTGACAAAAGTGTAGAAAGTGAATTGGAAGAGATAATCAAATTCCCTCCACGGATTAACATTAGTATTGGTGTGAAAAAAGATCGTTTGTGAGAAGTAATGAAGCTTAAAGCCAATGCTCGCATACGTCGTCATGACGCTAAAGCGCGTTTTGCTAAGTTTGCGATCGGAGACTTAGTACTTGTAAAAGCTCATGAGAAATCGAGTGAGATAGACAATGAAATCTCTAAATTTAAGTTTGTTTATAATGGACCATATAAAGTCATTGGTATACCTCACACAAATGCTTATTGCTTAGAGTATCCAAGCTCTGAAAAACTATTAGGTATATGGAACATTGTAGACTTGAAATTGTACCGACCTAGGATCGATTAATACCACACAATGGGTAATTTATACAGTATGTAAAATAGAGTGTAAGATTTAACGATTTGCTAGATTGCCATGCTTTTAACTGACCAAGGTCATTAAAGAAGTTGTAATTAATAAGTAATTAATTTTGATTAATCAATTAAATTTTAATCAATTTAATCATGATCTAATCAACTGAAAAATCCAAGCTGCAAGTTTAAGTTTTCAGCTGAGTCACAGTAGATTAAGGAAAGTAAATATGATTTTTTAAATAGCTGTAAGATTTCATAAATATGTGATTTACTAGTCACTGCCGATGTACTTAGACGCTGTTTTAAGTTTCAGGCTAGTACATGCGTGTGATGATGGACAGTGTTGAGTTATCCACTGTGATAGTGTTTATGGACTCCTTGAGATTACTCGGGAGTGAGTTTTTCCGAAAGAATTCAGTGAAACGGGCGTTCTGGAAACGCCGTCACAAGGGCGAGTGAGATCAAGTGTGCCGCACACGCGGGCGCAACAATTCTGGCGAGGCGAGCCGCTGTCGGCTCTTGTGCCGCTGTTGGCTCTTGTGCCGCTGTCGGCATTCTTTGTACTTGTGAGTACAGAAGGCGGAATTGTTTTTCTTCCTGGACAGCTGAAAGAATTCTGCTGTTAAAATTTATGTTTCTGTCCATCTGCTGTACATTATTTTCTTGTTTAGCGCTAAATAGTTTCTCGTGATGAGAATATTAATTATGAAAAGGTTATATAAAATGTGTAGTCTATTTAATTATTTATTTGCGTATTTTGATCTACCTGTTTTTATGACCATGCACTCTAATTAATTTTGCAAATAGTATTCCATTTCTCATAGTGTTACGAATTTTAATGATTTTGGAATAGCTAAACCATTTTCTATATTTTCTATGAATTTTAATATGTTGTCAACCTGTTTTATTTTGTGCAAGATGACAGAGTGGAATAAGATTAGGAGTGTCTCCACTCAATTATTATGGTCTAAAAATTGATTTATGGTTAATTAGACGAATGCTAAATTTTGTTGATGTTTTGAGCATATGCATTTCCGCTGTTTCTTTTTTGGGACATTTTCTGAGTCTGTTTACGTTACACGAACATCCTCAGACAATGTGGGGCACGTGTAACGCCAGAAATCCATATCCTCCTATTTCCATCTATTGTACTATTATTTTTTTTCCTTGTTTTGTTACCTCAAGATATGACATTTCTGTGTCTTTATATATTGTAATTGTTTTACTATTTGTATATATATATTTATGCATTTATGTTGATGTATAATTGGTTTGTTTCATAAATATTATCTGTATTTTTACGCTGGGTCTTGCCTAGGGAAAACTGCTATCGAACGATTACATCGATAGGTCATGTGAAGAATCAAAGTGTGTAGGATCTTTGGTAGTGTTAACTCTGCCGCGTGGAGCGCGGGCAGAGCATGAGAGAGTCTGGCTGGAGTAGCGAGTGGAGCAGGTGTGTTGTGTGTAGCTCCCGTGAGTTGCCGTGCTTTTGGGGTTTGGCAGCATGTAATTGCGCTCGACTTGCGATAATAGTTTCTGACATGGTGTCACGGACGGAAAGCATTAGCTGGCGCACATCAAGAGCCCGTTTCGTCTGGTGACCGTGTTGAGAAGAAGGCGCGCCAACATCCAGCTTCTGCAACAGCGACGGCCGACAATGAGTGACTGTCACCACCTCCTCGATCGACGGCTTCAAACCTTCAATCAACCAACAAGGAAGACTGGAAGCACGTAAAGTTTCAGAACTGTATGGCAGACCTTAGCTTTTCAAACTGTTCAAATCACAAAATTACAGCAACGTAGCATGAACCTTTGTTGCTCATTGTCCCAATTGCATTGCCAAGCAGGGTCCCTTCTTTTTCCGAAATGAACCCGAATGTCATTGAAATTCAAACGCCAGCATTAAAATAATATAATTAGATTTCACTGCTTTAATTTCAAAGTTCAGTTAAAGTATTCATAGCTGGCTACAATATTTAGATTACACATGCACAAATTAAGAGTGCGAGTTTTGTTACCGTATTTTAGCTTACCTGTGACTGCAGCTCAGCTTGGTACGTACTAAATTTTACTATTGTTAATTGTTCAGAATCATTTAATTCAAGTTCAAAGTTAAATCTCTTATTTCTAAATTGCGTAGATTCAAGTAGCTTTTGAGATGATTGTTGAGGTAGTCCAAGACTAACCGTATTTTACTGAATTTCGATGTGCTTAAGAAAGAAAGCTTCTTATTAATTTCAGTCACTAAATTAACTTTCAGTTTTCCGGTTTTATTAATTCTTTTGCTAAATTAAGTCAGAGTGCAGCGAAAGTTATTACTTCTGACAGACTTTCAGTTTTCACACTACACGTGTCAACCTTCAGTTGCCACGCTTCTAGTGCTAATTATATGTGTAATTACCTTTCTTTTTCAGTTACTATAGTAATTGTCCTTAGGACTGGGGACCGTAATTTCCCCCAAATCTCAAATATCTAATTACCGCTAGTTAACTGTTAACGTAACGGCCGCACATTTACTTTCTTTATTAACTTTACCCCTTTTCAAAATTAATTTCCACCAGTTACATTTGCATTTTTCCTTTCATTTAGATGTAACTCTTTCCTCCCTCTTTACCGACAGATTAACTTTGGTGACGATTGCTTTTTCCCAAATTTCCATTAGGTACACGCGGTTTAATTTTTCACTGTCATTAAGGTCGATAAGTGAGGGGGAGGTTACACGGGAACTCCTCCTCGAGACTTTACGGCGAGTCAAACAACGCCTATGGATGTTAGCCATCTCCAGGACACCTCCATCAGGACCAGTGCAACAATTTCAAAGGGGGGAAAAGTGATGTGACTCGCCGATCATTCAAAGCGCCGCCATGCAATTACGCGCGTCCTCCACGTGCGTCGCTGTCTGCCAGCCGAGCAGCGCCTGCTAGACTGGGACTCAGTGCTCATTTGAATGCTAATGTGTACACATGTCTTGCTTGTCAACTTACTTTGTGACTTATATGTGTTGTATCGTTCTGAAATATATGTGTTAAACTTGACGTTATAACACCTCTGTGATCAATTGTTTTCATATACCTACAGATTGTTACAGCTAGGTATTTGTAAGAGTCTACCAATCCCAGTTGTGGCTCTTTGATGTTGTAGTCATAGGATACTATTTTTCGTATTTTGTGAAGTGTGAAATTTTATGTTTATGAACAGTTAAAGTTGTTGTCAGTATTTGCACCACTTTGAAATCTTATAAAGATCTGAGTGGATATTTGTAGTTTTATTTTGGACAGTACTTCATTATAGATTACAGCATCATCTGCTAAACACCTGAGATTACTATCAATACTGTCAGTCATTTCATTAATATACAACATGAACAGTATGGTGCCAACACACTGCCATGGGGCAGGCCTAAAGTTATTTCTACTTATGTCAAAGACTCTCAATCCAAGATAACATGTTGTGCCCTCTCTACCATGAAGTCCTCAATGCTGTGACAAATTTTGTTTGATGTCCCACATGACTGTATATTCATTAATAGACAGTGTGGAACTGAAGCAAATGATTTATGGAAGTCAAGAAATACTGCATCCGCCTGATTGCCTTGGTCCACTGCTTTCAGAATGTCACATGAGAGAAGCGTGACATGCACGTCAAAAGAACAGACACCATCCACATATAAAAACTCTTAAAGCTAAATAAAAATGACATTATTAACATTCTACATCTTCAGTCTTCCTTGCCTACATGTTTATTTCTCAACATAGTCACCCTGGCAACTAACACATTTCTCCAAGAGACCTGTTTATTGATAGTGTCATTGTAGGATGTTTAACTTTGTTAATGAAGCCACAACCTCACATCTGCTTGCACTGTTTCATTGCTGTCAGAGTGAAGTCCTCAAAGGTGTTCCTTAAGGTTTGGAAAGAGATGAAAATCAGATGGGGGCATCTCAGGACTGTGTAGAGGATGATCGATGACAGTGAACACAAGACATTGGATTGTTGAAGATGTTGCAGCACTGTGCGCAGTCTGTCATTGTATGCTGAAGGACGGGGTCCTCCATGTGTGGATGAACTCTTTGAATTTGAAACTCGATTATGGCATGTTGTTTGTCATACACCGACATAGTCACATTACACGACACCACCATTTACACATAACAATTCAGAGCCCTCTAGCAGTATAGGTCTGCAAATATGTAGACATGAAGAATAAAGATGTAGTATATTAAAAATATATGTCTTATTTAAAAAGCTTTAAGAGTTTTCACATAAAAAATCCATTTCTGGGATGTTTTCTGCTGCCAGTCAGTCCACATGGACTAGCGCTCAGACAAGCAACTGAAAAATATCGTGTGTTATGCACAGCTTGTAACTTTTATAGAATTCTCTGCTATTTTTAAGACCTTCAGTTCCCATGCTACTTTATTCTCAGAAAGTTTGCTGTAAATTATGGATACTGAAATACAATTTTTACAACTTTAGATTTTTATAACTTTAAAACTCTATTAAATAACAAGTGGTTTTCAGCATGTGATAAGATAACTTACAGTTTTTTAAATACTTTCCAGGTGCTACAGTCTGATGGAAAGTATAGACATGACAGGGAAAGCTCTGTGTGTAGCCTGGTTCACAGAGATGCAGTCCAATACCCATGTACAACAAAAGTTTCAGGCTCAATATGGAAAGAAACTTCATTACTGGCCAACTATTTGGGCTTGGCGCATGTCTTTCATGGAAAGATTTTCTTTATTCACTTAATTAATTTTCACAGTTACAACCTATTTTCAGATAATCTAAAATAGGCCATGCAATTCACATTTTTGTGAACAATAATAGATGCATATATTAATTATTTCTTCCGATCAATAATCATAAAACTTTTGGCCCTTAGACTACCGGTTTCAGTTAGCAATGACTATCTTCAGAAATGTTTTATAACATGTCCTGAAATAAGAAAACCATAGTGGCATTGACACAAAACACATACAAAATCAGCATACCATCATTGCACATATCTTAAATATGATTTCAACTAGGCCACAGTTTTGCCACCGTCATACTGTCACACTGCCAGATCTGTGGCCTAGTTTACATCATATCTGAAATATGTGTGATGATGCTATGCTGGTTTTGTGTATATTTTGTAACAGTGCCACTGTGGCTTTGTTATTGTAGGACATGTAATAAAACGAATCTCAAGATGGTCATTTCTAACTGTAATGGTAGTCTAAGGACCAAAAGTTTTATGATAATTGGTGGAAATAAAAGAAATTTGGCCTAAGCTTGCTGGATAACTGTTTTAATCTGCGACCATGTCACAACTTGTGAATTATTTATTCTTGGTGCTTACTTTTTTAAAAAATGCTAATACTAAAAAAATGATAATACTGCAAATACAATAAACTCTTTAACCAATTAACCAAATACTAATACTAAAATGAGTACACTACAGATTCTGTTCTGTTTTGTTCAATTATTAGAGTGCTTCTAAAATGTAGAGGGTTGTTTCCTCTATCAGATCTGGCCTCATACTACCCCAGTCAACAGCCATTGTCTGCTTGATTTCTTGGGCATAGGGCATCTTGTCTGCAGCAGTTCCACTATAACAAGTGATTTCATGGTTCACTGTAACTTCTTAGAATCCACACTTTCCTGGTCACTTCCACCAATGCAATGTAAATTCTTGAAAACTATTTCGTTCAGTGGTCATCGACCTCAGTTCTTTTCCCAATTTCTGAGTAATTGGCATATTTCTAGAATTGCTAGCATTGAATCATTTAGGATAATGCTGTAGGTGGCTGTTACCCTTTATGGAAACGTATTCTCCATAAAAAGGGGCAGGTTACGCATCTGTTTCAGAAAACAAAGTGGAAAAGGGATATGGTGGGTGTCTGCACAGTGCTGACAAAATTAGTGAGTATGGTGGCCACAGACTTGAGAATCCCTCAATAAACAGCGCACAAAGTCTCGAAAAGAGGTTATGTCATTATGCATTTAAGGTGCCCCTGCTTCCCACATTACAGCTGATAGACAATCCTTAGCAAGTACAGTTTGCTGTAGGTATCTTAACAAAGACTAATGACCATTTGGAAAAAAATTGTTTCTCCAGTGAGTGAACTTTTTATGCACCCAGTGAGCTGAACTGTCACAGCTTCATATGGGTTTTTATAAAGGATTAAATCCAGGTTACAGACCTAAAGAACATTAAGAAATGCATTCAAAATTCTTTTCGACACGTCATCATATAATTCCTGGAGTGTACATGGTTATTGTTCTTGCTACTAAGGGTGCAGAAATTGATGTATATTACTGAGGAAACTAGCTGGTATTCTCTAGTATAGCTCTGATGTTATCTATGTTATTAAACAGCTTAAACACTGCACAATATACAATTTCAGTTGGAGGTTGGCTATCTAAATTTCATATTCAATGTTTCATATAACTACTGATCAAACTTAAAAATTTAAAATGCTGTCATAGCATAATTAAGAGATAAACTTACATTGAATGTTTAACATTATAAGTCAAGTATTTAAGTCAGAAACAATGCAGTGTCTTGAGGCAGCATAACTCCTGACAAGCAAACAATCCATATTAAGTTGTTGTTTTGGTCTTCAGTCCAGAAACTGGTCTGATGCAGCTCTCCATGCTACTCTATCCTGTGCAAGCTTCTTCATCTCCCAGTACCTACTGCAACCTATGTCCATCTGAATCTGCTTAGTGTATTCATCTCTTGGTCTCCCTCTGCGATTTTTACCCTGCACGCTGCCCTCCAATACTAAATTGGTGATCCCTTGACACCTCAGAACATGTCCTACCAACTGATCCCTTCTTCTACTCAAGTTGTGCCATAAATTTCTCTTCTCCCCAATGCTATTCAGTACCTCCTCATTAGTTATGTGAACTACCCATTTAATCTTCAGCATTCTTCTGTAGCACCACATTTCAAAAGCTTTTAATCTGTTCTTGTCTAAACTATTTATTGTCCATGTTTCACTTCCATACATGGCCACACTCCATACAAATACTTTCAGAAACGACTTCCTGACACTTAAATCTATAGTCAATGTTAACAAATTTCTCTTCTTCAGAAACGCTCTCCTTGGTGTTGCCAGTCTACAATTTACATCCTCTCTACTTCAATGATCATGAGTTATTTTTCTCCCCAAATAGCTAAACTCATCTGATACTTTAAGTGTCTCATTTCCTAATCTAATACCCTCAACATCACCTGGCTTAATTAGACTACATTCCATTATCCTCATTTTGCTTTTGTTGATGTTCATCTAATATCATCCTTTCAAGACACTATACACTCCGTTCAACTGCTCTTTCAGGTCCTTCGCTGTCTCTGACAGAATTACAATGTCATCACAAAACCTCAAAGTTTTTATTTCTTCTCCATGGATTTAAATTCCTACTCAGAATTTTTCTTTTGTTTCCTTTACTACTTGCTCAATATACAGACTGAATTACATTGGGGATAGGCTACAACCCTGTCTCACTCCCTTCCCAACCACTGCTTCCCTTTCATGCCCCTCGACTCTTATAACTGCCATCTCGTTTCTGTACAAACTGTAAATAGACTTTCGCTCACTGTATTTGATCCCTGACACCTTCACAATTTGAAAGAGAGTGTTCCAGTCAACATTGTCAAAAGCTTTCTCTAAGAAACAAATGCTATGAACATAGAGTTGCCTTTCCTTATTCTATCTTCTAAGATACATCGTAGGGTCAGTATTGCCTCATGTGTTCCAACATTTCTACAGAATCCAAACTGATCTTCCCTGAGATTGGCTTTTACTGATTTTTCTATTCATCTGTAAAGAATTCACATTAGTATTCTGCAACCGTGACTTATTAAACTGATAGTTCGGTAATTTTCACGTCTGCCAATGCCCACTTCTTTGGGATTGGAATTATTATATTCTTCTTGATGTCTGAGGGTATTTCACCTGTCTCATACATCTTGCTCACCAGATGATAGAGTTTTGTGAGGGCTGGCTCTCCCAAGGCTGTCAGCAGGTCTAATGGAATGTTGTCTACTCCCGGGGCCTTGTTTCAACTTAGGTCTTTCAGTGATCTGTCAAACTCTTCACACAGTATCATATCTCCCATTTCATCTTCATCTGCATCTTGTTCCATTTCCATAATATTGTCCTCAAGTACATCGCCTTTGTATAGGCCCTCTATATACTCCTTCTACTTTTCTGCTTTCCCTTCTTTGCTTAGAACTGGGTTTCCATCTGAGCTCTTGATATTCATACAAGTGGTTCTCTTTTCTCCAAAGGTCTCTTTAATTTTCCTGTAAGCAGTATCTATCTTACCCCTAGTGAGATAAGCCACTACATCCTTACATTTGTCCTCTAGCCATCTCTGCTGACAATCTCATTTTTGAGACATTTGAATTCCTTTTTGCCTGCTTCATTTACTGCATTTTTATATTTCCTCCTTTCATCAATTAAATTCTGTATATCTTCTGTTACCCAATGATTCGTACTAGCCCTCATCTTTTTACCTTCTTGATCCTCTGCTGCCTTCACTATTTCATCCCTCAATGTTACCCATTCTTCTTCTACTGTATCTCTTTGCCCATTCCTGTCAATTGTTCCCTAATACTCTCCCTGAAACTCTCTACAACCTCTGGTTCTATCAGCTTATCCAGGTCCCATCTCCTGAAATTCCCAAGCTTTTTGCAGTTTCTTCAGTTTTAATCTACAGTGATCAAGGTCCACATCTGCCCCTGGAAATGTCTTACAATTTAAAACCTCATTCCTAAATCACTGTATTACCATTATATAATCTATCTGAAACCTTCGAGTATCTCCAGGCCTCTTCAATGTATACAACCTTGTTTCATGATTCTTGAACCAAGTGTTAGCTATGATTAAGTTATTCTCTGTGCAGAATTCTACTAGGCAGCTTCCTCTTTCATTTCTTACCCCCATTTTATATTCACCTACTATGTTTCCTTCTCTTCCTTTTCCTACTACCGAATTCCAATCACCAAGTTTTCATCTACCTTCACTATCTGAATAATTCCTTTTATCTCATCATACATTTTATCAATCTCTTCATCATCTGTGGAGCTAGTTGGCATATAAACTTGTACTAGTGTGGCAGGCATGGGCTTCATGTCTATCTTTGCCACAATAATGCATTCACTATGCATTACCCCTATTTGATTTTGTATTTATAACCCTGTATTCACCTGACCAGAAGTCTTGTTCCTCCTACCACCGTACTTCACTAATTCCTATTATATCTAACTTTAACCTATCCATTTCCCTTTTTAAATTTTCTAACCTACCTACCTACCCAATTAAGGGATGTGACATTCCATGCTCTGATCCGTAGAATGCCAGTTTTCTTTCTCCTGATAACGACATCCTCCTGAGTAGTCCCTGCCCAGGGATCCACATGGGGGACTATTTTACCTTCAGAATATTTTACCCAAGAGGACGCCTTCATAATGTAACCATACAGTAGAGCTGCATGCCCTCGGGAAAAATTACGGCTGAAGTTTCCCCTTCCACCACAGCAAGGCTGTTTTGGTTAGTGTTACAAGGCCAGATCAGTCAATCATCCAGACTGTTGCCCCTGCAACAACTGAAAAGGCTGCTGCCCCTCTTCAGGAACCACACGTTTGTCTGGTATCTCAATAGATATGGTTCATGGTGGGGAGACTATATGCATCCAGTATTTGAGAATGAGAGCACTTAGTGAATTTATACATAATTTAATGTCTTTTTCTAGCTGATGCACCCCAAAAAATAATGACTTACTTCACTTACTTCAGTTTAGCTGTTCATGCAATGCAACTTCAGAATCAGGTCTGATGTTTCAATTTATTACTTCCTTACTACTAACTATTTGCAACAAATTCTGAAGACAGTTTCCACATGAACCACCAACTGCACTTCCAAATTATATCATTGTACAATACATAGTTCAGGAGATATGACACTGTAAATATTGAAATGCTTGGAACACAACCTTTTCTTAAAATGGAGTGCAAATTACCCAGACTATGTTCATCTAGTATTTGATAATGAGAGCACTTAGTGCCTTGCAACAAACTTTAAACATAATTTCAAACCTTTAGTAAACTTTTTTGCTAGTCTAGCAGTGAATAATTGGAAACTAATAAAACCAATATAATTATGGTTTTGCATCTTGAACCATACATATTTCACACATTTAACATAAAATATTTAGCTCATCTGTAAAAAATCAGACTTTTGAAGCTGTTTGATACATGTCAGTTCAGTTCTTTGTAGAATCTGGGGTGTGTGGGTGCTTACTGGTTAGAATCCAAGGCTTTAACAATAATTTATGAACATCCTGTATGTAAAAATAAAAACAGCCACAGTAAAATGATGTTCAGGCATGGGGAGAGAAGATGAGGTGGTCAAAAAGCTCACAGCCCCCTCCCCCCCCATCCTCCCCCTCCCACCTCTTTCTTCTCTCAGACCCATGCCTGGTTTGAAGCTCAGAGTGTGTTCTCAGTTGCTGTTGTGCTCCCCCCCCCCCCCCCCCCCCCCTGTCATAATGGAGTGCATCACTACTTACTGAAGGTGAAGCTGATGACGAAGGCAAAAGTGGCCGCCACTTGGTATCGCCCGGAGTAACAGAGCCCACCGATGCCCACAGAACCAAAGACGGTAGTCAATAGGATCAAGACGCTGTCCACCAGCAGCCATGGAGTCAGCCACGAGGAGCGTTCCTGCACATGAGTTAAGGCAAGGTAAGATACAGTAAGGTATGACAAAGCTGTCCTCAACTCTAAAGTTGATTTAAAAACTACAGTAATTTACTGAACATGTTCTACTAATTTGGTTATACCCTTGATATCCTTCAGCGACTGAGCTGACCTGTTCAGGCTGTTATGGGGGATGTATTGTTTATTGTGTGAAATCCAGCTCATCTTGTCTGTCTTCACAGCCCAAAAGGCAGTAAATACTGGAAACCAGGATGATGCCACATTCCTGGACTGCCAGAAGGTGTTGGATACTTTCCATTGTTGCTGCCTAATGACCAAAATATGAGCATTGGGAGTATCAGACCAGCTGTGGTTTGAGTGGTTCCTAGCCAAAACAGAACACAGCATGTCATTCTCAACACAGTGGCATTTTTAGACTAAAATGCAACTGTGAAGGTATGCCAAGGAACTGTTATAGGTTCTTTACTCTTCACAATGTAATATAAATGACCTGGTGGATAGTGCTAGAAGTATCATGAGGAGCTTGTAGATTTTGCTGTTGTTGTTGTTGTTGTGGTCTTCAGTCCTGAGACTGGTTTGATGCAGCTCTCCATGCTACTCTATCCTGTGCAAGCTTCTTCATCTCCCAGTACCTACTGCAACCTACATCCTTCTGAATCTGCTTAGTGTATTCATCTCTTGGTCTCCCCCTACGATTTTTACCCTCCACGCTGCCCTCCAATACTAAATTGGTGATCCCTTGATGTCTCAGAATATGTCCTACCAACCGATCCCTTCTTCTGGTCAAGTTGTGCCACAAACTTCTCTTCTCCCCAGTCCTATTCAATACTTCCTCATTAGTTATGTGATCTACCCATCTAATCTTCAGCATTCTTCTGTAGCACCACATTTCGAAAGCTTCTATTCTCTTCTTGTCCAAACTATTTACTGTCCATGTTTCACTTCCATACATGGCTACACTCCATACAAATACTTTCAGAAATGACTTCCTGACACTTAAATCTATACTCGATGTTAACAAATTTTTCTTCTTCAGAAACGCTTTCCTTGCCATTGCCAGTCTACATTTGATATCCTCTCTACTTCGACCATCATCAGTTATTTTGCTCCCCAAATAGCAAAACTCCTTTACTACTTTAAGTGTCTCATTTCCTAATCTAATACCCTCAACATCACCTGACTTAATTCGACTACATTCCATTATCCTCGTTTTGCTTTTGTTGATGTTCGTCTTATATCCTCCCTTCAAGACACCACCCATTCCGTTCAACTGCTCTTCCAAGTCCTTTGCTGTCTCTGACAGAATTACAATGTCATCGGCGAACCTCAACATTTTTATTTCTTCTCCATGGATTTTAATACCTACTCCGAATTTTTCTTTTGTTTCCTTTACTGCTTGCTCAATATACAGATTGAATAACATCGGGGAGAGGCTACAACCCTGTCTTACTCCCTTCCCAACCACTGCTTCCCTTTCTTGTCCCTCGACTCTTATAACTGTCATCTGGTTTCTGTACAAATTGTAAATAGCCTTTCACTCCCTGTATTTTACCCCTGCCACCTTTAGAATTTGAAAGAGAGTATTCCAGTCAACATTGTCAAAAGCTTTCTCTAAGTCTACAAATGCTAGAAATGTAGGTTTGCCTTTTCTTAATCTTTCTTCTAAGATAAGTCATAAGGTCAGTATTGCCTCACGTGTTCCTGTATTTCTACGGAATCCAAACTGATCTTCCCCGAGGTCAGCTTCTACTAGTTTTTCCATTCGTCTGTAAAGAGTTCGAGTTAGTATTTTGCAGCTGTGACTTATTAAACTGATTGTTTGGTAATTTTCATATCTGTCAACACCTGCTTTCTTTGGGATTGGAATTATTATATTCTTCTTGAAGTCTGAAGGTATTTTGCCTGTTTCATACATCTTGCTCACCAGATGGTAGAGTTTTGTCAGGACTGGCTCTCCCAAGGCCGTCATTAGTTCCAATGGAATGTTGTCTACTCCCGGGGCCTTGTTTCGACTCAGGTCTTTCAGTGCTCTGTCAAACTCTTCACGCAGTATCGTATCTCCCATTTCATCTTCATCTACATCCTCTTCCATTTCCATAATATTGTCCTCAAGTGCATCGCCCTTGTATAGACCCTCTATATACTCCTTCCACCTTTCTGCTTTCCCTTCTTTGCTTAGAACTGGGTTTCCATCTGAGCTCTTGATGTTCATACAAGTGGTTCTCTTATCTCCAAAGGTCTCTTTAATTTTCCTGTAGGCAGTATCTATCTTACCCCTAGTGAGATAAGCCTCTACATCCTTACATTTGTCCTCTAGCCATCGCTGCTTAGTCATTTTGCACTTCCTGTTGATCTCATTTTTGAGACGTTTGTACCCCTTTTTGCCTGCTTCATTTACTGCATTTTTATATTTTCTCCTTTCATCAATTAAATTCAATATTTCTTCTGTTATCCAAGGATTTCTACTAGCACTCGTCTTTTTACCTACTTGATCCTCTGCTGCCTTCGCTACTTCACCCCTCAAAGCTACCCATTCTTCTTCTACTGTATTTCTTTCCCCCATTCCTGTCAATTGTTCTCTTATGCTCTCCCTGAAACTCTGTACAACCTCTGGTTCTTTCAGTTTATCCAGGTCCCATCTCCTTAAATTCCCACCTTTTTGCAGTTTCTTCAGTTTTAATCTACAGGTCATAACCAATAGATTGTGGTCAGAGTCCACATCTGCCCCTGGAAATGTCTTACAATTTAAAACCTGGTTCCTAAATCTCTTTCTTACCATTATATAATCTATCTGATACCTTTTAGTATCTCCAGGGTTCTTCCATGTATACAACCTTCTATCATGATTCTTAAACCAAGTGTTAGCTATGATTAAGTTGTGCTCTGTGCAAAATTCTACCAGGTGGCTTCCTCTTTCATTTCTTAGCCCCAATCCATATTCACCTACTACGTTTCCTTCTCTCCCTTTTCCTACACTCGAATTCCAGTCACCCATGACTATTAAATTTTCGTCTCCCTTCACTATCTGAATAATTTCTTTTATTTCATCATACATTTCTTAAATTCCTTCGTCATCTGCAGAGCTAGTTGGCATATAAACTTGTACTACTGTAGTAGGCATGGACTTCGTGTCTATCTTGGCCACAATAATGCGTATTTTGCTGTTACATACTGAGAAATCTCAATACTAGGAGATTGTAGCAAAATGCAGGAAGACCAACAGAGAATTGACACTTGGTGCAGGGAATGGCTGTTGATCATCAACATAAATGAATAGCATAGCATGTTTCACATAAATATAAGGTTTCAAATTCTGAAGGTGGCAGGGGTAAAATACAGGGAGCGAAAGGCTATTTACAATTTGTACAGAAACCAGATGGCAGTTATAAGAGTCGAGGGACATGAAAGGGAAGGAGTGGTTGGGAAGGGAGTGAGACAGGGTTGTAGCCTCTCCCCGATGTTACTCAATCTGTATATTGAGCAAGCAGTAAAGGAAACAAAAGAAAAATTTGGAGTAGGTATTAAAATCCATGGAGAAGAAATAAAAACTTTAAGGTATGCCGATGACATTGTAATTGTGTAAGAGACAGCAAAGGACTTGGAAGAGCAGTTGAACGGAATGGGCAGTGTCTTGAAGGGAGGATATAAGATGAACATCAGCAAAAGCAAAACGAGGATAATGGAACGCAGTCAAATTAAGTTGGGTGATGCTGAGGGAATTAGATTAGGAAATGAGACACTTAAGGAGTTTTGCTATTTGGGGAGCAAAGTAACTGATTATGGTTGAAGTAGAGAGGATATAAAATGTAGACTGGCAATGGCAAGGAAAGCGTTTCTGAAAAAGAGAAATTTGTTAACATCGAGTATAGATTTAAATGTCAGGAAGTCGTTTCTGAAAGTATTTGTATGGAGTGTAGCCATGTATGGAAGTGAAACATGGATGATAAATAGTTTGGACAAGAAGAAAATAGAAGCCTTTGAAATGTGGTGCACAACTTGAATGGCACAGCTTGACAAGAAGAAGGGATCGGTTGGTAGGACATGTTCTGATGCATCAAGGGATCACCAATTTAGTATTGGAGGGCAGCGTGGAGGGTAAAATCGTAGAGGGAGACCAAGAGATGAATACACTAAACAGATTCAGAAGGATGTAGGCTGCAGTACGTATTGGGAGATGAAGAAGTGTGCACAAGATAGAGTAGCATGGAGAGCTGCATCAAACCAGTCTCTGGACTGAAGACCACAACAACAAGGTTCGATCCATTATTGTGTGATTATGTGACTGCAGAACAATGATTGGAGGCAATCACACACATTAAATATCTCTGAATATATGTACAGAGTGATATAAAGTGGACCAGCCACATCAAACTAATTGCAAGTAAGGCAGACGCTAGACTGATTTATTGTAAAAAGCCTCAGGAAGTGTAGTTCACTCATGGAGAAGGTGGCTTACAAAATTCATTTGACAAATACTTGAATACTGCTGTTATGTCTGGAATCTGTTCCATGTAGAACTGATTCAGTAAGTAGATAAGTTACAAAGAAGAGCAGCACATTTTGTCACAGGTTTATTTAGTAAGCACTAATGCATCACATTGACGCTTTGTAGTGCCCCCAGAATTTTACAAAAGTCTGGAGACACTTGTGTTCCAGCCGTTTCGAACACGCGTTATTTTTGAAGCAGGGCATAAGGATGAGCATGGGATACTGCACCCATTTATTGTGTGTGCAGGCGAAACTGGAAGGGAGATAATTCGTCAGTGCTGGCAAGTGTTCAGCACGACCTGCCAAGAATAAATTACTACGGTCCGGAAGCTCCGTGGCTGGCTGCAAAGAGTAATGTAGCTTTGTATTGTTGAAAAACAAATGGAGTGACTTGAGATAGTGACTGTTTAGTAGACGTTGAACTGCTGTTGAGAGTACGTGGACTGGACGTGGGTAGTCAGCCACGATAAAAGCTTATGTATTAATTGTGTTCAAAAATGTGTAATTAACTGATCTTGGGTGCCCAGTAATGTGTGGGCTTACGTCATAAAGTTTAGTTGTTTTTTTGTACACAGTGGAAATAAATATGTTCTGGTGCATTAAATGATATTCCACGAGTAGCGTATTTTTAAATAAGAAGAGAGAGAGAGAGCGAGAGAGTGAAAATTTCCCCTTCCTAGCAGTGAAATCTTCGGAGAAGCGTCCGGTGCTAGCAGAAGACATTGGCGCTGCAAGAAAGCAGCACCAGCATTCTCCAACAAGTAAGTCCACGAAAACGCTTAAGCTGTATAGAGGGAGCTTAACATTACACCGGGCCACCGCTAGAACGTGGCGACCGTAAAGAAAGGACCTGAGAAAGAAGGGGAAATATTAAGGAAGTTATAAGAAAAAGAGAAAAAAAAAACCAGTTGGGAGTTGCCATAGCAACCAATAACAGCGAGGCTGAGGAGCGATTCCACGATACTTATCCAGAAATATTGTGTTGATAAATGGTGAAATAATGAAGGGAATCAAGAAAATCGCACAATGCTGCAGTTAGTCTCAAATCGCCGCCGACGCCATCTACGAACACTGACGCCACCGCACACCAACGCCCATGCTGCATCACACTAACGCCGATGCCGCCATACACCAATGCTGGCGTCGTATCACACCAACGCCGACGCAGCCATCCACAAAAGCCGACACCGTCGTACACCTACACCGACGACGCTGTCCACCGACGCTGATGCCGCTGTACACCGGTGACGACGCCGCCTTCCACCGACACTGGGTGAGCTACTACTGACCTTTGATTGTTTGTGAAGTGTGGGGTGTTGTGGAAATAAGTGAGTGTACTTTTAAGGATAACTAGATTAAAGGAAAAAAAAAACACAATGGAAAAGGAACATCAATCCGTAGAGTCTGTTGGGGCTAAGGGAATTGAAAAACAGGGGCCAGATTTAGGCGAATAAAGGAGGTTTATCAAAGCGCAGTTTGAATCACAACAGGACAAAGTGAAGGCAGAATTAAACTGTAAGTTAGATTTGCAAAACAGAAAACTAGAAGCTCAAGTTAATATCCTAAGTAATCAGATGCAAGAATGGAAAAAAGAATTGAAAAAAGAATTGTCCAATTCCCTGAGTGAACAGACAAATATTTTATTTAAGGATTTAGAACAAAGAAATGAAGCTAATATAAAAAGATTAGTTCAAAAATTAGAATATGATGTAGACTGTAATTGTAGCAATTTGGAAATACAGGGTGATTCAAAAAGAATACCACAACTTTAGGAATTTAAAACTCTGCAACGACAAAAGGCAGAGCTAAGCACTATCTGTCGGCGAATTAAGGGAGCTATAAAGTTTCATTTAGTTGTACATTTGTTCGCCATTTCAGCCAATAAAGTTTTTGGTCCCTTTTTCTTCGAAGGTGCTACTGTAACTGGACTACAGTATCTGGAGGTGTTAGAGAATTGGCTGTTCCCTCAGCTCGAACAAGAAGCACAACAATTCATATTTCAGCAGGATGGAGCGCCACCACATTGGCACTTATCTGTCCGTAACTACTTGAACGTCAACTACCGAGGCGATGAATCGGCCGCCAGGCAGCCCGTGACAGAGCACTTCATCACTGGCCTCCAAGAAGCCCTGATCTTACCCCCTGCGATTTTTTCTTATGGGGGTATGTTAAGGATATGGTGTTTCGGCCACCTCTCCTAGCCACCATTGATGATTTGACATGAGAAATAACAGCAGCTATCCAAACTGTTACGCCTGATACGCTACAGAGAGTGTGGAACGAGTTGGAGTATCGGGTTGATATTGCTCGTGTGTCTGGAGGGGGCCATATTGAACATCTCTGAACTTGTTTTTGAGTGAAAAAACCTTTTTAAATACTCTTTGTAATGATATATAACAGAAGGTTATATTATGTTATTATGTTTCTTTCATTAAATACACATTTTTAAAGTTGTGGTATTCTTTTTGAATCACCCAGTACAATGTAATGAAAAATACGACTCTTTGAAAAATGTATGTAATGTTACATTTGATGTGGTTGAACAAGTATTAACTATGCTAAAAACCAATGTCCAGAAACAAGATAAGTTGTTCCCCCTAGTACAGGCGCAAATTTCAGGAGTCAAATCACGGGTGGAAACCATAGAACAGAACTTCAAAGAAAAGTTAATGACTGCAGAGCTTATAAATTTGAATGGCTTAGAAGAACAAGTAGAAGAATTAATAGGATGATAGGTTGAAGAGAAACTAAGTGTTGATATCTCTTCACCTATAGTAACTTTCAATTTAGATAACACCCAGAAAGACTTAGAAACATTGAGGAAAAAATTTAAGCTTATGCAGGAGAAACTAGAGAGAGGCACAGTTCCCCAAATATTATATTAAATACGGACATGATAACTGATTTGCAATGGGGATCAAATTCAGGCTTGTCGACACAGTTTTCTAAATTCAAACCAGATGGGGAGGTACACCCCACCCATTTCTTAAAACGGTTTAACCAAGCCAATAATGTTAAGGATATAAAACGATATGTACAAAACCCCAGGGACGTTGACGTTCTGTGTCAATGGGTGGAGTGACATCTGCCGGTTCCCGAGTTGTTTTCGGTGTTACTTCCACATTAGTTTTCCTACACCGAACTCCCTTCAAATCTTCAAGTATCCTGTAATCTATTTATAGCCCTTAAGCTATCCTATCATATTAGTATTAAAAGAGACCAATTATGACTACACGATTATGACTAATTTAAGGAGTCACAATAAACAGTAACCTCTAAGCATGAGATAAAACTAACAGCGTAAAGTTCTAACAGGAGATACAATATGATGGTACTGTTTAGGAAGAATGATACCTAGATGACATAAACTGAACATGTGTATGAAATATAAAGTGAAGTGACTAACTGAGTAACTATTTGATTATAGTGTATATAATTTCTATTTTTATAGAATGTTTTATATTTTTTGTAAAGTGTGATGTGGTGGGGGAGGGTTTATATCTAATTTTCAAAGGGATGGGTAGCATAGGCACAGACACGACCTACACATCACGCACTTCATACCACCCTCGCAAACAAGTGTGACTGTTTCTTCATCATTTGCCATTCCATAGGAGTTGCTAAGATCTTTTCTTCGGGGACTTCAAAGGTGACTGTGAGAATGTCCGTTCTGCAGGAGACATCATACCTCCTGCGGCTTCTCACTTAAGTACCGGCGAAGTGGGGATCTGGGGGAAGGGGGGTGGGAAGGGTTTCCTGTCTTTGGGGCTGTTTTCTTTCTTTCGTCGATCTTAGAAACCAATTCTTTTATTTCCTTTCTTACTTCTCTTAAGAGTACCAATCTATCTTTCCCTCTGTCCACATTCTTGTACTTCTTTTGATGAAGTCCTTCTCTTTTCCATGATTTCTAAAAATCTTCAACTAAGAACCTTATTAGGCCAAAGAATCAGAACGCACGATCACACTTCCACACTCAAACAATTAAATACAAAGACGCAGACAAGTAATACACAGGGAGATGTAACAACCGTCACAGATAAGGGGGGTGGTAGTGCTCAGGAAGGGCTCGAGCACATGTGCTAAGTAATGACCGTTGCACATCTCAAAGTAATAGATATTAAGCCAGAGGTATCGAGTCAAATAAGCTAAAGGAACAGGGGGGATGAAGTGTATATCCACCTGTGTTCATAGCTATAGTAGTACAAAGTAATATGAATGGAGATAAAAATAAATAGATATTAAGCCAGAGGTATCGAGTCAAATAAGTTTCTGAGGAATAATAGGATAGTGCAGACTGAATAGCCCAAAGAAAAGAAATAAAGTTACAACCATGGATGAAACATATTCAGTTATTAATATTTAGTTATTGAGGCTATATAAGTGAGCTGTAAGCAATGAACAAGCGAAGAACTTAAGCAGGTAGGCTGAAGGACTCAGGAGGAGGAAAGGAGAGGTAGATATAAATTTTAAATAAAATAGTGTGCAGAGGAGTACAAAAGAGGCAAGACTATGAATCATTGTTAGAAAAGATAGGGAGGGCGCATCCGATATAGATGAAATGAGAGAAAGAAAGGCAGTTACGCAGACCCAGAGGAGGCTGAACTATACTGTGCGGGCAGGAGCACCAAAAAGGGGATTGACCTGTACCATAGTTTAGTATAAATGGAAGAGGCGTACCTACCCAAGGATGAGGAAGAAGGTGTTTTCATAGTATCAACCCTTACGTAGATTGGAACCCAAAAGGAAAGGGTGGTGTAGTGACCTGAGATTGTAGTAGAATGTTTCTCCTGGTAAATTTGAATTCTAAAATTTTTTAAATAGAAAAGACGAGTCCTACGTGAGGAGATAGAAAAAAGAGAAAAAACCCCCAGTACAAAAAATTATTTTCAGACCCAGAAAACCGGTGGTTATCATTGCAACAGCTCAAAAAAAAAGGGGGAGGTAAAGACTCGCCTCAGAATAATGCGCGGACTTTGAAACTGGCTAAGGGGAGGGATTTATTTTGGCCCAATCCTGGAAGCAAGAGTAGATAAATCTATTGGAAATAGCTAATACTTGTTGTACTATTAGTTTATCATTGGAAGAGTGTTTTTGTACCTAATGTTTTTATGTAGTACAAGGTAACAAGATAAGTGTTAAGAAAAATTTTTTAAAATATATGTTGTGTGCAAAATAACAAGTGTTCGAGCTAAGGGGAGGGATATGTAGTGCCCCAGAATTTTATGAAAGTCTGGAGACACTTGTGTTCCAGCCGTTTTGAACACGAGTTATTTTTGAAGCAGGGTATAAGAATGAGCATGGGATACTGCACCCGTTTATTGTTTGTGCAGGCAAAACTGGAAGGGAGATAATTCATCGGCACTGACAAGTGTTCAGCGCGACCTGCCAATAATCAGTAACTACGGCCCGGAAGCTCCGTGGCTGGCTGCAAAGAGTAATGTAGCTTTGTATTGTTGAAAAACAAATGGAGTGACTCGAGATAATGACTGTTTAGTAGACGTTGAACTGCTGTTGAGAGTACGTGGGCTGGACGTGGGTAGTCAGCCATGATAAAAGCTTATGTATTAATTGTGTTCAAAAATGTGTAATTAACTGATCTTGGGTGCCCGGTAATGTGTGGGCTTACGTCATAAAGGTTAGTTGTTTTTTTGTACAAAGTGGAAATAAATATGTTCTGGTGCATTAAATGATATTCCATGAGTAGGGTATTTTTAAATAAGAAGAGAGAGAGAGAGAGAGAGAGAGAGAGCAAGAGAGTGAAAATTTCCCCTTTCTAGCAGTGAAATCTTCGGAGAAGCGTCCAGTGCTAACAGAAGACATCAGCACTGCAAGAAAGCAGAACCAGCATTCTTCAACAAGTAAGTCCATGAAAACGCTTAAGCTGTATAGAGGGGGCTTAACATTACACCGGGCCACTGCAGCTTATCCAACACCAGTGATAGAAGCTGCAAGAGAGGCAATGTGTGTGCAGTTTACATGTAAAATTCCAAGAGCGTACATTTCTGTAAGAGTCACTTCCTCCTATATTACTTCTTCATAAGGGGCAATGAAGATAAAATTATAGAGGTTTAAGCTAACAGAGAAGTTACAAACAATTGTTCATTCTGGAGTCTGTTCGTGATGAACACAAATAGTGGGACATGCAATGGTACACAAAGTACCTTCAACCACATACTTTAGAGTGCCTTGCAGAGTATAAATGTAGACATAGATGTAGTTGTATATGTAGTTTGGTAGTTCATAGCAAAGTCGCACTGTGACAATACATTACATAAAAATGAAAAAAAGGAAACAAAATATATTTTTATTTGTCTGTATAATGCACTGTAAAGGAACCATTCTAAAAACCAGGATATCTGTGATGTAGAAGTAGTTTGCAGAAACTGGGGTAGATATTAGAAATGCAAGCAAAATACACAGCCTAACGTAAAGTGAAGCATTCAGGAGTGGAGAGGGAAACAAAATGAAATGCCACAGATTGAGATATTATTATGGTGATTAAAAAATCAAGTCAAATTTACAAAGAACTTTGAAGTACAAGCTCATACATTAGTATGATGTTGAAGCTCCTCTTGTCTGGATGTATGTGCTAACTTGGTTGAGAATGGAATCATGAAGCTGTCATACTCTCTCCTGAGGCAAGCTGACTCCCAATTGTTGCAACTGGTCCTCAGTGTCCTGGCACTGGGATGGAGTTTACTCCGAGCTGGTCCCATGGACATTTTGCTAATATCAGGAATACCTCAATGTCACACAGGCAGTTCATAGACACATGTGCTCTGCTTGCACCAGCATTGTCCTGTTGAAAAATGGCATCACAGTAATACAGGAGGATGCCAGATTTCTGAGAGGTACCATGGTGCTGTTGAAGTTTCCTCAAACACCACCAGGCATGATCTGGTCAGACCCAATGGATCCCCACATCACTAAACCAGGGGTAACACAGGCTGTGCATCCCCAAAAGAGTGGAAGAATGGGACCTCCAAAGGTTACTACCATACTGGCAGATGAAGGTCATCCAGTGTATTGCAGAACCAAGATTCATTGCAAAATACAGTGATATGCCAATCACCAGCAGTGCACACTTTCTGGTCACAGCACCATTCCAAATGCAACCATCTATGTTGTGGCATTAATGGTGGCCTATAAATGAGACAGTCGTTCTCTAGTCCAGCTGCGCCTAGTCTTTGACAATGGTGCGTGATGACACAGAATGTTTCAGCAAGTCAATTACTTGTTCTCAGATGTCAAGCAGAGATGTGGAGGGGCTACAATGTGCATCGTGCACAATATGGTAATCCTACTTTGTAATGGTTAGACATGATGAATCTTTATGACAAATGTGCCTGCCCTCATGTTCCTGAGCAGTCCAGCACTGGGACACTGTCACAGCCAAATACCCCAAAAATTAGTATATTGCACGATTTGACCAACTGGCCGAATAGAGATCCCCAATTCAAACACCATCAGGTAGTGATTACTTTGTCTCATGCAAATTTGCATCTCTGTCTCATTCCAAATGATGACTCAACATCTGATGATCTTCATGCCCCTTATATACCCTACCAGGTCTGCTAACAACACGAAACACAAACAGCACTAATGGCATCTGATGGCCAGTTTGTCACAGATAACTGCAGCTCTAATCATTTCTATACCAGAATGTAAGAAGTTACAGTGACATCTGACTATGTCACCCGGAAGATTCACTCTGTTTGCAAGGCAGTGTAGTTTGAACTGCTTTTGGAAGAAATATTTTTTGTGAAAGTTCTGTGCCTTTCAGTTTGTGTGTGTGTGTGTGTGTGTGTGTGTGTGTGCGTGTGTGTGTGTGTGTGTGTGTGTGTGGGCATATGCACAAGATTGGGAAGGACATGGGGTGGGGTGGGGAATGAATCAGTGCAGGGCAGTGAAAGTGAGAATGTACCCAGGGCAGAACTTGAAACTTTTTTCAACTCTCTTGATGCTGCCGCACATGACTACCACTTGCAGATGCTATACAACTTTGGTATGCAGTGTGGAAGCCATGCAACAACTAATGAAGTCAACACATCAATGGCCAACTAGTGATGATATGCTTTAAATAATTCCTCTTGAAATTCACCAAGAAACATTTAGTTCACCTCAAAGTAATGAGCAACTATAAGGAAATTGAGGCACTGATTACTGTTAATAGAATGGGCATATTATTACTTACAATTGTTATTTTGTGATTGGAGACATCAGTTGTTTTCAGTCAAATGATTCAGAACTTACATCTACATACATAATCCACAAGCCATTGCTCATTGTATGGTGGAGGGTACTTTGTATCACTGCTAATCACAATTATCTGTGTGCCTCTGTGTGAGCATGATCTCCCTCATTTTACATTTTCTGCCTTTATGTGAGACAAATGTCGGAGGCAAAAGCATACCCAGAAGAGATCACTAAAGGAGTGAGTAGGAATCTAATGTTGATGTACAGTAGAAATCAAGGTGCTAATATTACATCAGTGCCATTCTGGCTTCCTTTCATTCCACTGTAGCCCTGAGAGTATGATGAATCTAAGAATAGTGGCACTTCCTACAGGGTGTTTCAAAAATGACCGGTATATTTGAAACAGCAATAAAAACTAAACGAGCAGCGATAGAAATACACCGTTTGTTGCAGTATGCTTGGGACAACAGTACATTTTCAGGCAGACAAACTTTCGAAATTACAATAGTTACAATTTTCAACAACAGATGGCGCTGCGGTCTGGGAAACTCTATAGTACGATATTTTCCACATATCCACCATGCGTAGCAATAATATGGCGTAGTCTCTGAATGAAATTACCCAAAACCTTTGACAACGTGTCTGGCAGAATGGCTTCACATGCAGATGAGATGTACTGCTACAGCTGTTCAATTGTTTCTGGATTCTGGCGGTACACCTGGTCTTTCAAGTGTCCCCACAGAAAGAAGTCACAGGGGTTCATGTCTGGCGAATAGGGAGGCCAATCCACGCTGCCTCCTGTATGTTTCGGATAGCCCACAGCAATCACACGATCATCGAAATATTCATTCAGGAAATTAAAGATGTCGACCGTGCGATGTGGCCGGGCACCATCTTGCATAAACCACGAGGTGTACGCAGTGTCGTCTAAGGCAGTTTGTACCGCCACAAATTCACGAAGAATGTCCAGATAGCGTGATGCAGTAATCGTTTCGGATCTGAAAAATGGGCCAATGATTCCTTTGGGAGAAATGGCAGCCCAGACCAGTACTTTTTGAGGATGCAGGGACGATGGGACTGCAACATGGGGCTTTTCGGTTCCCCATATGCGCCAGTTCTGTTTATTGACGAAGCCGTCCAGGTAAAAATAAGCTTCGTCAGTAAACCAAATGCTGCCCACATGCATATCGCCATCATCAATCCTGTGCACTATATTGTTAGCGAATGTCTCTCGTGCAGCAATGGTAGCGGCGCTGAGGGGTTGCCGCGTTTGAATTTTGTATGGATAGAGGTGTAAACTCTGGCACATGAGACGATACGTGGACGTTGGCGTCATTTGGACCGCAGCTGCAACACGGCGAATGGAAACCCGAGGCCGCTGTTGGATCACCTGCTGCACTAGCTGCGCGTTGCCCTCTGTGGTTGCCGTACGCGGTCGCCCTACCTTTCCAGCACGTTCATCCGTCACGTTCCAAGTCCATTGAAATTTTTCAAACAGATCCTTTATTGTATCGCTTTTCGGTCCTTTGGTTACATTAAACCTCCGTTGAAAACTTCGTCTTGTTGCAACAACACTGTGTTCTAGGCGGTGGAATTCCAACACCAGAAAAATCCTCTGTTCTAAGGAATAAACCATGTTGTCTACAGCACACTTGCACGTTGTGAACAGCACACGCTTACAGCAGAAAGACAACATACAGAATGGCGCACCCACAGACTGCATTGTCTTCTATATCTTTCACATCACTTGCAGCGCCATCTGTTGTTGAAAATTGTAACTACTGTAATTTCGAAAGTTTGTCCGCCTGAAAATGTACTGTTGTCCCAAGCATATTGCAACAAACGGTGTATTTCTATCGCTGCTCGTTTAGTTTTTATTGCCGTTTCAAATATACTGGTCATTTTTGAAACACCCTGTACTTGTTGACTCATTCTCTCTTACTGAAGCATGCAGAGCTGTAAGGCTAGTTGTGACTGAGTACATAAATGAGAATATGAGCATGCTATCTTGTTGCTGTAGTGTAGCAGTGACAAAGTGAAAATGACCAGTTGTTGGGGTCAGATAGCCACTAACAATGCATGTTTTGTGAAGTTGTGGAGAGCGAAAGATGAAAATTAAGTGATGCAGTGTATACAATCACAGATGTGTTCAATAAGAACAAGAGTGATGTTTAGAAAAGTTTGATGCTATAGTCCACAGTTCAGGTGAAAAACATACTATGTTTGTCCAGTACAAAGAAAAGTCTTGTTCATTACACTTCCACCATGAGTAAACAAAAAGCTCTGTCAAATGATAACGTGACACAGAGAAACATTACTGTTATTTCCCTGCCACCAAAAAGTGCACTATTTTGTATTCTTTTGGTCAGGGTAACTTGAATCTAGGGGCAATTGTGAGTTGCATAGCTTATCATTTGCTGCTGTAGCTTTTTCAAAGACTGCTGTAAATCCACCTCAATAATTAATCACCATGTAGAGAATACTCTTCACCCCTGTGTCCTGTTGCCCTGTACTGTAATCATATACTTGGAAACGTATCAAAAGTGACACACACACACACACACACACACACACACACACACACACACACACACACGAAACATGACAACTGTCTTCACTGCTACTGGAATGGTGTGCACTTTGCTTGCCAAACTCTGATAGCCATGATTCAACTAATTAATTGATACACAACATCTCATTCCAGATATGTTCTGCATACAAAGAATATACAATACAAAGATTTATCTGATTTAATATATGAGTAAACATGTAATTAAAAATTGACATATCACACCATTGTGACAGTATTCTTACCAATGATGTAAGGAATGCTCTACAAGTGGCAACATACTACAGACATGTGAAACACAGTCACAATATCAGTTGAAAATGGCTGCTGCACGTGACATGCACCATCGAAGAATAATGTTCTGTCAAACATTTTCTGAACAGTGAATTTACAAAAACTATTTAAATCCATTGGCGAATGAAGCCCGAGTGTGGTGTTGCATGACTATTATTGCAGTAAGTGTATGAGTGGGTTACAAAGTTTGAAAATGGGATGATTTCTGTGACAGACACTCAGCACCCAAGTTAGACACACTGAAATGTGACACCAGTCTATTGCTCAAGCTGAAGCCACTGCAATGGAAAATCACCATGTGACAGCCACAGATATGGACATTATTCATGGCTCAACACATCACATCTTTTTTTAAGCTTTTCTGCAAGTGCTATGAGGTAAGTCCTGAATGATAGTGTACAGAACCCTCACACTAAGTATCTCAGAATTGCATTGGATCATTCAGGACTCACCTCACATCTCTTCTCCAGACACTGGCTGACATGCTCTGTGAAGAGGCCTTGTATCTCATGTACTTTGTGGCTGAATATTGTGCAACAGTATGATACAAGAATATACGCATCAATAAGGTAGATGTTAAACTCAATGATTCCATGAGAATATTAACAGGTACCTGAAGATCAACTCTTCTACCATGGCTCTCCGTTCTCTGTAACATTGCTCCAGCACATTTGAGATGACAAGAAGCAGTGACCCATGAATGGGAAAAGATTAATCACAGATTTTTCCCTGAGGCTACCTGTCCAGGAAATTGTGCTCAGTCCACCCAGCATGTGTCTCAGGTCAAGGAAACCATTTTGAATAGCCCATGAGGACCAAACACTGAAGATTGAAGATGTGTGGAAAGAGAGACAGAAAAACAAAACCAGCATACACTGCCATGGCTTTGAAGACCCTCTAAGTATAGTGGGCTTACAATTGCCTAGAAAAACCTTGTGTCAACTGAACAGAGTCCGATGTGAACATAGAAGAACTTAGTCCTTCATGTACAAGTGGGGGACTCTGGACACTCCATTGTGTGAATGTGAAGCTTGGTAGCTGATCATTGACAACATTGTAGGAGCATATCCTAAAAGATGTTTCAGTGAAGACTGGAAGGATATCATCAATGCCTCTCCAAGAACATTGGAATGGATAGACTCTCTTGACATGACTAAGATCAACTGAGATCACAGCTCTTGTATTCCTCTTTTATATTTCATTGTTTAAATATTGATGTGAATTGTACATGTAAATCCATATAATAAATAAATAATAATTCAGGAAGCGCCTAAGTTTTGCAAAGTGTCTGTGAGATGGTAGCATGGTATCTCACTCCAGAACTGAAAGAGTGACCCTTTAATGTTTGTGAACAACTTTTGTGGGAAGTAGAAAGTGTTGGCTTCTTTGTGAGAATCATTCATCATCATCATCATCATCATCATCATCATCATCATCATCATTATTTAAGACTGATTATGCCTTTCAGCATTCAGTCTGGAGTCTAGTCCCCCTTATAAAATTCCTCCATGATCCCCTATTCCTTGCTAACATTGGTGCCTCTTCTGATGTTAAGCCTATTACTTCAAAATCATTCTTAACCTAATCCAGGTAGCTTTTCCTTGGTCTCCGCCGACTCCTCCTACCCTCTACTGCTGAACCCATGAGTCTCTTGGGTAACCTTGGTTCTCCCATGCGTATAACATGACCCTACCATCTAAGCCTGTTCGCCCTGACTGCTACATCTATAGAGTTCATTCCCAGTTTTTCTTCGATTTCCTCATTTTGGACACCCTCCTGTCATTGTTCCCATCTACTAGTACCTGCAATCATCCTAGCTACTTTCATATCCGTAACCTCAACCTTGTTGATTAGGTAACCTGAATCCACCCAGCTTTCACTCCCATACAACAAAGTTGGTCGAAAGATTGAACGGTGCACAGATAACTTAGTCTTGGTACTGACTTCCTTCTTGCAGAAGAGAGTAGATCATAGCTGAGCACTCACAGTATTAGCTTTGCTACACCTTACTTCCAGTTCTTTCACTATGTTGCCATCCTGTGAGAATATGCATCCTAAGTACTTGAAACTGTCCACCTGTTCTAACTTTGTTCCTCCTATTTGGCACTCAGTCCATTTATATCTCTTTCCCACTGACATTACTTTCGTTTTGGAGATGCTAATCTTCATACCATAGTCATTACATTTCTGATCTAGCTCTGAAATATTACTTTGCAAACTTTCAATCGAATCTGCCATCACAACTAAGTCATCCGCATATGCAAGACTGCTTATTTTGTGTTCACATATCTTGATCTCACCCAGCCAGTCTATTGTTTACAACAAATGATCCATAAATAATATGAACAACAGTGGAGACAGGTTGCAGCCTTGTCTTACCCCTTAAACTACTCTGAACCATGAACTCAATTTACCGTCAACTCTAACTGCTGCCTGACTATCTATGCAAAGACCTGTAATTGCTTGCAAAAGTTTGTCTCCTGTTCCATAATCTCGCAGAACAGACAATAACTTCCTCCTAGGAAACCGATCATATGCCTTGTCTAGATCTATAAACCATAGATACAATTCCATGTTCCACTCATAACACTTCTCCATTATTTGCTGTAGGCTAAAGATCTGGTCCTGACAACCTCTAAGAGGCCTAAACCCACACTTTCCTTTCAACAATACCTGAGATGATTTCACCCACAATGCTGATTAAAGTGATAGCTCTGTAGTTGTTACAATCTTTTCTGTTTCCATGTTTAAAGATTGGTGTGATTACTGCTTTCGTCCAGTCTGATAAAACCTGTTCCGACTCCCACGCCATTTCAGTTATTCTGTGTAGCCATTTAAGAACTGACATTCCACTGTATTTGATGAGTTCCGACTTAATTTCATCCACCCCAGCCACTTTATTGCACTGCAACTATTGACCATTTTCTCCACTTCCTCAAATGTGATCCTATTTCCATCATCATTCCTATCCCACTGTACACTGAAATCTGAAACATTACTGATCATATTTTCACCTACATTGAGCAACTCTTCAAAATATTCCCTCCATCATCTGCCCAAGGCATCAACAGGATTCACCAGCAGTTTTCCTGACCTGTCCAAAATACTTGTCATTTCCTTCTTACCTCCCTTTCGAAGACAGCTAATTACACTCCAGAATGGTTTTCCAGCAGCTTGACCCAAAGTCTCCCACCTGTTTCCAAAGTTTTCCCAAGATTTCTTCTTGGATGCTGCAATTATCTGCTTTGTTTCTTCCTTCAACATAACTTTCTCTGTCTACCTGAGTTCTAGTATGTAGCCATTTTTGATACGCCGTCTTCTTCCTTTTACAGGCTCCCTTGACTGCGTCATTCCACCAAGCTGTTTGCTTCCTCCTACCTTTACACACTACTGTTTCAAGACACTCTTTAGCCACATCTAGTACTGTGTCCCTGTACCTTGTCCATTCCTTTTCCAACGACTGTAATTGAGTACATTCAAGTAACTGGTACCTTTCTGAGATCACTGTTATGTACTTGTGCCTGATTTCTTTATCCTGAAGTTTCTCCACTCTTATCCTCCTACATATGGACCTGACCTCCTGCACTTTTGGCCTCACAATACCAATTTTACTGCAGATTAAATAGTGATCAGTGTCGCTAAAGAATCCCCTGAATACATATGTGTCCCTCACAGCCTTCCTGAATTCCTGATCTGTTATCATCATTAGAAGAATCATTGGAAGAAATAAAACCTGGATGAACTACACCAACCTGAAACAGAGAGAGCTAGGCACCATTCCTCATCAGCAAAACCCAAGAAGCTCTGGACACAGCCTGCCGCAAGGAAGCTTTGCTGACTCTCTTTTTGATGACTGAGGTGTTGCTTGGTTAGGGGAAACACCAACAGTGTGTCACATTCTATCATCTTTGGCTTGCAATAACACCAAAGTGACATTGACATCTGACTATAGGCATCATTTTGCAATATGACAATGTTAATACTCATACTACATGCTTGCAGTCACTGATGATCTACACTTTGATGCCCTGCCCAACCATCATACTCACCAAACCTCACATAAGTTTAGACCACTCAAACAGGTGATCAGGAAGGAAGGGGGAAGAAATTTTGTTCAGATGAAGAGGTGTAGCAGGCAGCACATGAGTGTTTGCACACATGGCCAAAATATTTTTTTTTCCAGAGGAATCTGTGCACTTCCAACACACTGGAGGAAGTTGAGTGATAGGGAGACTATGTCAAAAATTGATACACTTGTACTCCAGTTTTGCTAAACAATTTTTTAAAAATTAAGGTTTTTATTTGATGATCCCTTGTAAGATAATATTAATTGCATTGATTGACAGGAAGACTATGTCAAAAATGATACACTTGTGCTCCACTTCTGCTCAACACCAAAAATTAAAAAAAAAAGTAAAGTCTTTATTTGATGCCTCTTGTAAAATAATACTACACTAGGAAGCAGTGAAGTTCCGGCTAATAGGAGTAGGTCAGTTCTTCCAGCCCTCATTTACTCTCCATTTGTAAGTGCCAATAAGAAAGTCTTTGGTATAGTCCAGTACGATGCATGACTAAGCAGACATTGTTGCCACAGTGTCACTTCTGCTGCAGTTGGTTTCTAAGTAACACCATAAGAAGCAATGGCTAGTAAATAAACACTTGTCATTAACAGTTTATGTGGCAATAGTGCGCTTCATTCATGCTGGTGCTGCCACGGCTTTGCAGCTTTGTTGCTACACATCACCCAGCATTCATTTGTAAGCAGATTGCTTGGAAATGTAACTTTGTGAAGAGGGCAATGATTTTCATTTGGTAATATTGCTATTTCTGTTTGCAAGTAAAGATGATAGAGTTTCAAGACACACAGAGCCAAACGAAGGGAGTTGTGTACAACGTATACAAACTTCTTTGCAATCTTGAAAACAATGCCAGGAAAGATTGCAACATTAAAGGTGTGTGGTGTTTCACCACAAAATGTACAGAGAATATTTGCAGAGGCACAGGCACTGGAAACCTGTGGTCAAGAAGTGAATTTGAACCTATGAGAAAATACATTAGTGGAACCAGAACTGTGACTGATTTTGGACAATTTACAGATAGGCATTGTTCATCACGCTGTATTGGAATTTTTTGGTTGTGCCAAGTATCCTACAAGGAAAAATGTAGCAGATGGTTTAAACAAGAAGACTGCTTTCACAGGGAGCTGCCATTTGAGATGAAGAAGTCTGAAATCTTTGAAGTTAAGATACAGAAAATGCACTTATGGAAGATACATAATGATGAAGAGATCCAATATTGCATCAGCTAGGACTACTTTTCTGAGAAAAACATGCACCATGAAAGAAAATCATGGATATCCAGTTATTTAACTCAATGAGACCTGGCTTGTCAAAATCATGGCAGAAGCACATCTGGCAAGATTCAAAGTGCCAACCGGCAAATTAAACAGACTTTTACATAGCATTATGCAACTAGGGCTTTACCAAATGTACAACGATAATATTCGCATCTAGCAAATCCAATGATTATCATGGAGAAATGATGGCTAATATGGATAACACCAGTTATGAATCAAGGAAAAAGGTGGAAATGCCAAATTCAATTACTAAGAAGGAAGAAATTGCATAGTGACTAGAAGTATATCAGCTTCAGGTAGAGACGCTGGAGAAAGTCAGGAGCCACAAAAACCTTCATAATCAGCATGAAGTTGAGCTTAGGACCAGAAATGGGCCACGATGTTGTGAAGCTGCCCACTTACCATTGCCAATACATCTCAAAAGGAAATGTGTGGGCCCTAGTGAAAAGAAACATCACATCCAGAAATTCCACAGCGAGAATGGAAGCAGTGTAGAATTTACTTGAAGAAGCAATTGATGATGTCACAATGGAAGATGCCACACAAATAATCTGCAACAAAATGACTTTCTGAAGGAAGGCATCCAGGAAAATTCATTGAAATAATTGTTGTCGTCTCAAATGATTCCTCAGATAGTGAGTCACTCAAAAAGCAATAAACTGTGTTAAACATTATGTTTCCTGTTCTTTCCGCTCCTGAAAGCTGTTTCTCACTCTCCTTGCTTTCCTGTCATTGTCTTTTTCCTCTCTCCTCCCAAAAATTTATTAGTACAAGGTAGACCAGCCACCAGGCGTACACTATCTGTGCTGGCATATTTGTTGGTGTTACTTATGGGGAACTGATGACTTAAGCTTTTTGTTTTTTACTCAGGATAGAACTAACAAACAAAGTTAAGAAATGCTTAAATGTTCAACTAATCAAAACTGAAATACCTCTACAATTTAACAGATGACTAACATAATTATTTTCTACATATTTTCTTGATGTATGGCAGCCCTTAGGATTATAAAATGTTTATTGGAATGTGCTATTTACTGATTTTGGGTTATCATATCATTTTCAAGGAAGTTCCTTTTAATGCACCAAATGGCATTATCTGATGGCACAGTTTTCCGAGTTCAACTCAACACGTGCAAGCAGAAGGCTCCTGACTTGTGGCAAGTGATATGTGTGAAGAGGATGTAAGTCATGGGAAGCATGCAGAAAAGGTGGAGGGGATGCCTTCTACACAAACTCCTCCAACTGCCACTTTTGCTGCTTCCTAGCACAGTCGATTCTAAGATTTTTGTGTATGAGGGTGGAATGAAAAGTAATGTGTCCACCTTCAGTAATTGTGTTTGGATGGGAACATTTTAATAAATCAAATGCAGAAATAATACTTAGAATGTGATCTTTAATTACCAGTATTCAATTTTCCATCTAATCACCAGCCAATTGGATGCATTGTTGCCAATGATGAACAAGTTTTCTGAAGCTGTCATGGAAGAAGTCGACATTGTTTCCGCAGCCACAGTCTCACAGTTCTCTCAATGTCTTCATCACAAGAATAATGATGTCCCCGCAGATCGTCTTTCATTAGTGGGAACAGATGGAAGTCAGACGGTGCTAAGTCTGGACTGTATGGAGGATGATTCAGTCTCTGAAGTTCTGCTGTGGTGGCACTTGAAGTGTGTGGTTTGGCACTGTCATGCTGCAGGAAAGCATTTCCCTTTTCCTTTCAGACCCTTGTTAGCCATCATTTCAGAGTTCGTAGTGTTGTGATGTAATGCTCTGAATTTATTGTTGTTCCACGATCAAGGCAGTCAACATGGATAACACCATCTGCATCCCAGAACACTGTGGCCATGATTTTTCCAGCTGAGGGCTGCGTCTTGAATTTCTTTTTCTGGGGCGAGTCTTTGTGTTGATGTTCCATAGACTGATGTTTCATCTCTGGGTCATAATGATGTACCCATGTTTCGTCTCCTGTCACAATTGAATGGAGAAAGGTGTCACCTTCATTCTCGTAATGCAAGAGGAGTTCCTGATAAATTTCAAGTCTGTGCGCTGTCATTTCAGGAGTTGGCATCTGGGATATCCATCATGCACAGATCTTCTAATAGCCAAGCAAAGCAATAATGTGACCCACATGTCCATGTGAAACGCCGATTGTGCTTGCAATTTCTCTCAGAGTCAGGGCCAGCGCAAGCCCCAAGTGCTCTCTGTGTGAGCTGCTAATTTGCCGCTCCCCCCCCCCCGAAACGTTTGCCGAATTTTATTAAAACAAATCTGTAGGAAACATCAGCAATCAGTCACAATATTTGAAATTTGTTTTTACTTTTCAGATCTACCTAGGTTTCGGCCACTGAGTGGCCAGCCTCAAAGCTTTTAATATGTGCTTACATCTAAACTGTTATGTTGACAGTTATGTTCAGCATGACAGTATAGATGTAAACATAACTCAAAGCATTGAGAATAGCCACACTGTGCCCGAAATCTATATAGATCTGGAAAATAAAAACAAATATTGCAACTGATTGGTGACATTCTCTACAGATTTGTACAAAACAGTCGCTGGGCACCAGCTCAAAAATGGAGTCAAACCTGATTGAAGAAATCTAGCTAATTTTAATAAGCCTTGTGAGTTTACAAAAATGTTAAAATGTATGTGAATTCTTATGGGACTTAACAGGTAAGGTCATCAGTCCCTAAGCGTACACACTACTTAACCTAAACTATCCTAAGGACAAACACACACACCCATGCCTGAGGGAGGACTTGAACCTCCGCCGGGACCAGCCGCACAGTCCATGACTGCAGTGCCTTGGACCGCTCGGCTAGTCCCGTGTGGCATGAACATACAGTTAACGTAAATAAACATTTTTCAATGGTTGTGAACAAATAATGTATTCAATGGAAAACAAAATATATTTACAATTTAATGATAATTTGGTTTGAAGAATAATATTTACAATAACTATTTAATGTTGAACAAAATAAGAAACAACACAGTAAATATCCAAGACACTGATCATAATATAAAAATTTAAACAGATACTAGAGAAATCGAACCTTCCTGGCTTTTGCTTGTGCAAACTCTTTCACACAATGTGTAATTTAAGTCCTCTGCAAGCTCGTACTCAATCGATATTCTTCCAAGATCATTCAAACAAGTTTGGCTCATCGTTGATAGGAGGCATATCTTTATCAATTTCAGTTTTGAGAAACTCCTCTCTCTACTCACAACTGTCAATGGGAGTGTTAGGAGAGTTCTCAGAGCAATGTTAACATTAGGGCAAAAATTATGTCTTGCTATAAACTTCAGAGTCTCTTTTGGACATATTCCAGGTTTCAACAATGTTGAAAGCACTTTTAGTTCTTCCTCAACTCCAGTGCATCAGTGTCGCTTGACTCATGATCTTGCAAAATGGCTGCGAGGTTTCTACACTTTGTGTCCAGGCTGTCAGGAGGTGCATTCTTCAGCTTGCCGATGTCATAGAGAAAATGAAAATAATCACAATCAGATTTCAGTTGATTGAATCTCTCATCCAAAGATGTGGTTACTATATCTAAAAGAAAATAGTAGAATTCAATCTTGTAACATTTTGTTGGGTCATCTATTATCTCATCCCTTCCTTCATAGGTAAAGTGTATTGGCTTCTTACTTCATCGCCGGGAAACACTTATCTGTGGTAACATTAGATCTTCTGGCTCTAATTCTGTAGCCAGTTCTTTGGAATCCATCAAGAAAGACACAAACTTTTCTTCTGTTCTGCGTGTCTTCAAAATATGCTTTCGTTTTTTCAAGCATTTCCATGGTCTCAGAAACATTTATGTCAGTGGTCAGGAGGGTCTTACTGACTACACTGATGTGAAGCAGAACGTTGTACCAAATTACCAGAGAAGTGAGAAAGGTGTAATTTTTTTATTTGATTCGCAAGTGATGTTGCTTTGTGAGCAGTCATGCCATTGAATTCTTCTGATATCTGAACCAGTGCATCATAAACACCGTCAATTTGAAACGTCAGGGGAGTAAGTGCATCGATGCGACTTTCTCACCTAGTATCGCTCAGTGGCTTCAGCAACAGGTTAGACAGATACTTCTTCAAGACATCCCTGTTGTGACTCGCTGATCTTTCAAAGTGCCGCCGCGCAGTTACGCACGTCCTCTACATGCGGCACTGTCTGCCAGCCGTGCAGCAGCAGCGCCACCTAAGCGGCCAGCCAGCCAATGTTCGCTTTCAGTATTCAGAAGCCTTCGATGATGGGCGTCGATAGTTCATGACTTTTTCAGTTCCTCGGAAAACATGATCCACTTTTTATGTGAATTCAAATGCTCAGTAGACTTCCTGTGACTTTCGAGATACAAAGCAAGGTGCCATCAGTCGCTTATACTGTTCTTTGCAATTTTTACTGTAGATGACGAAAAAAGTTTGCAACAAAGGAAGACACAGCATCCGTGCTCTTTGAGTACACCAACCAATGTCTATCTGCTTCTTCTAAATTCTTAAAAGAATACCTGTAGTGCACAGGGCTGAAACGACGGTTGTAGGAGTTTTTAGGACATTCTTCAGCTTCCTTAATGTGCTTGGGAGGACCTTGCATGACCAAAGTCATTCGAATGTAGTCGGTAATAATTTCCGACCATCTTCTGGGATCTGAGTCAATTGTGTCTTCCACTTTATCCGGTGGTGAGTACCTCGGCTGATGTTCCTCCAGTATTTTCCGAATCGGGTCGCTTAATTTCAATTCTGCCTGATGTTTCAATCTCGGAACTTTCACCACAAAGCAGGTCTTGAGTCCAGATGACGTCTGTTGAACATGTCGTGGATGGTCCACCATCAGCATTGCTACTGTATGTGCTGGTTTCAGTACTGTGTTCATCAACTCTCTGGTCATGTCCTGAAGATAAAGATGTAGCTGCAGTAGCTCCACTAGTTTCTGTACTTTCAGGATCTATTTTTCCATCCTTGCCGCTGCTAATTCATTCTCTCTTTGGCTTTAAATATCATTGTAGTGCATCCTTTTGCTTCTTATCATCATCTTCCTTCAGTGCCCGATTCACTGCCAGACAGTCTTTTTCTACCGTCAGACATGTTTCGATCCAGCCTGTAAAGAATGATTATGTGAAACTAACTGTTAATGTCAGTGCACTAACTTTATTTGCAACACACTTTGCAGGCAACTTCCTGATATTCCACTGCACATAAATGGGGAATTATGTTACTGTAGGATACACTGTTCAGGAGATGAAATCATAAGAATTGATCCACATGAAATTGAATTTCTGGCCGAATTTCATTACAGACGCAGTTGAAACAGTCAAAGAGTAGGCAGGAAGACAATGGAGAGAGGAAGAATAAGATGGAGTAACATAATAGTGCAATAAATACACAGCCAGGCCTCGACGGGTACTAATGCTAGTCAAAATATATTAACTCACTGCATTGCGGTTGTTCATTTCAAAGAACTGACACTCAACATTTGTCATGATTTCCATGTGTCACTTCTTTCGTGTCTGATTATGGAATAAGGGGTAACAAATTAGTCATCGCCATAATCACTTCACTTTTCTTCACTTTATTTTCATTCTAGCTATTGCGCCACCGCTACGGTCACAGGTTCAAATCCTGCCCCGGGCATGGATGTGTGTGATGTCCTTAGGTTAGTTAGGTTTAAGTATTTCTAAGCTCTAGGGGACTGATGACCTCAGCAGTTAATTCCCATAGTGCTCAGAGCCATTTGAGCCATTTTGAGTCTAGCTATTGGGACGACGTGTGCTTATTTGCCAACATGCCAATTTTGGAAGTAACAGATCATAAGAAAAATGAATTTTTCTATTCTGCAATCTTGAAGGAGAAAAACTATAACTTATGAGTAATGTGCATGCGCAATACTAATTGTACATTATATGAAAAGCACTTACCTATTACATCCCCAGTTGCAATAAATTCGGACGCACCAATTCTTCTGTTCTTACGAAACGCAATGAAAGTGCTTCTGACCAATCTTGACTCCCTTGGCCAACAACCAAAATGAATTCTGTAGTTTTCGTTGTAGAGAACACAACAATACCTATTGCCTGGAAAGGCGAAGTGGTGACGCGGCAATGCCAGGAACTAGGTCAAGTGACAAGGTACAGCGAGGCTACGGTTAAACTAGCGCCCAAGAAGAAGAAGCAAGAAGCTCACAATAAGTATGTGACCGATGATATGGGTAAATGTATTATCAGGCAGCAATTTCTATGGCATTATAAACAATAGAAAGAAATACAAACTTTGTGAAAACTGCACAACTTTTGTCAAACAGAAATGAGCTTCTAAGCTAGCAAGGAAACCCTCAGAAGCAATGTTATGTCTATGGATTTTCGTTTTAGAAGGTGTCAAAATTAACGTCTTGTTTTGTGTGGACGAGAGGGCTGTGTTGCTAAAAGACCATGCCTTCTCAGGTTTTCATCAGTATCAAAGCGACGAGTAGTTTACTAAAATGAAACATGGGTTCACATGCCTTATACAGCAAATAAATGTTGGCAAAGGGATAGTGTGTGAGCAGTATTGTCAAACAGAGGTGCTGGTCAGAGTTTAATTGTTGTTCATGCAAGCGGAGGCAAGTGTTTCATGGCTCAAAAAACCAAAATGTCCGACTATCACTCAGAAACAGATAGCAAAAATTTTCAAAAATATGTTGAAACCCAACTTATGCTAGGTTTATTAGCAATGTCTTTATCCCTTGTAATTACTCACAGCATATTTACCCGTTCAGAATACTTCTAGCCATTGTAGGTGTTGGACATGTTTTACTGTAGTAATGTTCAACCATTTTTTTCCATAATTCGGGAAGAATAAAACACTCGGAAACTGCCATTGAAGGGCTTAGCAAAATTGCGTCACGCTTAACATATAACTGCAGTATCAAACATTGCATTTGAATTTCCAAATTAGATTTTGTCTTCTGCAAAATTAGTTGTGAGTAAACGCACGGTGTGTAACAGGCTCACAGCGCTCCACTCATAAGAATACTGGCATGTACGCCAGACTGCTTCCCCCTCTCTGTTCCTCTGGCATAAACATGAGGGTGATGCCACAGTGGAGAGGAAGAAATTAGTCCTCCTCCCTCCCCTTGTTCAACAGGGGCGTCCGGCAGGTAGTCGAGGCACCATGCCACAGTTCTCGAAGCTGCTCCCTGCGAGGTTTCGAGGTTTGGTTTCGAATCCCTTCCTGGACATGAATGTTGAGAGTGTCACCCCGTGTGGCCACACATTTCACACGAGTATTGTGCTGGCGCTGCTCTGAGTGATACGATGATTGTCCTGAATCAGTCTGTCAACATTTTGCTTGTGAAACTCGGTGGTTGCTGTCACAGGACATACAACTCTGTTTGTCATGCAGGTCAGATGTTCCTGCCTCAACATCTTTAAACTTATTTGCCCAACAATGCACAGTACTCACATCAACACAATCACCATAAACTGCTTTCATTCTCTGATGTATCTCCTTTGGGGTGACACCTTCTGCTGTTAAGAATTCAATGACTGCACATTGCTTAAATCACATTGACCAACTGTCTGCACAGGGTTCCATACTTTACACTGTAACAGCACAATCATTCAATGCTAAGGCTTCCCGCCAACTGGAGCTGTAGATAAGAGGCTACAGAACAAGCCAGTACCTGCCGCATACCAAGGCTGCCAACTGTTGAAGAGTTATGAAGGTGGAGGCATTACTTTTCAGTCAACCCTCGTACTTTTATGACAATTTTAAATTATGCATATTTTATAAAATGGAATAACTATTTTGTAACATTTAAATTTCTATATTTCAATTAGAAAAGATAAATATTAAAGAAAGTACTAATAGGTTTTCTTTTTTTTAACAGGATCATACACACAACAGGTTAGTTATGTAAGCCTTACTCCAAATGCATATCTTACGATTTTCTGAATTTTGTACACAGAAATGACAATTTAAATTCATTTATACTCTGCAGTTACATAAAACAAAGAGACTGATATGCATTTACTAAGTCTCCCATATCTTAAACACTCAACAATGACACTTTCCCAGCCACAGGAGTGTCATCAGCAAAGTCTCAGATCACTGCCAGCCCTATCCAATAGATTGTTTATGTACATGGAGAACAAGAGTGGTCCTATCACACTTCCCTGCAGCAGTCCTGACATTACCCTTCCTCCAATGAACACTTGCCTTTCAGGACAATGAAGTGGATTGTGTCACTCAAGAAGAGTTTAAGCTAGTCATATATCTGATAATTTATTCCATATGCTTAATTCCTTGTCACCAATCTACACTGTGGTACATACAGGAAATTTAGAAATATAGACTACATGTTGGTGTGCATCTACGGTTTTCAGGATGTGATAAGGGTGAGCTGTGTGTTGCACAAGCCATGGTTTCTAAATCTTTGCTGGTTTATGGATAAAAGCTTTTCTGTCTATAGTCAATAATTTTGAAAAGGGTAAATGTGATCAGTTTAGCTGCATAAATTATTATGTAGTTTAATTACATCTGTGCAGCTGGTGAAACTAGTCTGACTTTTTTATTCATTGCAAATGCTGGAATTACGTGGAGATAATTAGTTTCTCAAGCTGGACAACATAATAAATCCATCATTGTGTAAACAGCTCCAGAAAGTGCAGTTGACTGACTGTTCACTACAACCTGCATCATAAAAGTGGGTTAGTGGTCATTACTGTGTGTCAATACTTACTCTGAGAGTACCGGCAAACAGGGAGAAGCCCGCGCCAGCCCATATGGAGCTGACAACCATGCTTGCCACCAGGTAGGGCCGCACATCCCCTGCAATAACCAGACTAATGAGTTACAGAGCTAGGCAGAAATGAACGTAACCATCTTTAGTGAAAATGATTTGCGTTTCCTCTTGTGAATCTAACTTTAGCACAGAAAGAAGCACAATACACAACTACAAAACTCTTTAAGAAGCAACCCTCTGAAATAAAATGTCTGACTGGCAGCAGAAGTGTTTTCAAATACACACTGATGGAAAAAGCCAGCAGTACCAAGGAGGAGTTGTGGAACAAGCACAACTTGATAGATATGTTTCTACACCTGAAAGATAATGTCTATTAAAAATTCACACTATTCACCTAAGAGGGTTGCTGGAAGGACCGCTATGAGAATGCAATCCACACTTGCTTTTAATACACGCCGTAACAGCCATGAGTGTTAGTGTGGTGTGCGTACTGTAAAACCTTCAGTACACACACCATCAGATTATTTGACTTGTCGCTCTAACAAAGTAGGCGAGTGTCAGCAATATGTCTTGTGGTCTTATCGTGGCATGTTTTTCTTCTGCCGTTAGGTCAGACGATAGAAATGCCACTTGCACGCTTAGAGTAGCAGATTGACGGTGACCAACTTTAAACAGAACTTGATTAATTTTCACACACATTTATTAAAATAATAACAAGCATAAAAATTACTTAACTTGGTTCTGGATGCTATTTACAATTGAAAACCTGAAGTTCTTTTGGTATTGGTACGTTAATCTTATTGTCACATATATCTCTGATACTTGACAAAAGTGTCTATATGTTTATCTTCATGGCTATGTACAGGAATATGGTAATCTTACTAGGCGCAGACTGACTTCACTGTAGACTGGTACAGACAAATGTAGAACTCATACAAACTGGTACAGACTAATGCAGACTGGTACAGACTGATGCAGACTGACTAATCGGAGGTCTGTACACTCGTTATAATACCTTGCACGTTCATGTATCACTGTGCGAGTGTGATCTGCGAGGAGAAAAGGTTCTACATTAGCAGCAATCTCATCTGCTGTGTTACATATTAATATGCAGATCAGCGGAAGCAGAATTTGGTCCGTCTCATAGTGCGGAGACGGACGAACGCTGCGCCTGCGCTGTTGTGCTTAGTGGGGCGCGCTCTACTGGGAAAGTTGTGTACGCGCTGACTATGCAGAACTATGTACACAACAGTTAGTTACCTTTGATACTGGACATAGTGAGTTGATGTTAGTTAAGAATGTCTTCGAGGTGACAAAGATGCCATTAACAACACCTCACTGAGTTTAAATGAGGTTGTGTAATAGGGTTATGAGAAGCTGCATGTTCCATCTGTGATACTGCAGAAAGACTTGGCAGGAAAGTAGCCATTGCACACATTTGCTGGCAGTGGTGGTCACAATAATGTACGGATGCAAGATGACCGGCCTTCAGACAGCCCACGTGGCTCTTCTGAGAAGGAAGACCATCACCTTTGGTGTACGGTTCTGGTGCGTTGTACTGCATATGCAGCAGCAGGCTCCTTAGCGACAAAACAATCAGTTACAAATCGGTTACTGCAAGGACAGCTTTGAGCCAGATGCCCTGTGGCATACATTTCACTGACCCCAACCCACAGCCATTTGCAACTTCAGTGGTGTCAAGCGAGAACTCACTAGAGGGCAGGGTGGAGGTCTATTTTGTTTCCGGGTGAAAGCTAATTCTGCCTCAGTGTCAGTGATGGTTGTGTGTTGGTTAGGAGGAGGCCAGTTGAGGACCTGCAACCAACCTGGCTGAATGCTATAAACACTAATAATAAAGATTTTAATAATAATAATAATAATAATAATAATAAAGCTTTTATTGTCTTCGTCAAATGAAGTTACAGTTTATAATACAGTGTGATAAGGTATTGACTACTGAAATATTTTAGCTTATATTACAATAAATGTACAGTGGGTCATCTGTTGGATTACTGCATTTTACAGTTGAAGAATTCATTGATATCATAGAACGGGTGGGCAATAAACCATTCATGCAGTCTTTCTTTGAATGTATGTTCAGGAAGATCCTGTATAGCATGTGGCAGCTTATTAAATAGTTTGTGCCCTGTGACTTCATAGCTATTTATTGATTTTGATAGTCTGTGGTAAGGCGTGTATATGTGTTTGATGCTTCTTGTGTTCTCTACGTTTCACATCTTGTAGGTTCTTCTTCGTAAAGATTAAGACATTGTATATATAGAGGTTTATTACTGTCATAATTTTTTGTTTAGTAAATAAGGGTTTGCAGTGAGCCTTATGTGAAGAATTTATAATTATCCTAATGGCTTTCTTCTGCAATAATAGGATGTCATGTATATGACTACAGTTACCCCACAAGATAATGCCATAGGATATTATACTTTGGAAAAATCCAAAATATGATGATCTGATGTATGTTTCGGGTACACAATTTCTGAGTTGTCTTAATAAATAAATTACTCTAGATAGCTTAGTACTAATATAGTTTACATGTTGGCCCCAGGATAACTTTTCGTCTAAATAAACTCTCAGGAATTTAACAGAACTACGGTCATCAGACAGTGGCTTGTCTCTTAGAGTGAAGATTATCTGCTGAGTTTTATTTTCATTTAGCAGGAAACCATTTGCTCTGAACCAATATGCTGCATGAGTGAGTGTATTTTCAGCACAGGTTTTAAGATCATTAAGATTGTTACTGCCATGAAGAAAAGTCGTATCATCTGCAGACAATACAGTGGTGGATCTAATAAACGAGGGGAGGTCATTGATCATTATCAGAAACAGGAAGGGCCCCAGTACAGATCCCTGAGGCACACCTGCTTTAACATTTTCAATGTTTGACATTTCCTTACCAACACAAACTACCTGTTTACGGTTGTTGAGATAAGCTTTTAATAGTCTGAGACTGTTTCCTTTGATGCCGTAGAACACTGGACCTGCACCTGGAGTTATGGCCTGGGATGAAGTTTTGTATGACAGCAGGTTCACTCTCATGGTTATGCCACTCACCCTGGGTGCAAATTTGTACATGAATCTGGTGGTTTGACTTGCTGTACTGTCATTCATGAGCAGCACTCCAGGGGGGTGCTTTCAACACGATAACACTTGCCTACATACCGGTATTCTAACCCAACATGCTCTACAGAGTGTCGACATGTTGCTTTGGCCTCCTCAATCACTAAGTGTCTCTCCATTTCAGCATGTATGGGTCATCATTGGATGACAACTCCTCTGTCATCCATAAACAGCTTTCACTCTCCCTGTATTGACTGACCAAATGTAACAGGCAGGGAACTCCATCCCACAATCTGATCATCTGGCACCTGTACAACATGATGCACACATGTCTGGATGCTTGCATTCAACATTTTGGTGGTTATACTCATTATTGATATACCAGCATTTCACATTTGCAGTGGCTTATCTCGTGCTTACATTTACCTGTGATCTCGCAGTGGTAATCATTTAAATATGTTACATAAACAAATGTATTCTGAAATTTCATTATCTGTATGAATTATTTGTAGGTGTTGCAATTTTCTTCCATCAGTGTCAATTTAACTTCTTTCTCCTTAACAACTCCTCCTCTACCACAGAGCAATTCAAGAGAGAAAGAGAGAGGGAGGGAGGGAGAGAGAGAGAGAGGCAGAGAGAGAGAGAGAGAGAGAGAGAGAGAGAGAGAGAGAGAGAGAGAGAGAGAGAGAGAGGAGAGACCGGGGCGTGGGGGGGAGAGGGAGAGAATTATTGAGAATATGATCTACAGAATATGAAACCAACCAACTGACCACCCACTAAAGTGAAAGATGATGATGATGATGTATGGTTTGTGGGGTGTTCAACTGCGCGGTTATCAGTGCCCGTACAAATTCCCAACCTTTGCCCAATTCTTTCATGAATGAGGATGAAATGATGAGGACAACACAAACACCCAGTCATCTCGAGGCACTAAAGTGAAAGACCTGTGTATATCATTCAAAACTGATAACATGATACTTGAATAAGGAGATCATTTTAGCTATGTCATTTGTCATCCATTTTTGGACAACTAGGAATTTTGTAATGCTAGTGACCCTACCCAGCTTCACACAGCTAGCAATGTCTGTTGACTTATCTGGCATAACATATTTTGTTAACATGCCACTGCGTGGCTTATGCAACATAAGCAGCACTTGCTAGGAAAGTTGCTTGGAGGTATGAGTTTACATACTCCTTATTGAATTGGTATTCGGAGTAACATCTCATGGCAATGATGGGAGCACATCATGGTGTGAGTAATATGTTCACATCCAATTAAATATTTTACGTGAATCATGTCTCTCTCTCTCTCTCTCTCTCTCTCTCTCCCTCTCTCTCTCTCTCTCTGTGTGTGTGTGTGTGTGTGTGTTTCACTATGTATCAGGGGCTGGCTGTGGTGGCACACACAAAAAAAAAAGAAGGGAAAAACATACTTAACGTACTCTTCTTGTGAAGCTTAGCACACACTATGATGCACTGTTGAGACTAACTGCCACAGTTCTTTGTCATATAGTCTTTATGGCAGACTTCTTCCCCTGGCTAAGCAAAGAATCATGGCCACATCTAGTTTTTATTCAACGGAAGCAGAAAGCTGAAAGTTGAGTCATCTGATGCACTGCTGCAAAACTATCTTTATGTAAACTAAGCAAAGCTGCATCTCAAGCTGCAGCAGATTGTCAGGAAACATTTTACTCTATGCATAAGGAATTGAAAGCCACAGGTTTTGGATTCTTTTCCTGTTGTTGTTGTTCTGAAATGATTGCAATGAACTGGATTTCAGCTTGGTGACTTACATGTCCTTAACCAATTATCCAACCAGGGAAAGGGGAGCTACTGTGGAACCTGAGTAACATTTCATTTCTAGCAAATCTCCATATCATTGAGAGGTGAATACTAGGGTAAAAAGCAGAGTGTAAAAAATGACCCAGTTGGGATTTGATGCCACAGCCTCTCAGTTTCCAGACACATGCTCTACTGCTAGATCACCACACCACATGTGAATTTTGTCATGCCTGATGCACTCTCAAGCCCCGCTGCTCTCGAGTTATGGTGACTGTTAGTTGGCAATGGCATCATTTTCAGAACTTAACTTTAATTCATCATAATTCAGACAATTTGTAGGAAATATTTATAAATTATATATGCAAACCTTTCTCACAAACCAGTGGATCTTTTAGTGAAAAGTAGGTCAAAATGTATACAGAGGTGCTGAAATATTTTATCACATTTGGAAAATCAACAAGCAGATACAAGGTTGAGTGAAATAATATGAACACCTGTGTACTAACAGTACGCAAAGGCTACTGAAGTCTCATACTTTGTGACACAAGAGAAACACTATCCAATATATTACAATTTTATTGAACAAATAAATGTTTATATGCAGGCTGAAGCGACGGATGAAAATATGTACCAAGGCTAGGATTCAAACCCAGATCTGCGGCTCACTAGACTGGTGCACTAACCACTACCCCTCCCCACCACAGTGACTTTACCCAAGTACATGGATCACCCTCGTGCACTTTGTGAGGGGACAACTTCCTCCAACATTACCTTTCTTCAACAGAAGGTTTTGATACCAAAAATACTTTCTACCTTTTAAACAGGTTAATATTATCTCAGCTCTTTTTCTAAAAGAATTTCATATGATTTTGTGTAGTGCTCCCTATATTTCAGGCTAAAATGTATAAAAAGAAATTACTTTATTATTTTTTGTGACAATCAATATGTATTGACTCTGTATGTACAGTTAAAATTACTCTTCTTTTAAACATTTGAAATGATGAAATATTTGTCAGACTTAAAATTCCTATTATTAATTGCACAATCTGACACTAATTATTAAATTTATTTCTGGATTCATTTATAAAATAATAATAGAAATTAACAGAAAATCATTTGTCAACTAAATTTGCAAACTCTTTGGAATATTGTTTACTAACTGAAGTAGTAGTGGGTATACCCCTGATGTGAATGGACATGTTTTTAATTTTGGCAATAACATAATTTTTTTATTTTAAAGTGGAAATTGTAAAGACAGTGTAATACAGAAAAATGTGATAGAGTAAAAAAATGACAGAAACAGAAATTACAGAGCAGGCTTACTTCAGCATTATCATGTAATTTGAAACCTACAATGTCAAAAATTTCAGCCTCAAGAACCAATTCCCAGATGTGAAGAACTGGAGCCAACTATGAGAAAAGGAGATAAGTAAAAAGTTTATTGTAAATCTTACTCCTCTTGAAGCTTATTAAATGAATTTATTATGAAATGAATGACAACCAACAGGTGATGTGAGGGAGGGTAATATTACAAGTGTGGTATCATCCAGGATCAATTGACTGATATTGAAGTTTTGTCTGATGCAGATGAAGGCACAGTGATTTGTGTCATTTACAGTTTATATATGAATGAATTTCCAATCACGTGAAGAAAGAAGACCGAGGACTTTCCAACAAAGTCATATCAACAGTGACAAGGTATTACCAAAAATGACAGACCAGATTGAATGAGAGAGGACTTTACAACTATGATGAGGGACATCAAAAATGAAAGATAAGTACTAACTATTTGTGAAATTAATTTGTTTGCAGGCTCAAGTGCTTGTTAACAAAATGCATACAGATGAGGGTAGTTGTGATGCAGAAGCGAAAGCTGTGGGACCCAGTCAGGATATGTTTGAGCCGAGTGAAAGTGTAGTCAGCAAACAAACAGTAAAAACTGATATGTTGCAGTTAATTTTGGCAAAACTAGAGAAAATGAAGACGGATAACAGTAGCAAATTTAGTGCAGTTAATTATCAGTTAACCAAAAAATTTACTTCACTACAAGGACAATTAAATGACTTGAAAACTGAAAACAATAGGACAACGGATAGGGTACAATACCAAATAGACCAACTTAGTAATCAGGGTTTGGGGCTAAAAAATGGGTTGTCAGAGGGGTGAAAAAGTGTGAATGAAAAAGTTGATGTTTTAGAAAATAAATTTATTGTTTTGGAAAATGAGTTCACAGTCGAATCTACAAAACAGATGAAGAATGTTAATGATGTCAGAGTTGAACAGAAGGCCATTGTGGAAAAAATGGAACAGAACTTTAGTAGTTTAGATCAAAAAATTTTAAATGTTAGAAACAATATGCAAACTAATGTAAATGTTTTAGATCAAAAAATTCAGCAGTTCAGGAAAATTGTATTCATAAAAGTCTATTCAAACAATCGTATTGTGTGGTCCAACACTTCAATCAAAAGTTTCCTATCAGACAATTTACAGCCAAAGGATTTTCTGCACCACTGTAGAGAGAGTTTTGTGTAAGGCATGACAGACAATCAAAAAATTAAATTAGTTAAAAACTGTTTTGAAGGTGAAGCTCTGTCTTGCATAAATTTAAATTTAAGTTAGTGGGAAACATATCAAAGTTTTGAAAAAAGTTTTAAATAAATTTGCTCAGAAGCTGAACAGGAGAGAATTAAAACTGAATTTTTGAATAGTCCTAATTATAGGAGTAGGGATGTACTATGAAAGAGTTTTGTAAGAATAAACTTAAAGAAATTAACACACCTTGACAAACCGTTTGACGAAATGACAATGATTGATACACTTAAAAGGAGATTACAAGAAAGGTTGCAATGGGGTTTAGTACATGGACCTGATGATTGTCTTTAACCATTTTTATGGTATGTTGACAGGCTGGATAGGGCAGTAGAAAGAAGTATGTACAATAATAATCAGAATGATAGAAATCATAATGGGAATAACTACAGAAATAGAGATCATGGTAACTTCTATGACAGTCAAAATGTTAATAGAGAGAAGAAATTCATATTAAGATTTTGCAGCTGTGACTTATTAAACTGATAGGTAATTTTCAAATCTGTCCAGACCTGCTTTCTTTGGGATTGGAATTATATTCTTCTTGAAGTCTGAGGGTATTTTACCTGTCTCATACATATTACTCACTAGATGGTAGAGTTTTGTCAGGGCTGGCTCTCCTAAGGCTATCCATAGTTCTAGTGGAATGTTATCTACTCCCGGGGCCTTGTTTCGACTTAGGTCTTTCAGTGCTCTATCAAACTCTTCACGCAGTATTGTATCTCCCATTTCATCTTCATCTACATCCTCTTCCATTTCCATAATATTGTCCTCAAGTACATCGCCCTTGTATAGACCCTCTATATACTCCTCCCACCTCTCTGCTTTCCCTTCTTTGCTGGGTTTCCATCTGAGCTCTTGATATTCATACAAGTGGTTCTTTTTTCTCCAAAGGTCCCTTTAATTTTCCTGTAGGTAGTATTTATCTTACCCCTAGTGATATATGCCTCTACATCCTTATATTTGTCCTCTAGCCATTCCTGCTTAGCCATGTTGCACTGCCTGACAATCTCATTTTTGGGACGTTTGAACTCCTTTTTGCCTGCTTCATTTACTGCATTTTTATATTTTCTCCTTTCATCAATTAAATTCAGTATATCTTCTGTTATCCAAGGATTTCTAGTAGCCCTCGTCTTTTTACTTACTTGATTCTCTGCTGCTTTCACTATTTCATCTCTCAAAGCTACCCATTCTTCTTCTACTGTACTTCTTTCCCCCATTCTTGTCAATCGTTCCCTAATGCTCTCCCTGAAACTCTTTCAGTTTATCCAGGTCCCATCTCCTTATATTTCCACCTTTTTGCAGATACTGCAGTTTTAATCCACTGTTCATAACCAACAGACAGCGTTACTTCCCATGAATGTATGTTTTTTCAATGGGGGGGAGGGGGGGCGGGGAATTGATTTCCCAACACATTATGTAGCTTTGTATCAGCACGTATTTTTTTTATCTGCTGTAAATGAGTCTTTTAGGTCTTTGTGTGTGTAGGTTAGTTTGTGTGGATAGTTAGCACATAGTGTGGAAGACATTTACTAGTATAAAAATACAACAAAATGTTTACATGTCTGCTTTCATACACTGACTTTGGTCCTCAAGCTACTGCATTACATAATGTCATCATTCAAAGCTATTTATGACTCTGTTTTCCTACATCTATTCTGAGTACTGCAATATTTTCCCTGATTGGAACTTGAGTTGTGGGCAGACTCATGCTTAATACTTTTCTGGGTACCCCTGGTCATCACGACTGTGTGTGTACTCAAGGAGAGCATACAACTAATGATTGAGGCTAGATGCTTCTGGTAATTACTCTTTACATATGATTGAACTTATTGATATGATTATGAACTTTATTCATTTTTTTGTGTCGAAACATTTTGTGCTCATTTGTACCCAGTGTGGTTAGCCCACCCAGCTAGCCATGCGGTCTAGTGCCCTGCTTCCCGAGCAGGAAGGTGGGCTGGTCCCCAGCATGAAACTGCCCGGTGGACTAGTGTAGAGGTCTGGTGTGCTGGCCAGCCTGTGGATGGTTTTTAAGGTGGTTTTCCATCTGCCTCAGCAAATGTGGGCTGGTTCCCCTTATTCTGCCTCAGTGCTGTGCAAATACTGTCTCCATGTATGCGTACACCTTAATTACTCTACCACACAAACGTTTGGGGTTACACTCATCTGGTATGAGATATTCATGGTGGAGAGGGAGGGGGGGGGGGGGGTGTCTAAGAGCCCGGTTCAACAAACACAATACACACACACCCAGTGTGTCCTTTCATGAGTCAAAATATCCTTAAATACTCTGGTTTATGTGGCTGATTGATTTTGTGCTATAATCCTATTCAGGATTGAATGTATTGTTCTGCTCTGTACCTGTTGTTGAGAGTTTTTCGAGTCGGCTCACTCATTGTACACATAGACTCTGAATTGTTTCTCTTCTCTTTTGAAGATTTTGAAGGTGTGATTTTATGGATGTAAACTTGCTATTTGTAATTCTAGTAATTTACCTTGTCTCTGTATTTATTTCTATAGTTTAGTATTGCAATGTGTTGTTTTAACTTTGCAGCAATTGTCTTATGACAGAATGTTCCACAGACCTGAAAATCTGAATGTCATGTCCTGATATATGTATAGATTATGACTTATATAGCAGATATTATTCTTGTTTTCTGTAATACGTTATGTATCAGATACTTCTATACATCTGTATTCTATATTTTGGCATCATTTTGTAAACCTTATAGTCTGTCACAAAATATTGTAAACACATTGTTTCCAAATTTTGTGCAGAGGAATATTGTAAAGAGACACTCTCCTCTAACATTAACTTTCTTCAACAGAACTTATCGATACCAAAATACCTTCTAACTTTTAAACAGTGTAATATTATCTCAGCTGTTTTTCTAAAACAATTTTATATGATTTTCTATATCACATATTATTATGTGTCAGGCTAAAATGTATAAATAGAAATTCTGTATTTTCTTTATTACAGTCGATATGTTCATAGAACTCCATACATACAGTTAAAATTACTCTTCATTTAGAAAATTTCAAATGACAAAATATTCAGCACACTTAAAATTCCTATTATTAATTGCACAATCTGATGCTAATCATTAAATTTATTTCTGCATACATTTATAAAATAATAATAATAATTAACTGAAAGCCATATGTCAACAAAATTTGTAAACTCTTTGGAATATTGTTAGTACCGCAGAATGAAGCAGGAGTGGGCATGCCACTGATGTGATCAGACATGTTTTTAATTTTGGCTATAACAATGTAATTTTTATTTTAAAGTGAAGTTGTAAAGACAGTGTGATATAGAAAAATCTGATAGAATAAAAACATTATAGAAACAGAAATTACGGATTAGGCTCACTCCAGCATTATCATGTCATTTGGAACCTACAAAAATTTCAGCCTCAAGAATCAACCCCTAGACTTGAATAACTGGAGCCAACAATGAGAAAAGAAGGTAAGTAAAAAGTTTATTGTAAATCTTACTCCTCTCGAAACTTACTAAATGAGTTTATTATGAAATGAGTGACAATCAACAGGTGACGTGAGGGAATGTCAGATTACAACCTCCCTCCTCAAAACAAATTGCCGTTCATGCCTCAGTCCACTAGGTGTTTTCCCTAAATTCAATCAGCATTGCAGAGGCTCTTCAGCTGTATTAGAATAGCACCTCAGCATAGTACAAAATGGGGGATCCTGCCTGAAACTGAGGCATAGGTACTTTAATCCTTTCCAGGGTGTCATAGTGGTTAGCACATCTGCCTAGTTCCGGACTTGGTGCAAATTTTTATTCATTGTTTGAGTCTGAATATATACATCATAAATGTTTGAGACTTTGAAAGGTCTCTGGAACCATGCAGTTTCATATGTCTGCTTCGATGGTAGGGTATTAGAAGCCAATAATACAGTAAGAAGCATAACAAAAAAGGTGCAAAATCACTTTTGATCACAATAGGCCAGATGGATACTAAGAGCCAAGAGTACTGGTCTGAGATGAAGAGCCTGGAGCCAGTTCAGGAGCAATCACTTGCTGGATGCTAAACTCAGCATATGAACACTGGCTGTATGTGATGGCTACCCGGGTTTAGGTTCAACAAGATATTACTTAGGAACTTGGGCCAAATATGCTGGAATGTCCTATTCAGAATAATGTCACTAGTGATGAGTACACTGTGTTGCTGCAGGAGCTAACTTCTCTGGACATCAGGCAGTATGAGAGTCTGGGAGAATAATTGGTGATGACTTCTGGCAAGCGTTGTTGTCCCTAATGATGGACCTCGAGAGCAATTCTGTTTGATGCAGTGAAGACATCCCTCACCTGGACCAATTACGGGTCTCTAAGGTGACTCCTGTTGTCCTGTTACTCTCTTATGTGGCTGCGTGAGTTGGAATACTGTTGGAACTATTTCCCTGACATATGGCATGTGGAACTGAGTATGTTACTTGTTGGTGGAGCCCTCTCCCAGCTTTAGCCTCGCTTGTTGGTGGTCGGTCTTGATGGTGTCATCTCGTATTTATTGTCAAAAGTACATTCTTGAGGGGTATCAAACGAAATTTGTGACTGGACTGAGGACGTTTTGGTAGGGAGGATGCAACTTGTTATCTTGGATGAAGAGTCATCATCAGATGTACAAGTAATTTTGCGTGTGACCCAGGGAAGTGTATTGGAACCCTTGCTGTTTATGTTGTATGTTAATGACTTTGTAATCAATATTAATAGTAAAAAAGTCTTTTTGCAGATGATGCAGTTTTCTACAATGAAAGTTGCATAAATATTCAATCAGATCTTGATATGATTTCAAAGTGGTGCAGAGATTGGAAACTTGCTTTAAAGTATCAGAAATTTAAAATTGTGCACTTCACAAAACAAAAATATGTAGTATCCTATGATTATAATATGAATGAGTAACTGTTGGAATCAGCCAACTCATACAAATACCTGGGTGTAACACCTTGTAGTTATATGAAATGGTGTGCTCACATAGGTTCAGTCCTGGGTAAAGCAGGTGGTAGACTTCAGTTTATTGGTAGATTACTGGGGAAGTAAAATCAGTCTATGAAAGAGATTGCTTACAAATCACTTGTGTGACCAGTTCTAGGACATTGCTTGAATGTGTCAGACCCATACCAAATAGGACTAACAGGGGATATTTAACATATACAGAGAATGGCAGCACAAATGGTCACAGGTTTGTTTAATCCATGGGAGAGTGTCACACAGATACTGAAGGAACTGAACTGGCAGACTCTTGAAGACAGCTGTAAACTATTCCAAGAAAATCTATTAACAAAGTTTGAAGAACTGGTTTTAAATGATTACTCTATGAATATACTACGACTCTCTATGTATCACTCATGAAAATAAGATTAGAATAATTACTGCACACACATGAGGGCACACACACACACACACACACACACACACACACACACACACACACACACACATACTACGACCCTCTAAGTATCACTCACACTCCACACTGTGCTCCACATATGAATGGAATGGGAAAAAATACCAATAACTGGTACAGTGGGATGTATCCTCTGCTGTGCACCTCACAATGGTTTGCAGAGTATAGATATAGATATATCTGTGATGCTGATGTGTGCAGGGGCAGTAGTAGTTGTCTGCATGATTGAGCTGTCTTTCATTGTCTAATTTTTACATCTTTGGTGACCTGAAGAAAGACATATATGGACATCGGTCTGTCAGATGGGGAAGTGCAAGAGTGGGTGTGGTTGTGGATCCATCAGCAGCTGACAGCATTGTATGAAACAGGAATTGATCATCTTGTTCCCCAGTGGGATAAATGTCATAATACATGAGGTGCCGATCTATTAGGTGAGAGCCTCTGACATGACAGCAAACTACTGTGAACTCTAGTATAGAAGGGAGTCTTCTCATAGCCAGAATATAAACACATGGTACACTGTTATAGGCCCTCTGAAAGTCTATAATAACCATGTGTATCCCTTTTCTAGGATGTGGAAAGCAATGACTAAACAGAACATTCACAAATGTTGTGTGCAAGCTGTTAGAAAGCTGTATTCAGATAATAATTGTCATGTTAAAATTAGAAAGCTACTATCACAGAAACTTAAGGTTAGTAAAGGACTGAAACAAGATGCTGCATAGCATCAGTTCTCTTCAAGATACTTTGGACAAAGCACTGAAAAATTGGAAAAGAAAGTGCAAAAACATGGGAATTAGAGTAGATGATGACATCCTGTTATCCATAAATTTTGCTGGCAATCAGGTCATATTTTCTGAGGAATAAAATGCTGTGTCATATATGTTAAGTAAAATTAAAGAAGAATATGAGCAGCGGTGCATGAACATTAACTTTACAAAGTCTGAACATATGGTTGCTGGAGGTATAGGAAGGATCTCGTATGGATGATGGATTTACAGTCAAGTGTAGTTGATCATATAAATATTTAGGGACAATCATTCTGGATAAAGGTGGTAGCAATGATGAAATAAAGCAAAGAAGAGGAAAGGGAAAAAATAAAAAAATAAAATTACGTCAAAAGATTTGGAAAGGATATATCCAACTACAGTTGAGAGCATTGCTCTGTATGGTGCTAAGCATGGGAAGTCTCCAGGATCAATCAGAAAAAATTAAAGTCAACAGAAATGGAGGTTTGGAGACAAAGCTGTGAAGTAACAAGAAAAGACAAAACAAGAAATCAAGTGCTACGAGAGCAGGTGGGATTTACAATGGATACTGTTGACACAATTGAAAATAAGTGACTAAAATGGTATGAACATTTTAGAAGAATACCGGAGGAAAGATGGCCTTCTAAAATATCTATATGACACAGAAAAGAGGAAGACCCTGGATGCATTGGAATGATGGAGTGAAGTGTGTGGTGCAGGGCAGAACTATGCAAGAAGAGGACTGACAAGATAGTAAGAGAAGGAAACCTGGATGTGAGAGGCATCAAATTGTGTAGAAAACTCACAAGCAGAAGACTATATTACTAGTGGGTCTAGTTATGTTCTACACAAACGAAGATAGAAAATTGTGCTAAATTTTAACTTGAGCATTGACTCTAGATGTTTATCTTGGCACCAGTCGTAAGTTGCCAGTTCATGTGGCTGCTCCTAATGTCTCCCCTGCACAGCTAGCTTGCTTGCTCATTCGTTCATTATACAATGTACATTGAACTGAGATACTGACAACACAGCAACAAAAGGTATTTTTGCATTCTCAATTTCAACAGGAGCAGTTCATTTACAACTGCATGGAGTGATTTTCTTCCAGAGTATGGGACTGTGCCTCTTACAGCACAAGGTGTGTTCAGGAATTGCATCACCCAACTGGCCCCCATCATCACCAGGTATGTTTGGAGATTCATTTTTGTGGGCTTTTGTGAAAAACTCCATATACACGAATTCTAGTCCAACATATTTGGGTGAAATTAAATGCTACACAGCAGCAGCAGTGAATGCAGCAACTGCAGACATGCTCAGGAAAGAATGGGATGAGCTTTACTATTGTCTGGATAGTTGTTGAGTGTGCAGTGGAGGGTGCATTAAAGATACATGATAGATAACTTAAAACTTTTACCTTGAGTGTGATCATAGGAAGTAACCTCAAATTTGTTTGTATATCAGTACAAAAATTATTCCTGATTCAAACTAGATAGTTCTTTAGAAAATGTTGAATGTGTAACTTAAAATTTCATTCCTGTAGAAGATAAAGTCTTGGAAATTGAATGACTCTTATTGCAAAACAGAATATTGTGGGGTTAAAACTTGGGTTTCAAAAGAAGCTTGGTGGAATAGTGCTAACTTGGAGGTAGCAGGTCTGAATACTGGCTGTGGAGGAAGTATTCCAGAATGTACCATAATCTGTTTAGGGAAATTAATGAAAACTTAAATTTGGATGGCTGGACTGGGATTTTAACCAGCATTCAACATCTTACCACTGTGCAACTTCACTAATCAGATGCACTGAATATAATTATATGATGTAATTTCAGATCATAAATCAAAAAAGTGGTGTCCATACACGTATTAATAATATAAATGTATTTACTTATGAGGGGCATTCAGATGAAAACCAAACATATGCCACAGTGGGACCATGGAATGTTTCCATTCAAAAATAATCACCTCATGTGTTATCACATTTATCTCACTGGGGAGCAAGATGATCAATTCCTGTTTCATACAATGCTGCAACTGCTGATGGATCCACAACCACACCCACTCTTGCACTTCATCATCTGAGAAACTTATGTCCACATATGTCTTTCTGCAGGTCACCAAAGATGTAAAACTTAGACAATGAAAAATCCAGGCTGTATGGAGGAAGTTGCTGTGTTCCCCAATCAAATCACTGAAGCATAGCCTTTGTCCAGTTAGCAGTGTGGGTGCAGGCATTATTATGCAACATGATGATTTGGACCAACAGCATTCCAATAGCCCAAGGGCAAAGAGGAAAGCGAACAGTGAAAATGTCCCTCATGTTCCTCGCAAAACAAATCCTAAACTGTTCACATAAGCTCTGATCAGATTATGATGACATCCTCCTTCAACTGCAAGGGCCCTCTGCTCCTCAAAGTTCCTCAAGTGTGGAAACACAGTCAATGTGCACCACTATGAACACACTTTGCAGAGACTGCAACATACCTTAATGTCAAAATACCCAGGAATGCTGTCAGACAGAATCAGCCTACTGCATAATTCGTTTAAACCCGAGCCCACACTGCCAGTCGGATGAAGGGCACACTTCAGCAATTTGGTTGGGCAGCATCGCCACATCCTTTGTACAGCCCAGCTCTTTCATCATGTGATTTTCACATCTTTGGTGACCTGAAGGAAGACATGTGGGTGTTAGTTTGTTGGATGAGGAAGTGCAATGGTTGGTGCAGTTGTGGATCTGACAGTGGTGGACTGTATTCTAAAAAACAGGAATTGGTCACCTCATCTCCCAGTGGGATAACTATCTCAACACATGTCATGATTACTTTTGAATGGAACCATTCCATTGTCCCATTTGTGTCTGATGTTCAATTTTGTAGGTCCTTTTCATTCATATTTTCTCCACAGCCAGGACTGAAACCTGTTACCTCAGAGTTGAGCACCACTGCACAAAACATGCATCAGGAACATTAGCTGCCAAAGTCTAGGCCCCTTTTACATGAACAGTGTTTTTGTCTCTATTGACTACTTGTGGCAAGTTAAGTCTACAGCTGCGACCTTGGAGTTTTATTGCTGCACTCAGTCTTGCATGTCACGAATTGTCATTTTCATTTACATGCTTATCACCAAAGGGTTGTGAGAGCTGTCTGTTGTGCAGTTTGACAGCTGGACAGTGAAAGAGAGGTTACTGAAAGACCATTCATTTTAAGAAAACATTGAAACATATTAACAGAACAAGCAAAGACAGAGATTATTAATGCCCAAACTGAAATTCATAATGGATGTTCTTGAAAAAGGTCATAAGGTAAATTCTCTACACTCCTGAGAAGTGGAAGAATAGGAAACATGTTGTCTGAACACTTTAAAACATCTAGATTCATGTTCTCAAGAAAATATATATGCTTACAAACACACCAAATAATATTTTTCTTTATACTATGTACTTTATATGTTGTTTTCTTTGTAAGTGCCAGTTTCTCATTAAATAGAACTGACTTCTTCACCAATGAAACAATTTACATAAACATTTATCAATTTATATTATCATGTATGCACACTGTTAGCTGCTTCTTTGTGCAGGTATAGTAACATGTAAAAACAGTACCAGTACCTTTTTGTTTACAAATATTTCATCTCTTTCGTGGGAGAGCAATGTAAGAAGAGATACCTGTGCTTCACATGAATTTTTTAGCTTTGGTAAGAAAACAAGTAGATAATTATTAAGAAGGTTCAGAAGCACAAAATTCATTGCTATAATAGGAGTGAGCTCAGTGAGAGTAGGTTAATTTCCAGTGTTAGTAGATTATGCCACACTCCCTTCTTTCTGTGCATCTGCAGCCTGCAGCATACTCTCAGCATTTTAGAACCCTACATTCAGCACATTAATTGTTGAAGTCACTGACACATTCACCACATTGTTGAGATTGCTGATTTACAAGCAAAAGTATGTGACACACATCCACAGTAGCGGTAAGTTTTCGCTAAAAAGTTAGAGTCTTGAAATTTTTATTAGTACATTATTCAATCTACACTTTCCATAAAGTACCTGATATACTCATATATTTCCAATTTATAAATTGTTATTTCATAGTACTGGCAATAACGTACAGTTCCTGAGTAGACAATTTAACACTTTTGGTTAATAATTCGAGTATTTTGTTCTGTCCTGAACTTATATATAAAAATTAGCAAAACTTATAGAATAAACATACAATAACAAGCAGGTGATGTGTTCTTTGTTGTTATATGTTATATAAAACCATTATTTGTCATGTGAAAATAAGGCAACTGATATAAACAGAGCTTGAATTATTCTATGTGATGCATAATTATTCAGTAGATGATAGCATTTAAAGAAATTTTAGATAAGTATAAATTTAAATAAATGTGGAATCGTTTGTGAATTGTATGAAAATGATCACATATTTGTATTAGAGAGGCAGATTTGGCAAAAGAATTTGATGTCAACAAACATAAAGAGGAATCCAGAATAAATAATGGCACACAATCTTAAAAAATTATTTAAGTGAAATAATTGTGATTTTAAGAATAAAATTTAACAAAGTAAGAAATTTATTAATTGTTAAATGATTATAAATTGGGTGGTGGCTGTAGCTGCATGGTATATTTTTGTTTTTGGTTTAGCTATAGTTTAGTTATGTCTCAATTTTGGGCTTATTACTATCATAGTCACAGTTATGGATAATTGTTATCACAGACCCAACTATGCATTATTATTCTCAGTTTTGGCTCAAGTTGTGCTGATGGAATCATTGTTTATTTTGTGTAGCATGTATTATAGAGTTTTCAGTGCTTTGATGAGTTTATTACAATAATGCTTGAAGTCAAGTGAAATGGAAATGATTTTATTTGTGCATTTACTGATGCACCAAGTTCCAAGATGGGTAAAGTATAATTATAACATGCCACTCTGCAAATGTGAATTCACTAAATACGAGGGAAAGCCAATTATTATCTGCAATTTAGTTATATTTTGGTTTATTTTTGTAATACTCTCATTTTATGTTGATGATGCATGCTTTGTTTATTTGTTGTTGTATCTTTGCAGTTTTCAAGCTGCTATGTTAGTTTCGGTATCACTGCCTTGCTGTTAATCATTGCTGCTCCACTGTCTATTTGCACCAAAGAAGAGCAACATTCAGTGATCTGTTTTTTGTGCATTCCTGGTTCGCAGTTCAACCGAGAACCTTCTTTTATGAGGGCATCAGGAAGCTTGTACAATGATGGACCAAGTGTGTTGAAATGCAAGGAGACTATATCGAAAAATGATGTTCTTATAAGTTTTATATTTGATTTCAATAAAATTTTATAACTACTTTGTGGATAATAATTGACTTACCCTCGTTGGAAATAACCTTTGTTAAACAGTGCTCAGATTTAATACAGTGGTGTGCACAACCTGAGGATGAAAATAAGTTGCGCATGATGTGTCACTGCTAAGTAACATAGCTCAATGGAACTTGGACCAAACACACAAGGGACTACTGCAACGTAGTACAGAAGGAAACTCAAAGAAATACACAATGATATGAACAGAAATGACACTTTTATTCAAAGGCAATGATTACATTGAAGTCACTGCAATTCATGATTTTCCCCTGGAGGTTACGAAAGACAGGACATGGTTTTTAATAAGATGTGTGATCACATCCGGTGGCAGTGCATGTTCTGTGACATGTGATGTGATTGTTTGCAAAGATTGTTTTCATACGATTATTTCACTTATGTATACTGATATGACCTGTACAGCATACAGCGCCATCTGTTAGCAGCTTTTGTAACTATTATTTCAAACTGCTGTATAAACTTCTTACAGCTTTCACAATAAACATACCGTTTACTACATTCCTCTATCAATCTTTGTTTTCGAGATATTTAATTTTGAAATCAGGGAGTCCTTTTCTGGACACCCTGTATATTCATCCTTTTATAATGTCCATGGACCAAAATGAATTAAGGTGATTTCAGTGTAATTATTGTCTCTGAGTAAAATTGTCATTTCTGTTCATATCATTGAGTAATTCTTTCAGTTACATCTACATCATACTCTGCAAGCCACCTATTGGTGTGTGACAGTTCTTTTCACGTATGGTTCTTACGTTTTACTGAGCTATGTTTCTCGACAGTGACACAATGTGAAAGCTACTTTTGGTTTTAAGTTTTGGACACCAGTGTATGAAAATGTGATTGGGACAATGTTTGGTAGATAATTTGATAGATAATTTGTTTTTGATTTTCTGTATTCATGTTGATGGTGTTATATTGTTTATAAATGTAGTGACAGACTAGAACGGAATGAAGGTTCCCTTACAGTACTCACGCCCCCGGTAGCCACCGGCCACAGCACCACTTCCGTCCTGGGTGACATCCCCACCTTTTTCCCGGATGTCAACTTCAATGCCACTGCTGCTTTCACCGTGAACACGAAGCCCGCCACCGCTGTTACCTCCACCGCGTGTGCTGGCCCCGGTCAGGCAGCCCTCGTCGACTGCGCTATCCAGCCCGATGCCGAGTCTTCTCAGGGCTGCAATCTCCCAGACGGCAGTGGAGCACGTGGGGTCCAGCGACAGCAGCTCCACGGCTCGCCCCGTCAGGTCAGCCACACTGCACACCTGCAAATGCGCTTTCTATATCGATGTCATGTCTAATTTGTAATCATTATTTGTGTCAGCAGTAAACAAACAGAGTAACCGTACAACAACAGTGTTAACATACACACTATGGAACCACAGGAATCCATTTTGGGGCTGAAATTTATGATATAATTTGCAGAATGAAATTTTCACTCTGCAGTGGAGTGTGTGCTAATATGAAACCTCCAGCAGATTAAAACTGTGTGTCAGACATATCCAAACTCAGGACCTTTGCCTTTTGTGGACAACTGCTCTATCAATTGAGCTACACATACGTGACTCCCAATCCATCCTTACAGCTTTACTTCTACCAATACCTTGTCTCCTACCTTCCAAACTTCACAGAAGTTCTCCTGTGAAACTTGCAAGACTAGCACTCCTGGAAGAAAGGAAGACAGGAAGTTTGGAAGGCAAATGATGATGTACTGCTGGAGGTAAAGCTGTGAGAATGGGTTGAGTTGTGCTTGGGCAGCTCAGTTGATAGAGCACTTGCATAAGAAAGGCAAAGGTCCTGAGTTTGAGTCTCAGCCCTGCACACAATTTTAATCTGCCAGGAAGTTCCATATACACAGCTCGTTAGTAAAATACAAACACCATGAAGGTAGCATGCTACAAATGATCGAAGTACTACATGTTCAGATATGTGCACAATTACTATTTAAGAGTCTTCATTAAAAAAAAAAATAGGTAGGAGTAATGGGGCTGTAGCCAGAAACTCAGGCAGTGAGACTATTTACATGGAGCCACAACTAGAGGGAGTATACACCTGGAGCAGGCAGCAAACAAAGTGAAGTAGGTTGGAGACGTGCCCTTTTCTACCATGTCATGTCACATGGTAAGATTCCATGGTCTCCAAAACAGGATAAGGCTGCCTGCACAGTGGCAAAAAGTGACTGTTGTGTTCAATCTACATGCTTACACCTTATACACCAGCTGCTTGTTGATGACCCATCCTCCAAGCTTGGGCTATGTTTGGTTGTTGACTCTGGCCTGATTTCTCAGAGCGGTATAACTGACTTGGGCTTTATTTTTGAACTTGCAAAATTTCTCAGTGTTCATTCTTTGCAAAGCTGCTTGCAGCTGGAAGTTTGTGTTGATTGCAAACTCTCAACCTGTACCAATCTTGTAACTAGCGTTTATGTTCAAATAAAGGAAATGGAAGCACCATTCCAACAAACACCTACTACATTCTGTGTACAAGGAGAGTTTAATGTGTAGTTTTCTTATTAAGAAATCTGACTTGAATGTTGTTTGTTTGTGAGAATATGGTGTCATGACTTGTGCAAGAAGGAGAAACATGTTCCATAATGTGTCAGAATTAGATGGTGGCTGTTAGACTGTGGTTTACTGATCTGTGGTACTGCTGCTCTCATTGGGCCAACTTCCATGACAGTCATGTGAGTTGAGTTACCATGAACATGAACCAGCATGTTTACTTCAAAATTGTTGGTTACCAAGTGTTGCCCTAGCTTTTACATCTTCATAGTGAGCATGCTGCAGACACTTCCATCTTCGAAGATGACAACAGCCATGTTTATAGGGCTGTGTGCAGACATTTCTGGTTTGATGAATACTGAGGCACCCTGCTACATCACCCAATATTAATTCCATAGAAAACATCTGAGACTATTTGGAACAGCAGGTGAAATGCAACAGCCAACATCATTGCAATTTTGTAACTCTTCAAGACTGTATTATCAATGATTCACTTCTGCTGTCTATGACATATGAAGAAACTTGTCAACTGTAACAACATCCTGAATTTTCCATTGTTTGAAACTTGTCAATTCTTTGAGGCCGTTATAATGGCTAGGTTGTGTTACACAGTGTTAGTGTGATGTCTCTTGGTGGTGATTAATTTTAGTCCTTGGCATGGCTATTTCACTGTACATGTTTTAGTCTTGTAAACAGAAGACACAAGATAATAGTTTTCACCATTTTTTAATGATTATATACTTTCTGGCCTTATTGGGAGGGGACAAGAAAGGAGCCTCCATGAAGAATGTTCTTAAAATCACATTCACATTCAGGCATCTCCTGGGCAACAGTGAATGACTGGCTAATCTTTCTGATTGATCCTGCAATGCAGCAGACATAGTCACTGCAACAACAATGATTAAGCCATACAAATAATAATGAAACCAGCTTTGTTTATGTTGGGTCGAAAATGGGTGAGTGGGTTGTTGCAAATGACAAACACATAAATACAAACTTGCTGAAGACTTTAATGTCTGTTATTTTATTGGATGTCATAGAGGTCTGGGATCCACAAAAAGGACTGTTTTAGAGATAGGTGTACCTCACTTCAAAGTTTTACAGTAAGATGAGGTAGATTTCATTTTTCACTTTTTAAGAAATGCAGAATTATAATGATTTTAGATTTAACAAATTTTAAGAATGAATGAACTTCAGATTTATTGCTTAGGTCCTAATTTTATAACTTTTAGATAGGCTTCATGATGATGATATTGTTGTGTACACTGATGGCTCAAAGCAAGGGGGTTTCCTAGGCTATTCAGTCACTTTCCCTGACCGTGACTTCATGAATTGTCTTCACAATCAGTACAAAAAAATTAGTGCAGAACTGCATTTGATTCTGAAGGCACTAGAGCAGGTGATGCATCATCAAAGTAAAAAGCTTTGCTTAGTGTCCTCAAGCACTGTAGCAAATGTAGCCAGGAGAGAAGATTATACAAACAACACAGGATAAACTGCAGCTTCTTCAACAACAGGGGTAGTACTGTGGCTGTGATGGGTTGCCAGGATGTGTGGGGACCTAAGGGAATTATGAAACAGACCATGCAGCCAAAAAGGCCTGCAGAGAACAAAATGTGGCACAATGTACCATTCCCTTGCACGTTGTCATCTTGCTGTTGAGAGATTGCCGGCCTGGGTGGCCGAGCAGTTCTAGGCATTACAGTCTGAAGCCACGCGACCGCTACAGTCACAGGTTCAAATCCTGCCTTGGGCAGGGATGTGTGTGATGTCCTTAGGTTAGTTAGGTTTAAGTAGTTCTAAGTTCTAGGGGACTGATGACCTCAGAAGTTAAGTCCCATAGTGCTCGGAGCCATTTCTTTGTTGAGAGATTAGAGCTGTGGATCTGTGTGAGGATGGTAGGTTAACAGTAATTGATAGTAAACTTCTGTTGGTGAACCAAGCCACCTGGCTGTGGTGTACTCATACTGGTTGCTCTGATGGACCGAAGTCACCCTAACCCGTATCTGAACACAACACTCTCCATTAACCCTGTCACAAAATGTCTCCAATTTGTGATACATGTGATGTACAAATCATTGTGCACTACCTTTTATCCGAGTGCAGATCACATCTTGAGGAGAGGGCAGGAGCAAACTTAAGTGGGGACATGGCCCCTATTGTAGCTGACAAACAAATGAAGTAAAACTTTCACAAATTTTGTGCTGGAGGTTTTAAAGTGTTGCGGAGTGGGTGGATCATTCTTGTTTGCTACTATGATTGTAGAGGGATTCTTATACACTACCTTATCAAAAGTATAGACCCCCTTATGTAATGCGAGACTGTCCCCTAGGTATCACGAGAGGAGGACCCACCAGACAGTGTTGCATTGTCAGTAGAACTGGTTGTCTGAAGAGCTCATTGCTGTGAATATAGACTCACCATTGGACATAACTTTAGTAACAAATCTGTCCAAGATATTTCAACCCTTCTAAAACTGCCTGAGTCACCTATTGGTGATGTGATTCTGAAATGGAAACATGAAGGAATGATCACAGCTAAACTACTACCAGACAGACCTCATATACTAATTTACAGGACCCACTGAGGGTTGTAGAGAGTGGTTGAACAAAATCACACGAAATCAGTGGAAGGAATTGCTCTTGAGTGCCAAAGCACTATGAACTGTCCAGCTAGCGCAATGACTATGTGTAGTGTAATGTAACATGACGAAAAATGATTTTTTGTTGTGTTGTAGTTTGGGGTGTGTATTGTTGCTTAACACAACAGAATACCACATCATATTACAAATATACTCCACCAAATAAATAATACTTATCTTGTGTAATCTGAGGTGCTGATTCTTAATGCTGCCATAGGTTCATCTCGATGTTACTGCACCGCAACTCAGGAATCATGCGATGGTAGAAATAAGCTCGAGGAATTCGTGTTCACAGAGAGTTTTATTTTGCACACTAGGTGTTCGGTGGCAGACTACATGTAAAATTGACTTAACACTGTCTCATGACTGATGTCAAACTGAACTCCAACTGAGAGATGGTGTATAAATCACCTATATTTATGTGATTTTAAATAATTACTGACATTGTTACATATTAAATTTTTAGGTTTAACAATTAAAACTTTTACATAAATCTTGCCAAATTATATAGAAATTTACATGAAATAAAAGTGAATAATTTCCTACAACAACAGGAACAATCCGTTTCCTATTCTATTAAGACTATAAATTACATGTTTTATCATTACAACAATATATTTCATTAATTTGCATATATAATTTTACTTACTTAAAGGATAATCATCCTATCATTCTCAGGTGAACAGAGGGATTAGTTTTATTGAATGAAAGTCTGAGATTCAATTAATTAAATTTTATAAGAGTAAAACTTTACATTTCTATATAGTTGTAATTACAGTTCCATTAACTAACACCCATTAAAATGTTAGTATGCTTAATTCTGACTGAAAAATTAACATGTCATATTTCTATTATGGATACAATTCGTTTTTAGTTTGAAAAAATAAAAATAGCTGTCTTTCGATGACTAGAAATACCAGAACTTTAATTGTTAATTACTCCATAATTACAATAGCAGTTTTATTCCTACCATGTGCCTGAAGTTTGTGTAATGTACAAATTGTGATGGTAAATCAGCTTTTAACTCAACATGTTTCCTTCATTCTGCATATTGGTGAGGCCCAACATAAACAATGTCAAAACAATAGCTTAAATTAATGCAAAATATTAATTTGCTGCAAAAGAAAATCTTCAGTATATTCAAATCCAGAAAACCAAAAAAGATAAAATCAAAGCAGCATACTGAAATCACACAAGTGCTCTCTTTGGGAGAGTGGGGATGAGTCTGGTAGGGTCCCAAAGGGTTGTGGTATTACAATAGGGAATTGAAAAATGTGAATTACAATGGTCGAACACCTCCTCATAAGCCACACATTTCTGTGATCTATGGGAAGCGACACTTAGATGGAGTAAAGAGCAACACCTCTGGGCAGTGGATGGCTGGAAATGAGTGGTTTGCAGGATCCATCACTCCAAATCACTCAAATCACTTGTTTCCAGTCACCCACTGCCCAGTAGTTCTATGCCCTTTGGAAAGCAGTAAAGGGAATTTGGAACAGATATTTAAGTCCAGGGAGAAGAAATAAAAACTTTGGGGTTTGCTGATGACATTTTGAGTGTCACAGACAGCAAAGGACTTTGAACAGCAGTTGAATGGAATGGTCAGTGTCTTGAAGGAGGATATAAAATTAACAGCAACAAAAGCAAAACAAGGATAATGGGATGAAATCAAATTAAATCAAGTGATGCTGAGGGAATTAGATTAAGATATGAGGACCTTAAAGCAGTGGATGAGTTTCATTATTTGGGCAGCAAAATAACCAATGGCAGCCAAAGTAGAGAGGTTATAAACCGCAGACAGGCAATGTCAAGAAAAGCATTTCTAAAGAAGAGAAATTTTTTAAAGCTGAGTATAGATGTAAGTGTTAGGAAGTCTTTTCTGAATTATTTTCTGGAGTATAGCCACATATGGAAGTGAAACGTGGGTGATGAACAGTTTAGATGATAAAAGAATAGATTTTGCAATGTGGTGCTAGAGAAGAATGTTGAAGATGAGATGGGTAGATCAAGTAACCAATGAGGAGGAACAGAACACAATTGGGGAGACAAGAAATTTGTGGCACAGCCTGACTAAAAGAAGGGATTGGTTGATGTGATGGGACACATTCTGAAACATCAAGGGGTCCCAATTTAGTACTGGAAGGAAGTGTGGGGGGTAAAAATTGTAGAAGGAGGCCAAGAGATGAATACAGTAAGCAGGTTCAGAAGGATGTAGGTTGTAGCAGTTATTCAAAGATGAAGATGCTTGCACAGGATAGAGTAGCACAGAGAGCTACATCAGACCAGTCTTTGGACTGAAGACCACAACAACAATCCTTTGGTAATACGAAGGATGGGTTTAGGTATGGAGAATGCCTGACACCATCTGTAGTGCCAACAGTGGAGTATCGAGAGATGGTGTTTTGGTATGGGGATTTTTTGTAGGAAGAGTGTGGTCCCCTTATTGTGCTTAAGAACACACTAAATGCAGGATGTGAACATATGTACAGCAGTGTATACTTCATAGAATACAGGGACAGTTTGTACATGATGGTTTGTATCAGCAGATTCTGTGAGGCATGGTTTATGGTCAATAATGTTCCTGAAATAGACTGGCTTGCCCAGAGTTCTGACTTGAACCTAACCACTACCTTCCTTGTTTTGGGCTCTTGAGAAAGAATGGACTGTCACTCATCCACAGGCATTTGAAACCTCTCTGAAAGTGCCCCAGCAGCATTCAATCTGTCAAAGGTGAAGGCTGCGTCAATCACATATTACTGTCCACCAGTAGATGTCTGGATACTTTTGATTGTATACTGTATGCTGTACTACTTTAGATCATTCCGATTAATATCTTTTTTTTACTGTAATATTTGGACTAAAATTGGGCTAAGTACATGATATTAGCATTTCCACTTGGCTGTATGCATATGTATGTCTTTTATTGTCTCACTCTTTCCTATCATTTATCCCATACTGCGGGGCTACTGTTTTCATGATACGGCAGTCCGCCCCTGGTAGCTGCGTGGTCAGTGCGACAGAATGTCAATCCTGAGGGCCCGGGTTCAATACCCAGCTGGGTAGGAGATTTTCTCCGCTCAGGGGCTGGGCATTGTGCTGTTCTAATCATCATCATTTCATCCCCATCGACGCGCGAGTCGCCGAAGTGGCGTCAAATCGAAAGACTTGCACTTGGCAAATGGTCTACCTGACGAGAGGTCTTAATCACATGACATTCATTCATGATACGGCAGAGATAAATTATTTTTAATTTGTTGCTGGATAACCTACCTGTCACTACAGTAGTTTCTAAACCAAGGGAGGGAAGTTGTGTGCCACATATCCTATTATAACTGTTTGGTTGTTAAATTTTCTGAGAGAGATCCAGGTCCATCCCAGCATTGACCTAAATGACAGTGGAAAACCAGTGAGAACTATATGCAGGCTGGCTGGTGTAGTAGACCAAGGGTTGTTATTCTGCTGTCTTAGTTCAATACAGGTGTGGTGACCTCCCTGGTGTGTGTCAAAGTATGTGAACAGGTTAGCATGATTTTTAGAGTAATATTATACTTCAGTTACTTTTTAACTTTCCCTGTGACTTAGGCACACTTACCTCATAAAAGATTTTAGTACAGGCACTACAGATTTAGTTGACATGTGCCCAAACTAAAACAGTATTGCCAACATTGAGTCCGGAGTGCATGTCAAAACTAATTTCATTGGATGTGACTCTACATTTTATCAGAATGGGATTATTGGAGTTTAGACATTATAAGCACGGTACAATATTAATTAGACACAGATTTTAGTTGCAATACATACCGAGGTCAGCACGGCGATGAAGAGTGTGGCATTCCTAAGCGAGATGCAGCAGCAGCACTTGCGGAATCGGCCCATGGACGTGTAACATCAATCTGGCACAAGGGAAACTTATTAAGCCCCAGGTCTACTTTTTTAAAATACAAATCAAAAACCGAGGCCATCTACATACAACAAATCTTTAGAGTCAAAGTTGTACAGCACCAGAGAAAGCAAAACTGAGTATTTTGATGTATAGAACTAATTGTCAGAAATGAAAGTTTCAACCTGAGTAAGAGGTCCTGAATGAGGAATATGTGTGAGACATGTTTCTAAATTGGTGGTGTATGATAAACAAATGCTTGCCACATTGATGTTGAGGGCACTACCTTAAAAAAATAAAATAACAGGACAATACCCATCTACCTGAGATGAATATATGCTATCAGAGCTAATTATCAAGCCACCTACTGGTAGAAATTAATGTGGTATGTGTCCACTCTGTGCCTTTCAGTCATCAAGGTACACTTTCAATGAGGTGTAATGTCTGTGGAGGAATGGCAGGTCACTCTTCCTCAAGAGCCAAAACCAGAGAAGGTGGTGAGTGATGTTCAGTGTTGTATTCTGGGCAAAGCCAATATTCTAATTCAGCCTGAGGTACTCCACATGGGTTCAGGTCAGGACTGTTGGAAGCTCAGGCTATTTGAGGAATGCGAATGTCCGCCAACTATTGCCTCATGCAAACTGCTTTATGACAGGGTAATGTCATGCTGATATAAACAATCATTATCTCTGAACTGCTCCTCTACTGTATGAAGTACACAATGCTGTAAAATGTGTCCAAATCCTTCCACACAGGAAGTTTTCTTAATTATAATGCCACAAAAACAACCTAACTACAGAAAATACCCCCATATCATAATGTAAAGGTCTAGGTCACAGCCAATGCGACTGCTGTATTTTGAGTGTTATAGCTATGGTCAATGTCTTGCGGACAGATACACCCTTCATAGAGCATACACTTCTGCTTCGGCCTCTTTCTGCAGGTCAATGATCTGGGACATGAGGAAGCTTCTGCAGTTTGGCACACTGCCACCTCATAACAAACAGACAGTGGTCACCTACCCTGTTCCTGACCTTCTTTCAGTGACATACAAAGGCTGCCCTTCGACATGATCAGGGCCAAGCAGCTGCATTTACACTCTGGTCCAGCTGAGTGCATAATGACTGGCACGGTGAGCCTGTGTTAAGGTGTCGTTATCACTATGAGAGCTACCAAATCAGCAACGAAGCCACCACTGACTCTGCCGTGCTGTGAACCACAGTCCTCTACCTAAGTGAGCATGTCCTGGTAGCCAGCACTCTGAAACCAACTGTATGGGCTGTTAACCATCGTAGGGGTCCACCAGCTGCCCACTACTACTCTCCAGACAATGGTTCAGAGCTCAATTCTGGGCACCACTGTCACCTACCACACTGCGACCTACCACGACGCCCTCGATACCGCGAGCTGTGTCACGCTACAGCAGAGCCACGTGTTGTGGTTGCCACTGTCAATTAAGCCCAGCAAAAAGCAGGTGATTTCTCAAACTGGGGAACAATCAAGAATGGGGTGCCGCAAGGTTCGGTCTTGGGTCCTCTGCTGTTCTTAATATACATTAATGGCTTGCCATTCTATATCCACGAAGATGCAAAGCTGGTAATTTTGCCGATGATACAAGTATAGCTATCACACGCGACAGACAAGAATTAACTGGTGAAATTGTAAATGATGTTTTTCAGAAAATCATTAAGTGGTTCTCTGAAAATGAGCTCTTATTAAACTTTGACAAAACACAGTATATACAGTTCCACACAGTAAATGGAATGACACCATTAATAAATATAGACTTCGATCAGAAATCGGTAGTTAAGGTAGAATATTCAAAATTTCTAGGTGTATGCATTGATGAGGGATTGAACTGGAAAAAACACACTGAGGACCTGCTGAAACGTTTGAGTTCAGCTACATATGCTATTAGGCTCATTGCAAATTTTGGTGATATACATTTGAGTAAATTAGCTTACCACGCCTATTTTCATTCTTTGCTTTCGTATGGCATCATATTCTGGGGTAACTCATCATTGAGTAAAAGAGTGTTCATTGCACAAAAGCGTGTAAGTAGAATAATTGCTGGAGCTCATCCAAGATCTTTCTGCAGACCCTTATTTAAAGAGCTAGAAATCTTCACTATAGCCTCACAATATATATATTCACTTATGAAATTTGTTATTAACAATCCGAATGAATTCAAAAGTAATAGCAATGTACATGGCTACAACACTAGGAGAAAGGATGACCTTCACTACTCAAGGTTAAATCTAACTTTGGCTCAGAAGGGGTAAATTATGCTGCCACAAAAGTCTTTGGTCACTTATCTCATAGCATCAAAAGTCTGACAGAGAGCCATATAGCATTTAAATGGAAATTAAAAGAATTTCTTAATGGCAACTCCTTCTACTCATTAGATGAATTTTTGGATATAGTAAGTGGGTAATTTCCCAACCCCCACAAAATAAATAAATAAATAAATAAATAAATAAAAAATAAAAAAATATAAATATTGAGTGTCATGTAATATTTTGTCTAACGTAATATCTTGTATAGACACCTTTTATTAAACTGACACGTTCCACATCATTACAAAGTGTCATATTCATGATCTATGGAACAAGTACTAATCTAATCTAATCTAATCTAAGCATGCTGACTATGCCAGAGCAGCACACTGCCTCCTGGGCAGTGTGTGACCACCACATCCTGTGCCTTTCGTGCCTGCTGCTACAATGATGGAATACTAGAGTGGTGTAATGATTCTGGTAAATTTCCATGAAAGAATGGAACCTTTATGTTGTGCATTCATGGTTAGTAACTTTTTTCATTCCAAGGACCATAAAAAGAATTTAAAAAATGTACAGTGTACATTTCATTGCTAACAGCTGCCTCAATTGGTCACTGTGTCGACTGTGATTAAAATGGAGAAAATAGAGTTTTGTGCTGTTATCAAACATTTGCATTTGAAGGGTTGGACTGTCACACAAATCGAAACAGTAATGGATGAAGTCACATGGACTCTGCACCATCACTAATGACTGTTTATTTTTGGGTTAATGTATTTGTACGTGGTTGGAAGATCACCAAAAATGAGACATGCTCTGGCCATCCAACTGAGGACACCACTGAGGAAACCACTGACAAAATCCATGATACAGTAAAGCAAATCAACTGAATAAAAATTCGTGAGTTTTCTCAGATTGTAGGCATCTCAACTGAGTGACTGCATAATATCCTGCACGGAGAACTGGCTATGAAGAAACTGCGTGTGAGATAGGTGACGCTATTGTTCACAGGCAGACGGAAGCATATCAAGCACAAAATTTCAACACAATGTCTGGCAATGTTTAATCACAATCCAAAAGACCTTTTGCACTGATTTGTGACTGTTAATGAAACCTGGACCAATCATTACACACCAGAGTCAGAATGGCAGTCAAAACAAAAGGCTAGTGAAAATGCACTGAAGAAGGCATTGTATGAATTATATGAACACGTCACATCTGTTCTTTTGGACATAGCAGTGATCCCTTCCATTTACATACAGGGACCACTGTGTCACTTGGTAAGGTGATGGACACAATTTTTTGCATTTTACAAGGAATAATCCTTATAGATTATTTGGAAAAAGGCAGAAGCATAAGTGGACTCTATTATGGTTCATTGTTGGATCGTTTGAAACCTGCGTTGTCTGAAAAAAAGATCAAGGTTGGGAAGCAAAAAAGTGCTCTTCCATCAGGATAATGCACTATCTGACACAGCAGTGATAACAATGGCGAAGTGCATGAATGAGGGTTTGAATTGGTTCTTCACCCACCCTATTCACCACACTTACACTCAGCTTCCTTATTTCTGTTTCCTTACTTGAAAGTTTGGCTTGCTGGGAAGAAATTGTCATCAAATGAGGGAGTGATAGTTGCAGTCAACGAGTATTTGCACAGTTTGACAATTTAATTTATCAATGCGATGAAAAAGCTTGATGATTGCTGGATCAAGTTTACATCCCTCAAAAGAGATTATACTAATAAGTAAGATGATTTTCCTATGAAACAAAGATTTTGTTTCGTGCTTTTTTTTCCAGAAATATCAAACAATCCTCATTCTGAAACTTCCTGGCTGATAAAAACTGTGTGCCGGACCGAGACTCAAACTCGGGATCCTTGCATTTCACAGGCAAGTGTTCTACTATCTGAGCTACCCAAGCATGACTCACGTTCTGCCCTCATAGCTTTACATCTGCCAGTACCTTATCTATTACCTTCCAGACTTCACAGAAGCTCTCCTGTGAACCTTGCAGAATTAGCACTCCTGGAAGAAAGGATATTGCGGAGACGTGGCTTAGCCACAGCCTGGGGGATGTGTCCAGAATGAGTTTTTCACTCTGCAGTGGACTGTGCGCTGAGTTCGAGTCTTGGTTCGGAACACAGTTTTAATCTGTCAGGAAGTTTCATATCGGCGCACACTCCACTGCAGAGTGGAAATATCATTCTGAAAACATCCCCCAGCCTGTGGCTAAGCCATGTATCCGCAATACCTTTCTTTCAGGAGTGCTAGTTCTGTAAGGTTCACAGGTGAGCTTCTGTAAAGTTTGGAAGGTAGGAGACAAGGTACTGGCAGATGTAAAGCTGTGAGAACAGGGAGTGAGTCATGCTTGGGTAGCTCAGATGGTAGAGCATTTGCCCGTGAAAGGCAAAGGTCCCGAGTTTGAGTCTCGGTCCGGCACACAGTTTTGATCTGCCGGGAAGTTTCATATCAGTGCACACTCCACTGCAGAGTGAAAATCTCATTCTGGAAACCCTCACACTATGTGAGAATGCCAGGCTGTGTAAGGGAAGAGGAGGCACTCTGAAGACATTCTAAGCTGAATAAATAAAGAACTGTTTTATGATCACCTCTGGTTTTTCTGCAGCTTCCCCACACATCAGTCCTGTCTGTGAAACCACATACAAACCACACATTGCCACAAGAAGACTTGAGGGCATCCTGGCAAGCAAGAATTGTTTGAACTCCACTCTTGTTCTTCTGTTGCTTCTCAGCATCACTACATTAATACTACTTCCTTACTTGGAGCTACACATGGTACCAGGTATTCGTCAAAACCAAACTCTTCTATCGGACTGCCAGAGGGTATGGCATGATTCATCATTCCAAATCACTCATTTCCAGTCACCCACTATCTAGCACCATTGCTCTTTAGATCTCCTCAAGTGTAAATTAGTGTTGACTACAGAAATGTGTGGCTTATGAGCTACCCAACCATTGTACCCCATTATTTTTCACTTACTATGCACATTCATTGTGCTAGCTGCATCAGCTGATTTCGTGAGATGGAAATGTGACATCCAATGACTATAGCTGAGTTGGTATAAGCTGATCCCTGACAGTTGCAGTGGACAGAGCATGGCAGATTTGTGTGGCTACCTCAACCAATTACATAATGTGATTTTTAAAACACCTCTATGGCAATGCCTTAATGGCTCAGTGTTATCACTGCTCAGTATGTGGCTACTTTTTTTGCCTGCAGCCATTATCAATTCACAGTTGAAAGCTGGCATTGCGAGCTGTCAACGTTCTTCTTACACCATCTCAACTATGCTCTCCTGGCAGTATCATTTTTGTGTCACTGCTTCCCTGCTGGCAACACCATAAAGCCCTTATCTCTTTTTACTGGAGGGTTCACCTCTCATGATATTTAGTGGCCAATTCCACATTACATACTTTTGAGCAGGTAGCACACATATTAGCATCTGTAGATAGAGCCTGCTTTCTCTGAGCAACCCATACCCCCTTTCCACCTGAGAATTCATTCAGGACAGTTGTGAACAGTTTTATGCCTCTTGTTTTCCACTAGAGGATGTGGTTTCAACACAATGGTACATCACCTCCCTCGATATTAATTTCTGTGGGCATCAGAACAAGAGATATCTTCATATCACTGCCAAATTTTTCATGACAGATTTGCTGTACGACCTGTCAAGGGGCTATAGTTGCATTCATTCTACTTAAAAATCTTAGCCTTCAACTATAGTCAACATTGTCCTTGTCAGGTTACTATGTGTGGTTAATTACTTACCCATTGCATATAGCTTATATCATGGACTGTTATATAGGGTGTCACAGAAGGAATGATCAATATTCAGTTATATGACAGTAAGGATCATTTGAAGTAAAAACCTTTGTATCTACATATGCCCTATTCTAAATGGTTTCAGAGACAGGACACACTGAATGTACATTGTCATTTATTCTACATATTGTCATGTTTACACATGTACACAGTTAGTAAAGATTACAACATGTGTTTTATAAAGTATCAATTGAAAAATAGACGTTTTTAGCATGTTCACCTCTGAGCATTATTGTATACATCATATTTCAGGTGTTATATGATTTAAAATAAATGTTTGAATATCCCACCATCAACTTCAGTGCAGTTCTGCACTCTTGTGACAATATGTTATGTTGCTTGTCTGAGTGTGTCTGCACATTCACTAATGAGGTAAGACGCATCTGTGATGTGACCATGCAAATCATCTTGTGTTTTCATATTTCGTTTAAACTTCTCAGACTTCATCCAACCCCATAAACAAAAATCTAATGGCATAATAAGGTCTGGTGATCTTCATCACCAATTAACTGTGCTAGAGAGAAGTCAGAAAGGGAGTCTCACAGAGTTTCAATTTTGGGCCCACTCCTATTCATTATGAATGTGTTCCATCTCGGAAACCATTCAGAATAGGGCATATGTCCGTAGGAAATACTTTGCTTTGATTGAGCATTCCTGCCATACCCCCAAATATTGACCTTTCCTCGTATCTTACTCTGATAATTACAATTTTTGATAGAGGTGGATGCAACATTTGGAAAGGAGACTGTGGTGTAAGGAAAAGTAGAACAACCAAAGTAATGAGAATCACAAACATGAAGGTTCTGTAAATGTAATGCTGCAAGGAAAGTCCTTGCAACAACTGGTTTTTGGCAGAGATAAATGGATGCTGTCTGGAGGAAATATAAATAGAACATGTGAGGGCAAATGGGTTTTGGGAATTAAGAAAGATTCAGATGGTCTTTTATGAACCTGAAACATTCAACATGGGAGGAGGAAACAAAATCACTCTTTATAGGTTGAGAGGGTATGTGACAGGACTGATGGCCTTTGTAGTCTGGTCCCTTCAACCCTCACAAACCAACCAACCAGGATTTGTGACATTTCAGTGATTACAAAATGGAGTCAAATTTGCAAATAACTTGGCAGTATGATCCTAATTATCAGGTCCCACATATGTTTTATAGGGACAGATCTGGGAATTCTGCTGGCCATACAAGTCCCTCAGCATCATGTGGACAGCTCATAGAAACAAGTGTCATGTATGGATGAGCAATGTCCCCTTCATCTGCCACAGTTAATACACAGGGATGCAGCATGCCCATGACTTACTGCTATGCTGTCAGAGTTCCCTCAGTACCAGCTGCAGGTATGTGGTATTAACAGGTAATCACGCTGTAACAGCGTGCGTTCTCAGAAATTATAAGTTCACAAAAGTACATATATCACATTGGAACAACCGAAATAAAATGTTCAAATGTACCTACGTTCTGTATTTTAATTTAAAAAAACCTACCTGTTACCAACTGTTTGTCGAAAATTGTGAGCCATATGTTTGTGACTAGCAGCGCCATCTATCACAAAGTGAAAAAAGTGGTCCAACTAAAACATTCATATTTCTTTACGTACTACATGAATACGTAATAAAAAATGGGGGTTCCTATTTCAAACGACACAGTTGAAATCTGTTTGACCTAAGGCAGCGCCATTTAGCGGGCCAACCATAGTGCCATCTGGTTTCCCCCTTCAAGCTAGACGAGTTTCGTTTTTTCGTTTGATGCTTATTTCGTGAGATATTTGGCCTGGTCACTATCAATGGACCACCATGTATACATCTCCAACTTGAGATGGTGTAACTTCTGCGTTACGACATTTGTGATGTCACAGCAGTCGCGCTACGTCGCATACGCAGCAGCAACGCCCTCAAACGGAAAATTTTTGATCGCTTCATTGAAAACATTGCATAAGTTGACTGAAAACACACACATCAAAAAAAGTTTTGCATTAATTCGCTTTCGAGAGTTCTGGAACCTGTACAGAAAATTGGAATAGAGATCAACATAAACATCATTTCCGTCCTTTTTATTGCTCATGAGAACCACACATAGCATGTTGTACCGCCATACAGCGAGACCTTCAGAGGTGGTGGTCCAGACTGCTGTACACACAGGTACCTCTAATACCCAGTAGCACGTCCTCTTGCATTAATGCATGCCTGTATTCGTCGTGGCATACTATCCACCAGTTCATTAAGGCACTGTTGGTCCAGATTGTCCCACTTCTCAACGGCGATTTGGCGTAGATCCCTCGGTTGGTGGGTCACCTCGTCCATAATCAGCCCTTTTCAATCTATCCCAGGCATGTTCGATAGGGTTCATGTCTGGAGAACATGCTGGCCACTCTAGATGACCGATGTTGTTATCCTGAAGGAAGGCATTCACAAGATGTGCACGACGGGGCCGCGAATTGTCCTCCATGAATACGAATGCCTCGCCAATATGCTCCGAGTGTCGTTGCACTATCGGTCGGAGGATGGCAATCATGTATCGTACAGCCATTACAGAGCCTTCCATGACCACCAGCGGTGTACGCGGCCCCACATAATGCCACCCCGAAACAGCAGGGAACCTCCATCTCGCTGCACTCGCTCAATAGTGAGTCTAAGGCGTTCAGCCTGACCGGGTTGCCTCCAAACACGTCCGCGACGATTGTGTGGTTGAAGGCATATGCGACACTTATCGGTGAAGAGAACGTGATGCCAATCCTGAGCGGTCCATTCGGCATGTTGCTGCGCCCATCTGTACCGTGCTGCATGGTGTCATGGTTGCAAAGAAGGACCTCGCCATGGACGTCGGGAGTGAAGTTGCGCATCACGCAGCCTATTGCGCACAGTTTGAGTTGTTTAACATGTCGTGCTGTGGCTGCACGAAAAACATTATTCAACATGGTGGCGTTGGTGTCAGGGTTCCTCCGAGCCGCCGGCCGCTGTGACCGAGCGGTTCTAGGCGCTTCAGTCCAGAACCGCGCTGCTGCTACAGTCGCAGGTTCGAATCCTGCCTCGGGCAAGGATGTGTGTGATGTCCTTAGGTTAGTTAGGTTTAAGTAGTTCTAAGTCTAGGGGACTGATGACCTCAGATGTTAAGTCCCATAGTACTTAGAGCCATTTGAACCATTTTTTTCTCCGAGCCATAATCGGTAGGTAGCGGTCATCCACTGCAGTAGTGGCCTTTGTGCGGCCTGAGCGAGGCATGTCATCGACAGTTCCTGTCTCTCTGTACGTCCTCCATGTGCGAACAACATCTGTTCAGTTCACTCCGAGATGCCTGACACTTCCCTTGTTGAGAGCCCTTCCTTGCACAAAGGAGCCATAATCGGTAGGTAGCGGTCATCCACTGCAGTAGTAGCCTTTGTGCGGCCTGAGCGAGGCATGTCATCAACAGTTCCTGTCTCTCTATACCTCCTCCACGTGCGAACAACATCTGTTCAGTTCACTCCGAGATGCCTGACACTTCCCTTGTTGAGAGCCCTTCCTTGCACAAAGGAAGAATGCCGACGTGATCGAACTGCGGTACTGACCGTCTAGGCATGGTTGAACTACAGACAACACGAGCTGTGTACCTCCTTCCTGGTGGAATGATTGGAACTGATCGACTGTTGGACCCCCTCCGTCTAATAGGCGCTGCTCGTGCATGGTTGTTTACATCTTTGGGCGGGCTTAGTGACGTCTCTGAACAGTCAAAGCGACTGTGTCTGTGATACAGTATCCACAGTCAATGACTATCTTCAGGAGTTCTGGGAACCGGGGTGATGCAAAACTTTTTTTGATGTTTGTATTATTCTCGGATACATCAGTGGACGATAGTCATATCTGATTTCAATACTTGTTCCACAAGTGAACGTAATTAACCTCCATCTCTATGCACAAGGGTCATCCTGACCCACATATTTACTATAAGAGTGTCCGCAGCTTGTGGTCTTGCGGTAGCGTTCTCGCTTCCGGCGCACGGGTTCGATTCCCAGCGGGGTCAGGGATTTTCTCTGCCTCGTGATGACTAGGTGTTGTGTGTTTTTCATCATCATTGACTCGCAAGTCGCCGAAATGGCGTCAACTAAAAAGGACTTGCAATACGGCTGCCGAACTTCCTCGCATGGGGCCTCCCGGACAATAATGTCATACGATCATTTTATTTCATTTCACTATAAGAGTATCTCTAATCAATAAGAGAGTTTATAGTTTTTAAGAGTATAAAAATAAAACGACGGCAGGGGAATGTAAACGAATGAAATCAGGTGGTGTTGATGGAGGTACGAGCAGATTAGAAAAATTAGACACTAAAAGCAGTAGATGAGTTTTACACTCTAAGAAAAAAAAAACGACATAGTTTGAAGAAATTATCCGAATGAGACAGAAATTCGTAGAAATGTTGCAGACAAACAAATGATTACGATTTGAAGGAATTCGATGATTTATTCAAGAGTAAGAGCGTCACAAATTGAGGAAGGCAGTAACGTGTTAGTCCACATCTGGACCTTATGCAAGCAGTTATTCGGTTTGGCATTGATTGTTACGAGTTGTTGGGTGTCCTCCTGAGGGGTAACGTGCCAAATCCTGTCCAATTGTCGAGTTAGATGGTCAAGATTCCGAGATGGTTGGAAGGTCCTGCCCCTAACGCTTCAAACGTTCTCAACTGGGGAGAGGTCCAGCCACCTGTATGGCCGAGCACGAAGACAATCAGTAGAAATTCTTGCTGTATGCGGACGGGCATTGTCTTGCTGAAATGTAAGCCCAGGACGGTGTCCTATGAAGGCCAACAAAACGGCGTGTAGAATATTGTCGGCGTAACGCTGTGCTGTAAGGGTACCGCGGATGTCTTTTCTGGAGACTGGAAATCTACTCTGTAGGAATCAGCACGGGTTTCGAAAAAGACGACCGTGTGAAACCCAGCTTGCGCTATTCATCCACGAGACTCTGAGGGCCATAGACACGGGTTCCCAGGTAGATGCCGTGTTTCTCGACTTCCGCAAGGCGTTCGATACAGTTCCCCACAGTCGTTTAATGAACAAAGTAAGAGCATATGGACTATCAGATCAATTGTATGATTGGACTGAAGAGTTCCTAGATAACAGAACGCAGCATGTCATTCTCAATGGAGAGAAGTCTTCCGAAGTAAGAGGTGTGCCGCAGGGGATTGTCGTAGGACCGTTGCTATTCATAATATACATAAATGACTTTGTGGATGACATCGGAAGTTCACTGAGGCTTTTTGCGGATGATGCTGTGGTATATCGAGAGGTTATAACAATGGAAAATTGTACTGAAATGCAGGAGGATCTGCAGCGAATTTATGCATAGTGCAGGGAATGGCAATTGAATCTCAATGTAGACAAGTATAATGTGCTGCGAATACATAGAAAGAAAGATCCCTTATTATTTAGCTGCAGTATAGCAGGTCAGCAACTGGAACCAGTTAATTCCATTAATTATCTGGGAGTACGCATTAGGAGTGATTTAAAATGGAATGATGATATAAAGTTGATCGTCGGTAAAGCAGATGCCAGAGCGAGATTAATTGGAAGAATCCTAAGGTAACGCAATTCGAAAGCAAAGGAAGTAGGTTACAGTACGCTTGTTCGCCCACTGCTTGAATACTGCTCAGCAGTGTGGGATATGTACCAGATAGGGTTGGTAGAAGAGAGAGAGAAGATCCAACGGAGAGCAGCACGCTTCGTTACAGGATCATTTAGTAATGGCGAGAGCGTTACGGGGATGATACACTCCGGGAAATGGAAAAAAGAACACATTGACACCGGTGTGTCAGACCCACCATACTTGCTCCGGACACTGCGAGAGGGCTGTACAAGCAATGATCACACGCACGGCACAGCGGACACACCAGGAACCACGGTGTTGGCCGTCGAATGGCGCTAGCTGCGCAGCATTTGTGCACCGCCGCCGTCAGTGTCAGCCAGTTTGCCGTGGCATACGGAGCTCCATCGCAGTCTTTAACACTGGTAGCATGCCACGACAGCGTGGACGTGAACCGTATGTGCAGTTGACGGACTTTGAGCGAGGGCGTATAGTGGGCATGCGGGAGGCCGGGTGGACGTACCGCCGAATTGCTCAACACGTGGGGCGTGAGGTCTCCACAGTACATCGATGTTGTCGCCAGTGGTCGGCGGAAGGTGCACGTGCCCGTCGACCTGGGACCGGACCGCAGCGACGCACGGATGCACGCCAAGACCGTAGGGTCCTACGCAGTGCCGTAGGGGACCACACCGCCACTTCCCAGCAAATTAGGGACACTGTTGCTCCTGGGGTATCGGCGAGGACCATTCGCAACCGTCTCCATGAAGCTGGGCTACGGTCCCGCACACCGTTAGGCCGTCTTCCGCTCACGCCCCAACATCGTACAGCCCGCCTCCAGTGGTGTCGCGACAGGCGTGAATGGAGGGACGAATGGAGACGTGTCGTCTTCAGCGATGAGAGTCGCTTCTGCCTTGGTGCCAATGATGGTCGTATGCGTGTTTGGCGCCGTGCAGGTGAGCGCCACAATCAGGACTGCATACGACCGAGGCACACAGGGCCAACACCCGGCATCATGGTGTGGGGAGCGATCTCCTACACTGGCCGTACACCACTGGTGATCGTCGAGGGGACACTGAATAGTGCACGGTACATCCAAACCGTCATCGAACCCATCGTTCTACCATTCCTAGACCGGCAAGGGAACTTGCTGTTCCAACAGGACAATGCACGTCCGCATGTATCCTGTGCCACCCAACGTGCTCTAGAAGGTGTAAGTCAACTACCCTGGCCAGCAAGATCTTCGGATCTGTCCCCCATTGAGCATGTTTGGGACTGGATGAAGCGTCGTCTCACGCGGTCTGCACGTCCAGCACGAACGCTGGTCCAACTGAGGCGCCAGGTGGAAATGGCATGGCAAGCCGTTCCACAGGACTACATCCAGCATCTCTACGATCGTCTCCATGGGAGAATAACAGCCTGCATTGCTGCGAAAGGTGGATATACACTATACTAGTGCCGACATTGTGCATGCTCTGTTGCCTGTGTCTATGTGCCTGTGGTTCTGTCAGTGTGATCATGTGATGTATCTGACCCCAGGAATGTGTCAATAAAGTTTCCCCTTCCTGGGACAATGAATTCACGGTGTTCTTATTTCAATTTCCAGGAGTGTAGATAAACTCCAGTGGAAGACTCTGCAGGAGAGACGCTCAGTAGCTCGGTACGGGTTTTTGTTGAAGTTTCGAGAACATACCTTCACCGAGGAGTCAAGCAGTATATTGCTCCCTCCTACGTATATCTCGCGAAGAGAACGTGAGGATAAACAGATTAGAACCCACACAGAGGCATATCAACAATCCTTCTTTTCACGAACAATACGAGACTGGAATAGAAGGGAGAACCGATAGAGGTACTCAAGGTACCCTCCGCCACACACCGTCAGGTGGCTTGCGGAGTATGGATGTAGACGTAGATCTAAATCACAACCAAAGGGGTCATGCTATGAAAACAAATGGCACCCCTGACCACCACTCGTTGTCGTCTGGCAGTATGGCGGGCAACAGTCCCCGCTGTCCGAGGCGACTCCTGACACGTCTTCGGCCTAGAATCTCACTGACTGGAGCAGAATTGTTTTCAGTGTTGAGTCCCGCTTCGAACTCAGCCCCGACGCCCAGCGAAGACGTGTCTGGAGACGCCCCGTACAGTGGTGGGATTCCAACTTGCCTGTCAGCCGTCACACGGCCTGGCAACCAGGAGTGATTGTCTGGTGTCATTTCATTTTATAGTAGGACTTCTTTGATTGTCATCCACGGCAGCCTCACAGCACAGCTGTACGTCGAAGATATTGTACAGGGTGTCCGAAAAGTCTTTCCCTGATTACTGCTAGAAGTAAGATACAAATATGAAACTCGTGTCGAATTGTTTACAACTATCAAAGTTTTTTTTCTGTTTTAGGTTCGCAGTACGTAAGTAGTGGATGAGGTGCAGTACCCAAGAAGCCATGTTAACCAATCAGGAGAAGGCACAGTGTGTCCTGTGGAACCATGAGACACCATCACCAACCACAGTGCAGAGACACTTCCAGACAACATTTGGAAGGAATCCACCTAATGTCAAGAGCATTAAAGCCTGGTTTGAGAAGTTCAAGAACACAGGATCGGTTGCTGACCTTCCGAGGTCTGGTCAACCAAGAACCTCAGCAGACAGGGTGGAAGCTGTAAGGTAGTCTTTTCTGCGAAGTCCGAAGAAATCGGTGATCAGGGCCTCACGTGAATTACAGATGCCAAAAAGCTCTCTCCATGACATTTTGCACAAACGTTTATTGTTTCGTGCAGTCCGCAGCTCATGGTCTTGCAGTAGCGTTCTCGCTTCCCGCACACAGGGTCCCCGGTTCGATTCCCGGCGGGGTCAGGGATTTTCTCTGCCTCGAGATGACTGGGTGTTGTATGGTTTTCATCATCATTTCATCATCATTGACTCGCAAGTTGCCGAAGTGGCGTCAGCTAAAAAGGACTTGCATTACGGCGGCCGAAGAATCCCGCATATGGTCTCCTGGCCAACAATGCCATACGATCATTTCATTTCATTGTTTCGTGCATACAAAGTGCAAATCGTTCAGGCCTTGTTGCCCAATGGCAGTACACGTCGATATGACTTTGCGGTCGAAATGCTATCACGTATCAAGGACGATGATGATTATCTCACACGAATTGCCTTTTTCGACGAAGCGACCTTTTTTGTCGTGGAGTAGTGAATCGCCATAATGTGCGCATTTGGGGTTCACAGCCTCTTGGCGAGGTCATGGAGTGCACCAGAGGCAGTCCAGAGGTGAATGTTTGGTGCGCTCTATTTCACGATCGAATTATTGGGCCATTCTTCTTCGCTGAGGCTACCATCACATCTGCAGTGTATCTGGACATGTTGCAACTGTATGCTGTTCCTCAGCTGCTTCAGTGTCACCCCGATGTCTTGTTTCAGCAAGACGGTGCACCCCCTCATTTGGGTTTGGACGTCCGTGCCTATCTCGGTATGACCTTACCTGAGCGATGGATTGGTCGTGATAGGCCAACGGTTTGGCCTCCACGCTCTTCTGACATAACCCCATTAGACTTCTGTTTATGGGGTTATGTCAAGGACAAGGTCTACCGAACACCAGATCTTGAAACCCTGCGGCAACGGATAACCACAGTCGTTGAATCGATCCCTCCAGTGATGTTGGCTAATGAGTGGACGGAAACTGAATATCGCCTAGTTGTGCTACTTGCTACCAAGGGTGCTCATGTGGAAGTTTACTGATGTGTCAAAAAAACTTTGATAGTTTGTTAACAATTAGACACCAGTTTCATATTTGTATCTTACTTCTAGCCTGAGTTATCAATTTATGTAATCAGGGAAAGACTTTTCGGACACCCTCCTTCACAGCAAGCAATCCTGGGCTTACATTTCAGCAAGGTAATTCCCGCCTACACAGCTCGTCTTCGTGCCTGCCATACCCTACGTTGGCCAGCTAGATCGCCAGATCTCTCTCCATCGAGAACGTATGGAGGGAGCATTATGGGCGGGGTCCTCCAATGATCTCGGTATTTTGGCGATCTAACGCAACAACTGGACAGAATTTGGCACTATATCCCTCAGAAAGACATCAAACAACTCTATCAACCAAATGACTACTTGCATAAGGGCCAGAGGTGGACCAACGCATTATTGACTTTCTCGATTTGTGAAGCTCCTTCTCTTGAATAAATTGCCCAATTTTTCTAAAATTGCAAACATTCGTTTTTGTGCCCATGTATATCAGATTTATCGATTTCTGTCCCATTCCGATAATTTCTTTGTGGTGCGTCCTTTTCTTTCTCTTAGAGTTATTTCATTCATCAAAGTTGACGATGTTTCGGAGTCATACCGAAAAAATTAAACGAAATCTGCTGTCAAACGCGAGGACGTTGCTGGAGTTTGTTACACCGGAAAGCTCCGAGCGTTTGCATCCTCCATTATTACTTCAGTAAATTAATCGCTGACTGTCAAAAGCTGCTACTGTGAATATATTGATGATACGAGTTCGTCGTCTAGCGTAAGTCTTTAACAATGCGAGACTTCTTCGCATTCAGTGAGCTATGCCATCTTTTTGCTCTTTGCCTTCATAAGAACATATTAGCACATTGCTAGCCACCAGTAGATGTACTGCATATTGTGCTAAGATTTCCACTCAAGATCGAGAAGTTCATGTACACTACTGGCCATTAAAATTGCCACACCACGAAGACGACGTGCTACAGACGCGAAATTTAACCGACAGGTAGAAGAGGCTATGATATGCAAACGATTAGCTTTTCAGAGCACTCAGACAAGGTTGGCACCGGTGGCGACACCTACAACGTGCTGACATGAGGAAAGTTTCCAATCGATTTCTCATACACAAACAGCAGTTGACCGGCGTTGCCTGGTGAAACGTTGTTGTGATGCCTCGTGTAAGGAGGAGAAAAGCGTAACATCACGTTTCCGACTTTGATAAAGGTCGGATTGTAGCCTATCGCGATGGCGGCTTATCGTATCGCGACATTGCTGCTCGCGTTGGTCGAGATCCAATGACTGTTGGCAGAATATGGAATCGGTGGGTTCAGGAGGGTAACACGGAACGCCGTTCTGGATCCCAACGGCCTCGTATCACTAGCAGTCGAGATGACAGGCACCTTATCCGCATGGCTGTAACGGATCGTGCAGCCACGTCTCGATCGCTGAGTCAACAGAGTCAACAGATGGGGACGTTTGCAAGACAACAACCGTCTGCACGAACAGTTCGACGACGTTTGCAGTAGTATGGACTATCAGCTCTGAGACCATGGCTGCGGTTACCCTTGACGCTGCATCTCAGACAGGAGCGCCTGCGATGGTGTACTCAACGACGAACCTGGGTGCACGAATGGCAAAACGTCATTTTTTCGGATGAATCCAGGTTCTGTTTACAGCATCATGATGGTCGCATCGGTGTTCGGCGACATCGCGGTGAACGCACATTGGAAGAGTGTATTCGTCATCGCCGTACTGACGTATCACCCAGCGTGATGGTATGGGGTACCATTGGTTACACGTCTCGGTCACCTCTTGTTCACATTGACGGCAGTTTGAACAGTGGACGTTACATTTCAGATGTGTTACGACCCGTGGCTCTACTCTTAATTCGATCCCTGCGAAACCCTACATTTCAGCAGGATAATGCACGACCGCATGTTGCTGGTCCTGCACGGGCCTTTCAGGATACAGAAAATGTTCGACTGCTGCCCTGACCAGCACATTCTCCAGATCTCTCACCAATTGAAAACATCTGTTCAATGATGGCCGAGCAACTGGCTCGTCACAATACGCCAGTCACTACTCTTGATGAACTGTGGTATCGTGTTGAAGCTGCATGGGCTGCCGTACCTGTACACGCCATCCAGTCTCTGTTTGACACAATGCCCAGGCGTATCAAGGCCGTTATTACGGCCAGAGGTGGTTGTTCTGGGTACTGTTTTCTCAGGATCTATGCACCCAAACTGCGTGAAAATGTAATCACATGTCTGTTCTAGTATAATATATATGTCCAATGAATATCCGTTTATCATCTGCATTTCTTCTTGGTGTAGCTATTTTAATGGCCAGTAGTGTATTATGGCAATTTATGAGACGATCAGTTAAATAAAATCTAATTGCGCTGAACATGTATTTATAGCTGAATACCTTTGTTCACTAACTGTTGCTAGTCATTTTTGTTTGTTGAAGTCTTATCCTTGAAACAAGCATGCTGCAGCAGCACTCGCTACAATACGCATCTACGCTGTAGTCGCATCTACGCTGTAGTCGCACTCTAAGAAAAGCAAAGTGGTTGTCCCTTCTGTTACGGCGAAATAGAGCCAGGCATAGTAGTCAAGAGAGCCAGAATTAGGAACACTACAGACCAGGGGGCCCTTTCTGCCGAGACTCAGCCCGCGTCTGCCGAGGCCAAACCAGAGATAGGGCTATAACTAGAAAACGCGAATAGGATTTGCAGGCTACTAATCATCCCATCTCCATCGATCAGACTCAACGGCCTATACACCAAACAAAAAACCTGATTAACCCTCAGCGTTTCCAGACTATTTCCGAAATTTCGTCACAGCAAACAAAAAATTCCCCAGTTTTGGCAACTTTCCCCCAAATATCTTAAACCTACGCACTTCTCTAAACTATTGTGTTATCAGTCTTATAAGCTCGAAGAGGTGGAATTATGTATTCACGGTCGTAAAATTATCGTACATATCATAAAATTATATTAAATAAATTGGAATTTTCAATTTGAAAATAAAAATAATAGCCTGACCAAAAAATAAAAAATCATATCTAGTGGAGACTCATTTGCTTCCTTCATGTGTTTTTCATTGTTCTATTTATTTATCATTAGCGCAGCAAGTGTATCTCACTTTGCAACTCGACACCTCTATCAATTGCGCTACTGTGAACATACCGACCGAGTGGACTCGCATTCGGGAGGACGACGGTTCAGACCAGCATCCGTCCATCCTAATTTAGGTTTTCCATGATTTACCCAAATCGTTTAAGGGAAATGGTTCCTTCCAAAGGGCACGGCCGCTTTCCCTCTCCATCCTTCCCCAATCCGAGCTTGTGCTCCGTCTCTAATGACCTAGTTGTGGACGGGACGTTAAAACATTAATCTCCCCCTCCTCCTGTGAACATACAGACAAAATCCGTGCCTGTGGTTTTTACTTACAGGACATTAAACGCCTATCTGTCATTATCTTACATTTAATTGTAACAAACCATATCAGTACCAACGCGTTTTCGTAGGACATATAACATAAAACTTCTGAAATACAAGCTTCAACTCAAGCAACGAAATTCAATATGGTGTCTCCTCAGAACTCGATACGACTACGAAAGTCGTTAGACGTCACAAACGGTCGAAATCGGGCACGGTTACGACATAATGACAACACAGAAGTGTCATCGTGGTGGGCCTAGCATCTCCCAAAAATTGAAAAAAGTATCGATTGATGTGAAGAGAGGGTGACACCTAGTGAATATCTAGAAAAATAATTACGTGTTGTTTCAACTAAAATTAAGGTTCGGCAGGTAAAATACTCCAATGTTCCTGATCCCGAAATTTTCTTCTGCCCTAGGTTTCGCTTCCCCTGAAGTCGTTGTCCCCCTCCCCCCCCCCTCCCCCCCCCCCCCCCCCCCACTACCACCACCTAAAAATATTTATCCCCTAAACTGCGAAAAAAGATGCATTCTCAAGTCGCAGCGAAAGCTAACAGACTTGTCAGAACTACAATCACGCTGGCTGAGTCTTAATCACTGACCGAAACTCAACAGTCTCACTCCGACACACTCCAACTACTCATTGTCAACCCAACGAAATACCTCACGAGACCGAATCTTCTGACACAGAATGATGACGAAGACTTTCATATAGTGCGCTCCAGACGTAACTCCAGACGAAATTCCATGGAGTACAGTAAAATTTGGTCTCAATATCCAACCAAAATCTTGACTCCAAGGAAACAGCTAAATCTTTTCACACGGGACTAAAGCACTTCAACCCTCCCTACTCTGTGGCTGCATGTATTTCAGGAAGAATAACGCCAAAGTCACCAATTACCAAACTGATTTTGAAACTCAGCTCAAAAAGACGAGTGGCACCATCTACAGAGCGGAAACTATCATCAAATAGTTGCGTTCGTGGACCACAGTCAGAATGAAAATCACGTAGACCCTTCCTATGTGTCGTCACCACCACTGTCGATCATGGCCTCTCGAATAAGGAAATCTAAGAAGAACTAGCGGTGCAGGACTACCAATTAAAAAAGGCAGTGCGTATCTTTTCGCGAGTCACAAAAGACCCACCAAGAAAATGTGTGTTATTTCGGATCACAAGGAAAGAGTAGACAAGCTTCTTGCTCACCACTTCAGGATGCATTGCGTGCTACATAAAGCTGAACAATCCAACCCCCACCCGCACAACCTACACCATGCAGAAAATGCAGTGGCTTCCAGTACACTCCCGAAAACTGTTGCGACGTCCCCAAATGTGGAAAACGTAGCAGACCTCACCTGATCAGCTGCAAACTGTAAACACGAAAATGAAGCAATTGCAGTGGGACTCGCCTCGCTACCGATCCAAATTCCTATAAAGGCCGAAACAACACATCTCCACCGACGAGATAGAAAAAAGTCTTGTGTGTCGATGAACCCACTAGTCCCTCGGAGGGATGCTCCCAAACCGAAAATTTTCTGCATGCATCCACCACTGAACTCTTCTACATTCTCCTGGAGCAAAGATATCTCATAACGGAGACGATAAAAACAGTTTGTAGAAAGTTCCTAATGTAGAAATACACGCCTGGAACAACATTCACATCTACAACAAGCCGTCAGATTCATCAGCCCTCTCGTTACCTCCTAGCAAACTTGATAGTCCTTTCACATTCACACAGTGCCCGAACACTACACTGCAACTATTAAGCTTTGAGAATTTTAGATGGTTTCTGTGCTAAAAAGGAACTCCTAGAAAAATTAGTTTACGAATGAAACATCATATTAACGATAGCTGAGTGGCCAGCGCAATAGAATGTCAATCCTAAGGGCCCGGGTTCGATTCCCGGCTGGGTCGGAGATTTTTCTCCGCTCAGGGACTGGGTGATGTTTTGCCCTGATCATCATCATTTCATCCCCATCGACGTGCAAGTCGCCGACGTGACGTCAAATCGAAAGACTTGCACCCGGTGAACGGTCTACTCGACGGGAGGCCCTAGTCACACGACATTATTATTATTATTATTATTATTATTATGTCGGTACTGTTGAAGCCAAGTGTTTTGCAAAAATATAAGTCTTCTCGATTATGTTTGTCATAGACCTGACAAGTCCAAATCAGGAGGAGGAAGATGCTCACAAGGAGGGGTCGCCATTTTTCACACAAAACAAATGCCTGCTATACTAATTGATCTTCCAGGAGACCTGAGCATCCATCAAGCTATTGTCCTAAAAACCATAGGTAAATACAAGTAACCTATCTTCTTCACAGATATATATGTACTTTTCACCTCTAACAACCCTACCACAACAAAGGTCAAAAATTAATTATGATTGTGGTGTTGCTCACGCTGCTAAATACTGCATTTTCGGGTTTCCCACGCTGGTCTCGTTGTGAACTCATGGCTCAATCGTCGAAAATCTAGGTGGTGATGATTCCAAGCTCGGATGCAAAGAGGCCTAGATGTTATTCTGCGATATTCAAAACTTTTATAGATGTGTTTCACAAACCATTCTTGAAGATTAAACTTTTGCAAGTTAGCACAATGGTGATGTAAAAAAAGTAATCAGCTCTCCGAATTGAAGTTACACTTCTTTTTTACTACTTTTGTTGCAATATCACGTAACTCACAAAATAAAACATACTTCAAAAATATCATCCTCACTGTTAAAGTTCACATTTCATAAACTGACTACAATTAGCGGCTTTTCAACATGACGACCAAGACTTGACTTTCTAATAATCGCTTACGCGCCCAAAAATCAGAGTTACAAGCACGTCAAAGATCATATGACAAAAGAAAGAATTCACATAAGAATAATATAATTGCAATATAAACATATCGACATATCAAAGTACCTCTACATTAATGAAATCAAATCTGAATGTTGTCTCAGAAAAAATTTTAACTACTTTACAGAGACACGGTAGAATATTGTTGGTATCGAGAGGTTGAGGTGAGGTGCCGTAATGGTTACGTAATTCGAGTACCATTACACACTGAGTATTTACATTTTCTCACTTGGCCCAGCTATCATCACAGGAAACCTAAACACCAGATCCACTGGTTTTCGCGATAAAACTAACAACAAAATCGGCGAACTTCTCGTCGCAACTGTAAATGAGAACTCGATCCATCTGGAAAACAACCTACCTGTTGTCTTCAACCACACTGGAACATCCGTCCATGGTCACAGTCGCACTCCGCGAACAGCTAGTCTCTGCAGCGAGTTGGAAGTATGGTGACAGTATTTCCAGCGATCAACAGCCTGTCATCAAACGAGCAAGAACAACGGTTGCTCCCCTCGTCAAAAACGATGATAACGAAAGGAAAACTTCCATTGATTCTAAAAACCTGAATGTTCAAAACTCCAGAACAGAGTTCTTAAACAAAAAGCTCAACGCAGCAGCTACTGTACAGGACCATGACAAGTGTAACTAGCTACTTGTTCAAGCGCTACAATCTGCCATCATTGACGGTGTTCCTAAGAAAACCACTTCCTACACACATCCTCCACTTAGTCAAAGAAAAAAATAAAATAATACGGACAAATCAAGAAACAACCTAAGGAGGCGGCTTAAACGGAATGGAACCATCTCAATAATCAAGTTAGATCTGAAATTCGCCAATGGAGAGCAAACAGAGGAACTTGAGTCACAAGATTTGACCCATGCAACCCGACACTATCCCGGAAAATGTTCAAGAGAACCGGTGGCCAGACATTCACTGAAGAACCTACTCTACAAATCAATGATCAGATCACGGCAGACGAAAAAGAGAAGGCAGAAACATTTCGTAATTTACTCGAAAAAATCCACGATTACCCACAGGACCTCCAATTTGCCGATAGCCACGAGGAAATGATTACTTTGGAACTTCCTCTACGTCTGCAAAATAATACTGCACCGGTCGATCATTCGCTACTAAAGGAACTTACCGAAGATGAGATAGCTTGTGCTATACTAAGCATCAAAAACACAGCTCCTGGAAATAACTGAACGATTTCACCTAAAACTACTTCTACCACAAGGACTTGCTCATACACTAAAACCTCTATTTACTGCGGCCTTAATTCAAAACACTATCCCATTGCAACGGAAACGTGTAAGTATTAGTATGATTCCGAAACTTGGAAAACCAAAAACCAATCCTAACTCGTATAGGCCCATAATCTTACTCTCAACAATTGGCAAAACCTTCGAAGCAATACTCAACCAATTACAGCAGTTTGCGGAAGACAACATTATACCACGCGAGGAAGCTGGTACCACTGACCCACTACTAAGGCTTACTAGAAAAGCAGCAGAAGCCTGAAAGCAGATGCGATTACTGTGCTCTTTTTGGATACAGAAGGCGCCTTCGACAAGGTATGGCACAAGGGACTTCTTTACAAAATGTTCAAGTACAACTTCCCACCTGAAACAGTACGGTTAATAGCTAATCTCATTGGCAACAGCCGTGCGGGATAGCTGCGCGGTCTTGGGGGTCTAGTCACGGTTCGCGCGGCGCCCCCCCGCCCCCCCCCCCTCCCTTCAGCGGAGTTTCGAGTCATCCCTCGGGCATCGGTATGTGTGTGTGTGCGTGTGCGTGTGTGTGTGTGTGTGTGTGTGTGTGTGTGTGTGTGTAAGTTAGTTTAAGTTAGAATAAGTAGTGTGTAAGTCAGCAGTTTGCTCGCACAGGAACTTACCACCACAAAATTTAATTGGCAACAGAAAAGTACAAGTAAGAGTTGGGGCCCGTCCAGCTAGCCGCGTGGTCTAACGTGCTGCTTCCCGAGCATGAAGGCGTGCTGGTTGTTGTTGTTGTTGTTGTGGTCTTCAGTCCTGAGACTGGTTTGATGCAGCTCTCCATGCTACTCTATCCTGTGCAAGCTTCTTCATCTCCCAGTACCTACTGCAACCTACATCCTTCTGAATCTGCTTAGTGTATTCATTTCTTGGTCTCCCTCTACGATTTTTACCCTCCACGCTGCCCTCCAGTACTAAATTGGTGATCCCTTGATGCCTCAGAACATGTCCTACCAACCGATCCCTTCTTCTAGTCAAGTTGTGCCACAAACTTCTCTTCTCCTCAGTCCTATTCAATACCTCCTCATTAGTTATATGATTTACCCATCTTATTTTCAGCATTCTTCTGTAGCACCACATTTCGAAAGCTTCTATTCTCTTCTTGTCCAAACTAGTTATCGTCCATGTTTCACTTCCATACATGGCTACACTCCATACAAATACTTTCAGAAACGACTTCCTGACACTTAAATCTATACTCGATGTTAACAAATTTCTCTTCTTCAGAAACGCTTTCCTTGCCATTGCCAGTCTACATTTTATATCCTCTCTACTTCGACCATTATCAGTTATTTTGCCGCCCAAATAGCAAAACTACTTTACTACTTTAAGTGTCTCATTTCCTAATCTAATTCCCTCAGCATCACCCAACTTAATTCGACTACATTCCATTATCCTAGTTTTGCTTTTGTTGATGTTCATCTTATATCCTCCTTTCAAGACACTTTCCATTCCGTTCAACTGCTCTGCCAAGTCCTTTGCTGTCTATGACAGAATTACAATGTCATCTGCGAACCTCAAAGTTTTTATTTCTTCTCCATGGATTTTAATACCTACTCCGAATTTTATTTTGTTTCCTTCACTGCTTGCTCAATATACAGATTGAATAACATCGGGGAGAGGCTACAACCCTGTCTCACTCCCTTCCCAACCACTGCTTCCCTTTCATGCCCCACGACTCTTATAACTGCCATCTGGTTTCTGTACAAATAGTAAATAGCCTTTCGCTCCCAGTATTTTACCCCTGCCACCTTCAGAATTTGAAAGAGAGTATTCCACTCGACATTGTCAAAAGCTTTCTCTAAGTCTACATATGCTAGAAACGTAGGTTTGCCTTTCCTTGATCTAGCTTCTAAGATAAGTCGTAGGGTCAGTATTGCTTCATGTGTTCCAGTATTTCTACGGAATCCAAACTGATCTTCCCCGAGGTCGGCTTCTATTAGTTTTTCCATTCGTCTGTAAAGAATTCGCATTAGTATTTTGCAGCTGTGGCCTGTTAAACTGATTGTTCGGTAATATTCACTTGTGTCAACACCTGCTTTCTTTGGGATTGGAATTATTACATTCTTCTTGAAGTCTGAGGGAATTTCGCGTCTCATACATCTTGCTCACCAAATGGCAGAGTTTTGTCAGGACTGTCTCTCCCAAGGCATCAGTAGTTCTAATAGAATGTTGTTTACTCCCGGGGCCTTGTTTCGACTCAGGTCTTTCAGCTGTCAAACTCTTCACGCAGTATCGTATCTCCCATTTCATCTTCATCTACATCCTCTTCCATTTCCATAATATTGTCCTCAAGTGGGCGTGCTGGTATCCGGCACGAATCCGCCTGGCCGATTAGTGTCGAGGTCATATGTGCCGGCCCGCCTGTGGATGCTTTTTAAGGCGATTATCCATCTACCTCGGCGAATGTGGGCTGGTTCCCCTTATTCAGCCTCAGTTACACTATGTCGGCGATTTCTGCACAAAAGCTGTCTCCACATACGCATGCACCACATTTACTCTACCACGCAAACATTTGGGGTTACACTCGTCTCTGGTATGAGGCATTCCTGGGGGGAGGGGGGGGGGGGGGAGGGGGTGGTAGAACCACCTAATAACCCTGGCTTCAGGCTTCAGTGTTGGGCGGTGGTGGGGTGGGTAGACTGCTGTAGCCTGTTGTGGGGTTGTGAACCACTGAGGACTATGGCGGGACGAAGCCTCTCCGTCGTTTCTAGGTCCCCAGTTTAATAGATAATACATAAGAGATGGAGACCAAATGTCATTTCACTCCAGTATCTGTCATCTCCCCATTGCTACATACAGCACACACTGCTGACGTCCCCAGACCTAGGACACTTCACCGAAGTCCTCTAGATAACGAAGAAGTCCGTCAACAGACCAAAGCCACCCACAAGGACTTGAGATGATTTAGCAGCATGATATAGAGAAAAAACTATTTAAGCGATAGTACAGAGTGTCCGAAAAGTCTTTCCCTGATTACATAAATTGATAACTCAGGCTACAAGTAAGATACAAATATGAAAGTTGTGTCGAATTGTTTACAACTATCAAAGTTTTTTTCTGTTTTAGGTTCGCAGTACGTAAGTAGTGGATGAGGTGCAGTACCCAAGAAGCCATGTTAACCAATCAGGAGAAGGCACAGTGTGTCCTGTGGTACCATGAGAGACGATCACCAGCCACAGTGCAGAGACACTTCCAGACAACATTTGGAAGGAATCCATCTGATGTCAAGAGCATTAAAGCCTGGTATGAGAAGTTCAAGAACACAGGATCGGTTGCTGACCTTCCGAGGTCTGGTCGACCAAGAACCTCAGCAGACAGGGTGGAAGCTGTAAGGCAGTCTTTTCTGCGAAGTCCGAAGAAATCGGTGATCAGGGCCTCACGTGAATTACAGGTGCCAAAAAGCTCTCTCCATGACATTTTACACAAACGTTTACTGTTTCGTGCATACAAAGTGCAAATCGTTCAGGCCTTGTTGCCCAATGACAGTACACGTCGATATGACTTTGCGGTCGAAATCCTTTCATATATTGAGGAAGATGATGGTTATCTCAGACGAATTGCCTTTTCCGACGAAGCGACCTTTTTTGTCAGTGGAGTAGTGAATCGCCATGATGTGCACATTTGGGGTTCACAACCCCCTGGCGAGGTCATGGAGTGCACCAGATGCAGTCCAAAGGTGAATGTTTGGTGCGCGCTATTGCACGATCGAATTATCGGGCCATTCTTCTTCGCTGAGGCTACCATCACATCTGCAGTGTATCTGCACATGTTGCAACTGTATGCTGTTCCTCAGCTGCTTCAGTATCACCCCCAATGTCTTGTTTCAGCAAGACGGTGCACCGCCTCATTGGGGTTTGGACGTCCGTTCCTATCTCGATATTACCTTCCCTGGGCGATGGATTGGTCGTGATGAGCCAACGGTTTGGCCTCCACGCTCTCCTGAAATAACCCCATTATACTTCTTTTTGTGGGGTTATGTCAAGGACGAGGTCTACCGAACACGTGTACCAGATCTTGAAACCCTGCGGTGATGTTGGCTAATATGTGGACGGAAATTGAATATCGCCTAGAGCCTACAAGGGTGCTCATGTGGAATTTTACTGATCTGTGAAAAAAACTTAGATAGTTTGTAAACAAGTAGACACCAGTTTCATATTTGTATCTTACTTCTAGCCTGAGTTACCAAGTTATGTAATCAGGGAAAGACTTTTCGGACACCCTGTACTTCTGACAAGATCTGCAGAATAAGACAAAAATTTTCTACCTAGACTAGATTTCCAAGATCACAGTGACAAATTTTTAAAATCAAAACGACAACAAGAAGAAGGATAAGCAAGAACTTTTGGCAACTAATCCCAGCTGAGGATTTTCGACAGGGAGGTTTCTCCCTGTCGTAAAGCGAATGCCAGGATTCAGAATACGGAAGACATAAATAACAACATTTTCTTTCCATCCTTCCATTCATCTGCAACAAAACTTGTCAAAATTAAGTAAGCGCCAGAATTATTCTAAATAAATCGTGCCACACACAGAACAAGTCGCAACTACGTACTGGTGGAAAAGGGCTATGCTCTTCTGCAGTCCACCATCTCCCTTAGAGATGGGAAAAAGAAAAAAAATTACTCGAAGTGATGTCCCACATAGACACGATCTAAAGCAACTGGGAGAGAGTAAGTAATCAGAATACGCCTGTTTTCGTCCTCGCAGAATAGCTGGATTGTTGCCAGTCTAAGATCCTGCGAATTCACAGTTAGATATAAATTTTATTGCCGTTGATATTTTCCAATATTTATTAAAACATCATTAGTACTCTTATCTCTGTATTATTATAAAAAGATAAGTCTTTGTTTAACATAGTTACCAAACATAGGATCACTTTGTTCTACGACTATCTGCCCGTTCGAGTGTTAAAAAAAGTCCTTTATATGAGGAAAGGGGTAGACGTATCAAGTTGAAAAATATGTCACGTGTTGAGGTCTATGGTTCCTTGGTGGTGTAAAACATTGAAGATCCTTTAAGTCAACATAATCGAAAGACACGGCCATTTGTGTCACGTTTTTTAATACCAGGAAATTCACTCGTAAAAACCCATACGGTACTTCCCGTTGGCCTTGGATCATGTAAATTGGCAAAAAGGAAGGTTTCGCAGCACAACCAAGGGGGAAAAATCGGAAAACTGTAAATTTGTAATTATATCACACACGAAAAAAACTTTTCTTAGTTATGTCTTATCTGACTGTGTGTTCGTCCGACTGATAACACCCCTTTTTCCAGGAATGGACAGACGTATCAAGTTGAAATTTATATTACATATTAAAGAGTACGATCCCTTGGCGACGTAAAAAAGTGAAGCGTCCAAGTCAGTACGATCAAAAGATACGGCTATTTACTTCAGATGTTTTGATTCTCGCAAACTCACTCATCAAAACCTGTATAGTATTTCGCGTTGGCCTAGAATCATGAAATATGGCAAGTAACAAGGTTCCACAGTAAAACCGTAGAAAAGAATCGAAAAACTTGAATATTTGTAATTATATCATACTAAAAAAATTTATTTCTCCTTTACCAAACTGACTGACTGTTTGTCCGTTCGTTTGTTCTAGTTTTTCTCAGTAACTGGCACGCGTATCCAATTTAAATTATGTCACATACTCAAGTCGTCGGTCCCTTGGCGGTGTAATAAACGTTAGCAAAATGGTTCAAATGGCTCTGAGCACTATGGGACTTAACTTCTGACGTCATCAGTCCCCTAGAACTTAGAACTACTTAAACCTAAGTAACCTAAGGACGTCACACACATCCATGCCCGAGGCAGGATTCGAACCTGCGACCGTAGCGGTAGCGCGGCTCCATACTGTAGCGCCTAGAACCGCTCGGTCACTCCGGCCGGCAAACGTTAGCATCTGTCACTGCATTCAAAAGGTATGGCCATTTATGTCAAATATTTTGATACTCTCAGGCTCAGCGAAACCCGTAGGGAACGTCCCGTGGACCTTGAATCATGAAATTTGGCAAGAAGCAGTGTTTCACAGAATCAAATAAAGGAAAACTTCCGAAAAGTTGTTAATTTTTAGTTATATCACACAGAAAAATATTTATTTTATCATTTGTTATCCGGCGCCAGACTTGAAGTTAAAACCATCGCTGCATTCAGGCTGTGTGGGTCGCAATGGTAAAAGTCAAATATCATGCAAGAATTGACTTTATTGCTCATATGACGCGTTTCGGAATTTATTCGTCAGATATCAAGGAGCGATTACTGCACGTAGATATGGCGTTTGAAGTTGTATGTGAAATATTCACATACTAGTCTACGTGCAGTAATCGCTCCTGGATAGCTGATGATGGAAACACGGCTTGCCTGATATTTGACTTTCACCACTGCGACCGAGGCGGCCTGAATGGAGAACTAATGATTGTTTTAATAAAGGTCTACCCATTAACTCGCGAGGTGACTTTTCTGTAACGTACACCACAAGGTGGGGTCTCTGGCATCCCTATGTTTAAACCGAGATTTAAGGCAAAAATCATTTGAAATTTTTAATTTATGCTATGTAACATTTATTTTTACAATTACTTAAGTGTTGATTAATTGCTTCTAGTTTAATTTATTGCTCTAAACAAAGCATGCAGCATTTTACTACTTATCACACGAAAACACATAATTTTGTGTGGTTCTTTTAAATAGTACACATAAATAGATTGTTAGAGTACTGAATTGCGCATTCTGAAAAATTATACAATCTCTGTATCAAATAAATTTCCAAATAAATCTAAATTCCAGCGCATAAAAATTCCGCCAGATAGGTACAAAAAGAAAGTCTTTCAAATTGACATTCATTGCTGGGAACTCCATTTTTATCACCACTCCGAACACATTCGATTTTAACAGACAATTCTAAGTATTTCATAGAAGAAACAGTCAGATTCCCACCACAGCTTTCCTGAAGTTCTTTCTCAGAATGATACTCTCGTTTGATAGCAGAACTGTCATCACTGGCTTATGTAAATCGTCGTCTTTTTCGTATATTTCTTGATCTGCATCACTGACACCTTCCTCCATAGACCGACTAACAAACTTCATCAAACGCGGGAAAGTTAAAAATGACAAATTCGTGCAACACACCGTACGTAGTTCACGAGGCGCGGTCTAGGATACTCCAACACCTATCAATAGCACGCGCCAACAATCAACACAGAAGGCGATAACACAACCAACAACAAAAAAACATCGTAGGTTTGGCAATTTAAGGAGGGCAGGAGGAGTATGGAAGCATTCCACCACAACTGGCCTTGGAGAGCGGGTTCGAAAATTGTCGCACGGTCTGAGAGACCACACTTCGTGAGTTAAGGGCTAAGTTACGGTACCAGGGCATTTGAACCATGAGACAAATTGTTTCTCCAATACACATTCTTTCTCATTATATACATTTTCAAACAAAAGTTTTATATAGAACAACCTGCTGTTTGTTTCTCCTCCGCAGTTGGTTTCCACAGAAAACAGGAGAGTTGTTTTTATTGCTTACTGACTTATGAGAATACTTCTACACAATCTCAATTTGTAGTAATAATAAATAAGGGTCAAGGTCGGAGAAAGGAGGAGGAGGAGGTGAAGGAGGAAGGAGAGAGAGAGAGAGAGAGAGAGAGAGAGAAGGGGGGTAGCAGTATATTAGGACGTATATAAATTCCCATACATTATTCAGCAGTTGTTCATCAGGTTCGCTAGTATTATTACACATTCATTCTTTTTCTCGCGGGACGCTACACCTTGCAACAAGGAAGCTGTTGGAGTTAAGACAATCGTTACCCGGGACGGATGAAATAATAACGCGTGAACCTATCTGCTGTGAGAAGGAACTGTGATAGCGAGAAAGCGTGGGTTCGCACGCTTACGAACGTACCTCGCAGCCGTCCGTGAATCAGTTCCAGATGTAGCGGCAGCTGGTCGGCCGTTTGTCACCCATTGGCGTCGGGAGTCGGCGCCCGTCTGAGGTTCCCGCTGCTGCACCCTTCTTTCCGCGTCCTACTCCGGCAGCAATCTACTGCTTGCCTGTACTGCGCAGGCGCGTCACAGTGCTGCCCCCACCGGTGTGGGGCGGAAGCACATCACACATCTGCCGGGAGATACGGATGTCGCTGACGAAATGCGCGCAGTGCATCCATTAATATCTACATCTACATTTATACTCCGCAAGCCACCCAACGGTGTGTGGCGCAGGGCACTTTACGTGCCACTGTCATTACCTCCCTTTTCTGTTCCAGTCGTGTATGGTTCGCGGGAAGAACGACCGCCGGAAAGCCTCCGTGCGCGCTCGAATCTCTCTGATTTAACGTTCGTGATCTCCTCGGGAGGTATAAGTAGGGGGAAGCAATATATTCGATACCTCATCCAGAAACGCACCCTCTCGAAACCTGGACAGCAAGCTACACCGCGATGCAGAGCGCATCTCTTGCAGAGTCTGCCACTTGAGTTTGTTAAACATCTCCGTAACGCTATCACGCTTACCAAATAATCCTGTGACGAAACGCGCCGCTCTTCTTTGGATCTTCTCTATCTCCTTCGTCAACCCGATCTGGTACGGATCCCACACTGATGACCAATACTCAAGTATAGGTCGAACGAGTGTTTTGTAAGCCACCTCTTTGTAGATGGACTACATTTTCTAAGGAATCTCCCAATGAATCTCAACCTGGCACCCACCTTACCAATAATTAATTTTATATGATCATTCCACTTCAAAACGTTCCGCATGCATAATCCCAGATATATAACAGAAGTAACAGCTACCAGTGTTTGTTCCACTATCATATAATCATATAATAATAAAGGATCCTTCTTTCTATGTATTCGCAATACATTACATTTGTCTATGTTAAGGGTCAGTTGCCACTCCCTGCACCAAGTGCCTATCCGCTGCAGATCTTCCTGCATTTCGCTGCAATTTTCTAATGCTGCAACTTCTCTGTATACTACAGCATCATCCGCGAAAAGCCGTATGGAACTTCCGACACTATCTACTAGGTCATTTATATATATTGTGAAAAGTAATGGTCCCATAACACTCCCCTGTGGCACGCCAGAAGTTACTTTAATGTCTGTAGACATCTCTCCATTGAGAACAACGTGCTGTGTTCTGTTTGTTAAAAACTCTTCAATCCAGCCACACAGCTGGTCTCATATTCCGTAGGCGACAGTGCGGAACTGTATCGAACGCCTTCCGGAAGTCAAGAAAAATAGCATCTACTTGGGAGCCTGTATCTAATATTTTCTGGGTGTCATGAACAAATAAAGCGAGTTGGGTCTCACACGATCGCTGTTTCCGGAATCCATGTTGATTCCTACTGAGTAGATTCTGGGTTTCCGAAAACGACATGACACGCGAGCAAAAAACATGCTCTAAAATTCTACAACAGATCGATGTGAGAGAAATAGGTCTACAGTTTTGCGCATCTGCTCGACGATCCTTCTTGAAGACTGGGACTACCTGTGCTCTTTTCCAATCATTTGGAACCTTCCGTTCCTCTAGAGACTTGCGGCACACGGCTGTTAGAAGGGGGGCTATTTCTTTCACGTACTCTGAGTAGAATCGAATTGGTATCCCGTCAGATCCAGTGGACTTTCCTCTGTTGAGTGATTGCAGTTGCTTTTCTATTCCTTGGACACTTATTTCGATGTCAGCATATATATACATCAGCCCCGGATCTACGATATTTCCGAACGAACCGGGGCAAAACCTTGACAGTGCCCCCCCCCCCCCCCCCCCCACTGGCGTTTGAGATAGGACGTAAAAAAAAAAAAAATCGATTTTTTAAATATACATTCATTTGGTAGCGCACATCTTTCTGAAGAGTTGGATATATAAAACATATTTGTTAGAGGAAATATAAGACATGTTATTTGGTCTCAAGTGTGTTGAAGTGCAGTGCCACACCGCTTTACACAGCATTCTTCTATCGCACGTCGCTGTATTTCGCTCTGTGGAATTCAAACGTGCATCTTTTGTAATGGAAGCCATCAAACCTTTGTTCAGGACAGTGGAAACTGAAATTTCCTGTGGTGCCTCTCCTGCCTGTTACCTCCAGGGGCGGTTCTAGAAGTCGGTCAACGGGGGGGGGGGGGGGGGGTTAGTGGAATGGAATATCGCTTAACAAAAAGGAGAGTTGGGGTCCCCACCGAGAAATTGGTAAAATTTGGTGTTGCTTAAAGTAGTTTTTGGTAACTGTTTTTGCGTTGAGGGTAAATACGTGTCTACAGAATGTGTGTGTCTGGGAAAATAATACCATTTGACCGAGATATCCGGCGATTTCGAAGTTTTTGTCTGGGGTCAGCAATTTAATTGTTGGTTGGCATACTCGCCATATTTAGCTTTCTTGATCATTGCAAGTGATACTCGTACATTAATATACATCCAGTGTATATTAATAAATAATAAGACGCCCATTTTAAGTTAAATATTTATTGATTTAGATAGTAAGCTATTTGTCGCTCTTATTCTTTTGTTAAAATATGTTTGAAATACATTGCAACCTAAATTGCTAAATAATTATTAAAAATGATTGAATCTGTTGACGTAATATATTCGCTGATTTCTGAAGTCATTTTATCCTGTGTAGTATGATACTCCACTGGAGGGGGGGGGGGCTATAGCCACCATAGCCACCCCCCCCCCCCCTTGCCACCTCCCCTGATTACCTCATCAAATTTCGCCAAACGTTTTGCTACATGGAAAGTCAAAATGTCGCTGTCTAACACTGAAATACCTGCTAATATGAATAGTACCCAGGACTGGTGTGGTTCCTCCATTTGGTTACGTCTATACTGTCACTGTCTACTAGATAAAACGAAATAGGCTGTAATATTAGAGGAATTGTAACACAAACCAAATAAGCGAGACTGTTTTGGCGCAAATGGTCATTTTTATCTACCAGTTTTACATAAATGACACGACAGGAGTACCAATATCAAATGCCTATTAGGCCTACTCCGAGCAAAAAGTTTTATGTTAGGAAATAGTTTCACATTTCATTCATATGCTCCAGTTTCTCAAAAATAAGATCGAAAAGTAGTGGTAGTACGAAATTTTTATAAAAATTTGGAATCGTCATATTCTTCCATATAATTTGTGTGATACATCCGTTTCTCCTCCTTCCCCGCCCTAACAATCTTGTCATCACTAAGTCCGTAATTATTCCTGCCATTGTCAAAACTTATTCTTGCGTTAACTTCACTAACGCTGCCAGAATCACGAGTTTAGTAATCCCGCGTTTATTCTCCGGTTACACGTCATTGCGTGTTCGTACAAGGCGTTTCCCGCGCTATGCTGAGAACAGAAGCGGGTGCTAACCGGGGACTGTACAACTGGCCATTAGCAGTGTAGCGATCTGGCAAAAACTTTCTTTCAGAATTTCATTTTCTTGGATATCTTTCTTACCTTATGTTCCTGTTAGTCGTGAATTTCCACTCTGGTAATCTGGATCTATGGATTTCGCTAATAATAATAACAACGCTTATCGTTCGCGCACCCAGTCAACCACATAAACAAACAGCAATTATCGTTCACGCGTTCGGATTTATTCGGATCAGTTCGTATAGTCCCATCCCCTTTTGTCTGCGGGAAAGTTTTGAACTTGTAGATGCGACGGCAGATCCATCTATTACACTATGCACGCGTTCAAAAATCAACGTTGGATTTATTCAGAAACTATTTAGAATGTGTTCAAAGAAGTTCAACCAGCAGGGATGCGGTTCAAAATCAAATGAACAACCGATAGACCAACGTGCGCTGGGTGCAAGGCGCTTTATGAAACAAGATTTTTTTTCTTGAAGAATTTGAATTTGGCGTCCCCCTGAAGTTGCCGCAAGGGGCAGATATCCCGGTTTGCCCCGCCCCCTACCCCCTAGATTCAGGTCTGATCTACATCTATATCCGTATTCTGGAAAACGCTGTAACTGCATGACAGAAGGTACTTCTCACTGTATCATTTAAAGTCGACTCTCGATAATACGAAGTTCAAGGGCCCTGATAAAAAAATCGAATACATGAGGGTTTGCACGGCCACCCTAAAGGCTCTGAGCTCTATGGGACTTAATATCTGTGGTCATTAGTGCCCTAGAACTTAGAACTACTTAAACCTAACTAACCTAGGGACATCACACACATCCATGCCCGAGGCAGGATTCGAACCTGCGACCGTAGCGGTCACGCGGTTCCAGACTGAAGCGTCTACAACCGCACGGCCACACTGGCCGGCTACCACCTTAAAGCATCCTTCCTTCATGACACAGTCAATCACACCTGCTCCCGCATATCTCACCCTACTTCGCGTGTACCTCAACGCTCTGACCTGCCCCCTCTCCTTTTTTCACACTGGAGTCATTCCCTAATCACTATCCTCCCACGTACCTCCTGCAACATGCCGACGACGCCGCCTACCTCAATACTAACCACTCTCTACAGCGCCACTTGAATCTCCGAATCGAGTGGTGTAATACACTACTGGCCATTAACATTGCTAAACCAAGAAGAAATGCAGATGATAAACGGGTATTCATCGGACAAATATATTATACTAGTACTTATATGTGATTACATTCTCACGCAATTTGGGTAAATAGATCCTGTGAAATCAGTACCCAGAACGACCACCTCTGGCCGTAATAACGGCGTTGATACGCCTGGGCATTGAGTCAAACAGAGCTTGGATGGCGTGTACAGATACAGCTGCCCATGCAGCTTCAACACGATACCACGGTTCATCAAGAGTAGTTCAAAATGGTTCAAATGGCACTGAGCACTATGGGACTTAACAGCTGTGGTCATCAGTCCCCTAGAACTTAGAACTACTTAAACCTAACTAACCTAAGGACATCACACACATCCATGCCCGAGGCAGGATTCGAACCTGCGACAGTAGCAGTCGCGCGGTTCCGGACTGCGCGCCTAGAACCGCGAGACCACCGCGGCCGGCATCATCAAGAGTAGTGACTGGCGTATTGTGACGAGCCAGTTGCTGGGCCACCATGGACCACACGTTTCCAATTGGCGAGAGATCTGGAGAATGTGCTGGCCAGGGCAGCAGTCGAACATTTTCTGTATCCAAAAAGGCCCGTACAGGATTAGCAACATGCGGTAGTGCATTATCCTGCTGAAATGTAGGGTTTCGCTGGGACTGAATGAAGGGTAGAGCCACGGGTCGTAATACGTCTTAAATGTAACGTCCACTGTTCAACGTGCCGTCAAAGCGAACAAGAGGTGAGCGAGACGTGTAACCAATGGCACCCCATACCATCACGCCGGATGATACGCCAGTATGGCGATGACGAAAACACGCTTCCAACGTTCATTCACTGCGATGTCGCCAAAAACGGATGCAAACGTCATGATGCTGTAAACAGAACCTGGATTCATCCGAAAAATTGACGTTTTGCCATTCGTGCACCCAGGTTCGTCGCTGAGTATACCATCACATGCGTTCCTGTCTGTGATGCAGCGTCAAGGGTAACCGCAGCCATGGTCTCAGAGCTGATAGTCCATGCTGCTGCAAATGTCGTCAAACTGTTCGCGCAGATGGTTGTTGTCTTGCAAACGTCCCCATCTGTTGACTCAGGGATCGAGACGTGGCTGCACGATCCGTTACAGCCATGCGGATAAGATGCCTATCTCGACTGCTAGTGATACGAGGCCGTTGGGATCCAGAACGGCGTTCCATATTACCCTCCTGAACCCACCGATTCCATATTCTGCTAACAGTCAATGGATCTCGACCAACGCGAGCAGCAATGTCGCTATGCGATAAACAGCAATCGCGATAGGCTACAACCCGACCTTTATCAAAGTCGGAAACGTTATGGTACGCATTTCTCCTCCTTACACGAGGCATCACAACAACGTTTCACCAGGCAACACCGGTCAACTGCTGTTTGTGTATGAGAAATCGGTTGGAAACTTTCCCCATGTCAGCACGTTGTAGGTGTCGCCACCGGCGCCAACCTTGTGTGAATGCTCTGAAAAGCTAATCATTTGCATATCACAGCATCTTCTTCCTGCCGGTTAAATATCGCGTCTGTAGCACGTCATCTTCGTGGTGTAGCAATTTTAATGGCCAGTTGTGTCGTTGGAAACTTCTAGCAACTTCATAGAAAAGCCAAGCCACCATTTCTGATCGCACACTTGGTTTTTCCGTCATCCAAGCCCCCACCTCTCCATATACATCCGACCCTTCCTTCAAACTATCACAGTAGGGAAACTACAGTTAAGAGTACGCAGTTAAGGAATAATCGTAAATATCTGCGTTATTATCGATAGGAAAACTTGATCATTTTAGGTTTATAGTTATCGACACAAAATCTACATATTCAGAAAACGGCAGCAGCAGAGAAATAATACCTTCACTTAACTTTTCAAATATACAAGAAACGGGAAATTCGGTTTCTTTAGTTCATCTGCGCTTCAAGAGTACGCAAAACATGCCCAAAGCGTACGCATTTAGCAAATGTTACAAATGAACGCAATATCACCCTCAAATGAAGAGGACTGTTCGTACCACTATCTCCTATACTTAATGCACTGGATCCAGCCCTCTGGAAACGCCAGAATCTGTGTTCTCTATTCACAGATTTCAGACTTCTTTCTCTACAGCATACTTCTCCGTGCCAAGAGCAGCGGCAGCTTTTGTTTGCTTTCTCCATTTTCAATTCGTTGTCTGGCCTCACTCAGCACCTCTTTGGTTTAGATGAGCTTCCTGTCCGATTTTCGTACTTAATGTGAAGTCATTCAGAAACAAAACCTATCCTTGGGACTCCACAACGCACTCAAGAGGTACAAACTTGCATTTGCGCCCTAAAGAGAGACCGAACGAGGTAGCAAAATGGTTCAAATGGCTCTGAACACTACGGGGCTTAACTTCTGAGGTCATCAGTCCCCTAGAACTTAGAACTACTTAAACCTAACTAACCAAAGGACATCACACACATCCATGCCCGAGGCAGGATTCGAACCTGCGACCGTAGCGGTCGCGCGGTTCCAGACTGTAGCGCCTAGAACCGCTCGGCCTCTCCGGCCGGCGAACGAGGTAGCAGAATGGTTACGAGGACGACGGGTCAAATCGGCGTCCAGCCATCCTGATTTAGATCTTCCGTGATTTCCCTAAATCTACATCTACATCTGGATCATACTCCGGAAGCCACCTAATGGTGTGTGGCGGAGGGTACTTTAGGTACCACTATCTGATCCCTCCAACCCTGTTCCACTCGCGGATAGTGCGTGGGAAGAATGATTGTCGGTAAGCCTCTGTATTGGCTCTAATTTCTAGAGTTTTCTCCTCGTGGTCAATACGCGAGATGTATGTGGGGGGAAGTAATATGTTGTCTGAGTCCTCCTGAAAACTGCTGTCTCGAAATTTCAGTAGTAAATCTCTCCGTGATGCACAACGTCTCTCTTGTAACGTCTGCCAGTGGAGTTTGTTTAGAATCTCCGTAACGCTCTCTCGCCAGCTAAACGATCCCGTGGCGAAACGCGCCGCTCTTCGTTGCATCTTCGCTATCTCCTCTATCAGTCCTACCTGATAGGGATCCCAGATAGATGAATAATAATCAAGAATCGGGCGAACAAGCGCCTTATAAGCTACTTCTATCGTGAATGAGTTACATTTCCTTAACATTATTCCGACGAATCTGAGTCTGGTGTCTGCTTTCCCCACTATCTGTTTTATATGGTCATTCTATTTAAGGTCGCTCTGGATAGTTGCGCCTGGATATTTTACGGCAGACGCTGTCTCCAGCTGTTTGTCATCAATTGTGTAGCTGTACAGTAGTGGATTTCTTTTCCTATGTATACGCAACATGTTACATTTACTTACGTTCAGCGTCAACTGCCAGAGTCTGCATCATTTATCAAATCTCTGCAGGTCGTTCTGCAAATTCTTACTACTTTCTGGCGTTGCTACTGTAGTATAAACAACTGCATCATCTGCCAATAGCCTTAAAGAGCATCCGACGCTTTCTACTAGATCATTTATATACACTCCTGGAAATTGAAATAAGAACACCGTGAATTCATTGTCCCAGGAAGGGGAAACTTTATTGACACATTCCTGGGGTCAGATACATCACATGGTCACACTGACAGAACCACAGGCATATAGACACAGGCAACAGAGCATGCACAATGTCGGCACTAGTACAGTGTATATCCACCTTTCGCAGCAATGCAGGCTGCTATTCTCCCATGGAGACGATCGTAGAGATGCTGGATGTAGTCCTGTGGAACGGCTTGCCATGCCATTTCCACCTGGCGCCTCAGTTGGACCAGCGTTCGTGCTGGACGTGCAGACCGCGTGAGACGACGCTTCATCCAGTCCCAAACATGCTCAATGGGGGACAGATCCGGAGATCTTGCTGGCCAGGGTAGTTGACTTACACCTTCTAGAGCACGTTGGGTGGCACGGGATACATGCAGACGTGCATTGTCCTGTTGGAACAGCAAGTTCCCTTTCCGGTCTAGGAATGGTAGAACGATGGGTTCGATGACGGTTTGGATGTACCGTGCACTATTCAGTGTCTCCTTGACGATCACCAGTGGTGTACGGCCAGTGTAGGAGATCGCTCCCCACACCATGATGTCGGGTGTTGGCCCTGTGTGCCTCGGTCGTATGCAGTCCTGATTGTGGCACTCACCTGCACGGCGCCAAACACGCATACGACCATCATTGGCACCAAGGCAGAAGCGACTCTCATCGCTGAAGACGACACGTCTCCATTCGTCCCTCCATTCATGCCTGTCGCGACACCACTGGAGGCGGGCTGCACGATGTTGGGGCGTGAGCGGAAGACGGCCTAACGGTGTGCGGGACCGTAGCCCAGCTTCATGGAGACGGTTGCGAATGGACCTCGCCGATACCCCAGGAGCAACAGTGTCCCTAATTTGCTGGGAAGTGGCGGTGCGGTCCCCTACGGCACTGCGTAGGATCCTACGGTCTTGGCGTGCATCCGTGCGTTGCTGCTGTCCGGTCCCAGGTCGACGGGCACGTGCACCTTCCGCCGACCACTGGCGACAACATCGATGTACTGTGGAGACCTCACGCCTCACGTGTTGAGCAATTCGGCGGTACGCCCACCTGGCCTCCCGCATGCCCACTATACGCCCTCGCTCAAAGTCCGTCAACTGCACATACGGTTCACGTCCACGCTGTCGCGGCATGCTATCAGTGTTAAAGACTGCGATGGAGCTCCGTATGCCACGGCAAACTGGCTGACACTGACGGCGGCGGTGCACAAATGCTGCGCAGCTAGCGCCATTCGACGGCCAACACTGCGGTTCCTGGTGTGTCCGCTGTGCCGTGCGTGTGATCATTGCTTGTACAGCCCTCTCGCAGTGTCCGGAGCAAGTATGGTGGGTCTGACACACCGGTATCAATGTGTTCTTTTTTCCATTTCCAGGAGTGTATATTGTAAACAGCAACGGTTCTGTCACACTTCCCTGTGGTACTCCGGATATTACCTTTACATCTGTCGACTTAGTTCCGTTAAGAGCGACGTGTTGAGTTCTGTCTGCAAGGAAGTCTTGAATCCAATAGCAGGTCTGCTCCGACACTCTGTAAGGTAGTATTTTTTTTCACTAAGCGGCAATGCGGGACGGTGTCAAATGCCTCACTGAAACCAAGGAGCACAGCATCAGTCTGAGCGCCGTCGTCCACTGCGCTGTGGATCTCACGGAGGAACAGAACGAGATGAGTTTCGCAGGATCTCTGTTTGCGGAATCAATGTTGATTTTTATAGAGGAGCTGTTCATTTTCAAAAAACGTCATAATTCTTGAGCATAAAACATGTTCCATACTCCTACAACAGACTGAGGTCAACGATATAGGTCTCTATAATTGTGTGGATCTGTCTTATGGCCTTTCTCAAAAATGTGAATGACCTGCGCTTTTTTCCAGTCGTTAAGCACGTTTCGTTCCTCAAGCGATCTACGATAAATTACTGTTAGAAGGGGAGCAAGTTCTTTCGCATAATCTTTATAGAATCTTATAGCAAGTTCTTTCGCATAATCTTTATAGAATCTTATAGGTATCACATCTTGTCCTGAAGACTTGCCACTACTAAGAGACTGCAGCTGATTTTCAATTCCGCGATCGATTATCTAAATATCTGCCATTTCGACGTTCGCACGACGATTGGAAGGAGGGACAGTGTTATGATCTTCCGCGGTGAAACAACTTCGGAGGACCGAATTCAATGTTTCGGCGTTCTCTCTATTATCTTCTATTTCGGTGCCAGTGTGGTTGCTGAGCGAATGAATAGAAGATTTTGACCCACTTACTGATTTTACATACGACCAAAAGCTCAAAGGGTTTTTACTCAGGTCAGTTGACAACGTCTTACTATCAAAATTGTTGAACGCTTCTCTCATAAGAGAATCAGAGATGAAGTGCTCTTTGTTTACGGAGCGCTTTTATAAACAGCTATTAAACCATGGCGGATCTTTCCCATCCCTTAAAACCTTACTCGGAACATACGATGCATTTGAATTTTTTTCCCATTTGTTGTCCATATCTTCGTCTCCCCACCGAATATTTGATGCTGACTTCTGAGATATTCTGAAATTTGTATCCTGTCACCCTTGCTGAGCAAATACATCTTCCTTCTAGGACCCTTGTCATAGATGCTGCCATAGCCTTATGATCACTGATACCTTTCTCTACGTTAACTGATTCCATAAGTTCAGGTTAAGGCGTTACCCTCACGAGTTGGTTCTCTAACTATATGCTCAAAGGAATTTTCGGACAAGACATCCAGACCAATGCCACACGTTTCCCTTTCTCTGGCACCACTTCTGATGGCATAACACTCCCAATCTATACCTGACAAGTTGAAGTCACCCCCTATTACAACGACATGACCAGGAAAATTACTAATGATATTCTGCAAACTCTGTCGGAAGCGCTCTACAGCTACAGATCCTGACCCAAGTGGTCTATAGAAGCCTCTGATCACCATTTTTGACCGTCCTTTGACAATCAATTTCACCCAGATTAATTTACATTCGGAATCTGTGATAACCGCGCTAGATTTTATCGAATTTTTTACCGCAATAAATACGCCGCCACCATTGGCGACCAATCTATCCTTACGATAAACATTCCAATCTGAACTTAGGATTTCGTTGTCATTGACGTTTGGTTTCAGCCAATCGCTTCAGGCAAATGCTGGGATTGTTCCTTTGAAAGGGCACAGCTGACTTCCTTCCCCACCCTCCCCTAATCCGATGGGATGACCTCGCTATTTAGTCCCCTTCCCCAAATCAACCAACCAAGCAACCCTAAAGACAACGCACGCTTGGGGACATTATATGCACGCAGAAACAATGATTCCAACCGAAGCCAACAGATTGGCAAGAACGCTACGTTTGGAAAACATGTGGATGCAGCATGGTAGATTGCAAGCCAGGCTTTCAAAATGCAATCAAGAATTAAAGGCCATTGCTCAAGTATTCTGTGTATAACGTATGTAGCAGAGTACCAGAACTACATGAAGAAAGCTGAAAAGTGATTCTTACCTGTTTCACTGCTTTGATCGCAGGTTCGAATCCTGCCTCGGGCATGGGTGTGTGTGATGTCCTTAGGTTAGTTAGGTTTAAGTAGTTCTACGTTCTAGGGGACTGATGACCTCAGAAGTTAAGTCCCATAGTGCTCAGAGCCATTTGAACCATTTTGAACCTGTTTCACTTCGGAAAAACAGGATTTCTTCACACAACTTCTACGCGGTGTTTCTGATGCCCTCTGAACACAACTACGTCAAGTGGAGAGCTGATCAATTTAATCAGTTGTCAGGAACACAAGCTAGGCTCTGTTTGGGACGGCACACACTTTGGTACATTTACGCTAAAGTATCAAGGAGTGACCCTTGATAGAAAACTGACATGGAATTAACACCTTCGTACCAACCAATGAAATTTTGCTTCCTACTTTTCCTGTTTTGCTGAGAGCTGTTGGTAGCAAGGGTGCCGACTTTCCAAAATTTCTGTGGGTGCATGTCAATGGAAGAATGTGGTATATGTTTTCTGGGTAGTCTCGGTATTTTTTAAAATGATTACTTTTCATCTATAATCTCTACGAACACTGCCTGTGTCATAAAGATCTGTGCTACAATAAAGTAAAATATACCGGTACTACAAGCATACGTTGAGACTACCACAGCTCACTCGGTAACACAACTGACTTAAAAGCAACAGAAATGAGACCAATCTCGGGTTCAAATGTACTCGGATGAACCCACAGACTCAGAGGCGTAAAGTACGCGATACAGTCCTACATGCAAAAAGAAAAATTGTTTTTATTTTATATAATGTTTTAAAAAATAACTATTGAGTTACTGTGCAACAATCAGCTCCCTCGTATCTCGGATTATTTTTTACTATTGCTCAATACTGGCGAGCAGGTATTTTAAAACAATTGTTGCCGAATGTAGTGGGCGTACTGTAGCGTGTCACTGGTAAGAAAAAGTGAAAGCAAGCCAAAAAGACGAGATTCCATTCACTGTATAGTGCGACTATTCTGGGGAGAGCCTTTGACTTGGCCAGAAAAGGCAAGGAACGGGTGAGTGTCTTGCTTGGTTGCCTTTCTGCGAGGATACCTGAAACAAACAGATAAGTTTTAGGGGTCAGAAATTTTAACATCCTTTCGAGTGTTTTAATAGTCCATTACTTTTTCATAACGGCAAGCGAGAAATGTTTATTTTATTCCGTTTTTATCCAGCTAAAAATTTCGTGGCTGTGGCGCATCGACTAGTCGGCGCGCATGGTTGTTAGGTAAGACAATTCATCAGTTGATGCGTAGCATTTTTGTAGGTGAATTCAAATTACTTGCAGTAAATTTATCGGTCGCCGTAGTTTTTGTGTTGGAACAGTCCTATTAATCAGTGCCCTGTTAACTGTGCATCAGTTAGTGGACTTCTTTTCCTTTTGCGTCGAAAGGTGCTGAAATACATTTCTTTCTTCTATGTATACACTACAGTAACACACCAAGATAGATTGATCTCGATGTATTGTCTACAATATGCAGTTCTAGATGGTGACACATCGACTACATCGGCATGCATTACAGTCCCACGAGAGAAGTATGTATACAGGGTGGTCCATTGATCATGACCAGGCCAAAAATATCTCTCGAAATAAGCGCCAAACGAAAACACTACAAAGAACGAAACTTCTCTAGCTTGAAGGGGGAAACCAGATGGCGCTATGGTTGCCCCGCTAGATGGCGCTGCCATAGGTCAAACGGATATTAACTGCGTTTTTTTAACAATAGGAACCCACATTTTTTATTACATATTCGTGTAGTACGTAAAGAAATATGAATATTTTAGTTGGACCACTATTTCGCTTTGTGATGGATAGCACTGTAATAGTCACAAACTTATGGCTCACGATTTTAGACGAACAGTTGGTAACAGGTAGGTTTTTTAAATTAAATTACAGAACGTAGGTACGTTTGAACATTTTATTTCGGTTGTTCCAATGTGATACATGTACCTTTGTGAACTTCTCATTTCTGAGAACGCATGCTGTTAGAGCCGGATTACCTGTAAATACCACATTAATGCAATATATGCTCAAAATGATGTCCGTCAACATCAATGCATTTGACAATACGTGTAACGACATTTCTCTCAACAGCGAGTAATTCGTCTTCCGTAATGTTCGCACATGCATTGACAATGCGCTGACGCATGTTTCCAGGTGTTGTCGGTGGATCACGATAGCAAATATCCTTCAACTGTCCCCACAGAAAGAAATCCGGGGACGTCAGATCCGGTGAACGTGCGGGCCATGGTACGGTGCTTCGACGACCATTCCACCTGTCATGAAATATGCTATTCAATACCGCTTCAACCGCACGCGAGCTACGTGCCGGACATCCATCATGTTGGAAGTACATCGCCATTCTGTCATGCAGTGAAACATCTTGTAGTAACATCGGTAGAACATTACGTAGGGAATCAGCATACATTGCACCATTTAGATTGCCATCGATAAAATGGGGGCGTATTATCCCTCCTCCCATAATGCGGCACCGTACATTAACCCGCCTAGATCACTGATGTTCCACTTGTCGCAGCCATCGTGGATTTTCCGTTGCCCAATAGTGCATATTATGCCGGCTTACGTTACCGCTGTTTGTGAATGACACTTCGTCGCTAAATGGAACGCGTGCAAAAAGTCTGTCATCATCCCGTAATTTCTCTTGTGGCCAGTGGCAGAACTGTACACGTTCAAAGTCGTCGCCACGCAATTCTTGGTGCATAGAAATATGGTACGGGTGCAATCGATGTTGATGTAGCATTCTCAACACCGACATTTTTGAGATTCCCGATTCTCGCGCAATTTGTTTGCTACTGATGTGCGGATTAGCCGCAAAAGCAGCTAAAACACCTACTTGGGCATCATCATTTGTTGCAGGTCGTGGTTGACGTTTCACATCTGGCTGAACATTTCCTGTTTCCTTAAATAACGTAACTATCCGGCGAACGGTCCGGACACTAGGATGATGTCGTCCAGGATACCGAGCAGCATACACATAGCAAACGATACATCAACACGATGTCGACCTTTTCCGCAATTGGTAAACGGTCCATTTTAACACGGGTAATGTATCACGAGGCAAATACCGTCCGCACTGGCGGAATGTTGCGTGATACCACGTACGTATACGTTTGTGACTATTACAGCGCCATCTGTCACAAAGCGAATGTTACGTTATACCACGTACTTATACGTTTGTGACTATTACAGTGCCATCTGTCACAAAGCGAAAAAAGTGGTCCAACTAAAACATTCATATTTCTTTACGTACAACACGAATATGTAATAAAAAATGGGAGTTTCTACTTAAAAAAACCCAGTTGATATTCTTTTGACCTATGGCAGCGCCATCTAGCGGGCCAACCGTAGCGCTATTTGGTTTCCCCCTTCAAGCTAGATGAGTTTCGTTCTTTGTAGTTTTTTCGTTTGATGCTTATTTCGTGAGATATTTGGCCCTGTCACTATCAATGGACCACCCTGTGTAAGTGTCCATCCATCCAATCAATTGGTACAAAAATATTTAACATCATTTTTTGTGGTGAACACTTTTTTTTTTACATTATAGAGATCATGTTCTCTCCACGCCCTTCGCGTATGGCACCAAAGAGCAGACGACTCCAACCAGCATGTAGAAGCGTCCGTTCGCGGCCCGCTACGCAAACAGCACAGGATTGGTACAGCTCCGAACTGTACAGGCCATAGTCCGCCAACGAAGAACAGGAAGTGGGACATCTCCCCAGAAGGACAAGTCACGTTTCAGCAACACAAAGCCTGAAACCTACTAAAACTACAAACAGACTAGACCTGAGGTCTGCAATTTTCTACCATACCCTACATCCATCATCCGGTCCATCCTTGACCGCATCTCGTGGTCTAGTGGTTAGCATTGCTCCCACTGGATCCCGGGATCGATTCCCGGCTGGGTCGGGGATTTTCTCCGTCCAGGAACTGGGTGTTTGTGTTGTTCTCATAATTTCATCATCCTTCGGGAAAATGGCGAGACTGGACTGTGCAGAGATTGGGAACTTGTGTGGGAGCTGATCACCGCGTGGGTGAGCGCCCCACAAAACAAACATCATCATCGCTCCATCCTTATCTACAACAAATTCACATAAAAATGCATAAACAGCCATCCAAATAAAATTTTGCATGAATCTCCTTCGTTACTGCTGTTTACTCGCGTGAATTTGCGAAAGGTGGAGGCGGCAAGTACACTACTTACACGCGGCAAACTCTTTTGACACAGTACACGTTCCATACCTTACGTAGCAACATTATGTCAATCGTAATCATAGCATAATTCTTTGAGTTTTTACAGTGTTCTTGGCAATTGGTGTTCGTAAACACGGGCCTTCATATATCCTAAGGGAAAAAATCACAAGACTTTAGGTGAGCCGACATCGGGGGCAAGGAAGAGTCACATTGTCTACATCTACATCCAGATCTACACAGATACTCCGCAAACCATCGTACGGTGCGTGGCGGAGGGTACCCTGTACCACTACTAGTCATTTCCTTCCTGTTACACTCGCAAATAGAGCGAGGGAAAAACCACTATCTATATGCCTCCGTATTAGCCATAATTTCTCGTACTTATCTACGTTGTTCTTACGAGTAATGTACTCGTATGTTGGCGGCAGTAGAATCGTTTGGCAGTCAGCTTCATACCCCAGTTCTCTAAATTTTCTCAGCAGTGTTTCCCGAAAGGAACGTCGCCATCCCTCCAGGGATTCCCGTGTTCCCGAAGCATCTCCGCAACACTTAGATGTTGTTCGAGCCTACCAGTAAGAAATCTAGCAGAACGCCTCTAAATCGCTTCCATTTCTTCCTTCAATCCGACCTTCCATTTCTTCCTTCAAGGTCCGGGTGTCAAATACTCGATCACAGCACTCAAGAATAGGTCGCACCAGCGTCCTCTATGCGGTCTCCTTTGCAGGTGAACCACTCTCTCCTAAAATTCTCCCAATAAACCGAAGTCCGCCATTCGTCTTCCCTACCACAATCCCCACATGCTCGTCCCGTTTCGGATCGCTTTTCAACGTGAAACATCCCCTTAGAAAAATTAATAAATTACTGTGCTGATAAACCCCATACGTTATTTGATTTTCAAACAGCTGAGCAAAACTGAGCGTACTCAGACATTTCTCTCTTTACTTATTCTGATCAACACTAAACTGACACACAATGTTTTTAGCGCAACGCAATCTGACTTTCAAAAATCCCTACAAAAGAATGGCCCTGACTAACAATAACCTATACCTTTCATGAATTACTTACCTCACAAAAATCTTCGTTACTCAAACTACTGCAATACAGCGTGCGCCAATACTGCCAGCTGAATAAAAGATTCAAACTACTGAAGGCACTAACTACTGATAGGCATAGCTAGCAAATGAAAGATTTTGATAGAGAACAAACAATGTATTTACCTTAATAGTGTTCGAAAGTCATAATATATATATCAGTTCATGATATCCAGTATTACAAATTTACTCTTTCTGGCCGACACTCGTCCAGATCGTCCGCTCTTAAATTCTGCCATCTCTCTCCCCACATCCACCACTGCTGGCGGCTCACCTCCAACTGCGCAACGCTACGCGCTGTAAAAAGCCAACTGCCCAACACTACAATAGCAAATTCCAACAATGCAAACCAGCCACAGACTGCACACAGCACAGTCAGTGATTTTCATACAGAGCGCTATATGGCGTAACCAACATAAAAACCTAAACAGCCTACTTACAAACGCTACTCCCAGATATTTAAACGACTTGACCGTGTCAAGCAGGACACTAGTCATACTGTATCCGAACATTATAGGTTTGTTCTTCCAACTCATCCGGATTAACTTACATTTTTCTACATTTAAATGTAGCTGCCATTCATCACACAACTGGAAATTTTGTCTAAGTCGTCTTGATTCTTCTACAGTCACTCAACATCGACACATTGTCGTACACCACTACGTCCTATACAGCGATGTGGAAGTTCGTCGTTTACGTAGCGACTACATCGATTCTCCAATGAGGCCGTGCTCCGTCTTGTTGGAGGATGGCACACTCAGCATCAGTCAGTTGTGGAAAAAACCACATCTGCAACATATCAAAAAAATTGTTCAAATGACTCTGAGCACTATGCGACTTAACTTCTGAGGTCATCAGTCACCTAGAACTTAGAACTAATTAAACCTAAGGACATCGCACACATCCATGCCCGAGGCAGGATTCGAACCTGCGGCCGTAGCGGTCGCTCGGTTCCAGACTGTAGCGCCTAGAATCGCTCGCTCACTCCGGCCGGCTTGCAACATATCAACTTAAGACGTACCCACCAAAGGCTTCTCACAGAAGATAAACGGCCTTACGACTTCTTCTGTGACACTGGACAGAAAACGTTTTGCTTCGGCGAATCACGTTCATGGTCCACAGTTTCGAGATGATTTTCAGTGCTCACACTCTCACATCGTGGTGATCAACCTCTCCAGATAAGTAGGAGGCTGCTTCGTCGCTGAATATCAACTTGAAGGGGAAATGTTCATCCTCAACTGTTTCCTGCATTGTGATGCAAAACTGAAGGTGCTGACCACAATCTCTCGGCTTGAATTGTTTCACGAGCTGCAGAAGGTTCGAGATGTAACCGCCGTTGCAAAATCCCCCACGCAGTTTGCTGCGGTATTCCAAATTTGTGACTTGCACGGACCGTTGATTTTTTTTTGGACAGCGCACGGAACAAATCCCCACGGTTGCATCTCGGACACTTGATGGAGCGGTAGTTTCCTCTTTTCAGAGACAACTAGTGCCCGTAATTGTAGATACCGATGCATTACGCTCCGTTTACATGTCGGTTCTTCTCTATGATACCTTCTAAATGCACGCTGCTCTGTTGTTACAGATCGACATCTCGCGTATTCCAACACACAAAAACTCTTTCCTTCCTTCGGAGCCTTATGGTTAAGGAGGGATGTTGACGAAACTGACAAATGTCAATTTTCGATTTATTTTTTGTTTGTTAGTACAACTCATGGACAGTAAGTTCCCAAAGTTTCAGTGTTGAAATCGCATCCGAAGTGCCTGAAAATTAATTAAAAGTGTGACGCGGCCCACGCCCACGTTTTGAAGCAGCACTTCAATACCAGCTCAGTAAACAACGATTCTGTGTATTACTTTCAACCAAACGTGTGCAGGATACACCTAGCAGGCCGTGATACATACTCTTTGGTTTTATAGATCATCTTTGACTCTGTTCCGTATCTTATAAACAATAACAAACTAGCTGCATGGTTTATGACGAAGCAAGTATTTTTTGCCTTGTGATGCTGACGGAGATTTATACAAGTGTTCGATTCTTTCTTCATTCAGTTATGTCACGACCACAGAGAGTGTGTATAAAACTGGATAAACTGCGTTTGAAGTGTGTTCATGGCAAAACCCAAAATCCAAATGAGCCTCTAAATTCACTCATCTGGAAACGACGCCCTAAAAACACATTTGCATCTGCTACAGTTGTCAGAGTTGCAACTTATGATGCAGCTATTGTATTTAATGATGGGAACGTCGGGAGGATGAAGGTATTAGAAAGAATGGGCTTCACGATAGGAAATTTTACTCAAGACATCCTGAGAAAAATAGATTTACAGCGCGTCTCTGTAGCTGAAAAGTCAGTTGAACACCTGGTAAAGGAAAAAAGACAGACAATAAGAAACCAGGAGAGAAGCCTTGGAGGGAAAGACGACCCAGAGTACAAATGTGGTGCTTTCTGAAGAAGTGACATAAGGAAAAAAGTTAGGTTGAACTTTAAATTGCGTTTCCTGAAACGTTTGTTTTTTAAGGTTTATCTACCTTTTCCTCAGATTCTATGAATGCTAGAATTATGAAATTTTGTACACGTATTTCTGTAAACCTAATAAACGTTGTCTCAAGAGCAAATTTTGAAATTCTGATTGCAAGCTGAGATATGGGGCAAAGTGCTTGGAATTTTGCATGAATTTAAAATTGTACTTGTGGAATTATAAATAAGAAATTATGAAAATTCTTCTATTTGGGCTATTCCAAAAACCTCATGAGAGAAGCTTACAACATATAAATAGACAAAACAGAGAAATTTTTGTAGAAATTCCTTGAATACTTACTGAGAAAAAGGAACATACATTACTTTTTGAAAATAAAACTTCAAATTTCATTATAAATAGTTGAGTATATATAATCAAAGGATTTTTTATGTAAATATGTTACTTTCATGTAAAGCGTGGTACAAAATTTTATTGCCATGTCTCCAAAACTGGATCTGGTACATTTTTGAAATAGTGTGTGTTTTTAAAGGTCCTCCCTTAAGGCACTTCACTCAAAACACCAACTCGTGGTCAAAATCAAGACTCGGTAAGTTTTCAGTCATATTTGTAAAGGTATTACTTACGAAAATATAGAACTCTGAAAAACAATGAATCATTTGTTGTAGCCCTGCACGTTTCTCGACTCATCCAGAAAGTTCTCTGTCGGAATTTCAGTAGCACACCTCTCCGTAATGCGCGACGCCTCTCTTATGGCGTGTACCGCTGAAGTTTGTTGGGCGTCTCTGTAGCGGTATTGCGTTGACTCAGTGATCTTCTTTGTTAGATCTTCCTGATCTCTTCTATTAATCCAGGCTGCTGTACTGAACAATAATCAAGAATCGGCCGAATTAATGTTTTACTAGCCAATTCTAACGTAAGTGAATTACGAGCGGTGTTCGGTAAGTAATGCAACAATTTTTTTTCTCGGCCAATTTACGTTGGAAAAAATGCGGATTTTGCGGTGGAATATCCCCCTTCAGCCGCTGTAGCTTCATGACGCTGCAGTAGGTGGCGGTGCTATGCGCAGCCTTCGAAACGACATCTGCAAAAGAAGTGCGTTCCAAGCGGAGAGCTGTCAGTTTCTTTTGGTGGAAAACCAGAGCATTGCAGATATTCGCAGGCGCCTGCACAATGTCTACGGAGACACGGCAGTGAACAAAAGCAAGGTGAACCATTGGGCGAGGCGTCTGTCATCAATGCAACAAGGGCGCGCAGACGTGTTCGATTTCCCACAAACAGCTATGAAACCTGCAATGTTAGAACGTGTGGACACTCTCATTCGAGGTGATCGACGGATCACAATCAAACACCTCGCTGCACAATTAGACGTCTCTGTTGACAGTGCTGTCACACTCGTCCACCAGTTGGGGTACTCAGAGGTGTGTGTCCGCTGAGTTTTTCGCCACCTCACAGAAGATCGTAAAGTTCAACGAATGATCGACCATCTGTGCGGAATTGCTTGCCCGTACGAGGCTGATACTGATAGTTTTTTTTTTAATCGAACAGCGTCACAGGCCATGAAACATGAGTTCATCACTTCGACAATCCTTGGACTCGCGGCACACCATCTCGCCTTTGAAGATAAAGTTCATCGCCTGTAAAGTCATGGCGACGATCTTCTGGACTATAAAAGGGGTTACTGTGTTTTATGTCCGTGCAACGATCAACGCTGAAGTGTATTGTGCTGTCTTCAGAAAACTGGAGAAACAACCTCAACGTGTTCGTCACCAAATACAAACGAACTTCTCCATGACAACATAAGGTCTCACACAAGTCTGCTCACCTGAGAGGAGCTTACAAAAGCTGACTGTTTTCCCCATCCACCGTAGAGCCTGAATCTTTCACCTTCTGGGGTACCATGTGGGCATTCTCCCAGTCAGGTAGCGGAAGGCCGTCACATTGGTCGGACATTATGTTGAAAACGAGGGCTTTATGGCTAAAAGGGAGGGGAATAATGTGGTGTTCTGGAATCCTAAATAAATCCAATCTGCTTTTACAAAAAGGTGTTGCTTTGCTTATTCAACGCCCCTCTTACATTCCCTTTTGATGTTTCCACTGAACCTCAACCTGATATATGCTCTTCCCAGAATTTTTTATGTCATATTTTATGTTAGATATTGTTTCCAGTGATTTGTCGCCAGTATTGTTATTGTGCAGAAGCGGATTTGTATCCTCGCGGTCTTTTGCAGTGGCATGCTTAAATAAAATCTTCTTGGTTTACAATTCACTTGAATAAAACCCTCGAGTTTTCGATAGCTGTCTCCACCATCGTCGTCAGAAGTTAAAAGAGCTATAATCAACTCCTGCATAGACACTGTCAGTAGCGTCTGGTGGCTAGCGTTGCTACCTCTATATCACCAGGTCTCGGATTCGATTCCCGGCCAGGTCGGGGATTTTCTGCCCCCGTGGATTGGGTGTCTGTTCAAATGGCTCAGAGCACTATGCGACTTAACTTCTGAGGTCATCAGTCGCCTAGAACTTAGAACTAATTAAAACTAACTAACCTAAGGACATCATACACATCCATGCCCTAAGCAGGATTCGAACCTGCGACCGTAGCGGTAGCGCGGCTCCATACTGTAGCGCCTAGAACCGCACGGCCACTCCGGCCGGCATATGGGTGTCTGTGTTGTCTTCATCACCTCATCGTCATTCGGTAAGTGGCGAGACCGGAACTGGAAAGACGGGAAACTTGTACGGCCGCTGATGACCTCGATGTTAAGTGCCCCACAAACCAACATCATCATCGTTATTGTCCGTATCATGATGACCCTTCCGATGTTATCCGCTAGATAATACACTAACTACCTGACGAAAAAGGTGAAGCACCAACGGACTTGCTCGGTTGTCAATGTAACTTCACACACACACACACTCTCACACACACACACACACACACACACACACACACACACACCATTTGTTCGTACATAAACAATTAGTGTTGCATTTCTCTTTGACAAGCAGATTGGGCGCTAGACTGCATTAGTGTTGTCCATGTTTAGAGTTAACTGACCTGGTTGGAATATAAGGGGCGTGAACAGTGTAAGGTGTTCAGTGGTCACAATGAAGGACACGGAGAGTCCATATAAGGCAGTCCATATAAGGCAGCGTTATCATGACAACAGTTTGTAAGGGGCCTCGTTATGGGTTTCCAGTTGACTTCTGGTCGAACGACGCCGTATCCATATTTGTGGGGCATTCATATGTGACAGTGGGTCATTGTTGGACTGTTTGGGAACGTGAGTGCAGGCATACTTGCCATCAAGGTTGTGGCCAGCATCACGTGGCCGCCACAGGGGAGGATCGCTGTATGTGTACCAGGACCATGATAAACCCTTCACGTCTGCGCCTGCCATACTAGAACGAGCAATGGACTCTCTGAAACATTCTGTGTCATCCTGGAACACTGCTCAGAGACTAGCAGCAGCTGGAGATGGGAAATTACTGGCCCATGTTAAGGCCACCTTGAACACTGCAACACATACGGCTATGTTTGTAGTGATGCCTTCAATGGGAAGCATCTACATCTACATGATTACTCTGCAATTCACATTTAAGTGCTTGGCAGAGGGTTCATCGAACCACGATCATACTATCTCTCTACCATTCCACACCGGAACAGCGCGCGGGAAAAACGAACACCTAAACCTTTCTGTTCGAGCTCTGATTTCTCTTATTTTATTTTGATGATCATTCCTACCTATGTAGGTTAGGCTCAACAAAATATTTTCGCATTCGGAAGAGAAAGTTGGTGACTGAAATTTCGTAAATAGATCTCGCCGCGACGAAAAACGTCTTTGGTTGAATGACTTCCATCCCAACTCGCGTTTCATATCTGCCACACTCTCTCCCCTATTACGCGATAATACAAAACGAGCTGCCCTTTCTTTCACCCTGTCGATGTCCTCCGTCAGTCCCACCTGGTAAGGATCCCACACCCCGCAGCAATATTCTAACAGAGACGAACGAGTGTAGTGTAAGCTGTCTCTTTAGTGGACTTTTTGCATCTTCTAAGTGTCCTGCCAATGAAACGCAACCTTTGGCTCGCCTTCCCCACAATATTATCTATGTGGTCTTTCCAACTGAAGTTGTTCGTAATTTTAACACCCAGGTACTTAGTTGAATTGACAGCCTTGAGAATTGTACTATTTATCGAGTAATCGAATTCCAACGGATTTCTTTTGGAACTCGTGTGGATCACCTCACACTTTTCGTTATTTAGCGTCAACTGCCACCTGCCACACCATACAGCAATCTTTTCTAAATCGCTTTGCAACTGATACTGGTCTTCGGATCATCTTACTAGACGGTAAATTACAGCATCATCTGCGAACAACCTCAGAGAACTACTCAGATTGTCACCCAGGTCATTTGTATAGATCAGGAACAGCAGAGGTCCCAGGACGCTTCCCTGGGGAACACCTGATATGACTTCAATTTTACTCGATGATTTGCCGTCTATTACTACGAACTGCGACCTTCCTGACAGGAAATCACGAATCCAGTCGCACAACTGAGACGATACCCCACAGGCCCGCAGCTTGATTGGAAGTCGCTTGTGAGGAACGGTGTCAAAAGCTTTCCGGAAATCTAGAAATACGGAATCAACTTGAGATCCCCTGTCGATAGCGGCCATTACTTCGTGCGAATAAAGAGCTAGCTGCGTTGCACAAGAACGATGTTTTCTGAAACCATGCCGATTACGTATCAATAGATCGTTCCCTTCGAGGTGATTCATAATGTTTGAATACAGTATATGCTCCAAAACCCTACTGCAAACCGACGTCAATGATATAGGTCTGTAGTTCGATGGAATACTCCTACTACCCTTCTTAAACACTGGTGCGACCTGCGCAATTTTCCAATCTGTAGGTATAGATCTATCGGTGAGCGAGCGGTTGTATATGATTGCTAAGTAGGGAGCTATTGTATCAGCGTAATCTGAAAGGAACCTAATCGGTATACAATCTGGACCTGAAGACTTGCCCGTATCAAGCGATTTGAGTTGCTTCGCAATCCTTAAGGTATCTACTTCTATTTGCTGATGGACGGGGTCGCAACGTGTTCAGCCATGAATCGTGATTCTGTACTACCTCAGGTAACCACAGTCGATGAGTATGGTGGCGATGTGGGTAGAGCCCCTTTCTTCAAATAGTTGGAAGTACAGTGGTTACTCTTGGCCTCATGGTATGGGGAGCCATCGGGTTTGACTTCAGGTCACAGTCGGACCCGTTGGCCTAGCGGCACTGGGGCGGTAACACAGCATGCCCAGTCAGAGGGCTGGCTGTCCTCTGTCCGAACACGCTGAGGGAAGTATTCAACGATGAAACTGTAGGGGCTTCCTGCGACGCCCGCCCAGACCAAATGACGAGATCAATGACGAACAAAATAAAGAAGAAGAAGGGGAGAAAAAAAGCGGAAAAGTGCTTGACTGGAAACCAAGAGACTGGAATCGAATTGCCGTCGGGTCTTAGATTTTTCAGTCTGTGTTTTAACCTACCCTTCACCTCTCAGTGAAGTGAGAAGTTGCCTGAAATGACGCGTGGTTCAGATTTCACGTTGACCTGTAGGCCTCCTTTCCCTGGTTGGATAACAGTGGCTGTTTTGCGATAAAGAGGTCGGCAATGTGGCGTCTAATTGGGACTAGGACAAGACGGGTGAGTCACACGAAATTATTGTTACTCTTACGCTGAAGACCTAAAGAAACTGGTACACCTGTCTAATATCGTCTGGGGCCTCCGCGAGCACGCAGAAGAGCAGCAACACGACGCGGCAAGGACTCGACTAATGTCTGAGGTAGTGCGGAGGGAATTGATACCATGAATCCTGCAGGGCTTTCCATATATCTGTAAGAGTACGAGGGGTTGCAGATTTCTTCTGAACAGTACGTTGCAAGGCATCCCAGATATGCTCGATAATGTTCATGTCTCGGGAGTCTGGTGGCCAACGGAAGTTTTTAAACTCTGATGAGTGTTCCTGGAGCAACTCTGTAGCAATTCTGGACAAGTGGGGTGTCGCATTGTCTTGCTGGAATACCCCAAGTCCGTCGGAATGCACAATGACCATGAATGGATGTAGTTGATCAGACAGGATGCTTACGTATGTGTCACCTGACACAGTCGTATCTAGACGTATCAGGAGTCCCGTATCACTCCAACTGCACGCGCCCCACACCATTACAGAGCCTCCCCCAGTTTGAACAGTCCCCTGCTGCCAAGCAGGGCCCATGGATCATGAAGTTGTCTCCATACCCGTACACGTCCATCTGCTCGATACAATTTGAAACGACATACGTCTGACAGGCAACACGTTGCCAGTCATCAACAGTCCAATGTCGGTGTTGACGGGCCCAGGAGCGATGTAAAGCTTTGTGTCGTGCAGTCATCAAGGGTACACGAGTGGGCCTTCGGCTCCGAAAGCCCATACCGATGATGTTTCGTTGAATGGTTCTCACGCTGACCCTTGTTGACCCAGCATTGTAGTCGGCAGCAATTTGCGGAAGGGTTGCACTTCTATCCCGATGAACGATTCTCTTCAACCGTCGTTGGTCCCCTTCTTGCAGGATCTTTTTCCGGTCGCAGCGATGTAGGGGATTTGATTTTTTACCGGATTCCTGATATTCAAGGTGCACTCGTGAAATGATCGTACTGGAAAATCTCCACTTGATCGCTACCTCGGAGATGGTGTGTCCAATCGCTCATGCGCCGACTACAGCACCACGTTGAAAAACGCTAAAATCTTCATAACCTGCAATTGTAGCAGCAGTAACCGATCTAGCAACTGCGCCAGACACTTGTTGTCTTATATAGGCTTCGTCGACCGCAGCGCCGTATTCTGCCTGTTTACATATCTCTGTATTTGAATACGCATGCCTGCAGCAGTTTGTTTGGCGCATCAGCGTATAATAATAGTAATAATAATAATAATCAAAGCAATCACTCATATAAATACATCGGCTACACCGTTGCAATTTCATAACCACTTCTACAACCCTTTAGATCACATAACATCAACAGATACAAAGACAGTAAATTGGAAAAAGAAAACACTACATGGCAAGCACCCGTATCATCTATCACAGCCACACATCGATCAAGACGCATCCAACACATGGCTAAGAAAAGGAAATATATACAGTGAGACGGAAGGATTCATGATTGCAATACAGGATCAAAAAATAAACACCAGATTTAAAGATCCCAATACCACAACAGATAAATGCAGACTTTGCAAACAACAAATAGAAACAGTAGATCACATCACAAGCGGATGTACAATACTAGCAAATACAGAATACCCCAGAAGACATGACAATGTAGCAAAAATAATACATCAACAGCTTGCCTTACAACATAAACTTATAAAACAACACGTTCCCACATACAAGTATGCACCACAAAACGTACTGGAGAATGATGAATACAAATTATACTGGAACAGAACCATTATAACAGATAAAACACCACATAACAAACCTGACATCATACTCACCAATAAGAAGAAGAAATTAACACAACTAATCGAAATATCCATACCCAATACGACAAATATACAGAAGAAAACAAGAGAAAAAATTGAAAAATACAGTAGGTACTGGGAGATGAAGCAGCTTGCACAGGATAGATTAGCATGGAGAGCTGCATCAAACCAGTCTCAGGACTGAAGACCACAACAACAACAACAAGGTGGCTATAATTTCGCACCTTAAAAGCACTCATCCACATACTTTGCCGTGAACTACAACCACAATTAGATATCATTTGATAGGTTGTGCTGGCCGAGGAAGTCAAGGACATGTGGCATCAGGATAAAGTTGACATTATACCAATTATACTATCAACTACAGGTGTCATACCACACAATGTCCACCAGTACATCAACGCAATACAGCTGCGTCCAAACGTATATATACAACTACAGAAATCTGTAATTATTAATACATGTTCAATTACCCGAAAGTTCCTAAATGCAATGTGACATATACCATACAGTTAAAAGGAAGTCACGCTTGATCAAGGTCCGCGCCACTTTCCATTTTTAGCCAGACATAACGTCTGAGACAGGAAAGAGAAATAATAATAATAATTATTATTATTTTTATTATACGGCTGATGGTGACTGAGGGAACTCTGACGGCACAGAGAGGTTCATTGTGGACTTCCTGCATCCTCGTGTGTTACTTCTCGTACGTCAGCAGTATCACGGAACTATTTTTCAATGTTCTTGCACACAAGGCATGTTTCTCAATGAACTGTCTGCGTGATGGTGAGATATCCTCGTGGCCAGCAAGATTTCCACGTCTGTTCCCGATAGAACATATGTGAGACCATCTCCGACGTCAACTCCGTCCCAGTATGAAGGATATCAATGACCAGGCGCAACAGCTGTGGGCCAGCCTCCTTCAGGAGAGGATGCAAAGGCTTTGTGACACCGTTGCCAATGGAATCACAGCAGGTTTCCATGCCTGGGGAGTGCGACATCATACTTATAAGCTGGCTCATAGTGCTAAGTTCTCTCTAAATTTGGCTCGATTCTGTAATCACTGAAATATCGGGGCATACCATCTCAACGCGTGAAGTTCATTTCGTTTTCTCCTCCTCTTCTGCACGTTTCATATTTTTTGTCAGGTAGTGTGTACGAGGTCTGTTAAAAAAATCCGGAGCTTTGTACACAATATTTTTCCACGCTTACCTTTTACTTATTGTGTATGGTCTCCTTCGATAAACTCTCCTCCACAGCTTATACACTGCTCCCAACGAAGTTTCCAATTCCGGAAGCAGTCTTGGTACGCGTCTTGCCGGATCGTGCGAAGCACCGTCTGCGAATTTTCTTTTATCTCGTCTATCTTCGTCCTATCAACGGGGGTTTCAACTTAGAAAATAAAAAAAGTCCGCAGAGCTCAGGTCTGGAGAGTATGGAGGATGAGACAGGTCAGTGATTTCGTTTTTTGTGCAACAGTGCGTGCGGGTGCGTTATCGACATACAAGAGCCGTGAATCGCGTCGCCACATTTCAAGTCATTTCCTTCTCACGTTTTATCGCAGGCGTCGCAACACGTCCCGATAGTATCCTGTACCCTGCGGTAGGAATTCATGATGAACTAATCCTTCTAAGACAAAGAAAACTAAGAAACTTCCTCCCAGATTAAAACTGTGTGCCGGACCGAGACTCGAACTCGGGACCTTTGCCTTTCGCGGGCAAGTGCTCTACCATCTGAGCTACCCAAGCACGACTCACGCCTTGTTCTCGCAGCTTTACTTCCGCCAGTACCTCGTCTCCTACCTTCCAAACTTTACAGAAACTCTCCTGCGAACCTTGCAGAACTAGCACTCCTGAAAGAAAGGATATTACGGAGACATGGTTTAGCCACAGCCTGTGGGAAGTTTCCAGAATGAAATTTTCACTCTGCATCGGAGTGTGCGCTGATATGAAACTTTCTGGCAGATTAAAACTGTGTGCCGGACCGAGACTCGAACTCGGGACCTTTGCCTTTCGCGGGCAAGTGCTCTACCAGCTGAGCTACCCAAGCACGACTCACAGCCCGTCCTCATATCAGCGCACACTCCGCTGCAGAGGGAAAATCTCATTTTTCAAACATCCCCCAGGCTGTGGCTAAGCCATGTCTCCGCATATCCTTTCTTTCAGGAGTGCTAGTTCTGCAAGGTTCGCAGGAGAGCTTCTGTAAAGTTTGGAAGGTAGGAGACGAGGTACTGGCAGAAGTAAAGCTGTGAGGATGGGGCGTGAGTCGTACTTGGGTAGCTCAGTTGGTAGAGCACTTGCCCGCGAAAGACAAAGGTCCCGAGTTCGAGTCTCTGTCCGGCACACAGTTTTAGTCTGCCAGGAAGTTTCATATCAGCGATCACTCCGCTGCAGAGTGAAAATCTCATTCTGTCAAAGAAAACTATTAGCATGGCTTTGAGATTTGACCTGACCTGACTATTTTTTGGTCTTGAAGAAGCTTTCCCGACCTACTGTTAAGACTGAACCTTAGTCTCAACATCATAACCGTAGACCCACGTCTCATCGCCAGCTATGATTCTCTTAAGGAGCATCTCGTTCTCATCTGCACGATCCAAAAGCTTTTCACAGATTGCGAAGCGAAAGTCTTTCTGGTCTTGACTCATGGACCGGGGAACGAATTTGGCGGCGACAGATTGCATTCCGAGATGTTGTGTCAGGATTTAATGACATATTATAACTGAAATGTTACATTCTTCTGCAATCTCTCGGACAGTCAATCGTCGACTGGCACGCACAATTCCGTTCACGTTCGTGACATGAGAGTCGTCGGTAGATGTCGAAGGCCGTCCTGAACGAGGGTCATCTTTAACTTCGTCCGGTCATTTTTAAACGGCGTGAAGCATTCGTAACACCGAGTATGGCTTAGGTACTCATCACCGTAGACTAACTGGATCATTTTGTGTGTCCCTGTAAAGGTGTTCTTGAGTTTCACGCAAAGTTTAATTCAGACGCGTTGCCACTCTAACTCTGCCATATCGAAATTCACAAACTGTGCGCCACATTGTTGTACTCAATACCGCGCTGAAAAATAGCTAACACACATACAGCGTTCTATGATGCTACTCCAGGAGGGTGTAAAAATGAAAGTGCGCAATGGAAAATAATGCACGCTAAAATGAAGATTTGGCACTCCCTGTCCGACTACCCACTGAAGGAGATTTTAGGATCTCTTAATTCTAGAAATTACAATCTAAACATAAATGAATGATGAAGGCAACTAATCCTACTAAATCATAAACGTTGTTCCTGCTTATATTTTTATTGTAGATAAAAAACCTTTATCTTACCAAGTTTACATTTACTAAGTAAAATCACTAATCAATTGCCCAACTCTGCCCCTTATTATGACTGCGCGGTCTAATACCAATATCACGAAATGACTGACAAGTACCAAACACTAGAAGACACTACTTTCAAAGATGATCTGCGGTGGTGTGGAACCTCAGTGTAAACTAACCTGATCACAGCTGTTTACCTTTTATAGCCATAATAAGCCGAAGCAATTTGCGATATCACCGTATGTACTGCGTCCGGTGCGTCGAAGTGATGGTTCTCGTACTCGTCTGCGACGATGGAAGAACTCCAGCCACAAATAAACTCTTACAAACACCAGGACGGCAGAAGGCGGTCCTCTGACTAATATACTGTAATACTGTCTTCTCCTCTCTGTGTTCTACAGACGAGAAACGCGAACTCCCAACCACAAGGACAGAGTTCAGATAATGTCTCAGCGTAAGTATAGGCAGAGGAAGTGCTCCCAATTACTGAACGCTGCGTACTCAACGACGACTTCTAACCCACAGGTGAAGTCCAGAACCGTATAGATTCGCAACAGTACAGTGCCTAACTGTTCTAACTATAAACTCTACTGAGAGCAAAGACAGAAAATCCGTCTGTACCAACAAAACCTGATATCGAGCGACCGTCACACACGGGCGCTCACAACGGAAGACCTCGTCTCTCCACCGCTGGCTTCCCAGCAAGGCTCAGCTTCCCACCATCGTAATTCCTGAAACGAATCACATTCCCGAAACCACGGAATATTCTCCCTCTCTACAGATTCTTCCGAACGCAGACCAACCATATTTTAGTCTTTTGTCGTCCATCGCGGAAAGTTTGCGAGGAAAAACCTATACTCGTACAATGGCACGCTTCTGAGTAAAAATCCTTGAACGTAACCCAGCCTGCATGGTTTCCGAGGTGCCGCTTCTTCGTTCCTCGCACCTGCGTCCAAGATTTGCAGCGTTCGGAAGTATTATCCGGTTATGCTTCCGGTCCTATTACAATAGCGGCCGCCCGTCATCCTATTGTGCTCCAGAGCTCAGGTTCCACGACGTCCGTCTAGTTACTTCCTGTGTTTAAGCAGGACCAACAACTGTGCGGGCCTTCCACCCAGAGCTTGAGTTCTGCCTGCGGCTTCATCTCCACTGGCGTTCCAACCTCTGCTAGTATAGGTAATCATTCATTACGCCTTTTTTATAATAAAGACACTCCGTCACCTTTTATGCAATAAGCGTTAACAATTACTTACAAGGAGTACGTGACAATGTCAGTCTCCTTTAAATATTCATATATACGAAGCACAACCTATCAAATGATATGTAATTGTGGTTGTAGTTCACGGCAAAATATGTGGATGAGTGCTTTTAAGGTGCGAAATTATAGCCACCTTGTTGTTGTTGTTGTGGTCTTCACTCCTGAGACTGGTTTGATGCAGCTCTCCATGCTACTCTATCCTGTGCAAGCTGCTTCATCTCCCAGTACCTACTGCAACCTACATCCTTCTGAATCTGCTTAGTGTCTTAATCTCTTGGTCTCCCTCTACGATTTTTACCCTCCACGCTGCCCTCCAGTACTAAACTGGTGATCCCTTGACGCCTCAGAACATGTCCTACTAACCGGTCCCTTCTTCTAGCCAAGTTGTGTCACAAACTCCTCTTCTCCCCAATTCTATTCAATACTTCCTCATTAGTTATGTGATCTACCTATCTAATCTTCAGCATTCTTCTGTAGCACCACATTTCGAAAGCTTCTATTCTCTTCTTGTGCAAACTATTTATCGTCCATGTTTCACTTCCATACATGGCTACACTCCATTTTCAGAAACGACTTCCTGACACTTAAACCTACACTCGATGTCAACAAATTTCTCTTCTTCAGAAATGCTTTCCTTGCCATTGCCAGTCTACATTTTATATCCTCTCTACTTCGATCATCATCAGTTATTTTGCTCCCCAAATAGCAAAACTCCTTTACTACTTTAAGTGTCTCATTTCCTAATCTAATTCCCTCAGCATCACCCGATTTAATTCGACTACATTCCATTATCCTCGTTTTGCTTTTGTTGATGTTCATCTTATATCCTCCTTTCAAGACACTGTCCATTCCGTTCAACTGCTCTTCCAAGTCCTTTGCTGTCTCTGACAGAATTCCAATGTCATCGGCGAACCTCAAAGTTTTTATTTCTTCTCCATGGATTTTAATACCTACTCCGAATTTTTCTTTTGTTTCCCTTACTGCTTGCTGAATATACAGATTGAGTAACATCGGGGGGAGGCTACAACCCTGTCTCACTCCCTTCCCAACCACTGCTTCCGTTTGGTGCCCCTCTTCTCTTATAACTGCCATCTGGTTTCTGTACAAATTGTAAATAGCCTTTCGCTCCCTGTATTTTACCACTGCCACCTTTAGAATTTGAAAGAGAGTATTTCAGTCAACATTGCCAAAAGCTTTCTCTAAGTCTAAAAATGCTAGAAACGTAGGATTGCCTTTCCTTAATCTAGCTTCTAAGATAAGTCGTAAGGTCAGTATTGCCTCACGTGTTCCAACATTTCTACGGAATCCAAACTGATCTTCCCCGAGGTCGGCTTCTACCAGTTTTTCCATTCGTCTGTAAAGATAGCCACCTTACAACGTTGAAACTTCCGGCAGTTACACATTAAACACAGGCGTGTGCAGGGATGGCATCCCTGACACACCACTGACGCGAAATTACGAACGATCGAAATCTTTTGAACAGACCTCGTACTTACAGAATCGGTAATATTTTAAGATGTGCTTAATTTTAACTTGCCAACGGACTTGTCGCAGTGGTAACACCGATCCCCGTCGGATCGCCGAAGTTAAGCGCAGTTGGGTGGGTGACCCTCCGGGTATCCCCAGCGCTGCTGGCAAGCGAGTTGCAGTCAGCCCTTGCGTGGCCAATGGAGGAGCTATTTGACTGAGAAATAGCGGCTCCGTTCTAACATTCTGCGTGGTGTCTGTTTGTAAGTCGTGTCCCGCTACCACTTTCGCGCAACGACGCTCTGAGTGTTTTTTTTTTTTTTTTTAGGGAATTGACTAGTTTGAACATGGGATCTGTTGCTGGTAAGGAGACGCCAGACCACACTTGACATGTAGAGTTCAGAAGAGTTCAGTGAGACTAGCGATGATATAATCAAATACTTAATGATTTCAGCGTCAGCTCCACTGCAATCCCTGTAAAAGAATCTTAATACTAACTAAATTTAGTGGAATTGGTTCAAGGCTTTCCTATTTTTAGTTAGCTGGTAAAATATCGTCGAAAAAGTAGTTAAGTTTACCATTGGAATTTTTATTCTACTCACAAAACATTGTTTATAAATTGCTCTCCAGGAAGTATTTTGATAAAGGATGATAAAAACCAACTGCGTTCAACAAAAATGTGAACGAATATTCCCTGAATGGGTTTCCAAGTTCTACAATTTTAGATTTAAGATAAGTTTCATAAAAGAGAAAACTATCAAAATGGTCTACAGTGACCGTCAATTATCTTTAATTAATTATTTAACTTGTCGTAAATTACAGTGGCTGATGTGGCTGCTCAATAATTATATAACTGAAAAATCATTGTATTTCAGATTTTTACTTCTAGTAGCAAATGTGAATACCACGAAGTTTAATTGACGATCGACACTAGTATTAAGTAAGAAGGGGATGTAACAGATGAGACTTCTGCAGTTCTGACTGAAGCCTTATGGCGGCACCGCGTGTGTTCATTACCTTGTCAGTGGTTAGGCAGCGTCAGGGGGCGGTGGACGGCGCAGCTCGACACACCTCACCGTCTCGAAAGCAACTCTCTCCTCGCTTCTCCTTACTACAATTTACCAAAGTTGGTTTAAAAAAAAGGTATCTGGCTGTGTTTTCAACTGACCAATCAGCGTCTCAATGTTAACCTTAAGCTCCACCTACAAAAATTCTGTCAATCCAATGGGAAACGTTATACTTTTCGTGGTGGAACAATGTTTTTAACGTTTGCAACATAACAGAGACGCGTATAGTCTCATGCTAAAGCTTTCAGCTGGTGTGGTCCTTTTAGTGTTATCGTATGATCCATACTGTTCTTCTGGAGGGCGGAGGGCTCTATCTTTTAACATGGGCTGGGGGTGGTCCTGGCGGTCGGCCGCCGACGTGGGTGTCCGTCCCTTATCGTAGGGCCTCCTAGCCTACACGATTCTGCTCTCGGCTTCTGTTCTCGTTTCTCCCCTCGTAACTGCGTCTGTTTTACGGTGGGAAGATATGACATGCATTTAGGCGTTCTTGTGTTACTCTGAGGTATTCCATTTGCTCACTCGTTGATCGTATTACTTTGGTTAATTTAATGTCACGATTTATTCGGAGCTATGTGGCATACTGCCAGATTTGCTATGATGTCAGGGTTTTCATGGAAGGTGTTGGATTTGCCTGACACGTTACACGGTTACGAAAACTAACAACTGCAGGAAATCTGTCTGCTGACCACATGCCTCTCCTCATTCACATTCAGTGAGGCCTATCAGCTGAGGATGGCACGGCGGTCGGTCGGTGCCGTTTGGACTTCCGAAGCGTGTTCGGACGGACCTAATGTTCATTGGCGTTGGTGAATTTGGCAGTGAGTTAAGTAAAATTGGTCGCTCACTACGTGGGCAGAGCGGTAACTGGCGCAGCTACTGCCGGGTTAGATTGTGGAGCGACATCCGACTGGTTTTAACAACCGCTTGGCCACTTGGTTGTTTTTTCATTCAGTCGGGTTTCACCAACGAATGAACCTACTCTCTGCTGCCACGCCGGCTGTATGAATGTTTCCATTAACTCTCCTCTCTGACCAGATACAAACTATCGTTAGGTGCTACTCAAGAGGGTTGTTTTTCTGCTCAGTGAGAAATAAAATTACTTAAAGAGACAGTTACATTTTAAAATATGCTTAATTTTTATTGACGTTGGTGAATTTGCCCTTGAGCTAATGTGAAACAACTCACTGATACAAGTGTCTGGCGGCTACGGCATTTATATGACCCTTAGAATCTTTTCATTCAATCTCCGGGCTTGATTGATTTCACTGACATACTTTTGCAGCCTTTTCGGATATACATGAACAACAGCTAGTGTTGCCAAACTTTTCAGAGGCAAATAATGTACCTTATTTCAAGGAGTGGTAGATAAAATCTATAGTTCAAACAACGAAATATATTCAAAATGTATGTATTTATTTACTTAAATGCCAATTTTAGAACTTCTGGCATTAGTCTGCATCTACATCTATACTCCGCAGGCCACCTGACGGTGTGTGGCGGAGGGTACCTTGAGTACCTCAATCGGTTCTCCCTTCTATTCCAGTCTCGTATTGTTCGTGGAAAGAAACATTGTCGGTATGCCTCTGTGTGGGCTCTAATCTCTCGGATTTTATCCTCATGGTCTCTTCGCGAGATATACGTAGGAGGGAGAAAGATACTGCTTGACTCCTCAATGAAGGTATGTTCTCGAAATTTCAAAAATAGCCCGTACGGAGCTACTGAGCGTCTCTCTTGCAGAGTCTTCCACTGGAGTTTATCTATCATCTCCGTAACACTTTCGCGATTAGCAAATGATCCTGTAACGAAGCGCGTTGCGCTCCTTTGGATCTTCTCTATCTCTTCTATCAACCCTGTCCGGTACAGATCCCACACCGGTGAGCAGTATTCAAGCAGTGGGCGAACAAGTGTACTGTAATCTACTTCCTTTCTTTTCGGCTGCATTTCCTTAGGATTCTTCCAATGAATCTCAGTCTGGCATCTGCTTTACCGACGATTAATTTTATGTGGTCATTCCATTTCAGATCACTCCTAATGCTTACTCCCAGATAATTTATGGAATTAACTGTTTCCAGTTGCTGACCTGCTATATTGTAGCTAAATGATAAAGGATCTTTCTTTCTCTGTATTCGCAGCACATTACACTTGTCTACATTAAGATTCAATTGCCATTCCCTGCACCATGCGTCAATTCGCTGCAGATCCTCCTGCATTTCAGTACAATTTTCCATTGTTACAACCTCTCGATATACCACAGCATCATCTGCAAAAAGCCTCAGTGAACTTCCGATGTCATCCACAAGGTTATTTATGTATATTGTGAATAGCAACGGTCCTACGACACTCCCCTGCGGCACACCTGAAATCACTCTTTCTTCGGAAGACTTCGCTCCATTGAGAATGACATGCTGCGTTCTGTTATACAGGAACTCCTCAATCCAGTCACACAATTGATCTGATAGTCCATAAGCTCTTACTTTGTTCATTAAACGACTGTGGGGAACTGTATCAAATGCCTTGCGGATTATGGGTTTTTGGTTATTTTTTTTAAAGTAACTGGCGCTACAATAAAAATGCATGGTTAAGTGAATTAACAATTACTATTTTATTTAAATTTATTGAAATTTTGTCTCTCTTCCTCCTGGTTTGCATCCATCACCGATAATTCTCTTTCGGTAAACGCAGAGATGACGTGAACGGAAGGCACGTAATACATAATCATTCAAATTATTTAGTGACTTATTCATTTGATTTTTAGGATTGTACTGTCTCTTGTCGGAAATATTTTTTTCGCGACAAATACTTGTCATCATACGTGAATTTTCTTGTTTCGTTTGAATTTATTTAAATAACGTAGATCATAGAAAATGAATCATCCTTGCGATAGTACATTGAATTTATATTGAAGATCACTTTTTATCCATCTTATAATTAAATTTTTCTCGACACATCATTATCTACGGTAATGATGGAAGCTGACTAAGTGAATTAAAATTTGTGCTACGGCCGGGAGTTTGTTGTTCGTTATTGTTCGTTGTATTTTGTCATAGCGGACGTCACCGTTGAAGTTTGTTGTTGATCCCTTCAGTCAGTTTTTTTTTTTTTTTTATTACAGAGACCATTCAGTTGCCTGACCCAACACGCTGAGCTACCTTGCCAGCGGTCTTGAACCCGGGACTCCTCGCTTATTAGGCAGGAATGCAGACCATTACACCACCGCAGCACTATGGCTAACTTTTTATCCAGTCATATGATTTCTTCCATTCCACATCAGTGCCAAAAATACATCCGACTGAATCGATTGTTTTAACTCAGTCGTTCCCATCATTACGAAAGTGTAGCTTTCCTGCTCAGCAAAGAAACAAGAACACTTACAGAAGCGGTAATGTTTTAAAACGGGCTTAATTTTAAATGATGTTGGTGAATTCGGCCGTAAGGTAAGAGAAGTTGGCCCCTTATCTCGGGAGCAGAGGCATAAGTAGCATGACTACCACTGGGTTAGGACGTGGGAGGGAGAATGCTTTACCGTTTGTCTTCGAGTAGTGAAACTCACGGGCGTGCGTGAGTCGTACCGATCAGTTGCTATGTTATAAATCTCAAACGGAAGTAACATGGATTCGTGAACGTACATTACTAAGATGGTCTACAAATGTTAAAATACGGACATTTATTGTGGCAAGGAGTATGAAATTAAATTAGAGCTGTTGTAATAGGGCCTAAACACGATGAGTGGAAGGAAAATGACATTAACCTTTCATTGATACTGTGTTCGTTTGTATCACCTTTGCTATGATTTGGTCTCTTAGACCTAATTTGCCTTTTCTCCTATTTCTTTAATGATTGAGAATACAAAAGGGCTTGCCACTGAATCACATAGGTTTATTGTCTTAGGATTCATTCCGTCTCCATTTGTTTCACTTATTTTTTGTCATGGTGCACAGTATCGACAGAAATATGCACTTGCTCTTCTTTGGTATGTAACTAACTATTTGGCAATATTTCTGAAACCCAAAAATGCTTGTAAACGTACCTCTTGTATTCACAAATTCTGGGGGAATTCTTTCTTATTGTTTCTTACCGTTCCCAGAATTGTTCGTTGGTCTTTCAGAAGTGAATGGGCCAATTCGTGGCTCGTAAACCAGTTATCCTAGGTCATATTTCTTGATATTTTGGAAGTACGACTACACAACCTTTTCACGACATCAGTTGCATGTTTACTAGACGTATTAAGGTAATCTGGTTGCTCTACTAAATAAACTTCCAATTTTGAGGTGTAATCTGTGCTTGCGTCAACTAGGCGAACACTTTCATTCCACATTTGCCAGGTTTGAAAAGAATGCGCATTCGGAAACTACATCAACTTGATAAGTATTTCGTGTACAGTCAAATATTCTTCAAGATAATAGTGGGCCATGCAGTTTTTAATGGACTAAACAAAGCTATTTCACATGGGAGCCAGTTCATCCACTTTTCATTTCTTGCCGTAGTTTACCTACTATCGAAATACACAATAATTATGACCATTAACGAAATGATAGGCGGTTCATCGTGAAGCTGACGAATCAAACTATAAAATACGTGAGAATGAGAGTTTAGTATCGAATAGTTTCTTTCAAATCTTCTGAGAAAGCTCGCAGATCGGCCAGCTTGCTCATCACCCAGTCTAAGCGAGCTAGGTGCCGCTCCGAGGGGGCTGGCATGTACTGTGGTCATCTGCTGAAGCCCGCTGCACACGCTGGCAACTACGTCTCCCTCCACTCGCTCCGCACTGAACTGTCGAAAGTCGCAACTTAATTAAAAAGCTCTATAGTTAAGTTTTACAAAACTTCTGCTGCCGCTATTTTTTTCTCCCGCAATAATGAAATGATCCTTACACGAAACTGAGCCGATTCACATTTTAAAAAATTATACTAATTTTCATGGACAGCTCACGCTTGAATTTGATTATGGCAAAATTATTTTCATAAAACAGCGCCTAAATGTTCCTAAGGCAATCTCCCTGTATTTCCAATGGGTTCCGATTTCCCTGTACTGACCGAATTAAAGGAAACACTCCACATGTATAGACAACACGGCCTCTAGGTCACGTGTCGAGATGAAATATGTAATGGATTTTAAGTTAGACTTCCAACAATACGACAGTGAAAACCGCATCCAATTTCGTGCAGTAGTGAGGCGCGTACAAACATGCGGACAGACAGACGAACTGCCAAACAAAAAATCTAAATGTAATCGTTTTGGCTGCCGTCGCTGTTATAAACACCCCTCATATTAAGTTTTTTTAAGTATCCCCTATGCACAGACGGTGGTTCAAAAATGGTTCAAATGGTTCTGAGCACTATGGGACTCAACAGCTGTGGTCATTAGTCCCCTAGAACTTAGAACTACTTAAACCTAACTAACCTAAGGACATCACACACATCCATGCCCGAGGCAAGATTCGAACCTGCGACCATAGCAGTCGCGCGGTTCCTGACTGAGCGCCTAGAACCGCTAGACCACCGCGGCCGGCCAGACGGTGGTTAATTACAATTTTATTACACGTGTAGAGACGGTTCCATTAGTTCAGAAGCATTTGCCAACACATTAACAGAACTCAAGAGCGCTTCCAGCGACTTCGGCGCCACATCAACCCAGGAGATGTTTTGCTGCAGCACGGTAACGCTCGGCCCGACTCAAGTCTGAGGAGTGCTGAACAGATCCCAAAACAGGGCTGGACAGTGTCAGCCCATCCACCCTACAGCCTTGACCTAGCCCCCTCGGACTTCTACTTGTTTGGGCCCTTAAAGGATGCCATTCGTGGAAGACATTTTGAGGACGGTGAGGAGGTGATTGACACAGTGAAGCACTGGCTTCGCCACCAGGACAAGGACTGATATCGACAGTTCCTTGGTTCGCGGTGGAGGAAGGCCATAGAACGGGACGGAGACTACGTGGAAAAATAGGGTGTATAGGTGAAACAACATTCATTAGTAGGTGTAATTCTCATTATATTCAGTAAAGAATTGTTGAAGAAACAAATGCGGTGCATTACTTTCTGAGCAACCCTCGTACATATCTACATCTACATACATACTCCACGATCCACCATACGGTGCGTGGCGGAGGGTACCTCGTACCACAACTAGCATCTTCTCTCCCTGTTCCACTCCCAAACAGAACTAGGGAAAAATGACTGCGTATATGCCTCTGTACGGGCCCTAATCGCTCTTATCTTATCTTTGTGGTCTTTCCGCTAAATGTAAGTTGGCGGCAGTAAAATTGTACTGCAGTCAAACTCAAATGCTGGTTCTCTAAATTTCCTCAGTAGCGATTCACGAAAAGAACGCCTCCTTTCCTCTAGAGACTCCCACCCGAGTTTCTGAAGCATTACCGTAACACTCGCGTGATGATCAAACCGACCAGTAACAAATCTAGCAGCCCGCCTCTGAATTGCTTCTATGTCCTCCCCCAATCCGACATGACAGGGATTCCAAACGCTCGAGCAGTACTCAAGAATAGGTCGCATTAGTGTTTTATAAGCGGTCTCCTTTACACATGAACCACGTCTTCCCAAAATTCTACCAATGAACCGAAGACGACTATCCGCCTTCCCCACAACTGCCATTACATGCTTGTCCCACTTCATATCGCTCTGCAACGTTACGCCCAAATACACTCCTGGAAATTGAAATAAGAACACCGTGAATTCATTGTCCCAGGAAGGGGAAACTTTATTGACACATTCCTGGGGTCAGATACATCACATGATCACACTGACAGAACCACAGGCACATAGACACAGGCAACAGAGCATGCACAATGTCGGCACTAGTACAGTGTATATACACCTTTCGCAGCAATCCAGGCTGCTATTCTCCCATGGAGACGATCGTAGAGATGCTGGATGTAGTCCTGTGGAACGGCTTGCCATGCCTTTTCCACCTGGCGCCTCAGTTGGACCAGCGTTCGTGCTGGACGTGCAGACCGCGTGAGACGACGCTTCCTCCAGTCCCAAACATGCTCAATGGGGGACAGATCCGGAGATCTTGCTGGCCAGGGTAGTTGACTTACACCTTCTAGAGCACGTTGGGTGGCACGGGATACATGCGGACGTGCATTGTCCTGTTGGAACAGCAAGTTCCCTTGCCGGTCTAGGAATGGTAGAACGATGGGTTCGATGACGGTTTGGATGTACCGTGCACTATTCAGTGTCCCCTCGACGATCACCAGTGGTGTACGGCCAGTGTAGGAGATCGCTCCCCACACCATGATGCCGGGTGTTGGCCCTGTGTGCCTCGGTCGTATGCAGTCCTGATTGTGGCGCTCACCTGCACGGCGCCAAACACGCATACGACCATCATTGGCACCAAGGCAGAAGCGACTCTCATCGCTGAAGACGACACGTCTCCATTCGTCCCTCCATTCACGCCTGTCGCGACGCCACTGGAGGCGGGCTGCACGATGTTGGGGCGTGAGCGGAAGACGGCCTAACGGTATGCGGGACCGTAGCCCAGCTTCATGGAGACGGTTGCGAATGGTCCTCGCCGATACCCCAGGAGCAACAGTGTCCCTAATTTGCTGGGAAGTGGCGGTGCGGTCCCCTACGGCACTGCGTAGGATCCTACGGTCTTGGCGTGCATCCGTGCGTCACTGCGGTCCGGTCCCAGGTCGACGGGCACGTGCACCTTCCGCCGACCACTGGCGACAACATCGATGTACTGTGGAGACCTCACGCCCCACGTGTTGAGCAATTCGGCGGTACGTCCACCCGGCCTCCCGCATGCCCACTATACGCCCTCGCTCAAAGTCCGTCAACTGCACATACGGTTCACGTCCACGCTGTCGCGGCATGCTACCAGTGTTAAAGACTGCGATGGAGCTCCGTATGCCACGGCAAACTGGCTGACACTGACGGCGGCGGTGCACAAATGCTGCGCAGCTAGCGCCATTCGACGGCCAACACCGCGGTTCCTGGTGTGTCCGCTGTGCCGTGCGTGTGATCATTGCTTGTACAGCCCTCTCGCAGTGTCCGGAGCAAGTATGGTGGGTCTGACACACCGGTGTCAATGTGTTCTTTTTTCCATTTCCAGGAGTGTATTTAATCGACGGGACTGTGTCAAGCGCTACACTACTAATGGAGTATTCAAACATTACGGGATTCTTTTTCCTATTCATCCGCATTAATTTACATTTATCTATATTTAGAGTTAGCTGCCATTCTTTACACCAATCACAAATCCTGTCCAAGTCATTTTGTATTCTCCTACAGACACTTGAGGACAATATTATGGAAATGGAAGAGAATGTAGATGAAAATGAAATGGGAGATACGATACTGCGTGAAGAGTTTGACAGAGCACTGAAAGACCTGAGTCGAAACAAGGCCCCGGGAGTAGACAACATTCCATTAGAACTACTAACGGCCTTGGGAGAGCCAGTCCTGACAAAACTCTACCATCTGATGAGCAAGATGTATGAGACAGGCGAAATACCCTCAGACTTCAAGAAGAACATAATAATTCCAATCCCAAAGAAAGCAGGTGTTGACAGATGTGAAAATTACCGAACTATCAGTTTAATAAGTCACAGCTGCAACATACTAACTCGAATTCTTTGCAGACGAATGGAAAAATTAGTAGAAACCGACATCGGGGAAGATCAGTTTGGATTCCGTAGAAATATTGGAACACGGGAGGCAATACTGACCCTACGACTTATCTTAGAAGCTAGATTAAGGAAAGGCAAACCTACGTCTCTAGCATCTGTAGACTGGCAGTTGTGGGGAAGGCGGATAGTCGTCTTCGGTTCATTGGTAGAATTTTGGGAAGATGTGGTTCATCTGTTAAGGAGACCGCTTATAAAACACTAATAGGACCTATTTTTGAGTACTGCTCGAGCGTTTGGTGTCCCTATCTGGTCGGATTGAGGGAGGACATAGAAGCAATTCAGAGGCGGGCTGCTAGATTTGTTACTGGTAGGTTTGATCATCACGCGAGTGTTACGGTAATGCTTCAGGAGCTCGGGTGGGAGTCTCTAGAGGAAAGGAGGCGTTCTTTTCGTGAATCGCTACTGAGGAAATTTAGAGAACCAGCATTTGAGGCTGACTGCATTACAATTTTACTGCCGCCAACTTATATTTCGCGGAAAGATAAGAGAGATAAGGGTTGATACATAGGCATATAGGCAGACAAAATGGTTCAAATGGCACTATGGGACTTAACGTCTGAGGTCATCAGTCCCCTAGAACTTAGAACTACTTAAACCTAACTAATCTAAGGCCACCTCACACATCGATGCCTGAGGCAGGATTCGAACTTGCGACCGTAGCAGTCGCGCGGTTCCGGAATGAAGCGTTTAGAACCTCTCGGCCAACCCGGCCGGCTATAGGCAGTCATTTTTCCCTCGTTCTGTTTGGGAGTGGAACAGGGAGAGAAGATGCTAGTTGTGGTACGTCCGCCACGCACCGTATGGTGGATTGCGGAGTATGTATGTAGATGTAGATGTATGAGACCAGTAAAGGTCTCTGAAATTGTGTCATTTCATCTGTACTTTGAGGTGAGCCTTACTAAAGACTGAAGTTGTGACCTCGCACGCGAGGTGTTCCCGCTTGGATGAGAGACAACAGTCCGTCCGCCGCTTGTAGCTGAGACGTGGTGCAGGATGGGCGCCGGCGCCAGCGCCGCACCATCGCAGCCGCCGTGGCTCCGGCGTGTCTGGTGACCTCGCAGACTCGCGATCGATACCTGGCGCCGACATCCGACTCACCCACGCGCGCTCTTCTCTGCGATCCCACCAGGCCGACACCTCCTTGAGCAGGCCACGCGGAAAAGCCTTCTGTCCACAACCACTGGCCGCCCTACACCTGAGAGATGCTACGCGATCGTTAATGACCGCTTTGGGATAACCAACTAAATGATTACAACACAGGCCTGACCCAGATTTGCGCTTCCGGGTCTCACACCATTAAGGCCAGCTCATCATTCAAATGAGCCAAAAATTGGCAAAGTTTGAAAATTGTTTTCGAGACAATGAAAAGACACACACAGGATCTGTTTGGGGATTTTGACTGATCATACTGAACTGGCAATGGCAAGGAAAGCGTTTCTGAAGAAGAGAAATGTGTTAACATCGAGTATTGATTTAAGTGTTAGGAAGTCGTTTCTGAAAGTATTTTTATGGAGTGTAGCCATGTATAGAAGTGAAACGTGGACGATATACAGTTTAGACAAGAAGAGAATAGAAGCTTTCGAAATGTGGTGCTACAGAAGAATGCTGAAGATTAGATGGGTAGATCACATAACTAATGAGGAGGTGTTGCAGAGAACTGGGGAGAAGAGGAGTTTGTGGCACAACTTGACTAGAAGAAGGGACCGGTTGGTAGGACATGTTCTGAGGCATCAAGGGATCACCAATTTAGTACTGAAGGGCAGCGTGGAGGGTAAAAATCGTAGAGTGAGACCAAGAGATGAGTACACTAAGCAGATTCAGAAGGATGTAGGCTGCAGTAGGTACTGGGATATGAAGAAGCTTGCACAGGATAGAGTAGCATGGAGAGATGCATCAAACCAGTCTCAGGACTGAAGGGCACAACAACAACAACATACTGAAACGTCCCCTTAGAAAAATTCATGAATTACTGTGCTGATAAACCTCTTACGTTATTTGATTCTGAAACAATTGGGCAGAAGTGAACATACTCTTTACTTATTCTGATCAACACTAAACTGACACACAATATTTTTAGCGCAACGCAATCTGACCTTCAATAATCCCTACAACAGAATGGCCCTGACTAACAATAACCTATACCTTTCATGAATCACTTACCTCACAAAAATCTTCGTTACTAGAACTACTGCAATACAGCGAGCGCCAATACTGCCAGCTAAATAAAAGATTCCAACTACTGACGGCACTAACTACTGATAGGCATACTTAGCAAACGAAAGATTTTGATAGAGAACAAACAATGAATTTACCATAATAGTGTTCAAAAGTCATAGTATATGTATCAGTTCATGACATCCAGTCTTACAAATTTACTGTCTCTGATGGACACAAATCCAGATCATCCGCTCTCAAAACTCTGCCATCTCTCTTCCCACGTCCACCACCGCTGGCGGATCACCTCCAACTGCACAACGCTACGCGCTGTTCACACCCAACTGCCCAACACTACAATAGCAAATACTCGAACAATGCAAACCAGCCACAGACTGCAAACAGCACAGCCAGTGATTTTCATACAGAGCGCTACGTGACGTTAGACAGCCTACTTACAATACTTATTTTCAATAAAAAACAAAATGGCGCCCTTAATTATGGTAAAGGGTCTGCGAGTTTGAAGTACGTAGACTGCGTGTAGTGTAGCCCCTCAGGAGCTATTTAACATCAAAAAAGAATAGCATCACTCGATACCTAATTTGAATTAAATTTATGCGAGCTTATACCTAAAATTCTGACAGTGGCAGGGGTAAAATACAGGCAGCCAAAGGCTATTTACAATTTGTACAGGAACCAGATGGCAGTTATAAGAGTCGTGGGGCATGAAAGGGAAGCATTGGCTGGGAAATAAGCGAGACAAAGTTGTAGCCTATCCTCGATGTTATTCAATCTGTATATTGAGCGAGCAGTAAAGGAATCAAAAGAAGAATTCGAAATAGGTATTAAAAAGCGTGGAGAAGAAATAAAAACTTTGATGTTCGCCAATGACATTATAATTCTGTCAGAGACAGCAAAGGACTTGGAAGAGCAGTTGAATGGAATGGACAGTGTCTTGAAAGGAGGGTATAAGATGAACATCAACAAAAACAAAACAAGGATAATGGAATGTAGTCGAATTAAGTCGGGTGATGCTGAGGGTATTAGATTAGGAAATGAGACGCTTAAAGTAGTAAATGAGTTTTGCTGTTTGGTGAGGAAAATAACTAATGATGGTCGAAGTAGAGAGGATATAAAATGTAGACTGGCAATGTCAAGGAAAGCGTTTCTGAAGAAGAGAAATTTGTTAATATCGAGTATAGATTTAAGTGTCAGGAAGTCGTTTCTGAAAGTATTTGTATGGAGTGTAAGATTGTATGGAAGTGAAACGGTTCATATTGGATTAGCTATTATCAATTTTGGAAATCTTACCTCAGATTTGTGATCAGCGGCATCAAAAATACAGGGTGTTACAAAAAGGTACAGCCAAACTTTCAGGAAACATTCCTCACACACAAATAAAGAAAAGATGTTATGTGAGCGTGTGTCCGGAAACGCATAATTTCCATGTTAGAGCTCATTTTAGTTTCGTCAGTATGTACTGTACTTCGCTCAATGGAGCACGTTATCATGATTTCATACAGGGTACTCTACATGTGCTGCTAGAACATGTGCCTTTACAAGTACGACACGACATGTGGTTCATGCACGATGGAGCTCCTGCACATTTCAGTCGAAGTGTTCGTACGCTTCTGAACAACAGATTCGGTGACCGATGGATTGGCAGAGGCGGACCAATTCCATGGCCTCCACGCTCTCCTGACCTCAACCCTCTTGACTTTCATTTATGGGGGCATTTGAAAGCTCTTGTCTACGCAACCCCGGTTCCAAATGTAGAGACTCTTCGTGCTCGTATTGTGGACGGCTGTGACACAATACGCCATTCTCGAGGGCTGCATCAGCGCATCAGGGATTCCATGCGACGGAGGGTGGATGCATGTATCCTCGCTAACGGAGGACATTTTGAACATTTCCTGTAACAAAGTGTTTGAAGTCACGCTGGTACGTTCTGTTGCTGTGTGTTTCCATTCCATGATTAATGTTATTTGAAGAGAAGTAATAAAATGAGCTCTGACATGGAAAGTAATCGTTTCGGGACACATGTCCACATAACATATTTTCTTTTTTTTGTGTGAGGAATGTTTCCTGAAAGTTTGGCCGTACCTTTTTGTAACACCCTGTATTTATGATGCCGCTGATAACAAATCTGAAGTAAGATTTCCAAAATTGATGATAGCTAATCCAATATGGCGGACAAAAATTATGTTTTGACCAGTTGTGAGCAAAATTTGACCCAAAAAAAGAAAGCGTTTTCCTTACTTACGTTTAGTCTGCAATTCCAGGACCGTATACTCGACCCTTCCTCTAACACGAATTGTTCCTGGAGAGCATTTCCCTTGTTCTTCTTCGCGGTAAAAGCCGATCTGGCTGAACTGGATTTGCTGCGTTCGGCAGCCTGCACACGTTGTTCGTCACTTTTTCGAAGTATATGTTTTCATGTATCCTGCAGTACAAATCATTTTGTGAAAGTGCGTCAAGGAAAGACAAATTTTCTACCTGAGGCGGGGGTCTCCGTCTGACAATGTCCCACGGCGGCCTCGACACTGCTCCGAACCATGGGCTGCACAAACTGTTGTAACGCGCGGAGTGAAAACCCTTTTCGTCTCAACATTCTAATACGAATACCTTCCAAAAAATGCAATAAAAATCTTAATTTTGACCATTTTGAACGACAATCTGGTCATAAGAAATATAGGAGGGCGTGCTGAAAAATAATGCGTCCGAATTTTTTTGTGGAAACTCTCCATTACACATTTACCTCTACACGATTACTACGCAATTCACGATTAAGTTTCTGGCAGAGGGTTCATCGGACTAACTTCAAGCTGTTTCTCTACCGTTCCACTCAGGAACATCGCTAGGGGAAAACGAACACTGAAATCTTTCCATGCGAACTCCGATTTCTGTTATTTCATTTTGATGATCATTCCTCATTATGTAGGTGGGCGCCTTAGCTAAATATTTTTACGCTCTGAGGAGAACGTTAGTTATTGAAACTTCACGAGAGGGTCCTGCCTCAGCGGGAAACGCCTATGCTTCTATGATTGTCACCCCAATCCGTGTATCATATGCGAGGCACTCTCTTTTTATACATACTAAGATGGTATCTGTTCTTTCGGACATGTCCGAAAGAACAGATACCATCGGTGACCATGAAGCGCGTTAGAATGAAATTACAATGAAATGAACACCCTTAGCTTATACGTCAACGGGGACGGATGAAAATGTGTGTGCCGACCGGGACTCGAACCCGGGATCTCCTGCTTACCGATCGTCTATGCCCGGAAGAACAGATACCATCTTGATATATATATATATATATATATATATATATATATATATATATATATATATATATATATATATATATATATATATATAGTTAAGGCTCACCGGCCACTTGAGCATCTTCTTCTTCTGTGCGAATGCACAAACAGTGCCCGAACTCTTACGGGAATCGGCAACGCGCCGCGGGTAATGAGTATAATGGGCGGGGACACAACGAATGTAGTGCGGGACAATACGTTGAGAATGTGGGTTTCGCGGGAAGCGTGCCAGAGATAAATCCCTGCAGTCGCGCTATCCTCTGTGTCCTCGGTGTCTCAGATGGATAGAGCGTCTGCCATGTAAGCAGGAGATCCCGGGTTCGAGTCCCGGTCAGGGGACACATTTTCATCTGTCCCCGTTGACGTATGTCAACGCCTGTTAGCTGCTAAGGGTGTTCATTTCATTCTAATTTACTCTCTCTTTAGTATGTGATCTACCAATAAATCGCAGTCTTTTGTGTGCTTTCCCCACAACAATATCTACGTGATTGTTCCAATTTAAGTTATTCATAACTGAAGTCACTAAGTATTTAGTTGAATTTAAAGCCTTTAAATTTGAGTGTTTTTTCCGGCAATCGAAATTTAGCGGATTCCTTTAAATACTCATGTAGATGACTTCAAACTTCTCATTATTTAGAGTCGCTCGCCACTTTTCATACCCTATAGATATCATTTTGCGATATTTTGATCACCTGATGACTCTACAAGATGGTAAATGATAGCATCATCTGTAAAAAATTTAAAGTGCTTCTCGGATTCTCTCCTTAAACGTTTATGTACATCAGGGACAGCAGAGGTCCTTAACACTTCCTTGGGGAACGCCAAATATTGCTTCTGTTTTACTCGCTAACTTTCCGTCAGTTATTACGAACTGTTATCGCGAAACTTTTTGAAAAAGTGGATGAAATAAAATATCCTGATAAATTTTGAATGAAATGTTTTGTTAAAAAATCTCTTTTATGTTCGTTAAAAGCCACGGCTAAATTTTCTCAGGGTGCTATAGCCAGAAACATCATACGATTCCAACGTGAAGACATCCGTCTTACAATGGATAAAAAATATCTTTCTTTTGTTACGCAATAAACAAATTAAATATAATACTCAATTAATTATTTATTTTTCTCTGTGAGGCTTGATACTCCAGTATAGCTGCCTATGTGCAATGGCAGCGTATACAACTGAAATAATTGTTTTTAGTAAAACTGTGCCTCTGGCCTACAAAAAGAATGAAAAATATTACAAAACGCCGTTCTGCATTTATTTAGATTATTGTCTTTAATACTTCTTACAATTAAATGATTATTAAAATAGGGAGGTTTCAGACCATGGAGAAGCTGTGCAGAGCAGATAATTAGTTTAAAATTGATTATGGCATACTACAAGAAACGGAACAAACCTCTGGCAATAACATTTGTAGATTTTAGGAAGGCATATGACTGTCTCCACAGACCTTCAGTATTAACAATTTTAAGAAATCTAGGACTCCATCCAAAAGTAATTAAAATAATACAACTCACTCTAACCAACACCAAATCAAAAGTGAAGTTTAGAGGAGAAATTTCGGAACCATTCCTCATAAAAACAGGCTTAATACAAGGTGACTGCCTATCACCATTACTGTTCAACAGTGCACTGGAATACATAATGAGAGAATGGTACAAGGACAATCCAAAGGTGATAAGAATTGTAAGTGTAAAAGGTGATATTAGCTTAAACTCCTTGGGATTCGCTGATGATCTTGCTCTCCTAGCCAACACCGTTCAAGAAGCCAGGCAACAAGTGAAATCACTACAAGAAATAGCAGAGAAAGTAGGCCTTAGAATATCATTTGAAAAAACGGAGATTATGCTAACTGATCCACTACTTGCGAACAAAATTACAATAGGAGAACAGGAAATCAAAATTGTTGATAAATTTAAATATTTGGTCGAAATAATAACATACAGTCTAAATGAGAAGCCATCATGGCAGAATAGAAAAAAAACTGAACTACGCAAATTACACTACCAAAACTAAATACAACAAGAAAGCCTATCTATAGATGCAAAATTAAAACACTATAAAACAGTTACACAACTAGAAATAACGTATGCAGCTGAAACTATCTTCAAAATAACTAATACAGCAGAAATTGACAGAATACCAAAAATAGAAAGAAGAATAATTAGGTCATGTATAAATAAACAGTATAAAATAAATGGACATTGGAGAATAGCATCAAATGAAACAGTATATAAGAAAATAGAACCAGTCATGAGCACGATCAGGAACAAACGTATCTCATTCTTTGCGCATCTGATGAGAACTCCAGGAAACAGAATTAGTAAAAAAATAATACAGAAATTGTGGAATAGCCAGTGCGACATTAAATGGATCACACAAATTAAGGAAGATATAAAAGAACTCCAAATTACAGTAGATGAGCTAAAAAACAAGACAGAGAAAACCAGAATACTGCAAGACCCACAAACCAGACTACAAATGAAAATCAATAAAAGGAGTACAGGAAGAGTGGTCTCGGATGAAGAAAGAAAGAAAATATCTGAAAGAATGAAGAAATATTGGACAGACAGAAGAGCAAAACACCTTTCATATAAGAATAGACTCTAATAATTATATTACCTAAATATCATATTAAGTTATTGTTGAGCCAAATTGCATCCCTGTGTAACAACTTGTTTACAACTTTGTATTTTTGACTAGAGTGGTCCAATGAAGGCCATAAAATAAATAATAATAATAATAATAAAATAGTTTTATCATTTTTAACACCAATGGCGTCGCTGCAACAATGGACTTACACAAAATGGCCAGGGTAACATTTAATTATTATGTAAATGATAATTATGGGTCAGAGAAGGTACTTTTTGCTACTAACAAAAAACACATACTACCAAGCTATTTGCATATATATTTAACAAAAATTATCATGACACTACATATAACTGAAATAATTATTTACAGACCGTGATCTATATGCGAAATCAGAACCAACCAGAAGACAAAGAAGAAGAGAAAAGCGTGAAACAAAGAAATCTTTTTCTTATATACTACGATACAGAGATAACAGTAATTACAATTCTATGAGCACGTACAGCGGTTCAATTATAGGTACATATCGATAAGTTGATTTACATTACTTTTTTCACGAAGCGATGTTATACTGTGATCTTTATGACAAGAAATCACGAATCCAGTCGCACACCTGAGACGATAATCCATAGGCACGCAATTTGATTACAAGTCGCTTTTGAGGAAATTTCACAAGGTAATGACAACGGGACTGAAGGCATTTCAGCAGCAGAAAGATGGGCTACAACACATAAATCTTAGTAAAACAGAATTTATTATGTTAATTAATAGTCACACGCATTATACAGAGAGTACAAGAAACCAAGTCCCTGATACACTAATTAACAAAGCATGAAGGGCGACAGATAAAAGAATTTTTAGTTTTATCGGAGAGGCTAAATAGGGTTCGGAACATTGGACAAGGCAGATGCTGCATATTATAAGCCGCACACTGATAGGATGGAGTCTAGGTAAGACCAACTGTTGACAATATATGAAGAACATCTCGCTGTAGTCAGGGTCACTTTGCTTGGTTTGCATCAGGCGGTAGATTTGACTGCTACAACTGAGCAATTGCTTAAGAACGAAGTGACAAGACTGGAAAGTTGATCATGTACTCTTTGAAGACTACAGACTAGGTTCTAAAGCAAATTATAGCCTTCATGATGATCAGTGATCAATTCCTACAGATACAAACTCTATTTAGCGAATTAAGTACAGAATATGAACAATTATTGACTGCAGTAGTTCAGATATTACAGAACTCAACTGCCGTCAATGTCCTGGTGGCACCATGGGGACCATTGCAACTCTATGTTGGTACATTTGAGCTGTGACAGAATGTGACTGTATCAACTGCAGAAGGGAAATATTTTCCTCATTCTTGGAACTGTCCCATGCCCAAGAATGGAAAATGTACAGGGATGCAAAAGCATTGACCACCTTACATATTCTGAGGCAAAGAAAAAACATAAACAGTTACTTCTGGTTAAAACCCCCATAAGCTTTGCAACCATGGTAACTAAACCCCTGTCCACAACAAATGTGAAATCATCTGCTTTTCCCACAGTGTCAAGCCCTGGTGGCTGCCTGAATATATATGTATATGAGGGGAACTGGGACTATTTCCATCTGTCCTTGCTATACCACCATCAGATAACTTAATTCCCTACACCAATACCGGAAAAGAGTCCTATTCATTCATGAAAAACTGTCCGGAAATTTTAAAATATCGAATCAATTTGCCGTCTCCTGTCAACAGCAGTCATCGTGAGAATAAAGAGCTAGTTGAGTTTCGCAAGAACGATATTTTTCAACCAGTGTTGGCTGTTCGTCATTCTACATCTTTCAAAGAAAGTATCCCGGCATTTGCCTGAAGCGATTTAGGGAAATCACGCTGAGAGGAATTGGAAAGGTGTTGACATACGGGGTCTGTTCAAAAAATTCCGGAACCTCATCCACAACATTTTTCTACTCTTGCCTTTTATTTATTGCGCACGGTATCCTTAGAAATACTCTCCTCCATAATTGGTACACCATTCCCAACACCGTTTCCACTTCCGGAAGCAGTATTGGTTCAAATGGCTCTGAGCACTATGGGACTCAACTTCTGAGGTCATTAGTCCCCTAGAACTTAGAGCTAGTTAAACCTAACTAACCTAAGGACATCACAAACATCCATGCCCGAGGCAGGATTCGAACCTGCGACCGTAACGGTCTTGCGGTTCCAGACTGCAGCGCCTTTAACCGCACGGCCACTTCGGCCGGCTGGAAGCAGTATTGGCACACCTCTTGCTGGATCGCGCTAGCGCCGTCTGCGAATTTTCTTTTATCTCGTCTATCCTTGTAAATCTTCATCCTTTCATAGGGGTTTTGAACTTTGAATATAAAAAAAGTCCGCAGGGGCCAGCTCTGTAGAACACGGAGGATGATGCAGCACGGTGATTTCGTTTTTTATCCAACAGTCACGCACCAACAGGGATGAATGTGATACAGGTGCCATGAATTGTCTCACCACATTTCAGGCCGTTTCCTTCTCACATTTTCCCATAGGCGCCCAAAACGTCCCGATAGTACCATCGATTAACAGTTTATCCTTGCGGCACGAATTCATGATCAACTAATCCTTCAGAGTCAAAGAAAACTACCATCATGGCTTTGACATGTGACCTGACCCGACGAGCTGTTTTTATCTTAGAGAATCTTTCCCGACCCCTCTCCCCCCCCCCCCCCCCCAAAAAAAAATGGCTCTGAGAACTATGGGACTTAACATCTGTGGTCATCAGTCCCCTTGACCTTCGAACTACTCAAACCTAACTAACTTAAGGACATCACACATATCCATGCCCGAGGCTGGATTCGAACCTGCGACCGTAGCGGTCACGCGGTTCCAGACTGAAGCGCCTAGAACCACACCGACACACCGGCCGGCATTTCCCGACCCAGTGTGAAGTCCAAAACTTGGTCTCAACATCATAACTGTGCACCCACGTCTCACCACCAACTATGGTTCTCTTAAGGAACATCTCGTTCTCATTTGTGCGATCAAAAAGCTCTTCACAGATTGAGAGGCGAAGGTCTTTCTGGTCTGCCGGCCGGTGTGGCCGAGCGGTTCTAGGCGCTTCAGTCTGGAACCGCGCGACCGCTACGGTCGCAGGTTCGAATCCTGCCTCGGGCATGGATGTGTGTGATGTCCTTAGGTTAGTTAGGTTTAAGTAGTTCTAGAGGACTGATGACCTCAGATATTAAGTCCCATAATGCTCAGAGCCATTTGAACCATTTTTTTTCTTTCTGGTCTTGACTCATGAGCCGTGGGACGAACTTGGCGACAACACGATGCATTCCGAGATGCTGTGTCGGGATTTCATGACATGATCCAATTGAAATGTTACATTCTTATGCAATTTCTCGGACAGTCAATCTTCGACTGGCACGCACAATTCCCTTCACGTTCGTGACAAGAGAGTCGTCGGTAGATGTCGAAGGCCGCTCTGAACGAGGGTCATCTTATAAATAAATAAAATACAATATTAATTATTGTATATGCATGATAGTGATTGGTTGTAATTAATATTTGCTTATCTAGAATGTGGACGTTTAATTACTTGGTATCAGACGCTTGACAATGGCTTTTTCGTAAATGCAATGTTATTCGTAGTTGACCGTGAAATGTAACTCAAATAATTGGACTTCGTATTTACATAGTTTCCAAAGACTGCTGCGGTAGGTGCGGACTCGTAATCTCAATATTAGAATAATAAATGTCAATACGTCGTACAGAGGTGACTGTCTACTAAATATATAAAAGTTTACACAGTTAGTTAAATCAGATATATTCAACGAATAAGCCTACAGTTAAATAATTCATCTTACTTTCATAAATATAGAATCTTTAGATGGTCGAGTGCCTAGTGAGATTGCAACTCGCAGTGATCTTATATAACATCAAATATGGCGGTGTGCCAGTTAATAAAATATACGTGCTTCCCGCACCAGCTATTGTACAAGACCTCCTTCTTCTTAATGAAACTTAAGAGTATCGTAATTGTATTTTGTTTTATCAGCGGCATAGCGCTGCAGTTCTGTGCCATAGGCTTTATTTATTTGTCTGAAATTCATTATTTAATTAAGATTTCGCATTTCCGAGGAAACTCACGCACGCCATGCAAATGTGCCTTTATAATCTTTGAAAATTTTAAACTGTGTTATCCATTCGTAACACCGAGTACGGCTTAAGCACTCATAACCGTAAGGTTCCTGGATCATTTGGTGTGTCTCTGTAAAGATTTTCTAGAGTTTCACACAAAATTTAATGCAGATGCGTTGCTCCTCTAACTCTGCCATCTCGAAATTCGCAAACTGTGCGACACAACATTCTGCTCAATACAGCTCTGATCAATAGCTAACAGACATACAACAATGAAACTTCCAGCACATTTATTTACTATCAAAAACAGTCTTGATCACAATTTATTTATTCCGGTGACCGGTTTCAACCACTACTGTGGTCATCTTCAGACCTATGAGTAAGAACCTCTGATTTACCACCAGAAGGAGGTTCTTACTCATTGGTCTGAAGATGACCACAGAAGTGGTCGAAACCAGTCACCGGAAAAAATAAATTGTGATCAAGACTGTTTTTGATAGTAAAAATTTGTAACAACATTGATCACTGTTCACTCCCACGATGTATTCAAAAGTAATTCCAGCACATTATTGGTGCAAAATTACGAATATTCCAGAATTTTTTGAACAGAGCCCGTATAAGCAGAAATTGACTACGTCCTGAGCAACTTACGTCATCTTGCTATGTATATGGCTTGGTATACGGAAATGTGTACAGTTGGGGTAAGACACACCTAGGTCCCTTAAGGTGCCGATTGACCATTACGTTTATCCGTAACGTAGCATTAACGGCGAGTATTATGTCATCTGTGGCGCGGCGGCGTAACCCTGCTATTTCGAGTGCTGTGCTCGCCAGCGCTTCGTATTTATTCGGAGTGAAGATGTCAGACACTGAAGTCGAATTTCGTTCTTGGGTTTTAGTGAGTTACTCTTTATTCCAGAAGAAGAATAAAGAAACGTATTTGGACCACGAACCGGTACGAAAGCAGATGCCTAGCCACTGCTGTATGTTCCAGAAAATCAAATGTTCACTGGGCAGTATAAAAAATTCGCGAGGATGCCTTTAACAGGCTCTGAAAGACCTATAAATTTAGTTACACCAAAAGTCAGCAGGCAACATATGCCTTACAGGAAAGCAGTAACTATTGCGGAAGAATTAGCAGCTCCATTCCGCTTTTACGCAACTGGAGATTCATTCGCGAATTATTTTGCTACACGTATCCAAAATTTACAGACAGCGACGTGGATTCGCAGTGAAGGAAATAAGCGAAGCAATTGTTCGAGTGCTAAGGAAATACGTTAAGGCGAAAAAAAATTGTCATACTGTTTTTTTATCTTTAGTCCAGTTGATACCAACGTTAATGTGACATTAGGTCATACTGTGTTATTTTTAATATAGATAATTAGGTCTCGAAATGCTGACATGAATCCTTGACTCGCTTCACTCTAACAACCCATGCAAAACCCAAGTGGTGCTGGTTGGGCTGTCTACGTCGTTAGCCCGAAGTATGGGACAAATATCAACCTCACCCCTTCAGCAAAAACCTAGGAATATTAACAGATGAAAATCGGAATTGGATTGAGCGCGTAACTGCAACGTGCAACAAGGTATCAGTATCTCTCCATGCCCTACAAAAACGTAAAAAGCTTTTCCTCTTGACCTGAAAAAGAAACTTGCACAAACGCTAATATTTCCAATTATTAATTACGGTGATGTTATCCAACAAGATCTTTCTCAGGAAGTTCACCGTGCCTGGAACTAGTTATGAATGCCCATGTTGATTATAACTTTGATGTGCAACTCTTTCATCATACTTCGCTATCATATGCACAGCAATCCTGGTTGTGTTCAGACAAGCGCAGAGATTTCTATACCCTCTGTTTTCTCCACTGTCTTGTCAATCTGCACTGTCCCCATATCCCTCCTCGATCTTAAAGCACTTCTCTGAACAACTTAGAGAAACACATGTTTCCATGAAAGCAGAACCGTTTCTGTCCCACTCCATCGTTAAGCCACTTTCTCGAAGTCCTTCTCTGTAGCAGGAACCCAACTGTGGAATAACCTCTGCAGTATGCTACAGAACTGAGTAACATCTGCAGCTTCAGAAGACCATTGATGACATATTATATTAAAGCAACAATAATGATACACGTTGTTGGTGTACGCTGTCGTTACCCTCGTACATCCTTCTTTCCATCCAGATCTTCCTCGTTTATTCGTAGCTGGTGAAGTCTCTTTAAATTTCATTTTTCAAAAAATGGTTCAAATGGCGCTGAGCACTATGGAACTTAACATCAGTCCTATAGAACTTAGAACTACTTAAACCTAACTAACCTAAGGACATCACACACATCCATGCCCCAGGCAGGGTTCGAACCTGCGACCGTAGCAGCAGCGCGGTTCCGGACTGAAGCGCCTAGAACCGCTCGCCAACAGCGGCCGGCCACCTATGAATTCTTCTCATATCTGCCAAAATCATTATTATTACTATTATTTATAGCTGCGGTGTCCGGCTTCGCTCAGGGAGTTAGTAATCGAATTTTTCCATTCATGCAACAGAACCCTGGTGTTTTACTACTGCATTTTTCGCGTTGCAAAATTGGCAGATGTTATCAGTTTTTCCGATTACGACTTGTTTGTGTTCTTTATATTCCTTCGTCGGGTCGTAGTGGAATGCTTCACTTGTTAGGTTGTACTGTTTACTTTTTCTCGTACGCGCTTCTCGTAGGGTGATGTTTTCATGGCTGGCTTGAGTTTTCAGTTTTTTGTTATAAGATTGTGTCGCAATTCTTGATTCTTCATGTTCTTCGGTTTCTCTGCTTCTCACGGTGTTCATTTCCGTTCGTTGGGAACTTAAAAATGCTTCCCTGTCCTCGTCTGTTTCGTTTTTTCGCCGTTCTTTTTGTTTTCGCCGTTTTTATTCAGAACTGGCAAGATCTCCTCTTTTTTTTACGTTATGACATTGTCTAAAATATAAATCAACTCGACCCTTTATTAAGAAATACACTTTACACACTTTATTTTCGACTTATACATTCCTCACTGTATCACTTTGACTACTCACACTTCATTGTTTGTTTTTATTCGTTCACTGCGCTACTTTTTCGATTCCTGCCTTCGTCACTGATAAGAAACTGACATTCGGGCCGACGACGGATCTAGCTTTATATACCCCTACGAATCAGTAGCCGAATTCCAGAACGTACCAAAAAGGCTTCGAATGGTCCACAATGTTCCAGAACATTCCACAACGTTCCAGAGTGTTCTGAAATGCTCCACAATGATCAGGAATTCCCGAACATTTCAGAAAAATCCGGGTCATTGTGTAACATTCCGGAACATTCTGGAATGTTCTAGAATACTCTCGAATGTTCTGGAATGTTCTAGAAATTTCTAAAGGACGAAACTTCCCAGCCCTTGTAGCTTCAAAAGTAAGCCCTTCGCATGAAAAAGAGAAACCTTCTTCATGGATGGGGGATAGAGGGCGACCACACCATGTAATTCCCTTGATCGTACCGGGACTCGTTTCTGATTTTTAGCGGGACGCTCATTGTACACGTACTTTTATAATATATATTGATTACTATTATTACTAAGATCACTATTAATGGCAACAATGACAGCATTCATATTGTCATTATAGACAATAAACTAATTTTAAAACTATTTATCATATTAAAATTGTTATTTCTTAGGTAAATGTGATGTAAAAAAGTGCTATGTAAGAGAAGACCTGATAACCCTAATCAGATCAGGTGAAATAAAAAAATAAATAAAATAAATATCCAGATAAATGCGGTTGCCGCCGTTTGTAGACGCGAACTGCTGCCTGTGAAGTCGAAGACTCATGCGAAATATTTTATTAGTGGTTGACTGATTGGTTAGTCGACTCAAGAGAAAGAGGTATTTGATCCTTAGCTGGAAGCATACGAGTATTCATATTCTTCTTGGTCAGCACCAAGGTGTGTGGTGTTGCAGGTACACTTTGCCTGATTTCGTACACGTTCTTAATTTATTTGCACTGAAAACTCGAAGGCATCGTATTAATCCACCGATTGATTTTTTCTGACTTCCTTTATCTTCTTCTTTTTCCTCCCCTTATTAGTTACTGCCACGAATACATCGTTTTCAAAATGTTTGAAAATTGTGTAACTTAGGTGGGACATGGGTACCAGCCCGACATTCACCTAGTGGGATGTGGGAAACCAACTAAAATACAAGTACATCGAGGCTGACCAGTATAGCCGCTCCCGTTATTCGCAGCGTAGATTCTATCCGGGGATACGGCGTGCTAAACATCGCAGCTATATTGGCGAGTCTTTTAACATCCTTTTTAAAATATCCAAAATAACAAGCGTTATTTCCCCAGGATTTACTGTAATTTTTCGTTTCTTAACTGGTGTACCGATACAGACGACACGTCATTTTGATACCTGGCGTTTGGATACATGGCAAGGTGAGTGGGATGTAAGTGTTAAGACTGTACGACTTCTTCCCCGACATAAGGGAAAGGTTGGGAGTGAAACATACTGATTTCAGACGCCGTATGGTACATTTCTTAACAGTAAACGGACCTTATCAGACGCACTTAGACCGATTCAGCGAGACAGACATCTACGTGCACATGCGAGGAGGAAGGTTCCCCAGAACACACTGTCTTCCTGCGTGCAATACGCGAACAGGAGACGTGTACTACACTTAGACATAGCAAAAACAAACATATACAGGGTGTTACAAAAAAGGTACGGCCAAACTTTCAGGAAACATTCCTCACACACAAAGAAGGAAAATATGTTATGTGGACATGTGTCCAGAAACGCTTACTTTCCATGTTAGAGCTCATTTTATTACTTCTCTTCAAATCACATTAATCATGGAATGGAAACACACAGCAACAGAACGTACCAGCGTGACTTCAAACACTTTGTTACAGGAAATGTTCAAAATGTCCTCCGTTAGCGAGGATACATGCATCCACCCTCCGTCGCATGGAATTCCTGATGCGCTGATGCGGCCCTGGAGAATGGCCGTATTGCATCACAGCCGTCCACAATACGAGCACGAAGAGTCTCTACATTTGGTACCGGGGTTGCGTAGACAAGAGCTTTCAAATGCCCCCATAAATGAAAGTCAAGAGGGTTGAGGTCAGGAGAGCGTGGAGGCCATGGAATTGATCCGCCTCTACCAATCCATCGGTCACCGAATCTGTTGTTGAGAAGAGTACGAACACTTCGGCTGAAATGTGCAGGAGCTCCATCGTGCATGAACCACATGTCGTGTCGTACTTGTAAAGGCATATGTTCTAGCAGCACATGTAGAGTATCCCGTATGAAATAATGATAACGTGCTCCATTGAGCGTAGGTGGAAGAACATGGGGCCCAATCAAGACATCACCAACAATGCCTGCCCAAACGTTCACAGAAAATCTGTGTTGATGACGTGATTGCACAATTGCGTGCGGATTCTCGTCAGCCCACACATGTTGATTGTGAAAATTTACAATTTGATCACGTTGGAATGAAGCCTCATCCGTAAAGAGAACATTTGCACTGAAATGAGGATTGACACATTGTTGGATGAACCATTCGCAGTAGTGTACCCGTGGAGGCCAATCAGCTGCTGATAGTGCCTGCACACGCTGTACATGGTACGGAAACAACTGGTTCTCCCGTAGCACTCTCCATAGAGTGACGTGGTCAACGTTACCTTATACAGCAGCAACTTCTCTGACGCTGACATTACGGTTATCGTCAACTGCACGAAGAATTGCCTCGTGCATTACAGGTGTCCTCGTCATCCTAGGTCTTCCCCAGTCGCGAGTCGTAGGCTGCAATGTTCCGTGCTCCCTAAGACGACGATCACTTGCTTCGAACGTCTTCCTGTCGGGACACCTTCTTTCTGGAAATCTGTCTCGATACAAACATACCGCGCCACGGCTATTGCCCCGTGCTAATCTGTACATCAAATGGGGATCTGCCAACTCCGCATTTGTAAACATTGCACTGACTGCAAAACCACGTTCGTGATGAACACTAACCTGTTGATGCTACGTACTGATGTGCTTGATGCTAGTACTGTAGAGCAATGAGTCGCATGTCAACACAAGCACCGAAGTCAACATTACCTTCCTTCAATTGGGCCAACTGGCATTGAATCGAGGGAAGTAGAGTACATACTGACGAAACTAAAATGAGCTCTAACATGGAAACTAAGCGTTTCCGGAGACATGTCCACATAACATCTTTTCTTTATTTGTGTGTGAGGAATGTTTCCTGGAAGTTTGGCCGTACTTTTTGTAACACCCTGTATACACAGCAATAAGAGACGACGAACAGTGGGCACAACTAAATGCGCTAACAAACGGTATTTCAAAAGCAACACATTAAGAGTACCCGCGGACACGACATAGACATGGGTATGTGCAACAGAACAACAGTCTGCGGAGGGTGGACTGCGAGACCCACAGTGACAGCGACAACAGTGAACCTAAAGAAGATGAGGAGGAGGAGGAAGATGAGATGTACCAGTAAATAAGACACCTAGAATTATGAATCAGATATGTTGTCGGTGTGGTCTTCAGTCCTGAAACTGGCTTGATGCAGCTCTCCGTGCTACTCTATCCTGTGCAAGCTTCTTCATCTCCCAGTACCTACTGCAACCTACATCCATCTGAATCTGCTTAGTGTATTCATCTCTTGGTCTCCCTCTTCGATTTTTACCCTCCACCCTGCCCTCCAGTACTAAACTGGTGATCCCTTGATGCCTCAGAACATGTCCTACCAACCGATCTCTTCTTCTAGTTAAGTTGTGCCACAAACTCCTCTTCTCCCCAATTCTATTCAATTCTTCCTCATTAGTTATGTGATCTACCCATCTAATCTTCAGCATTCTTCTGTAGCACCACATTTCGAAAGCTTCTATTCTCTTCTTGTCTAAACTATTTATCGTCCATGTTTCACTTCCATACATGGCTACACTCCATACAAATACTTTCAGAAACGACTTCCTGACACTTAAATCTACACTCGATGTTAACAAATTTCTCTTCTTCAGAAACGCTTTCCTTGCCATTGCCAGTCTACATTTTACATCCTCTCTACTTCGACCATCATCAGTTATTTTGCTCCCCAAATAGCAAAACTCATCTGATACTTTAAGTGTCTCATTTCCTAATCTAATTCCCTCAGCATCACCCGACTTAATTGACTACATTCCATTATCCTCGTTTTGCTTTTGTTGATGTTAATCTTATACCCTCCTTTCAAGACACTGTCCATTCCGTTCAACTGCTCTTCCAAGTCATTTGCTGTCTCTGACAGAATTACAGTGTCATCGGCGAACCTCAAAGTTTTATCTCTTCTCCATGGATTTTAATACCTACTCCGAACTTTTCTTTTGATATAACATAACAAAATACCCTGGCAAATTGTACATAGCGGTAAAACAATTGTTAAGGAGTGCGAACACTAGAGTAAATGTAGTGTAAGGTGTTGTCAATCTAAAAAGAAAGCACCCGGCATTGTAGTAGGATGAATACCTAATGTTAATGTATAGGATTAGCAACACAATTTCTCTATTAATAACTGTGAAGTATATTTTTGTGACTGGCCGTCAACAGCTCGAAGAAGCCATTCCGAGGTATTCACCGCCAGTCACAATCGGTGATGGCACTAACAAATCTCTCCTCTGTCATATCATTTTTTTATATTCTTCTTAAAACAACAATGTTTTATTTAAATTCCAACCTCAAAAAATGGTTCAAATGGCTCTGAGCACTATGCGACTTAACATCAGAGGTCATCAGTCGCCTAGAACGTAGAACTAATTAAACCTAACTAACCTAAGGACATCACACACATCGATGCCCGAGGCAGGGTTCGAACCTGCGACCGTAGCGGTCTTGCGGTTCCAGACTGCAGCGCCTAGAGCCGCACGGCCACTCCGGCAGGCCCAACCTCAAATTATTGTGTTTTAAAGAAACAATAGCCAATTCTTTGTCAAATTTTGCAGAAAAAAAAACAAAAAAGCTACAAAAAACATGACGAACGAGAAGTGTAATCTGTACGATTTGTTTTGAAGTATCAGATAACAGGTCTTTAATTTGCAATAAATAAATAAAGAAAAAATAAGTAAATAATAAATTTTCTTAACAAGTTGTGGAGAACTGGATCAATGATGGCATCGTTAGTCTTCTCTGGTATAATTTTTGATTGGCTATTGTGTTGTCTGGCGTCAGCTCCAAGCAGCCAGAAAATAAAAATATGGCAATATTTCATATGACAGAAACAAGGTACGAACGATTGGCTGTAGCGTAATTTCCACCATTGTCCCGCTGCTAGCCGGCCGAAGTGGCCGTGCGGTTAAAGGCGCTGCAGTCTGGAACCGCAAGACCGCTACGGTCGCAGGTTCGAATCCTGCCTCGGGCATGGATGTGTGTGATGTCCTTAGGTTAGTTAGGTTTAACTAGTTCTAAGTTCTAGGGGACTAATGACCTCAGCAGTTGAGTCCCATAGTGCTCAGAGCCATTTGAACCATTTGTCCCGCTGCTATTGACGGAAAACATGCAATGCCGCAGGCAGCGGTCAGCAGTGGAAGTGAATATTTTAATTACAAGAACTGTTTCGCCACTGTATTACTCGCCGTTGCTGACGTAAAATATAACTATTGATAGATGGAAAGGAAGAATATCAGATAGGGGTGGGTGGGTGTGGTGTTTAGCAAGCATGTATTGAGCCATAAAGTCACAAATAAATCATTGAAGATTCCTGAACCAAGAGTGTTACCGTCCAGAACGTAGTAAGTTACGTTTATTTCTTCGGCGATGGAGCATTCGTTCTTTCAGGAAGTATTATGAAAATCTATTTATTTAGGATATCATGAAAAAGGATCTGAAGAGAGAGTATAGGACTACAGATTCCGCAGAGCGAGATGATCACTGGAAAATCTATTTCGTACACTATCTTCAGTTTTTCGGGTTATGAAGAAACCGATGCTATCAGAACCAGTATATGCGATCTTAGTAATACTGGCAATAGGATACCTACGCATCTTTTTAAGAGCAAGTGATGATTCTTGTCATGTTTGTACTCTTCCAAGGAGCTCTGATGATGAAACATAAGCGTCTATTAGACATAAATTGGAGGCAAGATAATGAAAGTATTGCAAGTCTTCTACCACTGGAAAGGCAAGCGCGAACGTTTAATAGAAAAGCGCCTGAGGTATGTCTTGAAACTGCTGAATATTGTAGGCAAAAACGTCAGTCAGCTGGCAAGAAAATTAGGTTGTACGAAACTTAACGGTATCTGCTATTCATAAAAAGCAACATTGATTTGAAGAGAAACCATGTACTTTTATACACTTTTGGTGTACCAGAAATACAAAAGGAAGTTACAAAGAATTTTGGTGTAGAAGGTAAATTGAGTACAGACATTTTATAAAATACTCTATTACGTTATAAATACTAACTTTCGCTGTGCTTGTAGATTTATTTACCTTTGTTTCTGCCTTTTCAAAGAGGAGAGAAGGCTTCAAATTTTTTTCTTGCATTCGTTTACCCGAACGCCTAGTTCTCCAGTAAATACCACCCATGCATCTTATCAGTTTTTATCATAGTGAACTGAGTGCGAGGGTCCCATAAAATAGACCGTTGTCTATACCTAAGGACATTATAAATCGAAGTACTCCTCTGCACTTTTCTGTCTGTATGTGAGAGCTAATCTCAGGAACTACTGTACGAAATTTGATATACAGTTTTCACTAATAGATATACTGATTCACTAGGAATGTTATTGTATGTACTGTAATTTATAAGTACATTAATGATGAGTGCCTAATATACACTATTTGGTCAATTGTATTCGGACACATCTACATTATGTGATCAAAAGTATCCGGACAACTGGCTGAAAATGGCTTACAAGTTCGTGGCTCGCTCCTTCGTTAATGCTGGAATTCAATATGATGTTGCCCCCCCCCCTCCCCTTAGGGGCTTGATGACAGCTTCCACTCTCGCAGGCATACGTTCAATCAGGTGCTGGAAGGTTTCTTAGGGAATGGCAGCCCATTCTTCACGGAGTGCTGCATTGAGAAGGGGTAAAGAGGTGTCGACGTCGGTCGCTGAGGCCTGGCATGAAGTCGGCGTTCCAAAACATCGCAAAGATGTACTATAGGATTCAGGTCAGGACTCTGTGCAGGCCAGTCCCTTACAGGGATGTTATTGTCGTGTAAACACTCCGCTACAGCCTGTGCATTATGAACAGGTGGTCGACCGTGTTGAAAGATGCAATCGCCAACCCCGAATTCCTCTTCAACAGTGGGAAGCAAGAAGGAGCTTAAAACATCAATGTAGTCCTGTGCAGTGATAGTGCAATGCAGAACAACACGGGGTCTAAGCCTCCTCCATGAAAAACACGACCACACCATAACACAACCGTCTCCGGATTTTACTGTTTGGACTACACACGCTGGCAGATGACGGTCACCGGACATTCGCCATACCCACACCCTGTCATCGGACTGCACATTGTGTACCGTGATTCTTCACTCCACACAACGTTTTTCCACTGTTCAATCGTCCAATATTTTCGCTCCTTACACCAACCGAGGTGTCGTTTGGCAATTACCGGCGTGATGTGTGGCTTATGAGCAGCTCCTGGACCATGAAATCCAAGTTTTCTCACCTCCCGCCTAACTGTCATAGTACTTGCAGTGGATCCTGATGCAGTTTGGAATTCCTGTGTGATGGTCTGGATAGATGTCTGCCTATTACACATTAGGACCCTCTTCAACTGTTGGCGGTGTCTGTCAGTGAACAGACGGAAGTCGGCCTGTACGCTTTTGTTCTGTAGGTGTCCCTACACGTTTCCACTTCACTATCACATCGGTAACAGTGGATCTAGCGATGTTTAGGAGTGTGGAAATCTCGAGTACAGACGCATGAGCCGAGTGACATCCAATCGCCTGACCACGTGATTTCCGTGGAGCCCCCCGTTCAGCATTCTCACGATGTCTAATGATTACTGAGATGGCTGATATGGAGTACTTGGCAGTTGGCTGGCGGCTCCTTTTTGACTTTCCTCACTGTGAGGAAGTTCGAGTGGAAGTTTGTGGCCTTTTGGCCTTTACTCCCCTAAAAATCTCGTTGAAACTTGTTTCTTGACTGTTTGGTTGTATCTGTAACTGGCAAGGAGTGCCGAAGATCTATTTCTTATTCTTGTCGATGTGTCGCTTTTTCTTTTTCTTCTTACTCGTGACTGAGGACTGTTCCTCGGCGTTGACTTCATACGTAACGTATTCCGTCTTGAGTGTTTCTCCGTAAACCAGAGAAATAGACACACAATGCATCTGCAGAGTGGTAAAGATAGGGTAGGAATTAATCAACTCATAATCCTCCCTGGAAAGTCCTACAAGACATTCTGGGTAACCAACTGGTTGATGTGGGGCTGGCGGTTTTGGATGGTTTGGTGGGACAAAAGGATAGGGATTTTCATGGAGGGGGTATGTACCGTCGCGGAGCGAACTAGCAATCTTCTTCAGTACAGCGCTTGCGCTGTACATGTCCGGAAGCGGGAGGAATGGTACTTCTTCCCACTCTTCCTATTGTGCAGCTGCTTCGGTGTCCTTTTGCTGTGTCGCCTCCCCTTCAGCAGGCTGGTCGGTTTGCGTGGCCACCGTGGCGAATTCCTTCTCTCGTGCAGGAGTCGTCTGGATGGCGGTGTATGCTCTAGTGGCGGAGTCTTCTTTGGTTGAGCGAAGTTCCTGCGTCAGCACAGCAGTCTGACGCTGAGCCTAGCCCAGTTCCGTCAACATGGCCGCACTCTCTTCCGCCATGGCGGATTTGAAGGCGGACATGGCTTCTTGTACAGCATCCTCTAGACGCCTGGAGACGATGTCTTCTGTACAAGAGAGCATGTGTGGTGGTCACTTGCTTCTGCGTCTTGTTCTTCTCCGGTCCGCGCCAGTTCCTCTTGTAAGCGCAGGAACGGGCGTTCGCCGCATCTGCGCCGCCGCAGGTACAAGGGGTATTGTTGTGTACATACACTCCTGGAAATGGAAAAAAGAACACATTGACACCGGTGTGTCAGACCCACCATACTTGCTCCGGACACTGCGAGAGGGCTGTACAAGCAATGATCACACGCACGGCACAGCGGACACACCAGGAACCGCGGTGTTGGCCGTCGAATGGCGCTAGCTGCGCAGCATTTGTGCACCGCCGCCGTCAGTGTCAGCCAGTTTGCCGTGGCATACGGAGCTCCATCGCAGTCTTTAACACTGGTAGCATGCCGCGACAGCGTGGACGTGAACCGTATGTGCAGTTGACGGACTTTGAGCGAGGGCGTATAGTGGGCATGCGGGAGGCCGGGTGGACGTACCGCCGAATTGCTCAACACGTGGGGCGTGAGGTCTCCACAGTACATCGATGTTGTCGCCAGTGGTCGGCGGAAAGTGCACGTGCCCGTCGACCTGGGACCGGACCGCAGCGACGCACGGATGCACGCCAAGACCGTAGGATCCTACGCAGTGCCGTAGGGGACCGCACCGCCACTTCCCAGCAAATTAGGGACACTGTTGCTCCTGGGGTATCGGCAAGGACCATTCGCAACCGTCTCCATGAAGCTGGGCTACGGTCCCGCATACCGTTAGGCCGTCTTCCGCTCACGCCCCAACATCGTGCAGCCCGCCTCCAGTGGTGTCGCGACAGGCGTGAATGGAGGGACGAATGGAGACGTGTCGTCTTCAGCGATGAGAGTCGCTTCTGCCTTGGTGCCAATGATGGTCGTATGCGTGTTTGGCGCCGTGCAGGTGAGCGCCACAATCAGGACTGCATACGACCGAGGCACACAGGGCCAACACCCGGCATCATGGTGTGGGGAGCGATCTCCTACACTGGCCGTACACCACTGGTGATCGTCGAGGGGACACTGAATAGTGCACGGTACATCCAAATCGTCATCGAACCCATCGTTCTACCATTCCTAGACCGGCAAGGGAACTTGCTGTTCCAACAGGACAATGCACGTCCGCATGTATCCCGTGCCACCCAACGTGCTCTAGAAGGTGTAAGTCAACTACCCTGGCCAGCAAGATCTCCGGATCTGTCCCCCATTGAGCATGTTTGGGACTGGATGAAGCGTCGTCTCACGCGGTCTGCACGTCCAGCACGAACGCTGGTCCAACTGAGGCGCCAGGTGGAAATGGCATGGCAAGCCGTTCCACAGGACTACATCCAGCATCTCTACGATCGTCTCCATGGGAGAACAGCAGCCTGCATTGCTGCGAAAGGTGGATATACACTGTACTAGTGCCGACATTGTGCATGCTCTGTTGCCTGTGTCTATGTGCCTGTGGTTCTGTCAGTGTGATCATGTGATGTATCTGACCCCAGGAATGTGTCAATAAAGTTTCCCCTTCCTGGGACAATGAATTCACGGTGTTCTTATTTCAATTTCCAGGAGTGTAGTTCCGCGTAGACAACTTTCCCGCTAGAGCGCGCCCCACTAAGCACAACAGAGCAGGCGCAGCGCTCATCTGTCTCTGCACTACGAGATGGCACTGCCATAGAGACGGACCAAATTCTGCTTCCGCCCATCTGCGTATTAATATGTAATGCAGCCAATGAGATTGCTGCTAACGTAGAACCTTTTCTCCTCGCGGATCACACTCGCGCAGTGATACATGAATGCGCGAGGTATTATAACGAGTGTACCGACCTCCGATTAGCCAGTCTGCATTTGTCTGCACCCGTCTGTACCAGTCTGCCTTAGTCTGTACCAGTATGTTCGAGTTCTACATTTGTCTGTACCAGTCTATAGTCAAGTTTCAGTCTGTGCCCAATAAGATTAGCATATTCCTGTACATAGCCATGAAGATAAATGTATAGACACTTTTGTCAAGTATCAGAGATATATGTGAGAATATGATTAACGTACCAATACCAAAGGAACTTCAGATTGCCAATCGTAAATAGCATCCAGAACCAAGTTAAGTAATTTTTATAAATGTGTGTGAAAATTAATCAGGTTCTGTTTAAAGTTGGTCACCATCAATCTGCTACTCTAAGCGTGCAAGTGACATTTCTATCATCTGACCTAACGGCAGAAGATAAACACGCCACGATAAGACCACGAGACATATTGCTGACACTCGCCTACTTCGTTAGAGCGACAAGTCAAATAACCTAATGGTGTGTGTACCGAAGGTCTTACAGTACGCACACCACAGGTATCCTTCTGCTTCTTGCAGTGGGGTGTGTCATGTGCTTGCGCACACTTCGAACACGCGACTGCGCCGCTCCAGTGCTTGGCTACGTGGCCAAGCTTTTGGCAGCGAAAGCATTGCGCTGCAGTCTTCTTCTTCCTGTCGCCGGACGTTCCTGCTAGCCTGAGCAGCAACTCCGCCAAGGCAGCAGCTTTGCGTCCCCTTCCGCGTCCCGACATCTCGAGTAGTAACAGCGACAGCAGCGATGCGTAACTCTCCACAGCCTGAGCTACTTGGCAGTGGGTGGCAGCACAATGAACCTAACATGAAAAACGTATGTTTTTGGGGGTGTCCGGATAGTCTTGATCGCATAGTGTACGTCATGTGGGATTGCACATTAGATGCCACGACAGGAAGGCCCGCTAGTGTAAAAGAAGGCGGGAAATTTTGCGTTGTCTGTGCAGAAGCGGTAACAGCCGGATGGCACGATTAGGAGAGCTGAGTGACTCCGACCGTGGAATGCCACCTGAGTAGCGCATTTCAACCGTTTTGAAGCTGCCCAAACGGAATGTTGGTGATGTGATGTGAAGTGGAAATGCGAAGAAACGATCACAGGTAAACCAAGACCAGAGAGACCTGAAGTACCGGTGGAGACAGCCTGTCAAGTATTGGGGGAGGTCGTTGTAAAAGATCGAATAAAATCGGTGAAAGCAATCACTCATGAGTTCCAAGGTGCTACCAGCAGCCCAGTAAGGATGGCGTGAAACGGTCGAGAAGCTCCTCGTAAGCCAGACATTCCTGTACACAACGCTAAGCAATCCTTGAGGCGGCATAGAAGGTGACGCCACTGACAATGGATGATTGGAGATGAGTGATTGGGAGTGATGAATCACGCTATACCCTGTGGCAATCCGATGGAAGGGTTTGATTTTGGCGAAAGTCTCGAGAACCTGGCACCATCTGTAGTGTCAACAAGGAAGGACCAGCGGGGGGGGGGGGGGGGGGGGGTGTTGTTATGATGGGATTGTTGTGGTTACCTTATTCGCCTCAGAAAACGCTATTTGGAGGAGGATATGAATATATTTTACTGCACTGTCCATTCTGCACCATAGAGGAACAGTTCGGAGACGGCCGGACGGGGTGGCCGTGCGGTTCTAGGCGCTACAGTCTGGAACCGCGTGACCGCTACGGTCGCAGGTTCGAATCCTGCCTCGGGAATGGATGCGTGTGATGTCCTTAGGTTAGTTAGATTTAAGTAGTTCTCAGTTCTAGGGCACTGATGACCTCAGACTTTAAGTCGCATAGCGCTCAGAGCCATTTGAACCATTTGAGTTCGGAGACGAGTACTAGTAGTAGTAGTAGTAGTAGTAGTAGCTTTAGTCATCCGTAGATCTCTTTTTACAAGGGTATATGACATGTCAAAGTATTTACAAATTTAGATCAATTTAAAATAAACTAATTCTTATACACATATATTTACAGACTTCTAGTTAGAGACAATCATTAGATTTACTCCTGGTATACAATACTTTTTTTTACAAATAACTTATTAAATGCAACATTGTTCACTCATATCTCACTGCACACACTATACACACATTGTTTCGTAACACTTCAGTCACTACACACACACACACACACACACACACACACACACACACACACACACACACACTGGTGATCTCTGGGCCATTTTCTGTACCGCAACTTCCCATTTGCTATCCTGAAAAACTGAGTCAGCATCCTTCCATAATGAGTGAGATGTTGAGCTCAGAAAGAGGAAGAGGTGTTAGTATTGCACTATGCATAACTTGGGGGTAAGTATTTCTGGAAAGGAAAGAAAAAGAAGGAAAAAACATAGTGTAGGTGTTATGTGCAATGTTGGATATTTTATAGTCATTATTATTACTATTTATTTGTATAACATTCTTTATCAAACCCCTACTCTGTTTTAGCTAAGTAATCCTTCAATGTATAAAATGTATTGCATAACGTACTTTTTAGCTGCCTTTTTAAATAATTGTATTTTGGCAATTTCTTTAATCTGTTTTAGTAATTTATTGTACAGTTTCATTCCTTGGTAGAAAATGCTGTTTTGAGTTTTATGTTCATTTTTTCTAGGTAAATGTAAGTCGAATCTTCTCTTGTTGCATGGTCATGGACAGAGCTGTTTGTGCAGTAATTGCCAATGTTATTTTTATGTGTATAACTGACTGGTAAATGTATTCACATCGCGCAGTTGAAATCCCCAGTGTTTTGAACAGATCTTTACAATGAGCTCTGCTAGTATTTTTGGTTATTATTCTTATGGATCTTTTCTGGAGCTTGAAAACTGTGTTCATATTTTATGAGTTTATTCCCCAAAAAAGAATGCCATAGCTAAAAAATGAGTGTACATATGAATAATATGTAACTAAAAGGCATAGCATGTTACATAGTGATGATAGGATTCTAAGGACATAACATGTTGATGACATTCTGTTGGCAAGTACCTTTGTGTGTTCACACCACTTCAACTCCGTGCGGTTCTTGGCGCTACAGTCTGGAACCGAGCGACCGCTACGGTCGCAGGTTCGAATCCTGCCTCGGGCATGGAGGTGTATGATGTCCTTAGGTTAGTTAGGTTTAATTAGTTCTAAGTTCTAGGCGACTGATGACCTCAGAAGTTAAGTCGCATAGTGCTCAGAGCCATTTGAACCATTTGAACCACTTCAACTGAGAATCAGTATTCATTCCTAGAAGTTTTGCATTTGTTACACAGTCTATAGAGGTGCCGTCTACATTTCATTTAACATTGTAATTTTTCCTCTTCAAACTGAAATTCATGGCATTAGTTTTCTTTATGTTCAATGTCACTTTATTACTTATTGACCAATCATAAACTTCCTTGAGACTTTCATTTGCTTTCTGGGCAAGGAGTTCCCTTGTTTTCTCAGTGACTATAATATTGCTATCATCAGCGAAGAGAATTTTTTCATCGTGAGTAACACTACTGGGAAAGTCATTGATGTATATCAGGAACAGTATTGGTCCTAATACGCTCGTGGTGTAGTGGCTAGCGTTGCTACCTCTGGATCATGGGGTCCTGCGTTCGATTCCAGGCCGGGTCGGGACTGGGTGTTAGAGTTATACTCATCATCATTCGGGATGTGGCGACAATGGAACTAATTGGGTACTTGTACGGGCGCTGATGACCTCGATGTTGAGCGCCTCACTAACCAACGTCATCATCATAATTTCAGAGATGATCATTGTACCAGCATGACAATGCACCCTGCCACAAAGCAGCACCTGCGAAACAGTACTCCGTGGAGAATAACATTCGTGAAATAGACTGTGCTGCCCAGAGATCCGAAATGAACCCTTTAGTCCACCTCTGGGATGACTAAAAACGTAGAATTAGCTGCAGGCCCCAGCGTAAAACATCACTACCTTCTCATTTAAACGGCGCCTGCTGCACTACCCCGAATGATGCTTTGTTACTAATTCTAGGAATACGTCCACTGGACTTTGAAATTAGGAAAGGGGAGCCATTTTACTCGTTAAAGAAAGGCAATCAGATGGAAGTACGCAGGGTGCTTGGGAATGAGGCCATTTCGAAAAAAGAAATAAAAGATCACATACTACAACTGTGGAAAAATGAATGGGACACTTCAGGCACAGGCAAGAGAACATACGAATTTCTCTCTAACGTCAGGGAGAGATTGTTGTTGTGGTCTTCAGTCCAAAGACTGGTTTGATGCAGTTCTCCATGCTGCTCTATCCTGCCCAAGCTGCTTCATCTTCGAGTAACTACTGCAACCTACATCCTTCTGAATCTGCTTAGCGTATTCATCTCTTGGTGTTCCTCTACGATTTTTACCCTCCTCACTTCCCTCTAGTACTAAACTGGTGATCCGTTGATGCTTGAGAATGTGTTCTATCAACTGATCCTTTCTTGTAGTCAAGTTGTGCCACAAATTATTCTTCTCGCCAATTCTGTTTAGTACCTCCTCATTAATTACGTGATCTACCCATCACGGAGAGATTAAAAATGAGATTTCTTAGTTCATCGAGTGGATTGATACATTGCCTGACTGGTCATGGTCCTTATGCCACGTATCTGCACAAAATCAGAAGACAGATAAATGATAGCTGCCCCCGAGGCAGTGCGGATAAACCAGAAAACACATTGTGGGAATGCACGCTCTATGAAGATGCAGCGGGTGATGGACGTCAGGTATTAAGGATGTTGGATGCAAAAGCAGCACTATAGAGTGAGTCGATCTGGCGCATCTTGGACGTTGCTGCAGTTGCAGGATCCAGGAAGGCCAAGGAAGACATCACGAGGCATTCAACCAGAAGCCATCATGCTGCCATTCATGCTAGACAACATACTCTGCAGATGGAGACAACTAAGATCCGCTACCATCGATTGAAATACACTCCTAAGAATCTACACTGCGTCGGTGCAACTGATCACGGAAGTGTGGACTTGAAGAAGTAACAGTGATGGGTGGAAATACTTGCTACAGTGGAAACGCTGCTGACGTGCCGTCCGACGTCCAAGAAATCCAGCAGACTACGGCTGTCGACCGGTGTAATATGACGGCGGATCCAGTAGCGGAGACAACCGTCTCCATGTTAAATATACCAAAATCAATGAATAAATAGACAACAAATACTGTAGTGTTTGTAGTAGATTCGTAAGTGGGTAATTGTTTAAGGATTTAATGTAGTTTTGTAGTAGTAGTAGTAGTTGTAGTTTTTTATACACTAACGAGCCAAAGAAACTGGTACATCTGCTTAACATTGTGCAGGGCTCCAGAGAGTACGCAAAACTGCCGCAACACGACGTCGCACGGACTCGACTAATGCCTGGAGTAGTGCTGGAGGGAACTGAAACCATGAACCCGGCATGGCTCTCCATAAAACCGTAAGAGTAGGAGGGGGTGAAGATCTCTTCTGACCAGCACGTTGCAAGGCATCACAGATATTCTCAATAATGTTCATATCTGGGGAGTTTGGTGGTTAGCGGAAGTGTTTCAACTCAGAAGAGTGCTCCTGGATCCACTCTGTAGCAATTTTGAACGTGTGGGGTGTCGCATTGTCTTACTGGAATTGCCCAAGCACGCCGGGATGCACAACAGACATGAATAGATGCATATCGATGACGTTTCATGGAATGGCTCACACGCTGCAACTTGTTGATGGTCCAGCATTGAAATCTGCATATATTTGCGGAAGGGTTGCACTTCTGTCACGTTGAACGATTCTCTTCAGTCATCGTTGGTCTTGTTCTTGCAGGATCTTTTTCGGGCCGCAGCGATGTCGGAGATTTAATATTTTACCGTGTTCTATATAACCTGCCATTGTAGCACCAGTAGCCGATCTAACAACTGCGCCATGCACTTATTGTCTTATAAAGGGTGTTACAAAAAGGTACGGTCAAACTTTCAGGAAACATTCCTCACACACAAAGAAAGAAAATATGTTATGTGGACATGTGTCCGGAAACGCTTACTTTCCATGTTAGAGCTCATTTTATTACTTCTCTTCAAATCACATTAATCATGGAATGGAAACACACAGCAACAGAACGTACCAGCGTGACTTCAAACACTTTGTTACAGGAAATGTTCAAAATGTCCTCCGTTAGCGAGGATACATGCATCCACCCTCCGTCGCATGGAATTCCTGATGCGCTGATGCGGCCCTGGAGAATGGCCGTATTGCATCACAGCCGTCCACAATACGAGCAGGAAGAGTCTCTACATTTGGTACCGGGGTTGCGTAGACAAGAGCTTTCAAATGCCCCCATAAATGAAGGTCAAGAGGGTTGAGGTCAGGAGAGCGTGGAGGCCATGGAATTGGTCCGCCTCTACCAATCCATCGGTCACCGAATCTGTTGTTGAGGAGCGTACGAACACTTCGACTGAAATATGCAGGAGCTCCATCGTGCATGAAGCACATGTTGTGTCGTACGTGTAAAGGCACATGTTCTAGCAGCACAGGTAGAGTGTCCTGTATGAAATCATGGCGGTGAATCGAGGAAGTACAGTACATACTGACGAAACTAAAATGAGCTCTAACATGGAAATTAAGCGTTTCCGTACACATGTCCACATAACATATTTTCTTTATTTGTGTGTGACGAATGTTTCCTGAAAGTTTGGCCGTACCTTTTTGTAACACCCTGTATAAGCCTTTCCGACAGCAGCGCCGTATTCTGCCTGTTTACCTATCGCTGTATTTGAATACGCATGGCTGTACCAGTTTCTTTGGCGCTTCAGTGTATATAGACATATTTTTAATTAAATACCAGAAATAAATAATTAATACATAATTCATTATTATCCAAGAAAATGTGATTTGGATGACCTAATTTAGATTTCCAGATAATAGACTGTAATTATGAAGAATAAATAAATAAATAAAATCATTACCTTCTCTGGTTTAGACTCTCGAGTTTCAGTGGGCTGCCACTCCTTCACAGACAATGAGTCATCCAGCAGCTGAAATTTGCCCTAGCCGAGTTCAAGGCGTCACAAAGGCGACGAGTGGATATATCCCGCATTAATGTCCACTAATACACTATGTGATCGAAAGTATCCCAACACCCCCCCCCCCCCCCCCCAATCATGCGTTTTTCATATTAGGAGCAGTGTGCTGCCACCTACTGCCAGGTACTCCATATCAGTGACCTCAGTAGTCATTAGACATCGTGCGAGAGCAGAATGGGGTGCTCTGCGGAACACTTGGACTTCGAACGTGTTCAGGTGATGGGTGTCACTCGGGTCACACGTCTGTACGCGAGATTTCCACACTCCTAAACATCCCTAGATCCACTGTTACCGATGTGGTAGTGAAGTGGAAACGTGAAGGGACACCTACAGCACAAAAGCGTACAGGCCGACCTCGTCTGTTGACTGACAGAGACCGCCGACAGTTGAAGAGGATCGTAATGTGTAATAGGTAGACATCTGTCCAGATCATTACACAGGATTTCCAAACTGCGTCAGGATCCACTGGAAGTACTATGACAATTAGGCGGGAGGTGAGAAAACTTGGATTTCATGGTCGAGCGGCTGCTCATAAGCCACACATCACGCCGGTAAATGGCAAACGACACCTCGGTTGGTGTAAGGAGCGTAAACATTGACCGATTGAACAGTGGAAAAACGTTGTGTGGAGTGACGAGTCACTGTACATGTCAGGGTGTGGGTTTGACGAATGCCCGATGACCGTCATCTGCGAGCGTGTGTAGTGCCAACAGTAAAATTGTGAGGCAGTTGTGTTATAACATGGTCGTGTTTTTCATCGAGGTGGCTTGCACACTTTGTTGTTTTATTTGGCACCATTACAGCACAGGCCTACATTGATATTTTAAGCACCTTCTTGCTTCCCCTCTGTTGAAGAGCAATTCGGGGATGGCGATTGCATCTTTCAACACGATCGTGCACCTATTCATAATGTACGGGCTGTGGCCTGCACAGAGTCCTGACCTGAATCCTGTAGAACGCCTTTGGGATGTTTTGGAACGCCGACTTCGTGCCAGGCCTCACCGACCGACATCGATATCTCTCCTCAGTGCAGCATTCCGTGAAGAATGGGCTGGCATTCATCAAGAAACCTTCCAGCACCTGATTGAACGTGGTTACTAGAGTGGAAGCTGTCATCAAGGCTAAGGGTGGGCCAATACCATACTGAATTCCAGCATTACGGGTGGAGTGCGTCACGAACTAGTAAATAATTTTCGGCCACGTGTCGGGATATTTTGATCACATAGTGTGCGTGTCCTGATGTGGTGGTTCAGATAAAATTAGCCCATGTAAGTAGAAAGGAAATGCAGTGAAATTACAGAAACGAAGGGCTGAAATGCACTTATCATTTATTTACAATGAAACATACAGTGAAAAATAAGTTTATAGAAGATGCTGAAAGCGACCTCTGCAACATCAATACACAGCTGTTCACGTCTAAGCGTATTTAAATACACCTTCCGTAAAGTTTGGATACCGATGGCGATAACTACTCGGCTGATGTCTTTCAGCTTCTGTATTGTGTATGAATTTGTTTCGTCGACCTTCCTGTTCAAGTGTCCCCGTAGCAAAAAAAGTGACTTATTGTTAGATCCGGCTAACGTGGTGGCATAAATGTTTGCTGACAGTTCGTTCCTCAGTGAAGACAAGACTCATTCCGGGGATACCTTACATATGTGGCATGTTGCCCTATCTTGCTGGAAGCAGCAATATTGTCTTTCATATTCAGCGAGTTGAGCACAAAACGTATCAAAAGTTTCCATATATTCAACCGTGTTGAGAGGTCAGTGATGTACGTTCCTGTTACACGGCACCAAACGCCGATTTTTTCATCATGGAATGGTTGCTCACACGCAGTGTTAGGGTTCACTGTTGTCAAGTACCTCGTGTTCTGTGAATTCTCATGACCGGAAGGATGAAACTAAGCCTAATGAGTCATGATGTAATGGGAAGTGTCTAACAAACCGTCGTTGATGTTATTCAAATACCACATGCAGCGATCTACACGTTTCTGTCATCCTCCGGTAGCTGCTGCATAACCTTCAGAAATATGGCTTCAAATTAAGACCTTTTCATTATCCGCTGGAACTCCTCCTACTCACATACGCCTGTCGGGCCAGTTTACATACAGACTTCCTTGGGCTCTGAGAAATTCTTCAGTGAATGTCTGCAGTAACTTCTGGTGTGCGGACTGAAGGAATTATTTAGCGTTTTACATCTTGCACAGATCCTTAGGGGCGCCAGTTTTTAAACAGACTCTGTATTGCTCTCTTTACTGGTAGTCCTGTGTCCGGATAACTGACCCCGAAAATTTCGCGAGTTTCCTTAATCGAACCAGTTTTTGCGTGTTGTTGTTGTTGTGGTCTTCGGTCCTGAGACTGGTTTGATGAAGCTCTCCATGCCAATCTATCCTGTGCAAGCATCTTCATCTCCCACTACCTACTGCAGCCTACATCCTTCTGAATCTGCTTGGTGTATTCATCTCTTGGTCTCCCTCTACGATTTTTACCCTCCACGCTGCCCTCCAGTACTAAATTGGTGATCCCTTGATACCTCAGAACATGCCCTACCATACGATCCCTTCTTCTAGTCAAGTTGTGCCACAAGCTCCTCTTCTCCCCAATTCTATTCAATACCTCCTCATTAGTTATGTGATCTACCCATCTAATCTTCAGCATTCTTCTGTAGCACCACATTTCGAAAGCTTCTATTCTCTTCTTGTCCAAACTATTTATCGTCCATGTTTCACTTCATTACATGGCTACACTCCATACAAATACTTTCAGAAACGACTTCCTGACACTTAAATCTATACTCGATGTTAACAAATTTCACTTCTTCAGAAACGCTTTCCTTGCCATTGCCAGTCTACGTTTTATATCCACTCTACTTTGAGCATTATCAGTTATTTTGCTCCCCAAATAGCAAAACTCATTTACTACTATAAGTGTCTCATTTCCTAAGCTAATTCCCTAAGCATGACCCGACTTAATTCGACTACATTCCATTATCCTCGTTTTGCTTTTGCTGATGTTCATCTTATACCTTCCTTCCAAGACACTGTCCATTCCGTTCAACTGCTTTTCCAAGTCCTTTGCTGTCTGTGACAGAATTAAAATGTCATCGACGAACCTCAAAGTTTTATTTCTTCTCCATGGATTTTAATACCTACTCGAAATTTTTCTTTTGTTTCCTTTACTGCTTGCTCAATATACAGATTGAATAACACCGAGGATAGGCTACAACCCTGTCTCGCTCTTTTCCCAGCTAATGCTTCCCTTTCATGCCCTCGACTCTTATAACTGCCATCTGGTTTCTGTACAAATTGTAAATAGCCTTTCGCTCCCTGTATTTTACCCCTGCCACCTTCAGAATTTGAAAGAGAGTATTCCAGTCAACATTGTCAAAAGCTTTCTCTAAGTCTACAAATGCTAGAAACGTAGGTTTGTCTTTCCTTAATCTTTCTCCTAAGATAAGTCGTAAGGTCATTATTGCCTCACGTGTTCCAATATTTCTACGGAATCCAAACTAATCTTCCCCGAGGTCAGCTACTACCAGTTTTTCCATTCGTCTGTAAAGAATTCACATCAGTATTTTGCAGTTGTGACTTATTAAACTGATAGTTCGGTAATTTTCACATCTGTCAACACCTGCTTTCTTTGGGATTGGAATTATTATATTCTTCTTGAAGTCTGAGGGAATTTCGCCTGTCTCATACATCTTGCTCACCAGATGGCAGAGTTTTGTCAGGGCTGGCTCTCCCAAGGCTGTCAGTAGTTCCAATGGAATGTTGTCTACTTCCGGGGCCTTGTTTCGACTTAGGTCTTTCAGTGCTCTGTCAAACTCTTCACGCAGTATCATATCTCCCATTTCATCTTCATCTACCTCCTCTTCCATTTCCATAATATTGTCCTCAAGTACATCGCCCCTGTATAGACCCTCTATGTACTCCTTCCACCTTTCTGCTTTCCTTTCTTTGCTTAGAAGTGGGTTTCCACCTGAGCTCTTGATATTCATACAAGTGGTTCTCTTTTCTCGAAAGGTCTCTCTAATTTTCCTGTAGCCTCTACATCATTTGTCCTCTAGTCACCCCTGCTTAGCCATTTTGCACTTCCTGTCGATCTCATTTTTGAGACGTTTGTATTCCTTTTTGCCTGCATCATTTACTGCATTTTTGTATTTTCTCCTTTGATCAATTAACTTCAGTATCTCTTCTGTTACCCAAGGATTTCTACTAGCCCTCGTCTTTTTACCTAGCTGATCCTCTGCTGCCTTCACTATTTCATCCCTTAAATCTACCCATTCTTCTTGTACTGTATTTCTGTGCCCCATTCCTGTCAATTGTTCTCTTATGCTCTCCCTGAAACTCTGTAGAACCTCTGGTTCTTTCAGTTTATCCAGGTCCCATCTCCTTAAATTCCCACCTTTTTACAGTTTCTTCAGTTTTAATCTACAATTCATAACCAATAGATTGTGGTCAGAGTCCACATCTGACCCTGGAAATGTCTTACAATTTAAAACTTGGTTCACAAATCTCTGTCTTACCATTATATAATCTATCTGAAACCTTCTAGTATCTCCAGGGTTCTTCCATGTATACAACCTTCTTTCATGATTCTTGAACCAAGTGTTAGCTAAGATTAAGTTATGCTCTGTGCAAAATTCTACCAGGCGGCTTCCTCTTTCATTTCTTAGCCCCAATCCATATTCACCTACTACGTTTCCTTCTCTCGCTTTTCCTAGTCTCGAATTCCAGTCACTCATGACTATTAAATTTTCGTCTCCCTTCACTACCTGAATAATTTCTTTTACCTCATCATACATTTCATCAATTTCTTCGTCATCTGCAGAGCTAGTTGGCATATAAACTTGTACTACTGTAGTAGGCGTGGGTTTCGTGTCTATCTTGGCTCCTGCCCGGGTGGCCGACCAGTTCTATGCGCTACAGTCTGGAGCCGCGCGACCACTACGGTCGCAGGTTCGAATCCGGCCTCGGGCATGGATGTGTGTGATGTCCTTTGGTTAGTTAGGTTAAGTAGTTCTAAGCTCTAGGGGACTGATGACGTCAGAAGTTAAGTCCCATAGTGCTCAGAGCCATTTTCTTTCTTGGCCACAATAATGCGTTCACTATGCTGTTTGTAGTAGCTTACCCGTACTCCTATTTTTTTATTCATTATTAAACCTACTCCTGCATTACCCCTATTTGATTTTGTATTTATAACCCTGTATTCACCTGACCAAAAGTCCTCCTGCCACCGAACTTCGCTAATTCCCACTACATCTAACTTTAACCTATCCATTTCCCTTTTTAAATTTTCTAACCTACCTGCCCGATTAAGGGATCTGACATTCCAAGCTCCGATCCGTAGAACACCAGTTTTCTTTCTCCTTATAACGACTTGCTCTTGAGTAGTCCCGCCCCGGAGATCCGAATGGGGGACTATTTTACCTCCGGAATATTTTACCCAAGAGAACGCCATCATCATTTAATCATACAGTAAAGCTGCATGCCCTCGGGAAAAATGACGGCTATAGTTTCCCTTTGTTTTCACCTGTTCGCAGTACCACAACAGCAAGGCCGTTTTGGTTAGTGCTATAGGACCAGATCAGTGAATCTTCCAGATTGTTGCCCCTGCAACTACTGAAAAGGCTGCTGCCCCTCCTCAGGAACCACACGTTTGTCTGGCCTCTCAACAGATACCCCTCCGTTGTGGTTGTACCTACGGTACGGCTATCTGTATCGTTGAGGCACGCAAGCCTTCCCACCAACGGCAAGGTCCATGTTTAATGATGGAGGGGGGGGGGGGGGGGCATAGCTCTTAAGCAAGCATATTATACCCCATGCTTATTGGACATTTTTGTCTATAATATAGTATGCTTTCACTGCATCGTTTAGCCTACTGATTATGATACATCATATATACAGAGTGACGTAACTGAAACAGGCCACCCCAAATATACGTAGAACGAATAAACATATCGAGGTGCGGTTTTTCCCAAATTATAGCGGACAAGATGGCGAATTTCCTGAAATTAGCAAGTAATTTTTACCGTTTACATTCGGTGAATGAAACAACGAGGGACGATCAATAAGTAATGTAACAGATTAAAACTGTGTGCCCGACCGAGACTCGAACTCGGGACCTTTGCCTTTCGCGGGCAAGTGCTCTACCATCTGAGCTACCGAAGCACGACTCACGCCCGGTACTCACAGCTTTACTTCTGCCAGTATCTCGTCTCCTACCTTCCAAACTTTACAGAAGCTCACCTGCGAACCTTGCTGAACTAGCACTCCTGAAAGAAAGGATATAACGGAGACATGGCTTAGCCACAGCCCGGGGGATGTTTCCAGAATGAGATTTTCACTCTGCAGCGGAGTGTGCGCTGATATGAAACTTCATGGCTCAGATGGTAGAGCACTTGCCCGCGAAAGGCAAAGGTACCGAGTTCGAGCCTCGGTCGGGCACACAGTTTTAATCTGCCAGGAAGTTTCGAATCAGCGCACACTCCGCTGCAGAGTGAAAATCTCATTCTGGAAGTAATGGAACACTTTTTTTTTCTCAAAGCATTTTGGTTTTATTCAGGATTCCAGTACACTATATTATTCCCTACTCTTTTGGCTACAAAACTTAATTTTCAACATAATCTCCGTTCAATGTGACGGCCTTACTGGGAGGACCTATATGCCCGCATCATACCATGCTACTGGTCGGCGTCAGAGCCATTGTGTTGCTGCATCAGTAACCCCCCCCATCACCCACTTACCTCTTCACGTGGAGTGCATCCTTCATTAGACCGAACAGATGGAATTCGTAAGGTGCGAGATCCGGGTTGTAAGGTGGATGAGAAGGAGCATTCCAATAAATTTTGTGGGCTGCTCTCGGGCGCGCAGACTTATTGAGGCCTAGCGGTGTCATGGAGAAGTTCGTTTGCGACGAAATCGTTTCTTCAGCTCCCTGCCGATACCACAACATGCTTAAGGGGACCCGGAACGTCCTATACCTCCAATGTTAAATCTAAGGAATATTTTTTTATGAGCTATTAACACCAGAATGATGATACAGTATAATACTAAATATAATTAATACCATGTACCATATGGATTTTAATTTATTGGTGTTTTTGGGAAGATATTAATTATTTTGTTATTGAAAATAATTGACACTTTTTTGGCATAGTGTCTTTGAAATAAAATCTGTTATCAATTATGTATCACAAAAATGCTATGATACAAGGTGTATATTGGCACTGTTTACATTCCTTGAAAATTTTAAGTCTTTATCGCTAATAGTTTTGCATAAAATGTACCTTTTATGGCAAAAGAGTGAACTTGTGGAAAACGTGTTTCAAAGTTTCACTAACACTTTAGTGGAATCCAACACCTTAAGAGAGGGGTTTTCACTGTCACTAGACATCTCCCCATCTAGCCTTCTTTTCACACCTTTCATTCTTTGTCTGGCTTGCCTCTCACACTCCTTTTCTTTCCTTTCAGCTTCCAGTTTCCTCTCATTGTCTATCGACATCATTGCACTCACCATGTACTTTCCGGGCATCACATCCAACTTCTGCAGCACATTGCACTGTATAATGTTACCTTTGTTGTATGTATTAATGGCATCATATACTCCCACTAGACCCACTGTAATTCCTTCGACAGTTTTCTGCATGCTCATCTTTCACTCTTTTAGGACACCTACAGTGCTTGGATTTAATTACAACATCTATAACTTTTGTAGTATCAGCACTTGTTGCCGTTATTACCCCATTATGTGAAGTGTGCCCGCGCTTCTGCCACGTACCATCTAGTGCGACAATCAGGTACCGAGGATTCTGAACATCTGGAATTTCTTCATTTGACCAGCAGAGTATCCCTTACCGATTTACCTTAGAGCATAAACTCATCTAATATTTACACCATAGTACTTGCTTTTCTCACTATCAGTTTCACCTTGGCCTATTTCGACATATTCTGAGTTCCAAAACGAAACACTGTAATGACAACTAGTACAACGGAGACAGATTTCTGCTGCAAGTCCTATGTGTCGCTTGACATTTACTGACATACTCAATTTGCAACATTCCTTACACAGTACTGAACTCTCAATCACCTTTGAGAGCAATGAAATGTTAATTATTTCGTTCACATTGTACTCACTACACTTCTCCAATAAACTGCAGTATTTTTTAGTTGATCCATGCCACTTCTTGCTTGTGCTAGAGACAGGAGTAGATTTCACTTCATGAATAACCTCACTGTTTTCAGAATCATTTCCCAAGGTCGGAGAAATTGTCACAGTTCCAGTACTGTACCTCGGCGGAGGGTTCTTCCTCTTGTAAACTCTGTTACTAAATCGAGGCATATTTGATAAGTTCCAGTTACGCAATAGAAATATAACACAAATCGTGCAATAACCACCAAATGCTCAATGCAAACAACAGTATCCAAAGACTGCAATACGCAGACAAAATAATTGACTATCAAATCGTTTTGCCAACATAATATAAAGTCTTTGGAAAGACCGGAAGTTTTGAAAAACGATGTTTTCAATGAACATGTATCCATGGAAATTCAATGTCGCGACATGCCCTCTACAGCACATTATTGAAAATCATATTTTCAATACTTGGAGTAGAGCTACAAGTAAGATGTCATTTTAAAGAGGAAGATCTGTATTATTTTATTTCACAATAAAATGAAAACCCAAAATTTTATCATTTTTAGGTTCCGGGTTCCCTTAAGAGTTTATCGTTGCACCATGACGAAGGGCACTGAACAGCATAACCCGTGCACTCTCCCATAAGACCGTCGCCATGACGATTATCGCGATCAGCCTCGTAACGCGCAATCAATTCCGCACAGATGGTCGGTCGTTGCTCCGTTAGGCCGCGAGGAACCCAGAGGCCGCACAACGTGGAGTGCCCCAGCTGGTGGGCCAGTGTGTCAGCACTGCGAGAACAGACACGTCTAGTTTAGCAGCGAGGTGTGTGACTGTCATCTGTCGATCACCTCGAATGAGAGTGTCCGCACGTTACAACACTGCAGGAGTCACAGCTGTGTGCCGGCAGGGCACGCGGGACAACGAAACGTTTGCGCGACCTTGTTGCGACGATGACAGACGCCTCCCCCAAGAACACACAACGTTCTTTTGTTCACTGCCCCCTCTTGGTAGCCATTCTGCAAGCGCCTATGTACACTACCGGCCCTTAAAATTGCTACACCAAGAAGAAATGCAGATGATAAATGGGTATTCATTGGACAAATATATTATGCTAGAACTGACATGTGATTACATTTACACGCAATTTGGGTGCATTGATCCTGAGAAATCAGTACCCAGAACAACCACCTCTGGCCGTAATAATGGCCTTGATACGCCTGGGCATTGAGTCAAACAGAGCTTGGATGGCGTGTACAGGTACAGCTTCCCATGCAGCTTCAACACGATACCACAGTTCATCAAGAGTAGTGACTGGCGTATTGTGACGAGCCAGTTGCTCGGCCACCATTCACCAGACGTTTTCAATTGGTGAGAGATCTGGAGAATGTGCTGGCCAGGGCAGCAGTCGACAATTTCCGGAAAGGAGAAAGGCCCGTACAGAACCTGCAACATGCGGTCGTGCGTTATCCTGCTGAAATGTAGGGTTTCGCAGGGATCGAATGAAGGGTAGAGCCACATCTGAAATGTAAAGTCCCTGTTCAAAGTGCCGTCAATGCGAACAAGAGGCGACCGAGACGTGTAACCAGTGGCACCCCATACCATCACGTCGGGTGATACGCCAGTATGACGATGCCGAATACACGCTTCCAATGTGCGTTCACCGCGATGTCGCCAAACACGGAACCGACCATCATGATGATGTAAACAGAACCTGGATTCATCCGGAAAAATGATGTTTTGCCATTCGTGCACCCAGGTTCGTCGTTCAGTACACCATCGCAGGCACTCCTGTCTGTGCTGCAGTGTCAAGGGTAACCGCAGCCAGGGTCTCCGAATTGATAGCCCATGCTGCTGCAAACGTCGTCGAACTGTTCGTGCAGATGGTTGTTGTCTTGCAAATGTCCCCATCTGTTGACTCATGGATCGAGACGTGGCTGAATGATCCGTTACAGCCATGCGGATAAGATGCCTGTCATCTCGACTGCTAGTGATACGAGGCCGTTGGGATCCAGCATGGCATTCCGTATTACCCTCCTGAACCCACCGATTCCATATTCTGCTAACAGTCATTGGATCTCGACCAACGCTAGCAGCAATGTCGCAATACGATAAACCGCAATCGCGATAGGCTACAATCCGACCTTTATCAAAGTCGGAAACGTGATGGTACGCATTTCTCCTCCTTACACGAGGCATCACAACAACGTTTCACCAGGCAACGCCGGTCAGCTGCTGTTTGTGTATGAGAAATCGGTTGGAAACTTTCCTGTCAGCACGTTGTAGGTGTCGCCACCGGCGCCTACTTTGTGTGAATGCTCAGAAAAGCTGATCATTTGTATATCACAGCATCTTCTTCCTGTCGATTAAATTTCGCGTCTGTAGCATGTCATCTTCGTGGTGTAGCAATTTTAATGGCCAGTAGTGTATATCTGTGATGCTCTATTTTTCCACTAAAAGAAACTCAGTATCGGTTCTCTGCTTGAAACACATCTCCTTTGCAGACGCCAATTTGAAAGCTAGTTATAGCGTCGGTACCTACTGGAACTTCATGTAACTATAGGCAAGAAAGTCGGAGTATTCAACGATGTTGCACAATATATTCCACAGTTTTTCAAACGAAATTAGCCGAGGAAAAAATGTGTTGCATTACTTATTGAACTCACGTTTTACACACATCAAAAAGTTTTGCACCACCTCGGTTCCGTGAGTTCTGGAGCTTCTACTGAAAATTGGAATAGACATCAAGATAAACATCATTACCATCCTTTTTATTGCTCATGAAAACCACACATTACATTTGTACCACCATACAGTGAGACCTCCAGAGGTGTTGGTCCAGATTGCTGTACACACCGGTGCCTCTAATACCCAGTACCACGTCCTCTTGCATTGATGCATGCCTGTATTCGGCGTGGCATACTACCCACAAGTTCATCAAGGCACTGTTGGTCCAGATTGTCCCACTCCTCAACGGCGATTCAGCGTAGATCCCTCAGAATGGTTGGTGGGTCACGTCGTCCACAAACAGCCCTTTTCAATGTATACCAGTGATGTTCGATACGGTTCATGTCTGGAGAACATGCTGGCCACTCTAGGAGAACGATGGCGTTATCCTGGAGGAAATCATACACAAGATGTGCACGATGGGGGCGCGAATTGTCGTCCATGAAGACGAATGCCTCGCCAATATGCTGCCGGTGTGGTTGCACTATCGGTCGGAGGCTGGCATTTAAGTACGGTACAGCCGTTACGGCCCCACATAATGCCACCCCAAAACAGCAGAGAACCTCCACCTTGCTCCACTCGCTGGACAGTGTGTCTAAGGCGTTCAACCTGATAGGGTTGCCTCCAGACACGTCTCCGACGATTGTGTGCTTGAAAGCATATGCGACACTCATCGGTGAAGAGAACGTGATGCCAATCCTGAGCGGTCCATTCTGAAAGTCGTTGGATCCATCTTGACAGCGCTGCACGGTGTCGTGGTTGCAAAGATGTACCTCGCCATGGACGTGAAGTTGCGCATCATGCAGTCTGTTGCGTACAGTCTGAGTCGTAACACGTCGTCCTGTGGCTGTACGAAAAGCATTATTCAACATGGTTGCGTTGCTGTCAGGGTTCCTCAGAGCCATAATCCGTTGGTAGCGGTCATCCACTGCAGTAGTAGCCCTTGGGCGGCCTGAGAGAGGCATGTCATCGACAGTTCCTGTCTCTCTGTATCTCCTCCATGTCCGAACAACATCACTTTAATTCACTCTGAGATACCTGGACACTTCCCTTGTTGAGAGACCTTCCTGGCACAAAGTAACAATGTGGACGCGATCTAACCGCGATATTCACCGTCTAGACATGGTTGAACTACAGACAACACGAGTCATGTACCTCCTTCCTGGTGGAATGACGAACTGATCGGCTGTCGAACCCACTCCGTCTAATAGGCTCTGCTCATGCATGGTTGTTTACATTTTTGGGCGAGTTTAGTGACATCTCTGAACAGTCAAAGGGCTTGTGTCTGTGATACAATACCCACAGTCAACGTCTGTCTTAAGGAGTCCTGGGAACTGGGGTGACGCAAAACGTTTTTGATTTGTATATACATTTTTCTGTGGCATTGAAAGACGCTTCTAAAAGAACTTCAGCGATATACCATGTATAGTACATGACTCGGTATCAAGATAACAGCGCCAAAAACCACAGTCTCGCCACCAGGAGACGAGGTTCCACAAACGCCTGGCCTGTTATACCAAATGTAAGTAAACACGTATCTCAGGTACGGTTCTTGAGTTTATGTGACGACTGTCATAGCAATTGCACAAAATACGAGGTATACACTGATTCTGGAGAAACAACACGCACGCTGAATTTCATCTGGAGTTAACGGCTGGACAGTATTATCTTATATGACATTTCATTGTTCTCCGAGTCATCGCTGTTTCCTAACAGACCTCTTGTTTTAAATTTCGCCACAGACAAAAGCACAGAAGTGTTAAGGTTTGCGAGCGTGGAGGTTTTTTATGTTACCTGAACGACGGCTCCAGTGCTCTCCAAATGTTCTCTTAAGAGGGTCTGCAATTACGTATGTGGGATTGTAGGGATATGCGCCATGTTGGTACCACGCTTACTGCCTTACGTCCAGTGGGATGTCTTACAATACTTGCGGCACCAGCGTATCAAGGGAACCTCCCCATCGCACCCCCCCTCAGATTTTGTTATAAATTGGCACAGTGGATAGGCCTTGAAAAACTGAACACAGATCAATCGAGAAAACAGGAAGAAGTTGTGTGGAACTATGAAAAAAATAAGCAAAATATACAAACTGAGTATTCCATGCGCAAGACAAGCAACATCAAGGATACCATCTGCGAAGGAGCGCCGTGGTGCCGTGGTTAGCGTGAGCAGCTGCGGAGCGCAAGGTCCTTGGTTCAAGTCTTCCCTTGGGTGAGAAGTTCAATTTTTTTATTTTCAGACAGTTCATGTTGCAGTTTATGTGACAAACTCTTATGTTTTCATCACTTTTTTGGGAGTGATTATCACATCCACAAGAAAACCTAAATCGGGCAAGGTAGAAGAATCTTTTTACCCATTCGCCAAGTGTATAAGTTAGGTGGGTCGACAACATATTCCTGTCATGTGACGCACATGCCGTACAGAATATATCAGACGTGTTTTCCTGTGGAGGAATCGGTTGACCTATGACCTTGCGATCAAATGTTTTCGGTTCCCATTGGAGAGACATGTCCTTTCGTCTACGGTCGCAAAACACAGACACTAAACTTATTACAGTGAACAGAGACGTCAATGAACGAACTGATTTGCCAGCACGGTAGCTCAGCGTGTTCGGTCAGAGGGTTACGTGCCCTCTGTAATAAAAAAAACTGAGTTAATCGATCATCAATGCCGGTACGGTAACTCAGCGTGTTCGGTCAGAGGATTAGCTGCCCTCTGTAATAAAAAAAAAAAAACTGAGTTCATGGATCAACCACGAACTGAATCGGGTGTCTTCCGACGTCCGCCCCGAGGAGATACAACGAACGAAAACGAACAAAATGAGATTACACAAAAAAAAACCGAACTAAACGGATGTCTTACGACGTCCGCCCCGAGCAGACGCAACGAACAACATGAAATTAAAAAAAAAAAAACAACGGACATATCATAACTTTGCGAAAATAAAGAAAGTAATCTTCTCACTCGAGGTAAGACTTGAACCAAGGACCTCTGGTTCCGCAGCTGCTCACGCTAACCACGGGACCACGGCGCTCCTGAGCCTATACTGTCCTCGATGTTGCCTATCTTACTCATGGATTACTCAGTTTGTATATTTTGCTTATTTTTTTCATAGTTCTACACAACTTCTTCCTGTTTTCTCGATTGATCTGTGTTCAGTTTTTCAAGGCCTATCCACTGTGCCAACTTGAAACTAAATCTGAGGTGGGTGCGATGGGAAGGTTCCATTGTTAGAAACTCGAGCTAAGTGATATCAATATAATAGGGACCAATGATGCGGAACAGGGACCAAACGTTGATAGATGAAGAGCGTTATTTTTATACAGTTCTTTGTGTCAGCGCAGATTTTCAGCTGACGATTAGTCCACGTTGCCAAAATTGACTTGCCAATGGTTTGAAACGATGCTTCTCCCTTAAACATTATTTTGCATAGGTATGCCGCATGACATAGCACTTTCCATAGATAATATTCCGAGGACTGTAACCAATTATGGACGTCATTGCCATGAAGCTTTCGATGCAGCCAAATGTGAAGAAGTTGAAGTGCGATGGAGTGAAGTGTAGGCAAAATATTCGACTGGTTGATGCCTCTCGTACTTTCGACATGCCTCTTAGCGACGTTTACATTGTGTGTTACTGCTACTAAAACATTAGTTTCATTTAGTTCATGAGTTGCTCTTCTTTTGACATATTTTATTCTCCACGCTTCCAGTTTCTAGAACCTTTTTCATAATGTCTGCAAAGACAGATCGTGAGTGTTTGGCACGATCTCCACATGCCTCGGCATGCAACCACACCACTGTCATGATAGTTTGGCGACATTCGCCGCAAACGATATTCAGTTTTTCGACTGTCGTATGCATAGCGAATGACAGGTGATTGGGTGTCACTTGTGTTATACGTCTGTAAGCCAGATTTTCACACTCGTAATCATCCCTAGTCCCACTGTTTCTGATGTGATAGTGAAGTGGAAACGTAAAGGGACACATACAGCACAAAAGCGTACAGACCGACCTCGTCTGTCGTTCGACAAAGACCATCGACAGTTGAAGAGGGTCGTAATGTGTAATAGGCAGACATCTGCGCAGAACATCACACAGGAATTGCAAACTGCATCAGGACCCACCGCAAGTACTTGGATTTCATGATCGAGCGGCTGTTCATAAGCCACACACCACGCCCGTAAATGACAAACGACGCCTCGCTTGGTGTAAGGAGCGTAAACATTGGACGACTGAACAGTGGAAAACGTTGTGTGGAGTGACGAACCACGGTACACGACGTGACGATCCGATGGCAGGGTGTGCGTACAGCGAATGCCCGGTGAACGTCATCTGCCAGCGTGTGTAGTGCCAACAGTAAAATTCGGAGGCGGTGGTGCTATGGAGTGGTCGTGTTTTTCGTGGAGAAGGGTTTGCACCCGTTGTTGTTTTGCGTGGCACTATCACAGCAAAGGCCTACATTGATGTTTTAGTCACCTTCTTGCTGCACACTGTTGAAGATAAGTTCGGGGATGGCGATTGCTTTTTTCAACACGATCGACCACCTGTTCATAACGCACGGCCTGTGGCGGAGTGGTTACACGACAATAACATCCCTGTAATGGACCTGCCTCCACGGTGTCCTGACCTGAATCCTATAGAACACCTTTTGGATGTTTTGAAAAGCAGACTTCGTGCCAGGCCTCCCCGACCAACATCGATACCTCTCCTCAGTGCAGCACTCCGTGAAGAATGGGCTGCCATTCCCTAAGAAACCTTCCAGCACCTGACAGAACGTATGCCTGTGAGAGTGGAAGTTGTCATCAAGGCTAAGGGTGGGCCAACACCATACTGAATTCCAGAATTACCGATGGAGGGCGACACGAACTTGTAAGTCATATGCAGCCATGTGTCCGGATACTTTTGATCACATAGTGTATGAAACGACCACAGAGAAAGGAAGAACAAGGAACTACTTTTATAAGCCTAAAGACGTTGTTTAAACACTGCTACTGTAAAAAATTATTACTCTACATTTCAGTTAGGTAAAAATAATAACGTCAGAGACTTACCTTACATCAGACGCCTGAAAAGCAGAAAAGTTTCACTAAATCGTAAAGGAATGGTCTGCTTCTGTGAAACTCACCGACAAAAATGATGATGTGTGTTAGAAGTAGTATACCTACGAGGGTCGTTCAATAAGTAATGCCCTCATTTTTTTCTAAAAAAAAAGACCATTAATATATATAGACAAACGTCCTTGTTAGTGCTTCACATTTGATGTTTGTTCTGTGCGACGGTGAAATTTCGAACCGTTCAGGCAGATGGCAGATATTCGTAGTACAGCGTCAAAATGGTGTCCATACGACTCACAAGCAGGGCGCTGTTACCGAATGCTTGTTTACAGAAAAAGAAGCCGTGGTGAAGATCCATAAACATTTGTGTGTTGTGTTTGCGTTGCTGCAGTTGATAGGAGTGCATTTGGGCGATGAGTGAAGAAAGTTACAGCCTCAGGAAATGCAGAAACAGAGCTGCATGATGAGCCACGCTCGGGACGTCCTGTCACAGCCACTGCTCCAGACGTGCTGAATCGTGCAGTGTTGATTCGTGCCGGCCGGCGCATCACAACTCGGCAGTTGGCTCTACATTTGTCGGTCAGCATTGCAAGTGCGTCTGCAACGATCGAGACTCTCGGATATTCAGAGAGGTGCTCACGATGGGTTCCACGAATGCTCACAGCGGACTACAATATTCAAAGAAAGGCCATTTCATCTGAATTGTTGGAGCATCTTGAGGCCGACGAAGAGGCCTTTCTGTCACGGATCGTGTCAGTCATGCAGTGAAAACGTGGCTACGCCTACAGGACAAGAGCTTTTACCAGCAGGGAATTCATGCTTTTCCACAACGTTGGCGCACGGCCATAGATCTTGATGGAGACTACGTAGAAAAATAGAACATGGAAAAGACATGTTGATGCATATTGTCACCAAATTCTGACTTTTAACAATAAATATGTTCTGAGAAAAAAATGTGGGGCATTACTTATAGAACGACTCTCGTATTTCTCGGAAGGCAGCTGCATTGTTCAGGTCATAAAATACATAATGGCCAGTTTTCCCACCTGGTCACTTTACCCACCTTCCCCTACCGTTTTCGGCCGTTACGTGACACCTTCAGTGCTTTCAGCTTAATTACAATGTAACATATCAAATTCGTCGCCATGTATCGCTGGCTCAACATTAAAATACCTTACTGTTACGTCCACGGCGACATAACAGACGTGTTACACTGTAAACTGGAAAGATATCAAGATGGTCCTTAGACGTAATCGCTTGTACTAAATCGCAGTTGTGGCTATAATAAAGAATCAGTTATAAATCATCAAATGATGCAGATAGCATTATTCGAATAGTCCATAATGATTTTACATTCAATCAGAATTTATTTGCATTATTAATGAAATTATTTATTTCCCTCCTATTCGCAGCATCCCTCAAAATTTACTTTATAAACGTCACAGAACGATACGTTTCCACATCACATTTAATGCCGACCACATTCAGTAGTGGTTACTCTGAATGTTGAACTCATAACGTTTCTATCTCGTAGTCAGGCAGCACCTGAAAATGAAAGATATGATCGAAAATTGCTTTAACACACTCAGAATCTCACAGTAAATCTAGTTTTGTAATTATATCCTGTCATGTCCATTATAATTATCCGGGCTGTTATGCCGTGGTCGGTTGATGAAATCTGTGTCAATTCCCAACGTTTCGTCCCCGTCTGCGGAGGACATCTTCAAGGGGGTTTGTAGCTCGATGGAAGGTCCAACACACCCACTGGATCGCTACTGACTGCCGCTAGCGAGCCAGTAAGTGTGTTGTAAATTCCATAGAGCTACAGACCCCCTTGAAGATGTCCTCCGCAGACGGGGACGAAACGTTGGGAATTGACACAGATTTCATCAACCGACCACGGCATAAGAGCCCGGATAATTATAATGGACATGACATTTCCGGCCGTGAAAGTCTACATTTTAGTATAATTATATACTGTACAAACGCATGGTCTCGTGGAGATATGAACTGATAAAACCTTCACAGACTTTCACACGTGTCATGTCGTTAAGGGGATACGGAATCACCTATCCCCGCAATGTTAATATATGCCTACTATAGGGAACATTTTCTCACAAACTACTGGAGACAGAGAGGTAAAAATTTTACTGTATGTGCATTCATATGTTACAACAATACTGAAACAACAGTTTATTGTCAAAGTATTTTCTTACAGAGATATTGTACATTTATTTTTAAGTAAATTATTTCCATCACTTTTTACTAGACTATCACCCCTAAGTCTTTTGTAAATCAAGTAATTAAAAAATCGTTGTTTCAGTATGTAATAGGGACCTATGTCACTACGTCATAAAAATTTCAGACTTCTAGGTTGACCAGTACCTGAGATAATGTTCCTAGATGAAGTAAAAAGTAAACTTACGGGAAACGGAGAAAGAAGATTAAAACATTCCTGATCCGTAGCTAATACCCCCTTCACAGTCTTCATAATCATCTTCAAGTCTTCTTTTGGCACCCCTCTGCACCTGTCTTGCTTTTTTCACTAATGTCTTGATTATATTATCAGCATGCCTTAGTCTGTGCTGATCTAAAAAGAACATAGCACGTACCGTACGGGAACCAACACACATACCCAACTTTTGAAGGACCTGGCATTTAGTTATATTTCCAAGATTGAAGGTTGCCACAGCATCATACACACCAAAATGTAGTGTATTAATTCCGACAAACACTGTTTTTGGGAGACGATGCCATATCACACTATTCAAGCACTCGTTAGGGTTCTGCGTTTTTCCGTGAAGACATTTCATCAGAAGACTTCTGTCAGCCAGATCTCTGAAAATGGGCTTTATTTCTGCCATGATGGCTGATGGTAGACTGTGGTGGTGAATGTATTTCTCTCCTGTTGTTAGTCCCCTATTGTATTTACACCAGCTGTTTTCACCTTTGGGGCACAAACCATGTTGTGGATGCTCATCCGTGGATGCGGTGTGGAAATATAAAGCCCATATAGCTCTCCTCATTTCTTCAAGATTGCCTGTATTTTGCCTGATTGCAAGGCCATAGCAGTTCTGAATGTGGTCTATTATGGAATCAGTCAATCTTCCTCTGCCATCCAAGGTTTTCCCATCATCTAGTTTTTTCCCTTTCATAACTGATTTTAACCTTCTCAGCCTGGCACCCATTCTCTTCTGCACATGTCCTATACATTCAAGTCTGCTTATATTTACACTGTTCCCATATGGTTTGCTTTCCAAAACTTCTTTGAATGCTTTAGAGTCACCATCTCCCAGATATTTGACATAGCGAACATTATACCACTGTGAAGAGCGATGAAAAATTTTCTTCACCCCAGCAACCTCCATGCCACCACTACTACCATAATAATTAGCAATACAGTCATCACTGTGTTCATTTTTCAGCCTGCCTGTGCACCTACAGTATTTAGACATTATTGCAACATCAATAACCTTGCCAGTATCAACACTAGTTGCTGTTACAACACCATTGTTGGAGGTGTGGCCCCTTTTCTGCCACGTGACATCAAACGCCACTGTGAGGTCACGACTGCCGTCATTTTCTTCCACTGCTTCTTCCACAGCAACCTGCATTGACTTCTGTGCTACATCTTCAACTGCAGATCCTAGTACATAATTGTAAGCTTCAAACTTTGAAGGTGCACTTGGAAGATTTAGAACACCACATAGCATATCACCAGCTGCTTTGCCCTTACCAATTGCTCGCAAACCATAAACTAACCTAATATTTACACTATAAAGTTCAGTTTTCTTGTATCCATTATTTACAGTTACTGAAACCGAACTTGGAAACTTACAGCTGTATTTACAAACACTGCATATTAAATTAAACTGGGCAGCCAGGCCAACATCGGATTCTACTTTCAGAGAAACGTTTCCATGACATTTTTTGCAGCACAAACTGTTTTCAAGAGCTTCACACAATATATTCGTATCAATGAGTTCAAAAACTTCATTCCCTCTATCAAGTAAATTATATTTCTCTTCCAAATCTCTTAGTTTTTTATGAGAAGCACTGTTTTCATTTGGTGTAAGTTCGTTCGGCAAATCAGTAATAAGTGGATTCACATTTTCCAACAGTGATGATGATGAACTGCTTTGCTTTGCTAATGAATCATTATTTCTTTTCTTTTGCCAGTTCACAAGCTTTTTAAATACTTTTGCTTTAGCTCTAGGCATTTTCACTGCGAAAAATGAAGCACTAAATACGAAATAACTCAACAACAACTACTTTCTTATATCACACTGTTTACAAAACAGTCCCGCCACAAAGTCAAAGAGTAACTTGAGGAAACCAGAGAGAAACATTTTCGGGCAACTAGTGTATAAATAGTCGCTGGAAACCGGGATATTTGAATTCATGTCACTTTAAAGGTACTGCCAAAAAGTTCATGGTCAGCCACGAGAGACGTGTATAACTAAAGCGCAATACCCGATCTCACAAATATATAAAAATAAAATAGTTATAATTGTAGTAGAGCTATGTATGATACGTCATTTTAAAGAGGAAACATGGCAGAATATAATTCGCCAATAAAAAAAAATTCGATTTTTTAACCCAAAATCCGATTCCGTATCCCCTTAATATCCCACGAGCTTTCCGACGAGCCCTTCACGGCCATTGTCAAACAATAAACGATTGCCGTGTTGTCCTTGCGTAGGCATGCTGATGGCTGTGACGTCACTCGCGCTCTGTCCACGCAACAGCCAAAGAAGTCGATATCTGAAACCTGCGACTGCGGCATACAGTTCCATACCTCGGTCTTCATTGAGGGCGTTTTCAAAAATTTTAATTCCAATCACTTAAAGCTGTTGATCCTCGTACTGAACGATGTGTCGTCAAACGCAATTTGGAGTCCATTTTTTAAAGAGAATTGTTTCATATTCGATTCCTGGGTATATCAAAATACTCTCGTGTTCTATCTACCGTTTCTCTACAGTGTGTACTGTTTGACAGATGCAATAACAGCCACAGTCACAGGTAGTTTGATCAAAAGCGTCCAGACACCTCTATGTAATACCGAATTGTCCACTCGAGCCGGCCGCTGTGGCCGAGCAGTTCTAGGAGCTTCAGTCCGGAACCCCTTGCTACGGTTGCAAGTTCGAATCCTGCCTCGGGAATGGGTGTGTGTGATGTTTAGGTTAGTTAGGTTTAAGTAGTTCTAAGTTCTAGGGGACCGATGACCTCAGAAGAAGTTCCATAGTGCTCAGAGCCATTTGAACATTTTTTGTCCACTTGATGTCATGAGAGGCAGACCCGGCAGAATAAAAGGAGGGAGGGGGGGGGGGGAGTATTCTGTTGTTAGTGGAGAAACAGTGACAGTACAATGGGTCGGTTAGGAGAGGTCAGTGAAGCTACACAGTCGAATTTTGGTGGTGTGACTGTGAAGTGGAAATGCGAAGGAATGACCTGAGCTAAAGCACGGCCAGACATACCTCATTAACTGACGGACACGGACTGTCTGGAACTGCGGAGTGTTGTTACAAAAAACTCGTATGAAATCAGCGGAAGGGAGTTAAAAAGAATGGGATGCAATGGTCAGGCAGCTATTGAGAAGTCACACATTTCTGTACTCAGTGGTAAGCGAGGCTCGAGATGGTGCAAAGAGCAACGCCACTCCACAGTGGGGGACTGGTAACGAGTGATTTAAAGTGATGATTCACGATACACCGTGTGGCAATCCGATGGAAGGGTTCGATTTGACAAATGGCTGGAGAATGTTACCTGATACCATGTTAGTGTCAACAGCGAAGTACGGAGGACACAGATTTATGGTGTGAGCGTGTTTTCAGTGGTTATTGTGTGGTCACCTTATTGCAATTCAGGGTTGGGTTGTTTCGGGAAGAAGAACAGACAGCGAGGTCATCGGTCTCATCGTATTAGGGAAGGCTGAGGAAGGAAGTTCAAAAATGTTCAAATGTGTGTGAAATCTTATGGGACTTAACTGCTAAGGTCATCAGTCCCTAAGCTTACACACTACTTAACCTAAATTATCCTAAGGACAAACACACACACCCATGCCTGAGGGAGGACTCAAACCTCCGCCGGGACCAGCCGCAAAGTCCATGACTGCAGCGCCTTAGACCACTCGGCTAATCCCGAGCGGCGAAGGAAGTCGGCGGTATCCTTTCAAACTAACCATCTCGGCATTTGCCTGAAGCGACTTAGGAAAATCGCGGAAAACCTAAATCAGGGTGGCCGGACGCGGGATCGAACCGTCGTCCTCCCGAATGCGAGTCCAGTGTGCTAACCACTGCGCCACCTCGATTGATATATTGCGATTAAGAAAACGCTAATTTGGGATGGTATGGACAGATATGAACACATTTTACAGAAATGTGTACTGAATACAGTAGAGAAACAGTTCGGCAACGGTGACTGTTTTTATCAGCATGAGAATGGACAATGGACCCTGTCGTAAAATAGCCTCTGAGGGAAGGGTTTGTGGACAGTAACATTCCTGAAATGGACTGTCCTTCCCAGAGTCCCGACCTCAACCCACTGGAACATCATTGAGACATTTTGTATCCATTCTTGTGATTGGAGGTCTGGTGGACTTCGGCTATTGAAACACCTACAGCCGTCCTTATGACGTCATTTATTGTATGGCTATCAGTTTCAGTGCTTCAATGCGCAATCTTCAGGCCTTAGCATATACTGAGAGGGTTAACATCGCCCATATACATGATGCATCTGTGGCAAACACCTGTAACTGGTTTTCGCAGACTACCTGTAATCACCGTAATGTCTCTCCAGCCATCAACTATAGTTGAAGGTGGTGCACTGAAGCATCAAAACTGGAAGCTATACAATAAATGACATCATAAGGACGGCTGTAGGTGTTTTATTTTCTTACACCACTGAGATAAATAAGAAAATTAGAAAGTCGATTTACACTACTGGCCATTACAATTGCTACACCACGAAGATGATGTGCTACAGACGCGAAATTTAACCGACACGAAGAAGATGCTGTGATATGAAAATGATTAGCTTTTCAGAGCATTCACACAAAGTAGGCGCCGGTGGCGACATCTACAACGTGCTGACAGGAAAGTTTCCAACCGATTTCTCATACACAAACAGAAGTAGACTGGCGTTGCCTGACGAAACGTTCTTCTGATGCCTCGTGTAAGGAGGAGAAATGCGTACCATCACGTTTCCGACTTTGATAAAGGTCGGATTGTAGCCTATCGCGATTGCGGTTTATCGCATCGCGACATTGCTGCTTGCGTTGGTCGAGATACAATGACTGTTAGCAGAATATGGAATCGGTGGGTTCAGGAGGGTAATACGGAACGCTGTGCTGGATCCCAACGGCCTCGTATCACTAGCAGTCGAGTTGAAAGGCATCTTATCCGCATGGCTGTAACGGGTCGTGCAGCCACGTCTCGATCCCTAAGTCAACAGATGGGGACGTTTGCAAGACACGAACAGTTCGACGACGTTTGCAGCAAATCGGAGACCATAGCTGCGGTTACCATTGACGCTGCATCACAGACAGGAGCGCCTGCGATGGTGTACTCAACGACGAACCTGGGTGCACGAACGGCAAAACGTCATTTTTTCGGATGAATCCAGGTTGTGTTTACAGCATCATGATGGTCGCATCGGTGTCTGGAACGTGTTGAACACGCATTGGAAGTGTGTATTCGACATCGCCATACTGGCGTATCACCCGGCGTGATGGTATGGGGTACCATTGGTTACACGTCTCGGTCACCTCTCGTTCGCATTGACGGCACTTCGAACAGTGGACGTTACATTTCAGATGCGTTACGACCCGCGGCTCTACCCTTCTTTCGATCCCTGCGAAACCCTACATTTCAGCAGGATAATGCACCACCACAAGCTGCAGGTCCTGTACGGGCCTTTCTGGATACAGAAAATGTTCGACTGCTGCCATGGCCAGCACATTCTCCAGATCTCTCACCAATTGAAAACGTCTGATGTATAGTGGCCGAGCAACTGGCTCGTCACAATACGTCAGTCACTACTCTTGATGAACTGCGGTATCGTGTTGAAGCTGCATGGTCAGCTGTACCTGTACACGCCATCCAAGCTCTGTCTGACTCAATGCCCAGGCGTATCAAGGCCGTTATTACTGCCATAGGTGGTTGTTGTGGGTACTGATTTCTCAGGATGTATGCACCCAAATTGCGTGAAAACGTAATCACATGTCAGTTCTAGTATAATATATTTGTCCAATGAATATCCGTTTATCATCTGCATTTCTTCTTGGTGTAGCAATTTCAATGGCCAGTAGTGTAGCTGCAAAACCCAGGGTCCAACGTCATTACCTCCTCTGGGTTCGGCTCTTGATGAACAATGGGCTGTTGTTCCGTGACAATCGTCGAGATTAACCGTTGAAAACATTCCGAGCAGAGCCAAAGACGTCATAAAGGCGAAAGGTGAACGTACCCCACATTAATGCCCACGAAGAAGTGTCCGGATACTTTTGATCTAGTACCGTTTGTTTGAACAATTTTACTACTAATTCCTCTCTCTTCCTCTGGCCAGATTATACTCGTCTCCATTTACATTATCCTAATGAAAAATGTGTTTGTCTTTTGCGGTGCTGGCCCCTTCTACCAAATATTGTTATTCACTTAGCCTAGAAATCATATTTGGTATTTGCTAGTTATTCTTTGCCTCTTTCCAGATAGAGAAACCTGTACGGGATGGACTGCAACAAACGAGTCTTCGCTGAAGTATACAACAGTATAGGTAGCTAATTTTCATAATTTCCGACACACCACTTTTTGAGCTACGGTAAATTTTATGATTTTATTCGCCGGTTCAAGAAAACCAGTGTAGTCTCGGTGTGGTCCTCCTGAGTGTCACTCACCTGTGATCCTGGTGCAGTGCGTGGCCTGTACACAGAGGGCGTCATGCTGTTGATCGTGTTTAGCTGGACGGTCTTCCAGGCTTCATTTTGCTCCTGCAACAGACAAATGTATCCAGTGTCTAGAATGAAATTTTCACTCTACAGCGAAGTGTGTGCTGATATGAAACTTCCTGACAGATTAAAACTGTGTGCCGGACCGAGACTCGAACTCGGGACCTTTGCCTTTTCCGGGCAATTGCTCTACCAGCTGAGCTACCCAAGCACGATTCACGCCCCGTGCTCACAGTTTTACTTCTGCCAGTACCTCGTCTCCTACCTTCCAAACTTTACAGAAGCTTTCCTGCGAACCTTGCAGAACTAGCACTCCTGAAAGAAAGGATATTGCGGAGACATGGCTTAGCCATAGCCTGGGGAATATTTCCAGAATGAGATTTTCACTCTGCAGCGGGGTGTGCGCTGATATGAAACTTCCTGACAGATTAAAACTGTGTGCCGGACCGAGACTCGAACTCGGGACCTTCGCCTTTCGCGGGCAAGTGCTCTACCGACTGAGCTACCCAAGCACGACTCATGCCCAGTCCTCACAGCTTTACTTCTGCCAGTACCTCGTCTCCTACCTTCCAAACTTCACAGAAGCTCTCCTGCGAACCTTGCAGAACCAGCACTCCTGAGAGAAAGATCCCGAGTTCGAGTCTCGGTCCGGTACACAGTTTTAATCTGTCAGGATGTTTCATATCAGCGCACACTTCGCTGTAGAGTGAAAATTTCATTCTAGAAACATCCCCCAGGCTGTGGCTAAACCATGTCTCCGCAATATCCTTTCTTTCAGGAGTGCTAGTTCTGCAAGGTTCGCAGGAGAGCTTCTGTGAAGTTTGGAAGGTAGGAGACGAGGTACTGGCAGAAGTGAAGCTGTGAGGGTGGGGCGTGAGTCATGCTTGGGTAGCTCAGTTGGTAGAGCACTTGCCTGCGAAAGACAAAGATCCCGAGTTCGAGTCTCGGTCCGGCACACAGTTTTAATGTGTCAGGAAGTTTCGTATCCAGTGTACTTGGCGCGTAACTCCACATAAACTGAAAAGGACTCACAGGTACCAGAAACAGAGATAATAGATACGGACTAAATGCAACTACGTTGTGAGGAATCACATCTGTATCACTAACTGCCTTACGCAGAGCACAGTCCCAGTTGTAGGTATCCCATCTAACGGCTTTCAGGCCAAAAAATTTATGTCCAATATCTAACTGTATCTACACTGAAGAGCCAAAGAAACTGGTACACCTGCCTAACGTCATATACTCCCCCCCCCCCCCCACCCCAAGCACACAGAATTGCCGAAACACGGATAATGTCTCAAGTAGTGCTGGAAGGAACTGACACCATGAATCCAGCACGGCTGTCCATAGATCAGTAAGAGTATGAGGGGGTGGAGATCTCTTCTGAACAGAACGTTGCAAGACATCCCAGATATGTTCATTAATCGTCATGTCTGGGAAGTTTGGTGGCCAGCGGAAGTCTTTAAACTCAGAAGAGTGTTCCAGAAGTAACTGTGTAGCAATTCTGGGCGTGTGAGATATCGCATTGTACTGCTGGAATTGCCCAAGGCCTTCGGAATGCACAATGGAGATGAATGGATGCAGGTGATCAGATAGGATGCTTACGTACGTCATCTGTCAGAATTGTATCAGGACGTATCAGGGGTCCCATATCACTCCAACTGCACACCTCCCACACCATTAGAGAACCTCTACCAGCTTCAACAGCCCCTGCTGACATGCAGGGTTCACGGATTCATGAGGTTGTCTCTATAACCGTACAAGTCCATCCGCTCTATACAATTTGAAACGAGACTCGTCCGACCCGGCAATGTGTTTCCAATCATCAACAGTCCAGTGTCGGTGTTGGTGACTACAGGCGAGGCTTAAAGCTTTGTATCATGCAGTCATCAAGGGCATTCGAGTGAGCTTTCGGCTCCGAAAGCCAATGTCGATGATGTTTCGTCGAATGGTTTGCACTCTGACACTTGTTTATGGCCCAACATTGAAAGCTGCAGCAATTTGCGGAAGGGTTGCACGTCTATCACGTCGAACGATTCTGTTCAGTCGTCGTTGGTCCCATTCTTACGGGAACTTTTTTCGGGATCAGCGATGTCTGAGATTTGATGTTTTATCGGATTCCTGATGTTCATGGTACACTAGTGAAATGGTCGTACGGGAAAATACCCACTTCATCGCTTCCTCGGAGGTGCTGTGTCCCATCGCTCGTGCGCCGACCATCATCGCTCGTGCGCCGACTATAACACCACGTTCAGACACACTGAAATCTTGATAACTTGTCATTGTAGCAACAGTAATCGAAGTAACAACTGCTCCAGACACCTATTATCTTATACAGATGTTGCCGATCGCAACAGCATATTCTGCCAGTTTACATATCTTTGTATTTGAATACGCATGGCTATACCAGTTGATTAGGCGCTTCAGTGTATGTCTCAATATATTATAAAATTGATGTTTGCATGTACGTTCCACCTCTCCTCCTAAATCACTGGTTCAGTTTCACCCATTTTTTTCCTTTATTGTTATTTTAATACCTGTACATCAGGTGGGCTGGCAGCAGCATCCTCAGAGGAGACAATGAGAAAACATAAAGAAGACACATAATATACTGAAAATATTGACAGGCAAAAACCACTAGACACAGAATACAAAAAACACGGACCCGTTCACACTCGACGAAAAGCACACTAAAAACTGTCGGCACGGCGCACAAAGACTGACGACTTCGACGGCACAAGTGAATGGAGGAGCGTGACGGCGAACACTAAACACAAACACGACGGCACACACACGAGAAACTGGTGGCGATGATCTCCGGCGCGCGAATGTCCACGTAGCGTGTGCGAGTCCGGGGACCTGCCAAGAGGGGAAGAAGGAAGAGGGGGAGGGAGAGGGGAGAGCAAAGATGCCAGTGGCAGAGGAGATGGTAGGAGGAATGGAGGTATGGGGGTAGGGGAAGCCCGGGGGAAGAGTGGGGAGAAAGGGAGGAGGGAGGGAAGGGGGAGAGAAGGGAGAGAGGCACCCATAGGAACAAACACGGGAAGAGGGAGGTAGGATCAAAGTTGGTAGGAGGGGTAGATGGAGGGGAGGAGGGCATCATCAGGGAGGGGGAGCTGGCGGAAGCCACCTCGGGTGTGGAGAGTGGAGAGATGGAGAGCAGGTGGAACGTGGAAATACAGGCGTGGCAGCGGATGGGGGCGGGAGAGGATGGGAGAGACCAGCGAGTGAGGAGGATCGAGTTTACGGGAAGTGTAGAGGATCCGTATCCATTCGAGGAGAAAGAGGAGGTGGGGGAAGAGAATAAGGTCGTACAGGATCCGCGTGGGGGAGGGAGACAGATGCGATAGGCGAGGCGAAGACCATGGCGTTCTAGGATCTGAAGGGATTTGTAAAAGGTAGGGGGAGCGGAGATCCAGGCAGGGTGGGCGTAGGAAAGTATAGGGCGAATGAGGGATTTATAGGTATGGAGGATGGTGGAGGGGTCCAGGCCCCATGTACGGCCGGAAAGGAGCTTGAGGAGATGGAGTTGGGAGCGTGCCTTGGCTTGGATCATCCGGAGGTGGGAGGTCTAGGAGAGGCGACTGTCGAGGGTGACACCAAAGTACTTAAGGGTGGGGGGTGAGGGCGATAGGACGGCCATAGATGGTGATGTAGAAATCGAGGAGGCGGAAGGAAGGGGTGGTTTTGCCCACAATGATCGCCTGGGTTTTGGAAGGATTGACCTTAAGCAACCACTGGCTGCACCAAGTGGTGAACCGGTCAAGATGGGATTGGAGAAGGTGTTGGGAGCGCTGCAGGGTGGGGGCAAGGGCAAGGAAGGCGGTGTCATCGGCGTACTGGAGGAGGTGGATGGGGGGTGAAGGCGGCGGTCAGTTTCACCCGAACTTGGTACAACTATCACTTACTGTGTGGGAAGAACTGGTGTGAGAAAATGGCTCTGAGTACTATGGGACTCAACTGCTGAGGTCATAAGTCCCCTAGAACTTAGAACTAATTAAACCTAACTAACCTAACGACAACACACACATCCATGCCCGAGGCAGGATTCGAACCTGCGACTGTAGCGGTCGCGCGGTTCCAGACTGTAGCGCCAGAACCGCTCGGCCACCAGCGGCCGGCGAACTGGTGTGAGGGTAAGGACTCTTATATAGGGGTGCAGGAGAGAAAATATTTCTTCCTTACTGCACAGAACCGTCTGTCCAACCGGAGTTCCTGCAGGAGTGTCATGCTGAGCAGGTAGTATCGCGGTGCATTGCAGGTGATGTACAGTGATCAGCCAAAACATTAAAACCACTGCCGACCGCGACGTTGGATGGCGCCTGGTGGCGTTGCGGGCACGTGACACAGTAACAAAAATATGTAAGCGCAGCAGAGAGAGACAGGTGATCACCCTAGCGAGGATATGGGCTGCTAATGGGGAGATCTACTGAGTTATCAGCTTTGACAAAGGGCAGATTATTTTTACGTCCAGCCTGTGAACGAATACCTCGAAAACGGCGAACCTGGTCGAATGTTCATGTAGTACTTTTGTGAGCATATACGGAAAGAAGTAGGACGTGAAACTACCACTAGGCGCTAAATGGTTGGACATCCATGACTCTTCACAGACTACAGGATTCGGAGGCTTGTCTGCTCTGTAAGGTAGGACAGATGGTGATCTGTGGCACCTCTGGTAAAAGAGCACAATGCTGATGTACGCACAAGTGTTTCAGAGCACACCATTCGTTGTACATTGTTGAACATGGAGCTCTGCAACAGCAGACCACCCCTACGTGTTCACATTTTGACCCATCTACATGGTCAATTCCGGTTAAAGCTGGTACAGGACCATCGGGATTCGAGCGTCGATCAATGGAAATGGGTCGCCTCTTCGGTTGAATCACATTTTTGCTGCACCCACTTTACAGAAGCTCTCCTGCAGGAGTTTGGAAGGTAGGAGGAGAGGTACTGGCGGAAATAAAGGTGTGGGGACGGGGAGTGAGTCGTGCTTGGGCAACTCAGTTGGTAGAGCACTTGCCCGCGAAAGGCAAAGGTCCCGAGTTCGAGTCTCGGTCCGGCACACAGTTTTAATCTGGGAAGTTTCATATCAGCGCACACTCCGCTGCAGAGTGAAAATCTCATTCTGGATCCCAAAGGTGTTCTATAGGATTCAGGTCGGGGCTCAGTGCAGGCCAGTCCATTACAGGGATGTTGTTGTTGTGCGTTATGAACAGGTGCTCGATCGTGTTGAAAGATGCAGTCGCCATCCCCGAATTGCTCTTCAACAGTGAGAAGCAAGAAGGAGCTTAAAAGATCGATGTAGGCCTGTGCTGTGATAGTGCCACGCAAAACAACAAGGGGTACAAGGCCCCTCCATGAAAAACACGACCAAACCATAACACTACCGCCTCCGAATTTTACTGTTGGCACTACACACACTGGCAGATGCAGTTCACCGGGCATTAGCCATCCCACACCCTGCCATCGAATCGCGACATTGTGTACCGTGATTCGTCACTCCACACAACGTTTTCCCATTGTTCAATCGTCCAATGTTTACGCTCCTTACACCAAGCGAGGCATCGTTTGGCATTTACCGGCGTGATCTGTAGCTTACGAGCAGCCGCTCGACCGTGAAATCCAACTTTCAAAGAACTTCCGGGAATTCAGCCAGCTAACACTTTCAGCGACCGCCGATATTTCGGCGGGAGAGCACTCCGCCATTTTCAAGGCAAACTGCAACGGACAGGCGACGTACATGAAAATTTAAAACGTCGGTTCTCGGACTGAAGCAGGAAAGATAACACACACACTGAACACTAGTGCCACCAAAGATGACCAAAGTCAGAGCTATCGATAGTGAGAGTACGAATTCACAGGTTAGGTAGCATTGACTCTGTCTCTCTGTTTCTTGACAAGGGAGAGAGCCGGATTCCAAACAGAGTTTAAACAGAAACCTCCATTCCTGTTAACGAGGTTGCTCACCAATTTAATCTCAACTGCCTCCTTAATAACACTGTCCCAATAGCTGGACGTGCATGCCAATATCTCGGTGTTATTACATAACATGGGGTGACCAGTATCCAAGCAATGTTCGGCAATAGCAGATCTACTCGGCTGCTGTAATCGTGTGTGCCGTTTATGCTCAGTACATCGGTCCTCCACGGTCCTGATGGTTTGACCAATATGAGCCATGCCGCAGCTACAAGGAATACGATATACAACCCCTTACGCAGTCCAAGATCATCCTTAACGGAACTCAAAAGCGCTCTAATTTTAGATGGAGGTCGGAAAACACATTTAACATCGTATTTCCGTAAAATACGACCGATCTTGTTGGACGTGTTTCCTACGTAAGGCAAAAAGGCAGTTGACTTAGGTGTTGACTCAGAACTATCATCAATCGCCCGATGTACAGTTGGTCGATAGCGCAAAGCACGTTCGATCTGTCTATCACTATAACCATTTTGACGAAATGTAGCTTCAAGATGGGACAGCTCAGCTGGCAAAGTCTCAGCGTCAGAAACGACATGTGCCCTGTGTACCAAGGTACGAAGTACCCCTCCACGCTGAGCCAGATGGTGACAACTATTAGCCTGTAAGTACAAGTCGGTGTGAGTACGTTTCCTGTAGACTGCATGTCCCAATGATCCATCATCCTTCCTCCTAACCAACACGTCATGAAAGGGAAGGCAACCAACCTCTTCCACCTCCATCGTAAAACAATTGTTCGGGTGGATCGAGTTCAGATGTTCTAGAAAGACATTCAAATTCTCCCTACCATGAGGCCAAACAACGAAGATATCGTCAACATATCTAAAGAAACAGGCGGGTTTCAAAGGCGCCGACTCCAATGCACGCTCCTCGAAGTCTTCCATAAACAAATTTGCGATCACAGGAGACAACGCACTACCCATCGCAACTTCATCTGTCTGCTCGTAATACTGGTCATTAAATAAAAAGTAAATGGATGTCAACACATGCCGAAAGAGATTAGTTAATTCAGCATCAAACCTGGCCTCAATTAACCGCAACGAATCAGACAGAGGAACACGAGTGAAGAGAGAGACTACATCGAAACTCACTAAAATGTCAGAGTCATTCAACCGCTGTCCCTCCAAACGACGTAAAAAATCAGCTGAGTTCCTGATATGATGTTCAACAGAGAAGCAAGATGCTTGGCTACACGATATGAAAGTTGTATACGCCAGGAAAAAGTCAGGTCTCACAGTGAAATCCAAGTTTTCTCATATCCCGCTTACTGTCATAGTACTTGCAGTGGATCCTGATGCAGTTTGGAATTGCTGTGCGGTGGTGTGGATAGATGTCTGCCCATTACACATTACGACCCTCTTCAACCGTCGGCGGCCTGTGTCAGTCAACAGACGAGATCGGCGTCTACGGTTTTGTGCTGTACGTGTCCCTTCACGTTTCCACTTCACTATCACATCGGAGACAGTGGACCCAGGGATATTTAAGAGTATGACACAAGTGACACCCAACAACCTGACCACGTTCGCAGTCCGTGAGTTCCGCGGAACACCCCATTCTGCTCTCTCACGATGTCTGATGCTACCGAGGTCGCAGGTATGGAGTACCTGGTGAAACCGATAAGAGTGGCTAACGGGCAAAAATTCTAACAATCGAGGAAGTAAGGAGCCACTAGGATCGTACGAGGAAGCATGGCCAAGTGCTGGTAGAAGTAACACAACACCTTACTCCTAATGCATTTATTAAAACTAGCTAAAATACATTATACAATCTACCAAGATAATGAATATAGGGAGAATCAAACCTTAAGAAACTAGTTCATCAACAATTTAACATTGTACCACGCAACATAGTACTGCGTATGCCTTAAGGGCTGCAATGGCAAAGAAGGCCTGAAGGGCCAAATTAACATCATCATCATCATCATCATCATTTAAGACTGATTATGCCTTTCAGCGTTCAGTCTGGAGCATAGCCCCCCTATTAACAAGATAAGAAAATCTTAAAAATATCAACTGGAAAATAACAAGTGCTTATTAACAACTCGACCTTAAGGGCCAGGTAATAAATGAAATTAGTCAAACAAATTCTGCAATAAGTAAGTAATGGCCAGGAATTTATCAGTAAGCCGGCCTTAAGGGCCACAGTACATTTAGAATCCACATTAAGCATTAAGAACTATCATACAGCGAAGCAATTCCCTAAAACTTAGCAACCTTAAATAAATCAATTGATACTATCCAGCTTAAAACCTAGGGACAACAATACATGCATATACTTCTAAAAGGTAAACTTGCATAAAATCTAAATTTAAAATGCAAACAATCGCACTCCAACATGGCCAGCAAATTTTCAAAGTTCAACCACAGTTGCTGAGTATGAAATACAAGCAGCTGCAAGGCTACCAATCAGTCATCGTGCCCCAATATCATGATTTACAATCTTCAGAAAGTACAAAACAGGAAAAATACAAGGCGAGCCCCAAAGAGGAATTAAATGATACCCTTCAATTACAAATCATTAAACCGCAGCGTAAAGCTGCCACATTTCACAAACTGGCGTAAAAGCCACCAGCTCAATCGCCACTGTTCATAGAGGCAAACATACCAATAAAATTCTCTAACCCCGTAAAATTTTCAGTCTAAAAGGGGGCTGATAACAACATACGGTATTAAAACAGTGCTTAAGATAAACACATGCACCAACAACTTTTAAGGTGTGCACCGCCACGTACTTCACAAATTTCTTTTCTTTCTCTCACATACATAGAACACGTAGCTTGGAACTGGCTACCAAATTGCTCACAAGAATCAATAGATAGCCACCAATACATCAGTACATAATTAGACAGTCTCCTAGAGTGACATGACAGAGCAACAGTTCAGATTCACAGCCTTTGATTCAACATGTTCTACTATCCTCGTTGTACAGCATCGACCATGCCCGGATTGCCTGCTGCAAATTTTAACCAAGCAATTCGCGCTCACGTCGACGCCTAACCGAGGAACTAGCCCAGCAGTACAAGAACAACCTACACACTCTAAGTCAAACTCCGCAAACGCAGTGCAGAACTAACATTCAACCTTTTCCTCCACACGTTCAGAACCGGCGAGCTAAACCGGTGGACGGAAAACACACAATGTCGGCGGCAGCAACATAAAGGAAGTCGCAAACACCACCCTAATACAAGGCAATAGCAAGTCAAAAGCACAACGGCAACAGCAAAATATACTCAACTTCAGTCCCGGAGGAAAACCTGCCGCCCTCAGTGCTCAAAACATTCCCGGAGCAACCGTCCTCGGCGACTCCCACTATTCTCCGGAACAGCAACATCACAGCCCCTTATTTCAATTCTCTTCCGACAAGAAGAAGCATAATCGGAGCTAACGGCTTCTCCAAGTCAGACACGCTATGTCGTAGAACCCCACGGTGGAATGAGCCGGCCGACACCACACAAACCACAACAAGTAAGACAAACAAACACTTCCGGAGTCGATGGCGTACTGCCCCGCTTCACGACTCAGTCACTCCACTCACCGACCTAGAGGGCGGGGCATGAGACGAGGAGAACAGACGGCGCCGCCACGCGCAAAAGCGCAGGCGGGAAGCCAAGGAGTAACTAGGGCGCGTGTTTAAACCAGACGGACAGAAGCACGTCTCACCTGGCAGTAGGTGGTAGCACAATGCACTTAATATGAAAAACGCATGTTTTGGGGGGTGTCCGGGTACTTCTGATCACATACTATACTAGGCCAGGGACTGGACTCACCTGCATGTCACAATCTGAGACGAACAGCCGCCGCGCTGCTGACCGGAGGGTGATGGGAGGCGGCTCCGAGTAGACGGTGACGTCACGAACGGTGTGGTGTGGCCAGCAGGGGGACGGCTGTTGCAGCACCAGCCGCATGCTCAGCAGGTTCCGCCACGGCACCACGCTCTGCCCGTCAACACCAAAACCACCCACTATTTCCATTTCACTTATCTGTCAGGGTCTGTGGGATCAGGTGAGTCACAGCTACTTATTATTATTATTTATTTGGCGTATGGCTAATACAGACACATCATGAAATTAAATTACATATACATATGTACATATTGACACACAAGAATCATGCATTCACTGACAATGCGGTGAACAGTCTGGTATGGAGCCCCGCAGTCACAGGCTGGATCAGGCAGCTTCTTCCATTTAAAGAGAGCATCCTTGCATCGGCCATGGCCGGTACGAATTCTGTTGAGAGTAGTCCAGGTCTTGCGTGGTAGGTCGAGTCCACTTGGAAGTTTAGCACCTGAAATGTTACGCAGGAGCACATATGTCACTGCTTCCCACCGACCTTTCCATTCTTCAAGAGGTTTGAAATCCTTAGTAACCATATCAACAGCATTGCACAGAGTTAGATGGCGTGATTTCAGTCTCTTGCGATTTAAAAGTGGCAGGTCGCTATACACGGGTAGGTTAGAATTCCTGGAGATCTTGTGGAATTCTCTCATAATGGCAATACACCTGCGTAGATGAGGAATTATACCGGTTAACAGTGGAAGCCAATAAACTGGAGTAGATCTGATTGCACCAGATATTATGCGCATAGTAGTATTCAGCTGGATATCAACAAGCCTTGTATGATGACTGTTCGTCCAAACAGGTGCACAATACTCAGCACTTGAGTACACCAAGCCCAGAGCTGAACATCGCAGGGTGGTTGCTGAAGATCCCCAGGTAGTTCCGCATAGCTTATGGAGGATGTTGTATCGAGTCCTCAACTTTTGAACTAAGTTAAGGTGTTGTTTGAAGCACAGTGTACGATCCAGGAGGACACCAAGATAGTTTGGGTTCCAATTATGAAGAAGAATTCTGCCTCTCAAACTTACTTCCAGTTTTACATTCGTCAACCGGTTATTTAGATGGAAGCAACACACTTCTGTTTTACTCACACTGGGTTGGGGTCTCCAGATTTTGAAGTAATTATCTAATGCAGACAGGTCATTGGCTAGAATCTCTTCTGTTGTCTTTATTTCCTGGTGTTTTACGGCTAGAGCCAGGTCATCGGCATAGCAGTATTTTCTGGACGAAGTGTCAGGTAGATCAGATAGATATAGGTCGAACAGTAAGGGTGAGAGAAATGATCCTTGAGGGAATCCGTTGTTCAGCTTCCTCTCTTTACTTGTTGCTTCCAGTGATTACCTGGAACTTCCGATCACTTAGCATGTTGTTAACCAATCGAGCCATTGTTCTGCAGGGTATGATGCGGAGAAATTTGTAGATAAGGCCTTCAGCTACTTAGTCATGGCGCGATTTAATACAAAGTCACAGAATGCTATAAAAAGAATGGTCGACTTCACTGACTTGTTTCGCAACCTTGAATAAATAAAATTTTGATCTAACGAATCTTCTGCGTCAGTTTTTCATTTCAGACCCATGTGATGATGTTACTCACTACCCTGTTACACTGAACTCCATCCGAATAGGTGTCTGTAGGCAGAATGGTACCGGCTGACCGCCGTGTCGTCCTCAGCTGATAGGCATCGCTGGATGTGTATGTGGAGGGCATGTCGTCAGCACACTGTTCTCACAGCTGTTGTCAGCTTTCGTGACTAGAGCCACTACTTCTCAGCCAAGTAGCTCCTCGACTGGCACCACACACCTGAGAGCACCCCGCTTGCCAGCAGCACTCGGCAGACCCGGACAGTCACCCACCCGAGTGCTAGCCGAGTGCGACAGTGCTCAACTTGGGTGATCGTATGGTAACCGGTGTTACCACTGCGGCAAGGCTGTTGGCACTGTTTTACTCTGCCTGACAGTAAAAGTGTAGCACTAAGGAGATACAGTTGGACGTCAATGTTTACGGTGACAATATGTTGGTCACTGGGAAATATTGTGTACATTGTGTTTACTGTCATTATCAGGATTGGTAGCCTGTATAATTAGTGATCATTGTGAAGGACATGGAGGTCTCACAGACTTGAGTGACACAACGTTATCGTAACCTGACAGAGTTTGAAAGAGGCCGCATTATGGGACTTCATTGGGCTGACTGGTCGAATCCAAATTTGTGCAGAATTCAGATGTGACAGTGGGCCGCTGTTGGACTGCATGAGAATGTATGGGCAGGCATATTCCTCGTCAAGGTACCAGTCGACCACATCTCATTACCACAAAGGAGGATCCCTGAACTGTGTGCCATGGACATCTTAAACCACCCACATCAGTGTATGTAATCTGGGAACAAGTAATGGACTCCCTGAAACATACAGTGTCATCCTGCAGGCTTTTGGTCCCGGATTCACAGTAGGCAGACAATGGTATTAACGTCCCATGCTGCTAACACAATAACACAAATGTTGCCGTGTTCCACTACCCTGGATGACCATTGTTGACGAGTGTGGTGGTGGCCCAGGTTTATTGTTTTGGAGAGTCACAGCTGTGTTACTATTGGGATCATGGAGTGGAGTGCCTTCAGGCATGTCTTAAGTAAAGGCCAGTAGTGACTGAGGGAACTCCGGCGACACAGTGGTATGTCATGGACATTCTGAGTCATCATGTGTTACCTCTCAGGCAACAGAAACGTGATGACATTTTTCAACAGGACAGTGCTCGTCCACATATGCGACGCGCCTCCATGAAGTATCTGCGTGATGTTGGTGTACTCCTGTGACCAGCACGATTCTCAGTCAACTACGTCCCAATGCCATTATTCAGCTTATCAAGGGTCACTTCAAAAGGTTATGGACCAGTTAGCCTCCGGAAAGGATACAATAGCTTTAAGACACCCTTCACCTTCTCACATAACATCCTGAAAGCTTTGGATCAAGGCAATCTGGTAGAAGCAGTATTTATTGATTTCCGAAAAGTATTTGACTCAGCACCGCGCCGACGCTTATTGTCAAAAGTACGATCTATGGGGTATCAAGTTAAATTTGTGACTGTATTGAGGACTTTTTGGTAGGGAGGACACAGTATGTTATCTTGGATGGAGAGTCATCATCAGATGTAGAAGTAACTTCGGGTGTGCCTCAGGGAATTGTGTTGGACCCTTAATGTTGGTATTGTATGTTAATGACATTGCAGACAATATTAATAGTACAATTAGACTTTCTGCAGATGATGCAATTACCTACAATGAAGTACTATCTGAAAGAAGTTGCATAAATATTCAGTCAGATATTGATAAGATTTCAGGTTAGTTCAGAGATTGGCAACTTGCTCTAAATGTACAGAAATGTAAAATTTTACATTTCATAATGCGAAAAAGCGTTGTTTACTATGACTATAATGTCAGTGACTCACTGTCAGAACCGATCAATTTGAACAAAAACCTAGATATAACACTTGGTAGGGATATGAAATGGAGTGATCACATGTGTACAATCGTGGGTAAAGCAGGTGGTAGACTTCGGATTATTGGCAGAATACTGAGAAAGTGAAATAAGTCTACAAATTAGATTGCTTACAGATCACACCTGTGACCGGTTCTAGAATATTGGTCAAGCGAGTGGGACCCGTATTAGATAGGAATCACAGAGGATATTGAAGATATGCAGTGCGGTAGCGTTCTCGCTTCCCACGCCCGGGTTCCCGGGTTCGATTCCCGGCGGGGTTAGGGATTTTCTCTGCCCCGTGATGACTGGGCGTTGTGTGCTGTCCTTAGGTTAGTTAGGTTTAAGTAGTTCTGAGTTCTAGGGGACTCATGACCATAGATGTTAAGTCCCATAATGCTCAGAGCCTTTTGAATATATGCAGAGAAGGCCAGCATGAATGATGACAGTTTGTTTAAACCGTGGTATAGATAGTGTCACAGAGATACTGAAGGAACAGAATGAAACAACAAGTTTACTGTTACCAGTCACTGTTTATTTATCTCCACGACGCATTTCAAAGGTTTAAATCTCCATCATCAGGTGGATTTACATTTGTTAATATGACATTTGTGTGTGTGTTGTGTTACGATTTTTTGGAGGAATTTGTGGCACTGTCTCCAGTGGTCACAGGTTCTTTTGACAGTCGTGACACATCACATGTTTACAAAGTATGACAATATACATGTGATTTGTCACGACTGTCAAAGGAACCTGTAACTACTGGAGACAGTGCCACAAGTTCCTCCAAAAAATCGTAACACGACACACACACAAATGTAATATTAACAAATGCAAATATACCTGCTGATGGAGGTTTAAACCTTTGAAACGCGTCGTGGAGATAAATAAACAGTGACTGGTAACAGTAAACTTGTTGTTTCATTTAATGTCAATAACAGTCGCGGTAAAATCTAACCTAAAATGTTCGCATTTAAGGCTGAAGTAATAGAACTGAAAGACTCTTGAAGGCAGATGTAAACCATCCGGAGAAAGTCTACTAAGGGGGGTAGGACGTCAAACGGGCCGTCTTGGAGCAGGAGAGACACCACAGGACATTTTAATTTCCACTGTCTATACTTTTACGAATAAATTCATAAAACTTTGTCAGCATGACCAGGAAGGATTAAGGATTCACAGTCATAGCAATGGAAGTTCAAAGAAATAACAAAATAATTTTTTTTACATGTGAAAGTTCATCATTTTTTCATTTTTATTGGCTGCGTTTGTTGCTATAGGTACACGTTTCTTCATAAGTAAGAGAGATTCTTCGATGAATTTTGTACACTATAAAAACTATACTTACAGGTGTATGAAACTCTAGAAATTATTTAATTTATGAAAAAATGAATGTGCTGTTACATTTTAAACTTCATGTTTAGAAAAAACTCAAATTTTATAGTTAATTATCTCAATTTTTACCACAGTTTTTATTAGATTTGGAAAATTCTAGAGTCTCATACACCTATACGCATGGTTTGTATGCTGTGCAAAATTCATCGACTAATCTCCCTTAGTTATGAAAATAAGTGTACCTATAGCAACAAATGCAGCCAATGGTAAGTGAAAAAAATGTGAAATACAAATGTAAAAAAAATAAATTATTTTCTTATATTTTTGAACTTCCACCACTATAAGTGTAAAACCTGAATCCTTTCTGGTCATTCTAACAAACTTTTATGAATTTATTTTTAAAAGTACAGACAGTGGAAATTAAAAATTCCTTTGGTGTCTCTGCTGCTCCAAGTCGTCCCGTTTGATGTCCTACCACCCTTAACAAAGTTTCAAGAAACGGCTTCAGATGATTACTCTAGGTATACGAGGTGTGGCTAGAAAAAAACCGGACTAGTACTGGTGAAACAATAAAACGAATGCAATAAGGCTGAAAGTCGCGTGGCCTGTCACGTGACTCTCGCTCCGCCTACTGCTCGAGTTTCATCTGCCTCCTGCACTCAGTCTGCCCGTGGCGTCTGTTTTAAGTAGTTGACGTTTTGTCTGTGCGTCGGAAAATGTTGAGTGTACAGAAAGAACAGCGTGTTAACATCAAATTTTGTTTCAAACTAGGAAAATCTGCAAGTGAAACGTTTGTAATGTTACAACAAGTGTACGGCGATGATTGTTTATCGCGAACACAAGTGTTTGAGTGGTTTAAACGATTTAAAGATGGCCGCGAAGACACCAGTGATGACACTCGCACTGGCAGACCATTGTCAGCAAAAACTGATGCAAACATTGAAAAAATCGGTAAACTTGTTCGACAAGATCGCCGTTTAACAATCAGAGCAGTGTCTGAGTTAACAGGAGTTGACAAGGGCAGTGTTAGGCAGATTCTTCATGAAAGTTTCAACATGAACAAAGTGTGTTCAAAAATGGTTCCAAAGTGTCTCACAATTGAACAGAAGGAACGCCGAAGAATGATTTGTTCTGACATCCTGGAAAACATTGAAAGTGATCCCACCTTCTTACAAAATGTTTTTTACTTACGATCCCGAAACTAAACGCCAATCGGTGCATTGGAAAACTCCTGGTTCTCCACGACAAAAAAAAGCACGAATGTCAAAATCGAAATTCAAGGCAATGATGATTGTTTTTTTTTGACATCAGAGGGATTGTGGACATTGATTGGGTACCAGAGGGACAAACAGTGAATCAGCATTACTACATTAGCGTCCTGGCTACCCTACGTGAGCGAGTACGGAGAAAACGGAACGATTTGTGAAGAAAAAAGTCATGGATCCTTCACCAAGACAATGCCCCAGCTCACAGTGCGTTGTCAGTGAAGACGTTTTTGGCAAAACACAACATTCCCATCTTAGATCATCCACCCTACTCACCTGATTTGACCCCCTGTGACTTTTTTCTTTTCCCTAAAGTCAAGTCAGCTTTGAAAGGAACTAGATTTGAGACTGTTGAAGCAGTAAAAGAAAAAGCGACGGAAGTAATGTATGGACTTACCGAAAATGATCTGCAGCATTGCTATGAACAGCGGAAAATTCGTATGGAGCGGTGTAGAGACCGAGGAGGAGAGTACATTGAAGGAGATAACATGAAATTGTAAATAATTGTAAATAAATGTTTTTTCCAGCATTAGTCCGGTTTTTTTCTAGCCGCACCTCGTATACTACAACGCCCTACATATCGCTTGCATAGAGATCGTGAGGATAAGATCAAAATAGTTACTGCACGCACAGAGACATTCAAACAATCATTCTTCACGCGCTCCATACGTGAATAGAACAGCAAGAAACCCTAAACCGATACAATGGGACGTACACTCGCCATGCACCTCAAGTTGCTTTGCAGAGTATAGATGTAGATGCAGTCGTATGTATGTAGACGACGCAGTTGTACGTCTAAATGAAAGCTTGAGTGGTTTTTCCCCCAGGGAGAAAAAAAGGAGAAGCGCCTAGAATGGGAGGCAGACTGGAAATGGAAATGAGCTTGCTGCATTGTGGGCCGGGAGTCCCCCATTCGGGGAAGTTCGATCCATCGAGGGCAAGTATTTATTGCATTCGACACAACATTGGGCTACTTGCGTGTCGGAGATGGGGATGAAATGATGATGAAGACAACACAACACCCAGTCCCTGAGCGGACAAAATCTCGTGCCCCAGCCGGGAATCGAACCCGAGCCCCTTGGCGTGGCATTCCGCCGCGCTAACCTTTTTTTTTTTTTTTAACCTTTCGCGGGCAAGTGCACTACGAACTTTTTTTTTTTACCTGCGACCGTAGCGGTCACGCGGTTCCAGATATTTTTTTTTTTTTTTTTGGAGTGAGGAGTTTTTATGTATGTATTTATTTATTTATTTTATATGAAGGAAGGTATGATAAACAGAAAACTTTATTATTCACAAAATAAACATAGTACGTCCTGACACATGATAACTGTCCGGGAAGGAACCTCGCTGCCGTCCTACCATGCAGCATGAAATAACAACAAAATCAAAGTGGGGCCACCTCCGGCACCTAAGGAAAAGTATTTATGGATATGAAAACAAAATTTGAAGTACATCCATTTGCTAACTGTTCAAGCCTGTGTTTTTCGTAGGTCGCATACTCGCATAGTGTTCTTAGTCGATCACATTACTTGGTCGGTTTCACAACGAAAGCACCGCCGCTCATCTTTGCGCACCCGGCACACCCCAAGTATATGGCGGGTCCGCAAAAACCGTTACTAGGAAATTGGCATACCAATCCTTGTACTTTTGTAGCCGTAATAGTTTTGTGTGTCCATCTTGCAAGTATTGCCAGTAATCCAGGACGTTCAGTAAGTTCGTACGTGTGTCTATAGATATAATGGACCGTCATACCTGTGATCCACGCCACTGCGTTCGTCTTATGACGCGGAAAATACGTTTCCTCTGGAAAAAAAGACTATGTCAGAACAGACTGCTGTATAGATAGTGCGCCGCATGAACGCTATTATCTTTCTTGCGAGAGTCCAGACAGCCAATGCCTCGCCGCAGACCAGCCGATGGTCGTCCGTATCCAGCACACCGCATTGGTGACACAAGGGCGAATCCGCCAAATGTATTGCGTTCTTTTTATCATTTGTAGGGTATTTTCGGTTGACGACAATGTACCATGTTGATCTGACTGATGTAGGTAGGTGGGGGTGGTGGACCGTGCGCCACACCACGTGCCAATTAACAGCTGGATGTTTGCGTTCCGCCCTATTCCGGGCGATCTGTCGAAGAAGCAGATGGTACACGTCCTTCGATGTCGACTGTCGGGTCGTCGGTAAACGCTCTCGAACGTAACTGTGTCCCACGATGAACGTGCGCACATACGTTAAAGGGGGCGATATATGGCCGACACTGACTGGAGGAAGATGCGATGTTGGTACGAGTTCTTCGATGATCGTCCCCGTAAGCGAGTGATTCCTGTTGCGCCACCGTTTGAGCATAGTATTAATATACATGGCACGCGCCTTCTCGTGCACGTTCACTAAACCAACGCCCCCCCTCTCGCGCTGGGAGGGTAAGCGTGTTGTACTGTACCTTAAAGAGTTGTCCCAGGCACACATAATACCCAAAAGCCGCCTGAATCCTCATAGCCATCGTGGGCGTCGAGGGGAGAAGGTGTGTCAGGTGGCACATCATGGGCGCGAGATAAAGGTTGACGAGTAACACTCGCTGCAGCATATCCATCGACCGTAGGGCGTTTAGTCGTACTGCCATGCGGACTCTGAGTAACAGTCTTCGGTAGTTGTCCGCAGCCGTTCTCGCTGTCTCTTTATGAAAGGTGATACCCAAACAGCGGAGGGTTTCCACCGCAGGTAAGGGTCCTTCCGTTCCTTGTTCTAGTCCACGCCCCACATGCATGAATTGTGATTTTCGGTAGTTTACCACACTGCCAGCTGCCATCCCATACGTCTGTAGCCAATCCAGTGCTGTTTGAGTCTCCCTCCCATTCCGTACGAGGAACACAATATCATCCGCGTATGCTCTGCATTTGAATGACAAATGCCGTAGGGAGATCCCGGTAAGACGGCGGCGAAGGCCTGCGAGGCACGGTTCTAAGGCGATCGCATAAACGAGGATCGACGAGGGGCAACCCTGTCTCACTGATCTTAAGATCTTAAAATACTCAGTTCTCCCTCCGTTGACCACCATCGCTGATCTGGCGCCGTGCAACAGTCGCATCACAGTATTGGTCAATAATGGCGAGACACCCATCCTGTTCATCACCGCCGCAAGGTACACATGATCCACGCGATCAAAAGCATGATCGAAATCTACTGCAACCATCGCCCCCCGGAGGCGGCATGCAGCCGCGAGGGCGACGACGTCAAGATAGTCTCCCAAGGCGGTGTGGATATTACTGATGCCGTCAAGACAAGTCTGATCGGCATGTATTCGATTCTCCAGCGACTTTTTGATACGACTTCCCAGGATGCGCATGAAGATCTTGTAGTCACTATTAAGGAGGGTCAAGGGGCGATAATCACAAGGCCGTTTGCCACCACGGGGCTTCGGTATCGGTATCATGAGCCCTTCCGTGAATTGAATGTGAACCGGTACTTCTTGCCGCAGAAGCTCATTAAACATACATAGCCACATCGGTGTCATAATGGTCACAAAGGCACGGTAAAATTCCAACGGGAATCCGTCTGGACCTGGGAACTTGTTGCAAGCACCTCGTGTAATCGCTTCCTCCAGCTCTTCACACGTAATTTCAGATAACCCGTCCGCTTCCCCGTTCACACTCGTCGCGTCTGGGATCTCTTCCAGGACGTTCCCCAGCTCCCTCTGACCCTCCCCGCTGCTCGCATAGAATCTGCTAAAATGATCCGTGAACGCCTGTGCTATGCCCCTTTGTGTTTTAAATCGACGGCCATCGCCGAGATCGATCTCATGTATTAAATTCCTGCGTCGTCTTCGTCTTTCCTTTATCACATAATGCATCGAGGGAACGTCGTTGGGCAGGAAATCCTGCGACCTCGCGCGTATCATCAAAATGGTTCAAATGGCTCTGAGCACTATGGGACTCAACTTCTGAGGTCATTAGTCCCCTAGAACTTAGAACTAGTTAAACCTAACTAACCTAAGGACATCACAAACATCCATGCCCGAGGCAGGATTCGAACCTGCGACCGTAGCGGTCTTGCGGTTCCAGACTGCAGCGCCTTTAACCGCACGGCCACTTCGGCCGGCGCGCGTATCATCGTACATGCCATCCTCTGCGTCGCAAGTTGTACCAGCTTCGCCTTAACTCGGTGGACGGCCGTCTGGCGTTCTGGTGTAGGTGGTTGTGCTAACAGTTCCCGGAGAGCCGTAAAGTAAAACTCAGTGGTCGTGCGCTGCCATTGAGAAACCTCCTTCCCGTAACCTATTAACGTCCTCCGTAAAGCTGGCTTCGCGCACTCGATCCACCACAGCAGGACAGAAGCGAAAGAATTTCGTCGACGGAGGCAGCCATGCCACGCGTCCTCCACCATGCGTCGGCATTCTGCATCTCGCAGGTGGGAGACGTTCATCTTCCAATTACCCCTCCGTTTCCACACCTGCTGTCTATCAAGGTTAACGGTACAAATATATGCCTCGTGGTCTGTAAACGCTGTCGGCCATATTTCTGCGTCCACCGTCGACATTGCTGTTAGCCCTAGAAACGTAGATTCGGTCCAAACGGCCCGCGGTGTGGCTAGTAAAAAATGTATATCCTGGTTGGTTGCGATATTTCAGGTCCCATGTATCGACTAATTCCATCCCGTTGATCAGCTCTCTAAGTTCTTGGCTAGTTGTATAGTTAGGTTGTTGGTCCTTTCTGTCGAGCACACAATTAAAATCTCCGCCGAGTATACAACCATCGTATCGTCCCTGGAACAATGGTGTAACCTCATGGACGTAAAAATCTGCTCTGTCCCTTCTCTTATCCGAGCCTCACGGTGCGTATATGTTGATCAAACGTATTCCCCCTATGGTCACGGCCGTACCACGGGCAGAAGGCAAATACTCCACTTCGTCTGCACGTATCCCCTACTTTAATAGTATAGCTGTGCCAACGCCTCTCTCTTCACACGGGGAACAGTAAATGTCGTAACCGTAAAAGTCCGAGGGGGGAAGTACCCGAACTTCTTGTAATAGTGCTATGTCTAAATCCGCAGCCTTTATCATGTCACTGAGCACCTTGATTTTTACCGGCGTCCCAATGTTATTGATGTTAACAGACCCTATCCGATAAGCTTGTTGCATGGCTGTCAACGTAGACAGGGTACCGTACGGTCGGTGATTTTCCGTACATAGGCTGCTGTCGTACTAACCTCCCCCGCCGCCCCTCATATGGTCTGCCGTTATTCCGTGCACCCTTCCGGTCTTACACCGGGAGAGTGCGTGGGAGCAGTTCCTCCGGTATCATCTGTTCCCCACTGGGGTGGCTCTTCTGACCAGTCCCCTAGTGTCCCATCGTTGTCGTGCGGTGCAGGCGCCGTAGCCTCCTCAATAGCCTGTTGCCGTCTATCGAGCTCCTTCGCTGTGTCTGGAGCATCGTCAACGGTAGGTCGTGCCGCCGTCCCGCTGGCCACCGTTGCATCCACGCTAGGCAGTTCTTCTGTATCCATGGTCGTCTGGTCTGTACCCGTAAACTTCTCAGAATTGTCTGCTAGATCAGATTGGTCGTTCTCCACCGTGAGGCGGCGCTTCTTCCTGCGTTTTGGTGATCGCTGTTTACGTTGCCGGGCCTCGGAATCAGAGGTCAGCATGGTCTCCAGTTGTTCGTGGGGGTGTCGGAATCGTGCGCCGTCGTATTATCGACGTCTCCAAGTGCCTTATCTGAAGGGGCCGCAAGCGGAACCGAAGAGAGGGCGTCCTGTGACTGCTGCAGGCGGTCCAGCGCAACGTCGTCTTTCTGTGGCTCGCCACGATCCGCCGCTGTCTGTGTGTTCTGGTACGCGTCTGTCTTGCGGCCCACGTCATCGCGTAATGCGGTGACGTAAGTCATGGGGAGCACAGTCGGATGCGGCGTGAGGGGTGGATCATCCCGTGGCAGCTGTAATAACCTTCGTTGAGCACACTCAGAACGTATGTGGCCCTCCTTCCCACATCCAGAACACGTCCTTGGTTGTCCATCGTAAATGACAATCGCCCTACAACCGGCGATGTACAAGTATGACGGGACGTGTTTTCGGAGTTCGATCCGTATTTGTCTGACGCCATTGAGGACAGGATACGTCTTGAAACTCGCCCATTTTTCAGCCACGTGGGATAGGACCGTTCCGTAGGGACGCAGGGCGTCTGTCACCAATTCTTCTGGCACTTCGAATGGAAGCTCAAAGACGCGGATCGTTCGGAGGCCCATGCCGGCGTGTTCAACTGTTACCGCTCCAACATTCCCGTCCGAATGACAGAAACGAAGTCCTTGTCGGTGTCGAAGTAGTAGTTCGTCACATGCCGCTTCATTGATGAGCTTGACATAGACCACGCTGCTGACTATAGATAAGTGTATTCCAACTAGAACGTCAGGTTCGATTTTCACCTCGTCCCGTAAATAACGTTCGATCTCGTAAGCCTTCGGTCGAGCATATTCGTTAACAAAACTAAATTTCAGTGTCGATTTGCGGAACGACAAGGCCATTATTCGTTCTATGTATACCGCGACACACCGCTACACACTTAACGTAAACACCTCTCGCGCAGACGTGCGGCAGGGACGTAAACACCGTCCGAACCGCTGCGCCGCCAAAGGCTGACTGTGCTCCACTCAGCTAATGGGGACCGGCATGTCAGAAGACAGCTAAGGCAGCAGCGGTAACAAAATCCTTCGCGGTGACGGGGATGATGGTGGTTGTCATGGTGAAAGCAATAACGGTCTTTCTACTCTTCCTTGGGACAAGCCGGATGTTGTGAATTTTTTATGTTAAAAATCTGAAAGCTGTTTCATAAAACAGACGATATTAATATTCTAAATTTTTATTTTTCATGTCGATATATTTCTCAACGTTGTCCCCTCGCGATGAGCAAATTTCTCCCAACGAGAGACCAGTTTATTAATATCGTCACTTTAGGATGTTTGACTTTGTTGACGGACCTTCGGCCTCTCCTCTGCTTGCGCCGCCTCATGACTATCAAGGTGAAGTCCTCGAAGGTGTTCTTTAAGTTTTGGAAACAGACGAAAATCAAATGGGGCTACGTTGAGGTTAGCACCACTGTTTCCTTCATTAAGAGCACGAACGACGCTACGTCGCACATTGCTGATGTCGAGATAATCATCGCCGTACACAGCTTTCATTCCTGTATGGATTTCAACCGGAGGCACCGTTTCTGCGGTTAGCTGTTTTTCATGCACCGACGTTACACTCTGTCATGTTATACGGTACGATTGGGAGCCCGTATGGCAAAGTGTGGGAACTTGCGTTAGAGAAGCGGGAAAGTCGGATGAGTAATATGCATGACTTGTTATACCTAAACCGATATTGAGAGAGTAGTTGAGCAAAACTCATATTACGTACAGTGGCAGTCCAGGATTATTATTATTTTTATTTTTTGTTTATTTGGTCTTTAGCGTGAGTGCACTGTATAGCCACTAACAGTTAAAATTGGAATTTTCTTTAACTCAGACATGAATATGATTCATTAACATAACTAAACATTGTTTCTTCACTAGTGTGTCAACAAAGGCAAATTTAATTCCTAAATGCCGCGCGGGATTAGCCGAGCGGTCTTAGGCGCTGCAGTCATGGACCGTGCGGCTGGTCCCGGCGGAGGTTCGAGTCCTCCCTCGGGCATGATGACCTTAGCAGTTAAGTCGCATAAGATTTCACACACATTTGAACATTTAATTCCTAAACACTGGGGTTTTCTTTTTTTTCAGTTTCTTTTTCAAGGAAAAAATTGCACTTAGTGTAAAGTTTTGTGGTCAGATTTTAAAACTGCTCAGTAAAATAAATCTTAAAAAGCAGGGAAGCACCGGTCTGTTATTCCATATTATAAGATTAATAATTCTTGTTGGTAATGGAACCCTAAGATTGTTAAGTTCTGAAAGGAATTGTTCTCTGCGTTGATCTTGCTTCAGGCAGGCGACGATTAAATGGTTGATTTCCTCCTCACCAGAGCTCTTGCAGTGGCGTGTGTCAGCATCTCTTAGTTGTAGAGGAAATGAATGCGAAAGAAACCTGCCGTGACTAAACCTCTTCCTCGTGATCATAGAGATAGCTCTGCTGTATCCAGACATGTTATGAAACCATGGTAAAAAAGCTGGGTATATGGGGTAGTATCTTTGTCTATAGATGATATTGTATCTTTGTTTACAGGTGATGTTTTCCAGTCCTCTTCCCACTGTGCTCTGACATCCATTTAAATTCGATGTTAGGTAACTTGATATATAAGAGGGTTACGGATATGGCAGGTTCCTTGGCCAACATGTCTACAGTTTTCTTATACAGAATGCCGACGTGAACTTTAATCAGAAGTAAATAAATATATTTGTTTCTTCGTGAACATTGCATTATTTCGTTAGTTACCACAATAAGAAGCTTATTGATGTGTTTACCCCAATTTCTACTTTCTTTGGCACTAAGTGTGCTCTTAGAATCAGAAATAATCATTACCATAATCCTTTCGTAATTCCGAGTTAAAGAGTACTTAATGGCCTTCATGACTGCTACTGCCTTCACCGTATATGAAGAGATTAGCGAAGGAAGTTTACATCGTTCAAAGCGACCTATTATTGAACATAACACATCACACCCAACGTTAGCTTCTCAGGTGATTCTTCAACCCTCCGTGTAGATATACAGGGTGAACATTATTTAAACCGACGAACTATGGGAGGTTGTAGGGGACATCAAAACAAATATTTTTCCCTAATGTCATTTGTTCCTATGAGGATTATTTAAATCGGTGGAGGCCGTATTACGCTCTTCAGTTGTTAGAGGCCGTATTACGATCTTCAGTTGTTAGAGGGCGTATGACGACCTTCAGTCAGAGGGCGTATTACGCTCTTCAGTTGTAGGCAACTGCTGCCCACCAGTGTAGTAGTGCATTGTCTCTGTTTACTAATGGAGCGATACACCTGGAGCGAGTACACTGATATGGTTGGTGCGTACTACGTAGCGCACCACAAGGGACGAGCTGCACAGCGGGTTTATCAACAACAATATCCTAATCGCCGTATCCCGTATCATACGACCTTTGCTTCTGTGTACCAACGTCTGCGTGAGACCGGGTCATTTTGCAGATTGTCTGGACAGGGACGCCGTCGCACGGTAAGAACGCTGAAATTTGAGGAAGCTGTCTTGCAGCATGTGGAGCGGGATCCTTCAATCAGCACTCGTGCAATTGCACGTAACATGGGGACGAATCAGACGAATGTAAGAACAGTCCTTCGAGAGCAATTGTTACGTCCATTTCACTTACAGCGTGTCCACAACCTGGAACCAGCTGATTATCCACCCAGCACAGTTTTCGCAGTGGTACCTGGAACAGTGTGAAATGCATCCTACATTTCCATCCTCTGTGTTATTTACCGATGAAGCAACGTTCGGGCGTGATGGAGTCTTCAACGTGCACAATTCGCATGTTTGGAGTGAGAATAACCCACATGCCACAGTTACTAGCGCTCATCAAGTGCGGTTCTTCGTAAGTGTGTAGGTCGGTGCTGTTGTGGACTGTTTAATTGGGCCGTATCTGCTACCTAGGCCATTAAATGGCAGGCACTGTTACAATTTTCTTGCCAGAGCATTGCCAGAATTGCTGGAAGACTACAAGACAACGCATTCCGTTCCAACATGACGGGGCGCCGGCACATTTCAGTCATCGTGTGGGTCGATTCCTGGACCGACGGTTCCCAGAAACGTGGACTATCAGAGGTGGTCCTGTACCATGGCCTGTTCGATTCCCAGATATGTCCCCTCTGGACTCCTTTGTGTGTGGACAGATGCGCAACCTTGTTTACGCAACTCCTGTTGCATCAGAAGAGGATCTGGTTGGCCAGATAGTAGCAGCAGCAGGAACAATTCAGAATACTCCTGGAGTTTTGCTCGTGTCAGACAGAACATGATCCGACGGTGTAACCTTTGTTTACGTGTCAACGGAGGCAATTTTGAAAATCTACTGTAATTAAAATTTGGTTGTGTTAATGTGTTGTCTCTTTGTCATAAAAAATGAAAAAGTGTTTGTTGGTTTAATTAATTTGCCGCCAGAGAAATCTTCCTCTACCAGTTTAAATACTCCTCATAGGAAAAAATGACATAAGGGAAAAATATTTGTTTTAATGTCCCCTACAACCTCCCAGAGTTTGTCGGTTTAAATACTTTTCACCCTGAAACTTGCTGGCAGTTTGCCCGCGAAAGGCAAAGGTCCCGAGTTCGAGTCTCGGTCCGGCACACAGTTTTAATTTGCCATGAAGTTTCATATCCGCTGTAGAGTGAAAAATCTCATTCTACTTTTCACCCTGTATAGAGCTTCGCTCGACTTTTGATGAAGATACAATCATGTTCACAAAAACACAACACCTTGAACGACTGGAGACAGGGCGTTCATATTCACAGGACATGTGCATTAGTATGTTGTACAGAAATGATTAACATTTGAATGATATCGGCATGAAGATTCAAGGTCAACATCGATATCGCGGTGGAATACCACCTACCGGTAAAATGTGCCTGCGGCTCTTGTTGTCGCTACAAACCGAAGGTAATGGATCAGTGTGAGTGGAGCAGACATGCAGGATGCCTTGCTGACGTATGCGCGAACCGTGCCGTCAAATCAGTGAGTTTGAAAGAGTGCACATTACTGCCATGAGAGAATGTGATGCATCCATTCGGGAAATTGCTTCTCGTGGGGGATGTAGTGTTTCGGCAGTGCAACAGGTGCGTGCAGAATGGTTCACGGAAGGCTGTAGAACACGAGGAAATGGGTCAGACCGCAAGGTCGCTCGCCCCCCCCCCCTCCAAACCCCCCCCCCCCCCTCCCCCCCGAGAGGAGCGATACTTCATTCGAATGGCATTGCAGGATAGATCTATGGTGTCACCGCCAGACACCACACTTGCTAGGTGGTAGCCTTTAAATCGGCCGCGGTCCGTTAGTATACGTAGGACCCGCGTTTTGCCACTATCAGTGATTGCAGACCGAGCGCCGCCACACGGCAGGTCTAGTCTAGAGAGACTCCCTAGCACTCGCCCAGTTGTACAGCCGACTTTGCTAGCCATGGTTCACTGGTTACATACGCTCTCATTTGCAGAGACGACAGTTTAGCATAGCCTTCAGCTACGTCATTTGCTACGACCTAGCAAGGCGCCATATTCAGTTACTAAGTATCCTGAACAGATAATATTGTGAATAATGTACCGTCAAGAGCGACGTTCATCATTAATGGATTAAAGTTAAGTATGAAACTAATTACGTCCGCTTTCTGAATTCTCAAACCTTGTCATGTTCCAGACCTCACGTCAGTATAGTCCTTCCATTCTCACGCCAGCCTGCGTGAGCTAAAACGCGTGCATTTCGGCCTCCACTAGTAACACGGTGTTGGATCTTCTGCATACACAACAAGATCTGCGTCCTCCTTAGATTTGGCGCAACAAGGGAACAGTGACACACACCTTACACTATGAGGGGTGATAGTTCGTCGCCGTTTATTACGACATCGTTTACGTACGCGTCGCCCACTTCTTCGCCTACCCGTGGAGAAACACTCTCGACGGCAATGGTGTGTGAAAAGACGTCACTGGGGACAGGAATGGTATTTTTAGCGAATTCAGGTTCTGTTTGTTTGAAAATGATAGCCACATTTTGGCAGACAGGCGGAACGACATCCCTGTGACTGCATTTGGACAAGGCATACAGCGCCAACTCGAGGTTTACGGTGTGAGGTGCTACTGGGTACAGCCACAATCACAGCTGGTAAAAATAGAGATGGGCCCCTCCGCGCCCGCGCCAACGTGGTGACCAGACCAATAGTTCTACTGTCACCTCCGTCAACATGTTAGTTGTCTAGTAAGTGGATCACAGGATGCTGGGCTGTGATGTTATCCGTGCGTCTGGGTAAGGCTACGCAGTAACACGGTCCATCAGGTGATAGACAGTGGACGAAACTCGAGTGAGGGTAGCGATTTGAAGAGTAGAGGGAAAAAAGTGCCAAGGCTCGTGCCGTGGGAAAAAAACCTCTGCGACATTGGGATGGGTAGTAAGAGCAGTAGTGGCTTACTACCTGTGATAGTTCCTGCAAGGTTGGATTTGTTAGTATGGGTATCATGCATCATTACCGTGGCAAGCGATGACGAAGTATACCAGTTGCTGCAGCCGCTACATTCCTGGAACAATCGAGTAGTGGGAGATCGGCCATAGATCATCTCACTGTGTGGGGGATGTGTGGAGCTTGTCTACATGCAGTGTACGGCACGGCTTCCTTGCATGGTGCCAGTTATTCGGCAGTGTATTCCAGCTGGATATCCAGTAATGACGTCTGATTAACAGGGGCTCACCTAGACCGTTGTGTTTGCCTGTGCTTGGCCATAGATGTTAGGTCCTTACAGACCTTTCATGCTTCCATCTATGGTTGTGGTCGTAGTTCCACAGATTCAGAATAAGCGGGTACTGCGAACGTCTGGAGTTTCTGTACAGTCTCGTGGTGAGTTTGTGGATTACCTCCGTGAGAGTCTCAAGTCGGTATTCCCGGTGAAGGTCCGCGATGCGTGTGTATCGTGGAGCATTGCTTATGATTTTGAGTACTTTGTTTTGTATGAGCTGCAGACGGCGCAGGCGTGTGGGCGCAGTGTATCCCCAGACAGGAGCTGCGTACGGCATCAGGGGTCGGATAAGTGTCATGTACATGGACCTCGACACCCTTCTGTTCTGTGTGATACGCCTGTTGAGCGTAGGGTAGAGCTGTTTGAGCCTCGCGCTAGCTCGGTTGGCAATTTCCGGTCCAGCCAGACACCGAGGTGTTTGACTTTCTCACGGAAACGTACTGGGCATGCATGTAGATTTATTGGTCTGCAGTATCGGTGTTTGCGCAGTTGCTTCGGTATTCTAGTGAACAGAACGGCTTCACACTTGACGACGTTTACTCTAACACGCCATTTCTCCAAGCAAGGCTCAGCCACTCTGAGTGCAGTCTGTAAGCGTGACGTAATGTTTGATGGTTTCCAATCTTGCGCGAGGATGGCTGTGTCATCCGCGTAGATTGCCATCATTGTGTTGTGTGTGGTTGGGAGATTATGTAGAAGTTAAACAGTAGGGGCCCTAGGATGCTTCCCTGGGGTACTCCCGCGCGTATACCGTGTCGTGTTGATTGTTTTCCCTGCACGTCAGTGTTGAAACTCCTGTCTGTGACGTATGAGTGTATTGGACGCGTGTCCAGGGCACTGTGACCAGTGTGACTTACGTGCATGACAACCTGCGACTCGTAGCCATACCCCTTCTGCGTGACACACCAGACTCCAGCTTTCAGCACGACAACGCACGACGACATGCTGCACGAACACGCCACTTCTTGGTGTCACAGGATGTCACCCTTTTGCCTTGGCCCGCCAGATCACCAGACTTGTCGCCAATCCAAAACGTCCGATATATGGTGAAACGGCGGGTGCAGTACTGTGACCCAATACCAACCACCACACATGAACTTTGGAACCGCGTGAATGCAGCACGGATGGCTGTATCACAGGACGCCATTTGCACCTTATACGCGTCGATGCCATTAGATTAGATTATATTACATTAGTACTTGTTCCATAGATCATGAATACGACACTTCGTAATGATGTGGAACGGGTGAGGTTAATAAAAGGTGTCTATACAAGATATTACATTACACAAAATATTACATGATTTTTTTTCTTTTTTTTTTTTTTTTGCAATCGTATTGACCAACTAGGATCACGTCAACAACTTCTGTTCCTCTCCTTCCTTTGTTGTTGTTTCCTATTTTTCCAGTATTCCCTCATTTTCTCCCCATGAAGTCTCTTCCTTTCTTCTGTCCATGTTGTTCCCTATTTTTTATTTCTTCTGCTTTGAAAGCCTTCCAAATTTAGTATTTTGTTTTTAAAATGGTTTATTTCTGCTATTTCTTATTCTTTGATGTTGATTCTTTCAAGATCTTTTATTATTTCTGTAATTTCTTCTTCCAAAAATATAGCAGTATTTGTTTTGTTAGTCTATTTCATTCCATTCGGTAGAGATCTCCAAAAAAGGTTAATCTTCGTTTGGCCGTTACTTCAGATATTGTCTCTATTTTTTTTTTTAGATCTCCTCATTACTTCTTATTTTCCAACCATCTGCAGTTTTCATTGGACCCATCATTTTTCTAATAATCCTTCTTTCCAGTACCTCTAGTTTGTCCATCTTATAGTTCATCGTTAGGCCTTCAGATCCATATAAACATTCTGGTCGTACCACTTTGGTGTAGTGTTTTAGTTTTGTTTTTCTAGATATACATTTCTTGCTGTAAATATTTTGGTCAAACCATATGCTCTTTCCATTTTGTTAATTCTTACATCTACTGCAGGTTTGTCTAGTCCATTCTGATGTATAGTTTCTCCAAGATATTTAAATTTATTTACTCGCTCTATTTTACCTGTTTGTATTTATATGTATTTTGGTGCATTTTTTATATTTGTCATGAATATTGTTTTTTCACCTGAGATTTTGAGACCAGTTCTGTTTGCAAATTTTTCCAGAATGTTTATTTCAGTAACTGCTTCTGTCAGGTTTTCTGAAAGTATTGCGAAATCATCCGCAAAAGCCAAGCAGTTTACCTTAATTCCATTTGCTTTCCTTCCCAGAGTTATTGGTTCAATTTTGTGATTTCTTAGCTCTTTTTTAGCTCTTTACAATTTACATGACATTTACTATATTTAATTTTTTTGGGTGGGGGGGTGGGGAAATTACCCACTTACTATATCCAGAAATTCATCTAATGAGTAGAAGCAGTTGCCATTAAGAAATTTTTAAATTTCCTTTTAAATGCTCTATGGGTATCTGTCACACTTTTGATGCTATTAGGTAAGTGACCAAAGATTTTTGTGGCAGCATAACATGCCCCCTTCTGAGCCAAAATTAGATTTAACCTAGAGTAGTGAAGATCATTCTTTCTCCAAGTGTTGTAGCCATGTACACTGCTATTACTTTTGAATTCGTTTGGATTGTGAATAACAAATTTCATAAGTGAATATATATATTGTGAGGCTACAGTGAAGATCCCTAGCTCTTTAAATAAGTGTCTTGGATGAGCTCCAGCAATTATTCTGATTACACGCTTTTGTGCAATGAACATTCTTTTACTCAATGATGAGCTACCCCAGAATATGATGCCATACGAAAGTAGAGAATGAAAATAGGAGTGGTAAGCTAATTTACTCAGATGTATATCGCCAAAATTTGCAATGACCATAATAGCATTAGTAGCTGAACTCAAACGTATCAGTAGATCTTCAGCGTGTTTTTTCCATTTCAACCCCTCATCAATGCATAAACCTAGAAATTTTGAATATTCTACCTTAGCTACCGATTTCTGCTCGAAGTCTATATTTATTAATGGTGTCATTCCATTTACTGTGTGGAACTGTATATCTGTGTTTTGTCAAAATTCAATGAGAGCCCATTTTCAGAGAACCACTTAATGATTTTCTGAAAAACATCGTTTACAATTTCATCAGTTAATTCTTGTCTGTTGGGTGTGCTAGCTATAACTGTGCAACGGGCAAAACGTACCAGCTTTGTATCTTCGTGAATATAGAAAGGGAAGTCATTAATATATATTAAGAACAGCAGAGGACCCAAGACCAAACCTTGCGGCACCCCATTCTTGATTGTTCCCCAGCTTGAGAAACCACCAGTTTTTTTTGTATATTATGTGAACTGCTTATTTCAACTTTCTGCACTCTTCCAGTTAGGTATGATTTAAACCATTTCAGTGCTGTCCCATTCACACCACAATACTTGAGCTTATCTAGAAGTATTCCATGATTTACGCAATCAAAAGCCTTTGAGAGATCACAAAAAATCCCAACGGGTGACTTCCGGTTACTCAGAGCATTTAATATTCCATTGTTGTTGTTATTGTTGTGGTCTTCAGTCCTCAGACTGGTTTGATGCAGCTCTCCATGTTGCTCCATCCTGTGCAAGCTTCTTCATCTCCCAGTACTCACTGCAACCCACATCCTTCTGAATCTGATTACTGTATTCATCTCTTGGTCTCCCTCTACGATTTTTACCCTCCACGCTGCACTCCAATACTAAATTGGTGATCCCTCGATGTCTCAGAACATGTCCTACCAACCGATCTCTTCTTCTATTCAAGTTGTGCCACAAGCTCCTCTTCTCCCCAATTCTATTCAATACCTCCTCATTAGTTATGTAATCTACCCATCTAATCTTCAGCATTCTTCTGTAGCACCACATTTCGAAAGCTTCTATTCTCTTCTTGTCCAAACTATTTATCGTCCATGTTTCACTTCCATACATGGTTACACTCCATACAAATACTTTCAGAAACGACTTCCTGACACTTAAATCTATACTCGATGTTAACAAATTTTTCTTCTTCAGGAACGATTTCCTTGCCATTGCCAGTCTATCCTTGCCATTGCCAGTCTACATTTTATATCTTCTCTACTTCGACCATCATCAGTTATTTTGCTCCCCAAATAGCAAAACTCGTCCACTACTTTAAGTGTCTCATTTCCTAATCTAATTCCCTCAGCATCCCCAGACTTAATTCGACTACATTCCATTATCCTCGTTTCGGTTTTGTTGATGTTCATCTTATATCCTCCTTTCAAGATACTGTCCATTTCGTTCAACTGCTGTTCCAAGTCCTTTGCAGTCTCTGATAGAATTACAATGTCATCGGCAAACCTCAAAGTTTTATTTTTTCTCCATGGATTTTAATACCTACTCCGAATTTTTCTTTTGTTTCCTTTACTGCTTGCTCAATATACAGATTGAATAACATCGGGCAGAGGCTACAACCCTGTCTCACTCCCTTCCCAACCACTGCTTCCCTTTCATACACCTCGACTCTTATAACCCATCTGGTTTCTGTACAAATTGTAAATAGCCTTTCACTCCATGTATTTTACTCCTGCCACCTTCAGAATTTGAAAGAGAGTATTCCAGTCAACATTGTCAAAAGCTTTCTCTAAGTCTAAAAGTGCTAGAAACGTAGGTTTGCCTTTCCTTAATCTTTCTTCTAAGATAAGTCGTAAGGTCAGTATTGCCTCACGTGTTCCAATATTACTACGGAATCCAAACTGATCTTCGCCGAGGTCGGCTTCTACCAGATTTTCCATTCGCCTGTAAAGAATGCGCGTTAGTATTTTGCAGCTGTGACTTATTAAACTAATAGTTCGGTAATTTTCACAACTGTCAACACCTGCTTTCTTTGGGATTGGAATTATTATATTCATCTTGAAGTCTGAGGGTATTTCGCCTGTCTCATACATCTTGCTCACCAGATGGTAGAGTTTTGTCAGGACTGGCTCTCCCAAGGCCATCAGTAGTTCTAATGGAACGTTGTCTGGTCCTGGGGCCTTGTTTCGACTCTGGTCTTTCAGTGCTCTGTCAAACTCTTCACGCAGTATCGTATCTCCCATTTCATCTTCATCTACATCCTCTTCCATTTCCATAATATTGTCCTCAAGTATATCGCCCTTGTATAGACTCCTTCCACCTTTCTGCTTTCCCTTCTTTGCTTAGAACTGGGTTTCCATCTGAGCTCTTGATATTCATACAAATGATTCTCTTTTCTCCAAAGGTCTCTTTAATTTTCCTGTAGGCAGTATCTATCTTACCCCTAGTGAGATAAGCCTCTACATCCTTACATTTGTCCTCTAGCCATCCCTGCTTAGCCATTTTGCACTTCCTGTCGATCTCAATTTTGAGACGACTGTATTCCTTTTTGTCTGCTTCATTTACTTCATTTTTATGTATTCTCCTTTCATTAATTAAGTTCAATATTTCTTCTGTTACCCAAGGAGTCATTTTACCTACTCGAGCCTCTGCTGCCTTCACTACTTCATCCCTCAGAGATACCCATTCTTCTTCTACTGTACTTCTTTCCCCAATTCCTGTCAATTGTTCCCCTATGCTCTCCCTGAAACTCTGTACAACCGCTGGTTCTTTCAGTTTATCCAGGTCCGATCTCCTTAAATTCCCACCTTTTTGCAGTTTCTTCAGTTTTAATCTACAGTTCATAACCAACAGATTATGGTCATAGTCCACATCGGCCCCTGGAAATGTCTTACAATTGAAAACCTGGTTCCTAAGTCCCTTTCTTACCATTATATAATCTATCTGATACCTTGTAGTATCTCCAGGATTCTTCCATGTATACAACCTTCTTTCATGATTCTTGAACCTAGTGTTAGCTATGATTAAGTTATGCTTTGTGCGAAACTCTACCAGGCGGCTTCCTCTTTCATTTCTTAGCCCCAATCTATATTCACCTTTTATGATTACTTCTCTCCCTTTTCCTGCTCTCGAATTCCAGTCACCCATGACTATTAAATTTTCGTCTCCCTTCACTACCTGAATAATTTCTTTTTATCTCATCATACATTTCTTCAGTTTCTTCATCATCTGCAGAGCTAGCTGGCATATAAATTTGTACTATTGTAGTAGGCGTGGGCTTCGTGTCTATCTTGGCCGCAATAATGCGTTCACTATGCTGTTTGTAGTAGATTACCCTTACTCCTATTTTTTATTCATTATTAAACTTACACCTGCATTACCCCTATTTGATTTTTTGTGTATAACCCTGTATTCACCTGACCAAAAGTCTTGTTCCTCCTGCCACCGAACTTCACTAATTCCCACTATATCTAACTTTAACCTATCCATTTCCCTTTTTAAATTTTCTAATCTACCTGCCCGGTTGAGGGATCTGACATTCTACGCTCCGATCCGTAGAACTCCAGTTTTCTTTTTCCTGATAACGACGTCCACTTGAGTAGTCCCCGCCCGGAGATCCGCATGGGGGACTATTTTACCTCCGGAATATCTTACCCAAGAGGACGCCATCATCATTTATCCATACAGTAAAGATGCAAGCCCTTGGGAAAAATTATGGCCGTAGTTTGCCCTTGCTTTCAGCCGTTCGCAGTACCAGCACAGCAAGGCCGTTTTGGTTAATTTTGTAAGGCCAGGTCAGTCAATCATCCAGACTGTTGCCCCTGCAACTACTGAAAATGCTGCTGCCCCTCTGCAGGAACCACACAATCTTCAAGAATGGTTTGTGAAGCGCATCTACAGAACTTTTGAATATAGCAGAATAAAACCTAGGCCTCTTTGCATCCGAGCTTGGAATCATAACCACCTAGATTTTCAACGATTGAGCCATGATTTTACGACGAGACCAGCGTGGGAAACACAAAAAGATGAGTGCCTAGTTTTTTGATTATTACGTGAAATGACTATTAACTGTGCTGTAATCACACCTGCCACATAATATGACTGATGTTGCCCGATACTGCAGTATTTAGCAGCGTGAGCAACACCACAATCGTTATTTTTATTTTTAGGCTAAGTTCTACATCTACATCTACATCCATACTTAGCAAGCCACCTGACGGTATGTGGCGGAGGGTACCTTGAGTACCTCTATCGGTTCTCCCTTCTATTCCAGTCTCGTATTGTTCGTGGAAAGAAGGATTGCCGGTATGCCTCTGTGTGGGCTCTAATCTGTCTGATCTTATCCTCACGGTCTCTTCGCGAGATATACGTAGGAGGGAGCAATATACTGCTTGACTCCTCGGTGAAGGTAATGTGGCGCTCTACCAGTTTTTTAACGCCACTGGCTGCTATTTCACACTGAGGAGTCATGTCCTCAGGTTAAACACAAGACAGGTTCTGCGGTATTTGACAATATGCCCCGCAATGTAGAAGCAAAAAGAAACACCAACGATCCCTATGTCACAAGCAGAGCTGCGAGACGCCATATTGTTCCTGAGCGTATTTTCGTTTCGTCGTTGCAACTAAAAGGTATGAGATAGCTTATATAATGGTAAGGCAGAGATTTAGGAACCAGGTTTTCAATTGTAAGACATTACCAGGGGCAGATGTGGACTCTGACCACAATCTATTGGTTATGAACTGTAGATTAAAACTGAAGAAACTGCAAAAAGAAACTTCAACAAAAGCCCGTACCGAGCTACTGGGCGTCTCTCCCGCAGAGTCTTCCACTGGAGTTTATCTATCATCTCCGTAACGCTTTCGCGATTACTAAATGATCCTGTAACGAAGCGCGCTGCTCTCCGTTGGATCTTCTCTATCTCTTCTATCAACCCTATCTGGTACGGATCCCGCACTGCTGAGCAGTATTCAAGCAGTGGGCGAACAATAGTTCTGTAACCTACTTCCTTTGTTTTCGGATTCCATTTCCTTAGGATTCTTCCAATGAATCTCAGTCTGGCATCTGCTTTACCGACGATCAACTTTATATGATCATTCCATTTTAAATCACTCCTAATGCGTACTCCCAGATAATTTATGGAATTAACTGCTTCCAGTTGCTAATCTGCTATATTGTAGCTAAATGATAAGGGATCTTTCTTTCTATGTATTCGCAGCTCATTACACTTGTCTAAATTGAGATTGAATTGCCATTCCCTGCACCATGCGTCAATTCGTTGCAGATCCTCCTGCATTTCAGTACAATTTTCCATTGTTACAACCTCTCGATATACCACAGCATCATCCGCAAAAAGCCTCAGTGAACTTCCGATGTCATCCACAAGGTCATTTTTGTGTATTGTGAATAGCAACTGTCCTACGACACTCCCCTGCGGCACACCTGAAATCACTCTTACTTCGGAAGACTTCTCTCCATTGAGGATGAAATGCTGCGTTCTGTTATCTAGGAACTCCTCAATCCAATCACACAATTGGTCTGATAGTCCATATGCTCTTACTTTGTTCGTTAAACGACTGTGGGGAACTGTATCGAACGCCTTGCGGAAGTCGAGAAACACGGCATCTATGAGAAACCGGGCTCTTACAGCACTGGTTCTTCCTTCCCCATTCCCCTAGCCTGTATCCTTACTTGATTAAGGTTACTAATCGATGGTCACGTTTCGTGGCGACGGCATGAGAGTATGAGTCGAGGGAGACACGTACCTCGGTGAAGAGTAGCGAGCAGAAGTCCTGTGCGTGGTTCTCGAAGTGCGGGTCCTCCATGAGCACCCTGCAGGGGATCGACATCTCCCACGGCCACTCCTCACCGCCAACTCCGGCCGCACTGCACACACACACACATAAACGTACCCCGCAACCGACTTCATTACTACAGAGTGAACCGGCTCCGCAACTACCTAAAGCTGTCGTCTCGCGGGACGAGTTTGCTAACGTAATGTGGCGCTCTACCAGTTTTTTAACGCCACTGGCTGCTATTTCACACTGAGGAGTCATGTCCTCAGGTTAAACACAAAACAGGTTCTGCGATATTTGACAATATGCCCAGCAATGCAGAAGCAAAAAGAAACACCAACGATCCCTATGTCACAAGCAGAACTGCGAGACGCCATATTGTTCCTGAGCGTATTTTCGTTTCGTCGTTGCAACTAAAAGGTATGAGATAGATTATATAATGGTAAGACAGAGATTTAGGAACCAGGTTTTCAATTGTAAGACATTTCCAGGTGCAGATGTGGACTCTGACCACAATCTATTGGTTATGAACTGTAGATTAAAACTGAAGAAACTGCAAAAAGATGGGGAATTTAAGGAGATGGCACATGGATAAACTGAAAGAAACAGAGGTTGTACAGAGTTTCAGGGAGAGCATAAGGGAACAATTGACAGGAATGGGGGAAAGAAATACAGTAGGAGAAGAATGGGTAGTTTTGAGGGATGAAATAGTGAAGGCAGCAGAGGATCAAATAGGTAAAAAGACGAGGGCTGATAGAAACCCTTGGGTAACAGAAGAAATATCGAATTTAATTGATGAAAGGAGAATACATAAAAATGCAGTAAATGAAGCAGACAAAAAGGAATACAAACGTCTCAAAAGTGATATCGACAGGAAGTGCAAAATGGCTAAGCAAGAATGGCTAGAGGACAGATGTAAGGATGTAGAGGCTTATCTCACTAGGGGTAAGATAGATACTGCCTACAGGAAAATTAAAGAGACCTTTAGAGAAAGGAGAGCCACTTGTATGAATATCAAGAGCTTTGATGGAAACCCAGTTCTAAGCAAGGAAGGGAAAGCAGAAAGGTGGAAGGAGTATATAAAGGGTCTATACAAGGGCGATGTACATGAGGACAATATTATGGAAATGGAAGAGGATGTAGATGAAGATGAAATGGGAGATATGATACTGTGTGAAGAGTTTGACAGACCACTGAAAGACCTGAGTCGAAACAAGGCCCGCGGAGTAGACAACATTCCATTAGAACTACTGACAGCCTTGGGAGAGCCAGTCCTGACAAAACTCTACCATCTGGTGAACAAGATGTATGAGACAGGCGAAATACCCTCAGACTTCAAGAAGAATATAATAATTCCAATCCCAAAGGATGCAGGTGTTGACAGATATGAAAATTACCGAACTATCAGTTTAATAAGTCACAGCTGCAAAATACTAACGCGAATTCTTTACAGACGAATGGAAAAACTTGTAGAAGCCGACCTCGGGGAAGATCAGTTTGGATTCCATAGAAATGTTGGAACACGTAAGGCAATACTGATCCTACGACTTATCTTAGAAGCTAGATTAAGGAAAGGCAAACCTACGTTTCTAGCAGTTGTAGACTTAGAGAAAGCTTTTGACAATGTTGATTGGAATACTCTCTTTCTAATTCCGAAGGTGGCAGGGGTAAAATACAGGGAGCAAAGGGCTATTTACAATTTGTACAGAAACCAGATGGCAGTTATAAGAGTCGAGGTGTATGAAAGGGAAGCAGTGGTTGGGAAGGGAGTGAGACAGGGTTGTATCCTATCCCCGATGTTATTCAATCTGTATACTGAGCAAGCAATAAAGGAAACAAAAGAAAAGTTCAGAGTACGTATTAAAATCCATGGAGAAGAAATAAAACTTTGAGGTTCGCCGATGACATTGTAATTCTGTCAGAGACAGCAAAGGACTTGGAAGAGCAGTTGAACGGAATGGACAGTGTCTTGAAAGGAGGGTATAAGATGAACATCAAAAAAGCAAAACGAGGATAATGGAATGTAGTCTAATTAAGTCGGGTGATGCTGATGGAATTAGATTAGGAAATGAGACACTTAAAGCAGTAAAATGAGTTTTGCTATTTGGGGAGCAAAATAACTGATGATGGTCGAAGTAGAGAGGATATAAAATGTAGACTGGCAATGGCAAGGAAAGCGTTTCTGAAGAAGAGAAATTTGTTAACATCAAGTATAGATTTAAATGTCAGGAAGTCATTTCTGAAAGTATTTGTATGGAGTGTAGCCATGTATGGAAGTGGGATGTGGACGATAAATAGTTTAGACAAGAAGAGAATAGAAGCTTTCGAAATGTGGTGCTACAGAAGAATACTGAAGATTAGATGGGTAGATCACATATATAATGAGGAGGTGTTGAATAGAATTGGGGAGAAGAGGAGCTTGTGGCACAACTTGACTAGAAGAAGGAATCGGTTGGTAGGACATGTTCTGAGACATCGAGGGATCACCAATTTAGTACTGGAGGGCAGCGTGGAGGGTAAAAATCGTAGAGGGAGACCAAGAGATGAATACACTAAGCAGATTCACAAGAATGTAGGTTGCAGTAGGTACTGGGAGATGAAGAAGCTTGCACAGGATAGATTACCATGGAGAGCTGCATCAAACCAGTCTCAGGACTGAAGACCACAGCAATAACAACAACAACAACGTTGCAACTACAAGAAATTAGCGTGTTCTTTTCACGAAATGCTTTTCGCTTTATTGGCCTGTAATTAAACATATTTACAAATTAATTTGATTTACAACCGAAAAACAGTTCTTTAACAATATGTTGCAGTTTACTTACAGTCTTATCCGCTTGGTTTCTCGCCGACACCGGGAAATGCCGTATGCTGGCACATCTCTGGTGTTTTTTGTCGTTAGACACTGATTGTACTGTATTGTATGTTAACCTGGGGCCTAGAAACGACGGACATAGTGTAGCTGAGGCAGAATAAGGGGAACCAGCCCGCATTCGTCGAGGCAGATGGAAAACCGCCTAAAAACCATCGACAGACTGGCCGGCTCACCGGACCTCGACACAAGTCCGCTGGGCGGATTCGTGCCGGGGACCAGGCGCTCCTTCCCAAGCCAGAAAGCCGTGCGTTAGACTGCACAGGTAACTGGGTGGGCTAGACATTGATATGAACTTCTTACGTTTTACACGGCACACTTTTAGTTGATGTGGAGAACTGTGCATTTCTTGCGCTTTACAGAGCGCATGTTTTTGCACACTACTGTTTTTTGTTTATTTTTATACTTATGTATTGTTGTTAACATAACATTGCCACTAGTTTGTCTTTGAGCTACTCTTTTCTTGTGGGGGAAGGAGAAGCCATGATGACATAAGTGTATTTGTCGTGTTCTGTTAAAACCCAGATCAACTGGGTTTCACATTTTACCTTACACGCAACGAATACATGCTATTTCTAAGCGCTAGAACACTGTCGAGGATGTGTCGTGATTGGTACGACATACTGTAATAAAATGATGGGGAACGTCATGTCAGTCATTAAAGACTTTTCGTATTTGGTTATTTTCGTTATATTACTCAATTGTTATGAAAGTACACCGTTTTAAGGAAACATCAGGTACATTGAAGATTCGTTAAAAACGGTCGTTACTGATAGGATTTATTATAATTAAATATCAGTTAATAATATATCGGCGATTGAATCCTTTAGTAGATCGTAACGTAAAATACAATGTCTCTAATTACAGAACTTCAGCGCCCCCTTGCGAAGCGGTGTATGTTGGGTTCACACCCTGGTATGTCAGGTTTCTCCTTCGTCTTCGCGTTTTTTAAGAGGTTGTGGGCCACTAAGTTAATGAATACTTGATGTTATGTAAATATACACGTAAGTGAACTCTCTCAGGAGTGACTTTGTTTTTTTTTTCTTTTTTTTCCCTTTATTGTCTTTCGATTCCCCCAGAAGGGGTTGGGGTGGCAGCAGCTTATTACGCCGCTATGCAGCCTACAGACGTTTTAAAACGTAAGAAAGAAGATAAGAAACAATAAAAGCAGGCGATAAAACGGCGACTGAAATTGTAAAACGGCGGAAAATTGTGGGAAGTTAAAACATAAAGCAAAGGGGTGGCAAAGCTAATAAAATACACAGGAAGCAGACAGGGAACATAGTAGACAGACAATTAAAAAACATGGTGACAGTCTGGTTTCTGTTCGCAAGAAATATAAAAATCACACCCAGCGACAGTATGATGTCCGTTCGCAACACTTCTGAGAAGACACACAGCACTGAACACTCACTGTAAACATTGTACTAAAATGTTGACACAAAGAACACACCATAGCCGAGGGCAGAAGGGCGGGGCGGGGGGCTGGGAACTGGGCAGATGGGGGGGGGGGGGAGGAAACAAGGAGGGAACAGAGGAAAAACGAAAGGGGGGAACCAAAGGAGGGAGAGGACTCATAAGGGGGGAGGGGCAGGGCAGACGCGAGAGGGAAAGGGAAAAGGCAGAGGAGGCAAATGCAAAAGGACTCGGGGGAGAGAAGGGGGGCAGGTCAGGAAAAAAAGAGGATGGAAGGAGGGGGGGAGAGGGAGCCCAGGAAAAGGACGGAGGAAAGGAGGGGGGTGAGGATCAGAGTTGATAGGAGGGATAAATGGAGGGAGAGAGGGCATCATCCGGGAGGGGGAGCTGATGGAAGCCACCTTGGGGAAGGAGATGAAGGGTGTAGAGATGGAGGGTAGGGGGGACACAACAGTGAAGACGTGGTAGCGGGCAGGGATGGAAGAGAGGAGCAACCAGGGGGTGAGGGGGATCAAGGCGGCGGGAGGTGTAGAGTATGCGGATATGTTCGAGGAGCAGATGGGGGAAAGGAATGAGGTCATAGACTTTGTTCGATTTTGTGAACTTTTATTAGCTGATTGCCTTACAGAATGGACATGGAACTTTCCTTCTTGTCTTATTACATGTTTTATGCATACTGCAGTTTTTGTTGATGTATTCTTCAGACAGAGCAACATGACTAGCACATGGACAAGGAGGAAATGTGCGTGTTAATAGAGCTAACATAGGAATTTTAGGCGCGTCCATTTTCGTAACCAAACTATATGGCTTAAGAGCCAAATAAAGCCGACAAATGCCGCTAGAGAGCGCTGATGGCGCAATTTAGTTTATCCAGCTCGTGCCGTGTGCTGAAGGTGCTGTCTCGTGACACTAGATTTCCCGTCAACGTTAGCTGCGACGTTCCACGTTACGACGACTAAAGACGCAGAGCATATAGTAACAGCGTCACGCGAACGTCTGGCTTGGGCGTGGTGGGCACATGGTGATAAATCACATGGAACGGCGTTACCAGGTGGTGCGAGATGGTCGTACTACAAAACAGTGGCAAATATGTGTCTGAATCAAAACTTGATAGCGATGCACTCGATGTTTTGCAATTCGTAGATGTTCGGCAGCGAAGAAGATATTGGATGCTTCCATTATACACTGAAGAGCCAAAGAAACTGGTACAGTTGTCTAATATCATGTACGGCCCCCGCGAGCACGCAGAAATGCCGAAACATGACGTGACATGGACTCGACAAATGTTTGAAGTAGTGCTGGAGGGAAGTGACACCATGAATCCTACAGGGCTGCCCATAAATTCGTAACAGTATGAGGAGGTGGAGATCTCTTCTGAACAGCGCGTTGCAAGGAATCCCAGATATGCTAAATAATGTTTATGTCTGGGGAGTTTGGTGGCCAACGGATGTGTTTAAACTCAGAAGAGTGTTCCTGGAGCCGTTCTGTAGCAATTCTGGGCGTGTGAGGAGTCAGATTGTACTGCTGGAATTGACCAACTCCGCCAGAATGTACAATGGACATGAATCAGATCAGACAGGATGCTTACGTACATGTCACCTGTCAGAATTGTCAAAGTCGCATCTAGATGTATCAAGGGTCCCATATCGCTCCAACTGCACACGTTCCACATCATTACAAACCCTCCATCAGCTTGAACAGTCCCCTGCTGACACGCAGGGTCCATGGATTCATGAGGTTGTCTCCATACCTGTACATGACGATCTGCTCGATACAATTTGAAACGAGACTCTTCGGACCAGGCAACATGTTTCCACTCGTCAAAAGTCCAATGTCGGTGTTGACGGGCCCAAGCGATGCGTAAAGCTTTGTGTTGTGCAGTCATCTCCGAAAGCCCAAACGATGATGTTTCGTTGAATAGTTTGCGTGCTGACGTTCGTTGGTGGCCCAGCACTGAAATCTGCAGAAATTTGCGGAAGGGTTCCACTTCTGTCACTGTGAACGATTCTCTTCAGTTGTCGTCGGTCCCGTTCTTGTGGGATATTTTTCTGGCAGCAGTGATGCCGGAGATTTGATGTTTTACCGGATTCCCGATATTCACGGTACACTCGTGCTTCATCGCTTCCTCGGAGATGCTGTGTCCCATCACTCGTGCACCGACTATAATACCATGTTCAAACTCATTTAAATCTGGATAACTTACCACTGAAGCAGCAGTAATCGATCTAAAATCTGCGCCAGACACTTGTTTTATAGAGGCGTTGCCGACTGCGGCGCCGTTTTCTGCGCCTGTACAAATTCCTGTATTTGAATAAGCATGCCTATACCAGCTTCTTTGGCACTTCAGTGTAGTTGAAAAAGGAGAAGAAATAGAGCTAACAGCTTTTTGCCAACAGCTTCACCCACATATACGTTTGTCACATGTACAGTGAAAGGTCTCTGTTGGATTCCTTTTATGTTAATTTCTTAAGTCTGTTGTCATTTACGGCATAAATTCCACTTCTAAATTTACTGTGGTGTTTCTGACTCTATCTGGGAGGAGACTGAGCAGTGGAACGTGTTACTTCTACACATAATCAAGAACGGTCTGTCACACTGCTACACTTTAAAACACAGTTTATATGTAATTCGTGTCACAGAGCCTCATATGGAACCTACATCCGCTTTCTTTTATATACTGTATATGATAAGATACTGTCATCCCCCTTCCCTTCTGTGTGAAAGGATGAATGAGCAAATGTTTTTCTAGTTGCATGCTCGATGGTAGCAGACAAGCCGGTCTGCTAGAGAACAGTAGGACCAACGTCGGAAGAGGTAGCTACGCTTTCTAAAAGCAAAGAGGTTTCTATTCTTGGTATTCTTGGTATTTCTGTCCGTCCCTTGTCATGTTGGTACAGGAAACCGCCTGTATGGTCACTTCCGTTTGTATCTGTGAGGTACACTCGGTAGGGGCCCATGGCAGTCTGTCCGTGGCGAGCGTCTGAAGTGGTAAGATCTCCGGCTAAGCGCATCTCTGCTATGTCCGTAGGACAATGGATTTCTTAAGTTCAGCCTAACCAAAAATTTAATCACCTTTGTTTCAAGTTTAGATCTAAAATATCTTATGTTATCTTAAATTGCAACGCAGTGTAATTCGAGTGTGAAGTTCAGAATATCTTCCAGTAATTGCTTTGACACTACTTTGTGAGTAAAGTGGAACCACGTGTTGATGATCCGTAACTCTAACTAAGATCATCAATCTTAAATGCGAATGTGCGTGAGATTATAACGTCTCGTCTTGACAATATTTTTCAATATAGCAACTTTTCTTTATGTTCAACCCACGTGGCGCATACTTTGTGAGACCAGTACCACGTGCTTATACATTTGTTTGACCCATCTTGTTTATGTATAAAGTAACACGTTCCACTGATCAGTCTCCTCCCAAATAGAGTCAGAAACAGCACAGTAAATTTAGAAGTGGAATTTATGCCGTAAATGAAAAACATATTTAAGAAATTAACATGAAAGGAATCCAACAGAGACCTTTCAACAGGGTAGTCAAAAACAAACTGAAAAGGTTGAGGTGTTGCAAGTGCTAGGAAATAATGAAGTAAAAATTTCGCATGTTGTGCCGTTACTGAGTTAATTAGCATTGAAAAGAGCCAATCAGGCTCTTGCGCGTGAAAATTCAAGCGATGTGCCAAATACAATTAACGACGGTGGTTCTCATGGCGTAGACAATGTAAGTAGGCTGTTTCTGTTTTCTTATTGGCAACGTTACATAGCGCTCTGTATGAAAATCACTGGCTGTGCTGTGTGCAGTCTGTGGCTAGTTTGCATTGTCGTCTGCCATTGTAGTGTTGGGGAGCTGGATGTGAACAGCACGTAGCGTTGCGCAGTTGGAGGTGAGCCGCCAGCAGTGGTGGATGTGGGGAGAGAGATGGCGGAGTTTTGAAATTTGTAATACTGGTTATCATGAAGTGCTATATATATTATGACTATTAAGGTAAATACATTGTTTGTTCTCTATCAAAATCTTTCATTTGCTAACTATGCCTATCAGTAGTTAGTGCCTTCAGTGGTTTGAATCTTTTATTTAGCTGGCAGTAGTGGCGCTCGCTGTATTGCAGTAGTTCGAGTAAAGAAGATTTTTGGTGAGGTAAGTGATTTGTGAAAGGTATAGGTTAATGTTAGTCAGGGCCATTCTTTTGCAGGGATTTTTGAAAGTCAGATTGCGTTGCGCTAAAAATATTGTGTGTCAGTTTAAGCATAGTCTTGTATAATTGTTCAAAGGAGACGTTTCATATGTCGACCCTTAGCCGAAGATACATCACTGGAATCTTCTGATTTTTTCTTGTAGTTTGTGTAATTAGTGTAGATTTTGTTTATTGCTAGCGCGTAATTGTAGAGAGAATCTCCTTTGTAGTTGCAGTCTTTCATTGTTGTTGTGGCATGCATGTAGATTTGCACCAAGTATTTCGCAGCTGCGCTTGCAATTAACTAGACATTATTTTCAGTGCTATGTTAATGTGGTCTCTTATTTTTGATCTTCAAATTGTGTTTTTCTGTGTTGTCGTGTGAAATATTGTGACAATAATGGCGTGTGAAAAACGTAATACTAGGCTCCAAAGTAAACTGAGAAATGACAGTGAAGACGAAAGCAGTGTGTTAGCGCCACCGTGTAATGAATTAACTAATGTTCAAAGTAGTAATTTGATAATTGTGCATAGGGAAATGGAGCGGGCTGCAAATAATGGTGTAGGCAGTGAAACAATTAGTGAACAGGGAAGCATTATCGATCGATCGGTCGCCAACAGCGCGCCTCAGGAATCCGAAAGGACAGGAAACAATTTCGCAAATACTGTAGATTCAGGTTTTGGGTCCTCACCGTTTTCTCAAATAAGTCAAGACACATTTTCTGCTTGTCAAAATGTGAATGTTGCCGGTGCAAATTCACTGCCGAAAAGCACTGAGGAACATGTTTCAGACACCAGTGCACTGTTATTACAGTTAATGCAACAAATGGGACAATGTCTTCAAAAGTTAGACACAGTGGAACAACACCAGAGACAAACACAGCAACAGATAGACACAATGGAACAAAATCTTCAAAAGTTAGACACTTTGGAACAAAATCTTAAAAAGTTAGACACAATGGAACAAAATCTTCAAAAGTTAGACACCACGCTTGAACAAACACGTGAATATTTAACTACTGAGTTACATAACATCGAATCGAAATGTCAAAAAGTCTGTAATGACGTAAAAACACAAATTTGTGAGCATTTCCAACCTATTTTTTGGCGTCATGAAAATGCATTACAGAATCATGAAGCAGCCATAATAGAACTGCAAACTATTGTTCATGAAAATCACGACACCTTGCAAGCTAAAATTGACTTAGTTGCATCTACCGATTCGGTTACGCAACTTGCAAAAACTCAAGAAAACTTAAAGGACACAGTAGATACGATTTCAACACAAATGGACACTCTGAAACTTGGTTCAGAAAAACACACTGAGGAAATAAGTACACTATCGGAGAAAGTAGCCGAACTTTCGGATCAGTTCACTAACTTATCTGCAAAGGTAGATGATGATCTGAATGACACAAGACCTGTAGCCATCACTGGCACAGAAGAGTATGAACAAATTAAGAAATTCAAAGAAAATCAGAATCAAATTAATACGCAATACAAAAGAGAAATCCGGGAAGTACAAGATCAGTTGGCACAAGTAATACAAAAATTTCATATTTCAAAGGACACTCGCGCTCCAACACGGGAACAGGAACTTAGACATACGGAAAAGCCACAAAATAATAACACAGGGCATTTCGGAAATAATGAAAGAAATTGGCAAGGTGCACCGAATTTTGAGATGGAACCGCCGACACGACGTAACAATGACCGATATGCTACTCGCCGACACGATGATTTTGACTATAAGCTGTTCATTACTACACGTAAATTCAAAACGTTTAAGAATTCTGCCAACGACATTCATCCACAAGCGTGGCTCCATCAATTCTCTCATTGTTTTCCTCCCAACTGGTCATTGAAGCACAGGTTAGAATTTATGTGTGGCTACTTGGAGAATGAACCAGCTGTAAGAATGTGATCGGTCATTCACGATTGCCACAGTGAAGGATAATTTTATCATGCCTTCCTCTCAGCATATTGGTCTCAAGCTACACAAGACCGAGTAAAACATAGCATCATAATGATGAAACATTTCGAACAATCTGAATTTTCCAGTCTTATGAAATATTTTGAAGACATGTTGCACAAGAATCAGTACCTGTCAAATTCATACAGCCCCTCAGAGCTGATCCGCATTTGCTTAATCAAATTACCTGAACATTAACGACATATTATTTTGGCAGGACGTTGCAAAGACGACATTGAAGCTTTTCAGGGACTCTTACAAGAATTAGAAATTGACACTGACAATCGCGGAACGCGAAAACAGGAACACAACAATTACAGGTCACATCCGTCGTAATTCCGCGATGAAAGAAATAATAACTGGACACGACAAGGCTATTCTCACAACACAAATCGTGACCAAAACAGACACCACCCGTATGATAACCACTGGCAGAGTAATAGTTACAGAGAAAGTTAGCATTTCCGTAGTAATGAATATGACAGAGACAATCATAGAAACAGACAATATGGTAACCAGAACTATTATTATCAAGGGAGACAGAATAATTTCAGACGCAACAGTTCAGCGCGCAGTTATGATTCAGGGAGAAATTCTCCACCTTGTGACCGACAAGAAAGAAACTGTGGAATCTACCGACATGACGACAGACGATATAATCGTAACGACAGACTTGAATTTTATCAGAACTGGCGGGATTCAAACAGAGCAAGGCACTCTCGACAAGGTGAATTTGTGGAAGTTAGATTTCGTAATCCTAATAACGGCGCGCGCCAACAAAGAGACAGACAATGACTCGCACAGCATGCAGCCGTGTGCACCAGCTGGCTCAGAGAAAAATAACATAGGCGCTAACATTGAGAAAAATTCCAGTATTCTTTACCGACGTATACCGCATGATAATTGCGTTCAAGTTGAAACTCTGAGTACTATGAAGAGTAAAGGATTACACCACATTTCACATGTAAAACCGTTTCTTGAATGATAATCTGCTTTTTAACTTTGTCTTTGCCATAAAAATTTTCACTTCACGCTACTAGTATGCTTTGTCACACTGAGAAACTGTTAACATGTAACAATGTTTTGAAGTTAAATATCCAGTCAAGAACCAAGAGAACTTATTTCAACAGAAATTATGAATGCGTTGTTATAGTGAACAGACGACACAATGTTGTTATTTGTACATTCTTGCTTGTTAGTTGCACGATTACGCAACGACTATAAGGCTCACACACTTAGAACATTTACCAGTACTGCTAATGAGATTTTAATGCAACATTTTGATTTACTTGAAAATACATTCTGGATTTAAAGTACTTTATGTGAAATACCAGATGACACAGTGGTTCGTTTATGTGACAGCTACACGATTTTATCACGACGCTACTAATGAGTGACAATTTACAATGTTGCTTTTGCGGTGTATCTGTTTTATATCTGCACAGTTTTTCTGAATTCTTCTGTAAAGTAAAACATGTTTTAGTAGTAACTTTTGTGCTATAGCTACAATGAGACAGCCTTTTCCGTAGCACAACAATACGTTACAGCACAGTACTTTTTTCATCACGGCAATAAGCGTAATAACTAAGATATCTATACGCAAAGCATTTCACTTTTGTTTATCATGAGGTAAGTACATTGACTTCTGCAGAACTTAGCTTTTGGAGGTCGGTAACTACGACACTTTCACAGAGATTATGTTGCAACAAGACGCACATTTAGCGCTACAGGACACGTATTTGAGTGATTAATTTTGCACTTAAATCATTTATTTTTAAAGATATTTGAAGTAAAATGATACAAAGGTTTTCCGTGATACATTTCATTCCATTGCTGTAATCTGTAACACCTGAGGGTATAATTACATTAATCCTCAGGGGGGTACACGCCTACTTTGTGTACCATGTGTTTGGCAAGCACAAGGAGCCCTAGCTAATATGGTATTTGCTTATACAACTTTACACATCGGTACCTTATTTCTCTAACACAGAATTACACAGCTATCTGATCATTTAACTGAGAGAGACAAACTTTTTTACTACAGCAGTGACAGATGTTTACATAATTACACTGTTGGATAACTTCACACTTACGAAATTGTATTTTGTCTGTACTTTGTGAACTGTTCATACTTTTTCGGAACCATTGTGATACTATGAGAGCTTTGAATGATGTATTTGGTAAGGGAGCATGATTTTAAAGTACGTTTCAGGTAGATGACACTATTGAAATGAGCAGAGAATTTTTTTTACGTTTTTAAATTATTGGAGGAAGCTACGACGATTTTGAGAGTTGACTGAGGTGTTATGATGTTATTATTACGATGACTATGTGTATTATGCTGTTGCGGTATGTTTATGATCAATAATCTGATGCTATATAAGTTATTTGAGTATGCTACGTATCTGTTATGATGAAATATTGAAGAAGTGTCGACGAATAAGGTAAGGAATAATGAGTAGTGGTTAGGGACTCTGGTTTGTGAAAAAGGTTGTTGGAAACCGAGAATCGTATTTTAAGAGTTATGAAATGTGTGTACATGTGTGAATGTATCACAATGCCACTGAAAATTTTTTGGACACTGTTGTATTCATAGGATTTTGTTTCTACACATTTGCAACGCAAATTCTCGACCTGTGAAATTTTATATATCAGACTGCCACTGTAGCGGAAACTGCTGTCGTAAATATTTCTGTAAGAAAGTTAAGTGACCACCTGCAAGTAATGCGTCGTGGGCACCCAGCTGTGTCAGACGCCTGGAGAAAAAACCATTAGTGTGTGCCTTTTCAGAGGCACAGGTAGAAAAAAAAGGGAGGCCATTATCCTCACTATTGACATTGCTTTGTAGAAAGCATCGCAAATACGACACGCTCAAACTTGAAAACATATGATCATACTGTGGAGCTCTTAATTTATGATATTTACTAAAATGCCTAATGAAACGATGAGAAACATTTCACGGCTATTGTCTTGCTAGTTGAGAGAAATGCCATATGGCTTGTTTTATGTATTTATTTACTCAATTTGTTTAATATCTAGTTTCTAGCTGCGCTGCAGCATTGGTTAAAATAAAATTTATAGATGTACTAATATAAATATTTTCTGTCTATAGATCGAGTAAATCATAATTTTTTTCAAAAAAAATGAGGGAGCACAAAAAGACATTTACCTTCACAGGAATTGCATTCATAATTTTCTTTTCAAGTACTTGGTAATTTATTATGTAGAATAAGTTGTGGTGCACCACTTTAATGACATAGATATTAAGATATGAATAGACATTTCCCTTATCTGCATTGTTGTCTTTACTGTAATGTTTTTTCTGCTTGAGCTTTGTCATGTTTAGATATAAGTTATTGCATTTGCTGCTGCTGTTTGCCAGGCATAGTGCTACTAAATTTCACTTTGTATTACTCTGTTAAGCCAGTTTTACTACGAATTTATTTTTCTTGTTTGCTGCGCATTGCCTTATATTAGTTGTAATATTGCATTTGCTTTGCTAATTTATGCTGCTTGCTTTGTCTTTTGTATTTTTTAGCATTGCTGTTTGTGTTAACTGTCTTGTGCTGCTGCATTGCCTCGTCCCTTAGTTTGAGCTCAGTAGATTTAAGTTAGCTTAAGATGGGGTAGGCCATATAAGAAAACAAGTTGTGATGAATTGGAAGAAATACATTGAGAAGCTATAAGAAAATGGTTTGGCCAAAACAGTATTTTGAAAGAGGATATGAACCAAAAAAGTAGGGTTTAGGGACAACAGGTTTAGGTATGGTTTTCTTGGAAACAAATGATGAAGTAAGATAATGGAAAATAAATAACGAGGTAAGAAATATGTGAACATATATATACAGAAAGCATGCTTGAATAGGATTTTTTTGGTGGAAACAAATGTGGAAATAAGACGAAAGATCTATGGAATGAAGTTTTGGGTTGGACTGCAGTACCAAATGATACTCTGAAAACAAACCCTGTCCTTTCCTTTTGTGTTATCCCACTATGTGTTTTTGTGTACCCTTGTGTATTTGTTTTCTTCCTGTCTCTATGTAGTTTCATAGAATTTTTTCTTCTTCTAATACTAAGTTACATTCACTATGATGAGGAATACTGTTATCCTCAAATATAATTGGCATTAATAATATGTTATTTACCTTGTAAATACGCTTAGACATTATTTATTCTGTTTTGTTTTAATGCTTATGTGTAAAGTTGATGTTTCAAAAGTTATTCTGATCTTTTATGTATTTACTTATCTCATAACTCCTGTAACACTGATGTATATGTTTATTTCTATTATTTTGTGAAGCCTGTATTACTACAAATGTTATCTATATTATTATGTTTTTAATGGTGTATTTTGTACCTTTGTTATTGTATTCTTATGTTATAAAATTGTAATTGACAGCAGTTCATCAAATTAAGTAACTTGTAAGTTCCATTTCACTGCACACGTTTCTGTTGGTCATACTATATGGACAATATGTGAGAAGTAGGGACTGTTAGTGCTTGCACGTGTGTTAATAATTCAGCAAGGGACTGGATAAGAGCATTGCTGGTTCTAAGGACAATTCCAAAAACTTTGTGAGTGCACAAGTGGTGGTTATGGACTTGCTATATTATCTGCAAGACTCTTCAATGGTGATTGTGCACCTGCACAGTCACAACAGATGGCTGCTGGCCATCTCTACAAGGACTACAGTGGGTCTGCATCTTTGATGACCCATCAATACCATTATTTCTACAAGGACTGCAGTGGGTCTACACCTTTGATGACTCACCAATACCATTATTTCTACAAGGACTACAGTGGGTCTGCACCTCTGGTGGCCCACCAATACCATACTCTCTACCAGGACTACAGTGGGTCTACTCTGTGATGACCTACCTACCAATATTCTTCAAAACGTCGAATGACTCTGCTGTGGGTTTGCTCTGTTGTGGCCCATTACCTGTCAGCATGTCAAGAGTCAGCATTGTCTTTCTGTTGGAAGGACAACACTACTTCTTCAATACTGCATGGAAATCCACTACTTCCATGTGCATTTTCTTTTACTGCTCAGACTTTGAGAAAAACACTGCAATTTTACTGTGATGAATGTTCAGAACTGTCTTTATGGACTGTGAGAAAATTTTAGCATTTGACCAACATTGTATCAATAAGTGTGTGCATTTGATTTCTCTGTTACTGTAATTGTGAAAAATTTTTTAACAAATATGTATTGGCCAGTACCCAAAACAATTTGTAAAATTTTAGTGGGGAGCATGGGGGCTGTTTCTGTTTTCTTATTGGCAACGTTACGTAGCGCTCTGTATGAAAATCACTGGCTGTGCTGTGTGCAGTCTGTGGCTAGTTTGCATTGTTGTCTGCCATTGTAGTGTTGGGGAGCTGGATGTGAACAGCGTGTAGCGTTGCGCAGTTGGAGGTGAGCCGCCAGCAGTGGTGGATGTGGGGAGAGAGATGGCGGAGTTTTGAAATTTGTAATACTGGTTATCATGAAGTGCTATATATATTATGACTATTAAGGTAAATACATTGTTTGTTCTCTATCAAAATCTTTCATTTGCTAACTATGCCTATCAGTAGTTAGTGCCTTCAGTAGTTTGAATCTTTTATTTAGCTGGCAGTAGTGGCGCTCGCTGTATTGTAGTAGTTCGAGTAACGAAGATTTTTGGTGAGGTAAGTGATTTGTGAAAGGTATAGGTTAATGTTAGTCAGGGCCATTCTTTTGCAGGGATTTTTGAAAGTCAGATTGCGTTGCGCTAAAAATATTGTGTGTCAGTTTAAGCACAGTCGCATATAATTTTTCAAAAGGGGACGTTTCAACAATAGCGCACGAGACTGCTCAGCCTCAGCTCGGGGTCCATCCTTATTTCATGTTCAGCATCTCTATCGTTCTTTTGTTCGGTTTTAGGAAACCAAACCAAGAACAAGTTTGGCAGCTGGACGGCAGCTTGAATTTGCGCGCGGAACGTTCTGATTGGCTAAGTTCAATGCCAATTAACTCGGAAACGGCGCAAGGTTTCGAACATTTTTCTTAACGGTTATTTCTCAGTACAGCCCACCCTGCGACACCATTACAAGCTTTTCAGACTGTTTCTGACTACCCTGTATAATAAATATATATTGAGCCGTGTATCGACTCGTGCTACACCTTGTATTTAGATTGCATTGGTTTTCCTTTTCTTCCCCTGACATGTTTGTTGGTATGTTGTCTGTCATTAAGTGGCTGCTTGGTTGTGTTTTCCCTCTGCTATCGATATCTGCGTTTGCTTCTGGGAAACTGCTATGGAGGAAGTAAGATCTTTGATCGGTTGTAACCTCGTGTGGTGGCACGGAAGTAGGGGCGTTGCACGGAGTGAGTGTGGTGGACACGGGAGGGCAGTGTGGCTCTCCAGCGCGAAGCAGGCGTGGTCGGGTGTACCGAGTCGCCACGTGATGTATGTCGGTTGTGTGTAACGAGCGGGTCGAGTTGATGGAAGAGCTCCCGTCGTGTTGGTTGTATGCAGAATCGTCCCACCAGTAGTTGCTGTTCATTTCGCCTTGGTGGGACGTTAACAACCTTCCTTAAATCCTCCGTTTCAAACTGGAGTTTAAAAGGAGGCACCTAACATCAAGGAGCGGTCACTACCCGTCAACGTTGCAGAGAAGACGTCAACTCCGGTGACAGAGCGTGTTGTCGCGTGACCGTGGCGTGTTGGGTACGCTGGCGACGCGTGCGCTGTGGGATGTGTGGATGTCATTAAGTAATAACTTTGCGTAACCAGTGTCTCTTCTGCCTTGTGGCCTCCGGCGACCGGGTTTCCTGTCCCCGGCACCGGTGTAATTGAAGACAGTGATCTTTCCTCCTCCTCTCTTTACTGTCCGATGGGAGGTGTAGTTTTGGCAGTCTAATTGTTTCACTATTCTGTCGTGGGTTATGAGTAAATTTATGCTTCTTGTTGGTTGATGGTGTGGTCGTTCATTGAGCACTGTGTGGTGTAATGTTTCCTTGCACGAGGTTAGCTCTGATTCTGTCATTAAGTTAAGCCATCTTATTACAAGTTTTCGCTGGCTAAAAGTAGGTGCAGTGACCATCGTGGGAGTGGCAATTGTGTTTACGGGCGTATTTAAATTGGTCAGTATTCTGCCTAGCCTGAGCATCCCTGAGTGGATGATTCGTGGCCGCCTTACACGGGTCCGTCATGTCTGTTATGTTCTAATGATATTCCAGGACACTTTTGTTTAAAAACTTTTTTAAATTCCTCCATTCCTTTATTGCCATTAATCGTGTGTTTGCTGAGACCTTTGATTTTTTTTTAATGGCGGTGTTGGTAGCTTCACTACCTCACCGTACTTTATTAACAAAGTTCTGTATTTTCTTTAGTAGCCTGTCTACTAATGTTCTTTAAATTTTTTAACCTGTTGCATTGCTGTAAATTACTTGATTGCCGTTAGCGGCGTGTTTTGAAATGTTGTTGATTGCCGTACTGTTACATCTATTTTTTAAAAAAAGAATTTTTTTTAAATTGTTGTATTGCTATAAATGATTTGGTTGACGTTAGCGGCGTGTTTCAAAGGCTGTTTATTGCCGTACTGCTAGTTTCTGTAAGATAAGAATAAAACATTTTTGTGTGAAAATCTCAACTCGACAGTAAACTACTAGAAATTTGGCCCCGTTTCCCAACTTGTGGTGTGGTTTGTCGTATAACCACTGTGTGTGTCACATATAGATATAGAATTTTAGAAATCTGCGAGGTTAACTATGGTTTGTTCGCAAGATGAACGAATTCTGCGGGGGCGCGAGGAGGGGAGGATACAGACTCCACCTACCAAATTCCGTTATGTAGGCTGCCAAACGGCCAGGGGTGGTGCAGACAAAACTAGTTGCGCCTACGTCACTCAGCGCTGCCATTGTATTTGCGCAGGCATTTCAGTTTATGAAGAAAGAAAATCTCCAAGAGGCGTTGATAGAGCCATCCACTGATCATTGTACCAGCGGTCAACTACTACGCACTTCGCATCTACGAACTGAGACTGGGGCGTAACCAAAGCTGATAGGTTTCGTCAAACTGAAATTAATAGTTCCATGTTGAATGATGGTTCTTGTTGCTCCTAATTCCGTCTCAGTTATCATAGGAAATCCGAAATTAAAGAGAGCCAGAGGTGAAACATTGTGGCAATAAAGAAAACAGCAAAGCAATTACTTCGCAATTGCTACAAAGCAAATTTCTGTATTACATCGTCGTGGTTGGCAGCGGCAGGACAGGAAACATGAGCACGTCAAATTCATTGACTTCTGCCGATCCAGAACTAGGGAGCCCTTGTTCATCTCTCTGTGAACAGACTATACACTGTCTAGACAGGCGACCTCTGACAAGGGGAGGCCACGACGTTCGGAACGCGGATTTACTGCAGAACTTCGTACACTCGTAGTATTCAATGAGGACAAAAAATGTATAAGCAGTAGCGCGTACTTCTCAAGCGTTACTGAGAAAATCGCATAATAATTTCGGTCGTATATATACACACACACACACACACACACACCTAGGCGTGGCCATTTTAACCATGAAGCGGCTACAGCTGAGTGGTGGCGGCCCGGTAGCTCAGCGTGTTCGGTCAGAGCTTTAGTTTCCCTTTCTAATAAAAATAACTGAACGAACAAACTGAACGGGTGTCATCGGACGTCCGCCCTGAACAATATAGAACAAAATGTATTTTTTTTAGTGTTTGGCGTTCAAGCCGCTGGATCGCTGGATCGAGTTCCGTTCGTCAGTTTATTTTTATTTTCAACACAGTCATTTTCTTTACTATTTATATTACAATTGATATAATGGGAAAAATACGTGTAATCGGATGAACTTTTATTAAATTTACAATGTTATTTGGCAGTCTACTAATTTTTATCACAAATAATATAATATTCATAACTATCGACTAGTAAACGACCAAACGCATAGTCATACTGAAAATGTATGCTTGTCTGTGTCTTCAAAACTCTTCGTATTTAATCGAAAGAGAACGAGAAATTGCTTCTCGGAAGACGCTATTAAAATACGCTCGATGCTGTATAACCAATTATCAGCGCTGCTTTTAAGGAAATACTGCGTTATGCATGGTTTGCTTCCAAAGTAACGTCTGAAAGAGAGGTTTTTGAAAATGTTAACGAGGTTTGTTTTTTCACGGAAAACGTCAAAAGACCTTGCGTATGCGGAAACACAGCATTTATTCATTGCACCTGATGCCGTTTATGTTTTCCATGTTTTTAGGAAAAAAACCATCCTGCAACTTCTACTCGTAATGTCGAAAGCGACGATTAATTGTACATCTTTCGAAAGCCGTCTGTGCTGGTCAAAACGTGGAGGTAGCAAGTCGTTTCGGGCTCTTTCCCTGTATAAGGGATTTCTCAAATCACCGACAAGCATACATTTTCAGTATGACTTTATGCGTTTGGTCGTTTACTAATCGATAGTGATGAATATTACATTATTTGTGATAATAAATATTAGTAGACTGCCAGATAATATTGTAAATTTAATAAAATTTCATCCGATTACACGTATTTCCACATTATATCAATTGTAATATAAATAATAAAGAAAATGACTGTGTTGAAAAAAAAAACTAACGATCGGAACTCGATCCAGCGATCCAGCGGCTTGAACGCCAAACACTTTTTAAATAAATAAAAAAAATTGTTCTATACTGTTCGTTTAATTTGTTCAGGGCGGGCGTCCGATGACACCAGTGCAGTTTGTTCGTCCATCCGTTCGCTCAGCTTTTTTTTTTATAAAGGGAAACTAACGCTCTGACTGAACACGCAAAGATACCGTGCAGGCACCACTCGGCTGCAGCCGCTTCATGGTTAAAATGGCCACGCACAGATATATATTCGACGACCGAAATTATCTTGCAATTTTCTCAGTAACGCTTGAGAATTACACGATACTGCTTACACATTTTGTTGTCCTCATGGAGTACTAAGAGTGTACGAAGTTTGCCGTAAATCCGCGTTCCAAACGTTATGGCCTCCCCTTGTGTGTGTGCTGGCAACCGGAATATAAGCGGTGCTGGGCAGCTTGCCTACGCAACGTTCAGTAGGCGCCCTTTCTTTCGCATTTTATGTATCAATACTTCCAATCTCTCTCCCACCCCCACCCTATGCAAGCCAGGTGGTTCTTGGTCACACACTGCTTCTTTCCAGATGTATATGGTGTGTGTACATCGTGTGGTTTGGACGATATTTGGAACACACAAACATACATTCTTACATATGGTTCATACATTCATAAATACATAAATACGTAGCCCTACATAGGTATATTTTTCTCAGTCTGTGACTGATTTAATGTGACCCACCACGAACTCCTCTCCTGTGCAACCTCTTCATCTCAGAGTAGCACTTGTAACCCATGTTCTCAATTATTTGCTGGATGTATTCCAATCTGTCTTCAGTTTTTGCCCTCTATAGCTCCCTCTAGCGCCATAGAAGTAATTCCCTCATGTCTTAACAGATGTCCTATCATCCCTTCCCTTCTCCTTGTCACTTTCTTCCACATATTCCTTTCCTCTCCGATTCTGCGCAGAACCTCCTCATTCCTTACCTTATCAGTCCACCTAATTTTCAACGTTCGTCTGTAGCACCATTTCTCAAATGCTTCGATTCTCCTCTGTTCCGGTTTTCCCACAGTCCATGTTTCACTACCGTACAGTGCTGAGCTCCAAATGCACATTCTCAGAAATTTCTTCCTCAAAGTAAAGCCTACGTTTGATACTAGTAGACTTCTCTTGGTCAAGAATTCCCTATTTTCCATAGTCTACTTTTGATGTTCTCCTTACCCTGCAGTCGTTGGTGATTTTGCTGCCTAGGTACTAGAATTCCTTAACTTCATCTACTACATGACCATCAATCCTGATAAGTTTCTCACTGTTCTCATTTCTGCTACTTCTCATTATTTCGTCTTTCTTCGATTTACTCTCAATTCATTTTCTGTACTCATGAGGTTGTTCATTCCATTCAGTAGATCCTGAAATTATTCTCCACTTTTTCTGAGGACAGCAATGTCATCAGGGAACCATACTGATACCTTTTCACCTTCAATTTTAAGCCCACTCAAGAACCTTTCTTTTATTTCCGTCATTACTTCTTCGATGTACGCATTGAACAGTAGGAGCGAAAGACTACTTCCCTGTCTTACACCCTTTTTAATCCGAGCACTCTGCTCTTGGTCGTCCACTCTTATTATTCCCTCTTGGCTCTTGTACATATTGTATACTACCCGTCTTTCCCTATAGCTATAGGAGCGAAAGACTACTTCCCTGTTTTACACTCTTTTTAATCCGAGCACTTCGCTCTTGGTCGTCCATTCTTATTATGCCCTCTTGGCTCTTGTACATATTGTATACTACCCATCTTTCCCTATGGCTTGCCGGCCGGAGTGGCCGAGCGGTCCTAGGCGCTACAGTCTGGAACCGCGCGACCGCTACGGTCGCAGGGTCGAATCCTGCCTCGGGCATGGATGTGTGTGATGTCCTTAGGTTAGTTAGGTTTAAGTAGTTCTAAGTTCTAGGGGACTGATGACCTCAGAAGTTAAGTCCCATAGTACTCAGAGCCATTTTTCCCCAATAGCTTATTCCTATTTTTCTCAGAATTTCGAACATCTTGCACCATTATACACTGTCAAATGCTTTTTCTGTGTTGACACATCCTATGAATTTGTCTTTATTTTTCTTCAGTCTTGCTTTCATTATCAACTGCAACTTCAGAATTGAATCTCCCGTGCCTTTACCTTTCCTAAAGCCAAACTGATCGTCATCTAACACATACTCAATTTTCTTCTCCATTTCTCTGTATATTATTCCTGTTAAGTTGATTGTGCGATAATTCTCGCTCCTGTCGGCTTTTGTAATCTAGGGAATAGTGTGGATCATGTTTTTCCGAAAGTCATGCGGTATATCGCCAGACTCATACATTCTACACACCAACGTGAGTAATTTGATTGTTGTCACTTCCCCCAAAGGTTTTAGAAATTCTGACGGAATGTTATCTGTCAGTTCCGCCTTATTCGATTTTGTCTTGAAAAGCTCTTTTAAATACTGATTCTAATACTGGATACGCTATTTCTTCTAAATCGACTCCTGTTTCTTCTTCTGTCACGTCATCAGACGAGTCTATTCCATCATGGAGACCTTCAATGTACTCTTTCCATCTACCCGCTCTCTCCTCTACATTTAACAGCTGAATTCCTATTGCACCCTTAATGTTACAACCGTTGCTTTAAATTTTATCGAAGGTTGTTTTGATTTTTCTATATGCTGAGTCAGGTCTTCCTCTCCTCTTTCGGAGAACTGCTGCGCGAGGTGGGATACTTAGCACACAGGATTAACGGAGTCCATCGAGAAAGTTCAAAGAAGGGCAGCACGTTTTATAGTACTATCGAGAAACAGGGCAGAGTGTGTCACGGACATGACACAGGATTTTGGGAGGACATAATTAAAACAAAGATGTTTCTCGTTGCGGCGGGATTTTCTCACGAAATTTGAATCACCAACTTTCTCCTCCGAATGCGAAACTATTTTATCGTCTTAATAAAACGAGAGAAATTAGAGCACGCACGGAAAGATATAGGTCTTCTTTTTTTCCACGCGCTGTTCGAGAGTGGAATAGCAGGTTATTGTGAAGGTGGTTCGATGAACCTCCTGCCAGGCACTTAGGTGTGATTTGCACAGCGAACATCTGCAGGGTGTCCAGAAAAGGGCTCCCTGATTTCAAAATTAAATATCTCGAAAACAAAGATCGATAGAGGAATGTAGTAAACGGTATGTTTATTGTGAAAGCTGTAAGAAGTTTATACAGCAGTTTGAAATAAAAGTTACAAAAACTGCTAACACGTGGCGCTGTACGCTGTACAGCTCATATCAGCATACATAAGTGAAATAATCATATGAAAACAATCTTCGCAAACAATCACATCACAAAGTTTTCAAAATGTTCACCATTTGCACTACAGAGGAGGCGCAAACGAAGAATAAAATTCGCCATCACATTTCGTAGTGTCTCAACCGAAATGGATTCCCATGCCACAGAGATCGCCGATTCAAGCTCGTCCAGCGTGGCGGCATGCTTCGGGTAGACCATGTCTTTCACTGTGCCCCACAAAAAAAAAAACACAGGGAGTCCAATCCGGCGAATATGGAGGCCAATCCATGCCTGCACCAGTAAATTTGGGATATTCCAAAGCAATGACTCGATTCCCGAAGTATTCCTCAAGAAAGCGAAACACTTGTTCGGTCCGATGTGGTCGGGCTCCATCTTGCATAAACCAGTCAGTACCTGGTCGATCCTCTAACTCTTGCTATGTGGCGACAAATTGTTCCAAAATTGCAACATAATGTGCACCAGTGACCGTTTCTCGAATAAAAAAAGGGCCAATAATGCTTCTGCTGCATACTGCAGCCCACACAGTAACTTTAGAAGAATACAGGGGTTTCGCTTCACACCAATATGGCTTTTCGGAACCCCAAAATCGCCAGTTCTGCTTATTCACGTATCCATTCAGGTGGAAGTGTGCTTCATCTGTAAACCAGATGCAGCCAACATCAAATCCTTCACTATCAATCATTGTGAGAATCTGATTAGCAAAGGCAACCCTTTGTTGCACAGCTCGTACGGGTATGGCCTGGTGCGTTTTAATTTTGAATGGAAACATGTGTAGGCTCTTTCTCAGTATTTTATGCGTGCTGGAACACTTCAAACCAGTCTCAGATGCAATTCTACGGACGGATGACACTGGATTTCGCTGAATAATTCCAGAAACTGTGGCGATATTTTCAGGCGTAACTGCGGTTTGCTTGCGGCCAACATGCCCCACTAGATCATCAGTTACACTGCCTGTTCGTTGAAATTTTGCGAAGAGCGTACGAATGGTTTTCGCATCGGGTCCTTTTGGAACATTAAATCGTGCTTGAAAACTTCGCCTTGTTGCCGTAGGACTCTCTTGTAACCTGTGGTACTCTAGCACCAGAAAACCGCGTTGTTCAATGGAGTAATTGGTTTTAATCTCTTCCTTCGGTACGCTAACCTCCTTTCACGTTTCAATAGTGGAACTGATCGCTCTGGGCTTCGGATCACTATTTATACTAGGCATTACGTATGGCGATTACAGCGCCGTCTGTTAGCAGCTTTTGTAACTATTATTTCAAACTGCTGTATAAAGTTCTTACAGCTTGCACAATAAACATACCGTTTTGTGCATTCCTCTATCGATCTTTGTTTTCGAGATATTTAATTTTGAAATCAGAGAGTCCTTTTTTGGGCACCCTGTAGATGCAGATGGTTCAAAAAATGGTTTAAATGGCTCTGAGCACTATGGGACTTAACACCTATGGTCATCAGTCCCCTAGAACTTAGAACTACTTAAACCTAACTAACCTAAGGACATCACACAACACCCAGTCATCACGAGGCAGAGAAATGTAGATGTAGATTAACTGAAGTATTTCTTCTGTTACCCACGGTATCTTCACAGTTACCTTGTTTGTGCCTACGTTTTTTTTTCGAACTTCTGTGATTGCCCTTTTTCGAGATGTCCATTCATCTCCAAGTGAACTGTCTACTGAGCTACAGCCGTATTCGTTACAAAAGTATCTATAGTCTCAGAGAATTTCGAGCGTATGTCTTCATTTTTTAGTACTTCCAAATCCCATTGATTCTTGTTGACTAGTCTCTTAAACTTCAACCTACTCTTCATCACTATCTGAGTATCTGCTCCTGGGGGTACACTAGGTACACTCCAGTATCAGATTTAAGAATCTCTGCCTGACTATGATGTAATCCAACAGAAATCGTCCAGTACCTCCCGGCCTTTTCCAAGTATACCTCCTCCACTTGAATCTTGAACAGAGTATTAGCTATTACTAGCTGAAATTTATTACAGAACTGAACTAGATTTTCTCCTATCTCATTCTTGATACCAAGCCCAAATTCTACCGTAACTTACTTTTCTACTCCTTCTTCTACAACCGCTTTACAATCCTCCACGACTATTAGATTTTCATCTACCTTTGCGTACTGAATTACCCGTTCAATATCCTTATATACTTTTTCTATATCTTCATTTTCGGTTAGGGATGTCGGAATGTATACCTAAACTCTCGGTGTTGGTTTGCTGTCGCTTCTGACGAGAATAACCCGGTCACTCAACTGTCGAACAGTAACTGATTCTCTGTCCAACCTTGCTATTAATTACGAATTCACCTCCCGTTATACCATTTTCTACTGCTGTTGATGTTACGCTATACTCGTCTGACCAGAAATTCTTGTCTTCTTTCCATTTCAGCTCACTACATCTAGATTTACCTCTTTAGATTTTCTAGCTTCCCTACGACGTGCAAACCTCTGGCATTGCACGCCCCAACTCGTAGAACTTCATCCTTTCGTTGGTTTCGCTTTTCCTCATGGTCACCTCCCCCCTGGCTGTCCCTTCCCAGTGATGCAAAGGGCGACCAGTCCGGAATCTTTAGCCAGTGGATAGATGATTATGAGCCCTGAACCTCTGTGCGCTCCTTCGCCCACTTTGACAAGGCCCTTGGCAGAATGAGGGTAGCTTTTTATGCCGGAAGTCCTCTCCCGTCATTACTGATGATTTTTATTCAAAATTTAAGCGGTGGCTGGGTTCACACCCAGGCCTGATGGACGTTCTGAGTACTAATCGAAGACGATATCCCTTCTTTTTTTTCTAATGTCATTTTGTTCGTTTTCGTTCGTTGTATCTACTCGACGCGGACGTCGCAAGACACCCGTTTCAGTTCGTTGTTGATACATTAACTCAGTTTTATTAGTACAGAGGGCAGTTAATCCTCTGACCGAACACGCTGAGTTACCGTGCCGGCGCTTAGACCATGCGTGCTCCGAGATATACAGGGTGAAAAGTATTTAAACCGACAAACTTTGGGAGGTTGTAGGGGACATCAAAACAAATACTTTTCCCTAATGTCATTTTTTCTTATGAGGAGTATTTAAACCGGTAGAGGAAGATTTCTCTGGCGGCAAATTAACTAAACCAATACTTTTCCATTTTTTTTATGACCATGAGACAACAACTAGATAGCAGATACGGCCCAATTAAACAGTGTCCAACAACACCGACTCACACATTAACAAAGAACCACACTTGATGAGCGCTAGTAACTGTGGCATGTGGGTTATTCTCACTTCAAACATGCGAACTCTGGATGTTGAAGACACCATCACGCCCCAACGTTGCTTTATCGGTAAACAACAAAGAGGATGGAAATGTAGGATGCATTTCACACTGTTCCAGGTACCACTGCGAAAACAGTGCTCTGGGTGGATAATAAACTGGTTCCAGGTTGTGGACACGCTGCAAGTGAAATGGACGTAACAATTGCTCTCGAAGGACTGTTCTTACATTCATCTGATACGTCTCCATGTTACGTGCAATTGCACGAGTGCTGATTGATGGATCCCGCTCCACATGCTGCAAGGCAGCTTCCTCAAATTGCAGCGTTCTTACCGTGCAAGGGCGTCTCTGTCCAGTTAATCTGCTGAATGACCCGGTCTCACGCAGATGTTGGTACACAGCAGCAAAGGTCGTATGATACGGGATACGGCGATTAGGATATTGTTGTTGATAAACCCGTTGTGCAGCTCGTCCGTTGTGGTGCGCTACGAAGTACGCACCAACCATACCAGTGCACTCGCTCCAGGTGTATCGCTCCATTAGTAAACAGAGACAGTGCACTACTACACTGGTGGGCAGCAGTTGCCTACAACTGATGAGCGTAATACGCCCTCTATCAACTGAAGATCGTAATACGGCCTCTAACAACTGAAGATCGTAATACGGCCTCTATCAAATGAAGAGCGCAAACGGCCTCCACCGGTTTAAATAATCCTCGTAGGAAAAAATGACATTAGGGAAAAATATTTGGTTTGATGTCCGCTACAACCTCCCGGAGATTGTCGGTTTATATACTTTTCACCCTGTATACAGTTTTATAAAACATTCGAAATAAAGAATTACCGTGATGGAATTGCCCGAATGGGAAATCCATACATGTGACTTAGATATACAGACAAGCAAACGATCACAATTTCAGAAAAACTGGATGATTTACTCTAGAGATAGTGTCAACGCCAGATACTACACTTGCTAGGTGGTAGCCTTTAAATCGGCCGCGGTCCGTTAGTATACGTCGGACCCGCGTTTCGCCACTATCAGTGATTGCAGACCGAGCGCCGCCACACGGCAGATCTAGTCTGGAGAGACTCCCTAGCACTCGCCCCAGTTGTACAGCCGACTTTGCTAGCGATGGTTCACTGACTACATACGCTCTCATTTGCAGGGACGACAGTTTAGCATAGCCTTCAGCTACGTCATTTGCTACGACCTAGCAAGGCGCCATATTCAGTTACTAACAGATAATATTGTGAATCATGTACCGTCAAGAGCGACGTTCATCATTAATGGATTAAAGTTAAGTATCAAACTAATTACGTCCGCTTTCTGAGTTATAATTCCTTGTCATGTGCAGTCCTCACGTCAGTAGAGTCCTTCCCTCCTCACGCCAGCCTGCGTGAGCTAAAACGCGTGCATTTCGGCCTCCTCTAGTAACACGGTGTTTGGCTCTTCTGCCAACACTACAAGAGCTACACAAACCGAGCACGCCAATAACAGGTTGGTCCACATCTGCCCCTATGAAAGCACTTATTCGGCTTGGCACTGATTGATAGAGTTGCTGGATGTCCTCCTGAACAATATTGTGCCAAATTTTGTCCAACTGGCGCTTTAGATCGTCAAAGTCGCGAGCTGTTTGGAGGGCTCTATGCTTGACGCTCCAAATGTTGTCAATAGCGGAGAGATCCGGCGACCTTGCTAACCAAGGTAGGGTTTGTCAAGCACTAAGACAAGTAGCAGGAACTGTCTCCTCGTGGGGCGGGCGTTATCTTGCTGAAACGTAAGCCCTGGACGGCTTGCCATGAAGCACAATTGTTGTGTACATAGTTCCACGTACTCAGCGCGTACACAACTTTCCCACTAGAGCGCGTCCCGCTAAGCACAACAGCGCAGGCGCAGCGCTCGTCCGTCTCCGCACTACGAGATGGCGCTGTCCTAGAGACGGACCAAATTCTGCTTCCGCCGATCCGCGTATTAATGTCACGCAGCCAATGAGATTGCTGCTAACGTGGAACCTTTTCTCCTCGCGGATCACACTCGCCACTCGCGCAGATACCTGAACGCTCGAGGTATTATAACGAGTGTACAGACCTCCGATTAGTCAATCTGCATTTGTATGTACCAGTCTATAGTCAAGTTTCAGTCTGCGCCTAGTAAGATTACCATATTCCTCTACATAGCCATGAAGATAAATGAATAGACACTTTGTCAAGTATCTGAGATATATGTGAGAATAAGATTAACGTACCAAGACCAAAGGAACTTCAGATTGTGAATTGTAAACAGCATCCAGAATCAAGTTACGTAATGTATATGCTTTTTATTATGTTAATAAATGTGTGTAAAAATTAATCAAGTTCTGTTTAAAGTTGGTCACAGTCAATCTGCTACTGTAAGCGTGCAAGTGGCATTTCTATCGTCTGACCTAACGGCAGAAGATAAACACGCCACGATAAGACCACCAGACACATTGCTGACACTCGCCTACTTCGTTAGAGCGACAAGTCAAATAATCTGATGGTGTGTGTACCGAAGGTCTTACAGTACGCACACAACAGCAATAAAACGGGATATAGAATACCGTTGATGTACGTGTGTGCTGTAAGGCTGCCGCGGATGACAACCAAACGGGTCCTGGCACTCCATATGATCATTGCTGGTTATATAGTGGGAGACAATCGGGTCTGTATTCCACCGCTGTCTGTGGCGTCTGCTGGTCATTGGGGCTCAGACAATTATACTTCAGTGAATCTCCCAAAGAGATTCTGGTCGTATGAAAAGTACGCCAGTGGCAAAAAACAGTCAATACTGTCACTGCGTGATAGCGATGGAAATATTACCGATGATGGTGCCACAAAAGCGGAGTCACTAAATACAGTTTTCCGTAATTCCTTTACGAAAGAAGGTGAAGTAAACATTCCAGAATTCGAAACCAGAACATCTGTTAGCATGAGTGACATAAAAGTAGATATCTTAGGTGTTGCGAAACAACTCAAATCATTTAAGAAAGGCAACTCTTCCGGTCCAGATGGTATACCAATCAGGTTCCTTTCAGAGTATGGAGACACAATAGCACCTTTCTTAGCAATCATATACAACCACTCACTTGACGAAAGGTCTGTTCCTAAAGACTGGAAAGTAGCACAGGTCACACCAATATTCAAGAAAGGAAATGGGAGTAACCCATTGAATTACATACCCATATCACTGACCTCAATTTGCAGTAGAATTTTGGAGCATATACTGTACTCGAACATTATGAATCACCTTTAAGAAAATGACTTGACACATAACCAACACGGATTCAGAAAATATCGTTCTTGTGTAGTAATGAGTGCTGTCGACAAGGAATCTCAGATCGATTCCATATTCCTAGATTTCCAGAAGGCTTTTGATACCGTTACTCCTCAAGCAACTGTTAATCAAATTGCGTGCATATGGAGTATCGTCTCAGTTGTTTGACTGGATTCGTGATTTTCTCTCAGAGAGGTCACAGTTCGTAGTGACAGACGGTAAATCATCGAGTACAACTGAAGTGATATCTGGCGTTCCTCAAGGTAGTGTCATAGGCCCTCTGCTGTTCCTGATTTACATAAATGATCTAGGTGATAATCTGAGCAGCCTCCTTGGATTGTTTGCAGATGATGCTGTAATTTACCGTCTAGTAAAATCATCAGATGATCGATTCCAGTTACAAAATGATCAAGAGAGAATTTCTGTATGGTGCGAAAAGTGGCAATTGGCACTAAACAATGAAAAGTGCGAGTTCATCAACTGGGTACTAAAAGAAATCCGATAAATTACGGGTATACGATAAGTCGCACAAATCTAAGTGCTGTCAATTCGACTAAAAACCTAGGAATTACAATTACGAGCAACTTAAATTGGAAAGACCACATAGATAATATTTGGGGAAGGCGAAACAAAGACTGCACTTTGTTGACAGAACACTTAGAAGATGCGACAAACCCACTAAAGAGACAGCCTACATTACACTTGTCCGTCCTCTGCTGGAATATTGCTGCGCGTTGTGGGATCCTTACCAGGTAGGATTGACGGAGGACACCGAAGAAGTGCAAAGAAAGGCAGCTAGTTTCGTGTTATCGCGCAATAGGGGTTAGAGTGTCACTGATATGATACGCGAGTTGGGGTGGCAGTCATTGAAACAAAGGAGGTTTTCTTTGCGGCGAGATCTATTTACGAAATTTCAATTACCAACTTTCTCCTTCGAATGCGAAAATATTTCGTTGACACCCACATACGTAGGGAGAAATGTTCATCACAGTAAAATAAGAGAAATCAGAGCTCGAACGGAAGGATTTAGGTGTTCCTTTTTCCCACGCGCCATTCGAGAGTGGAATGGTGAAGTGGTATGAAAATAGTTCGATGAACCCTCTGCCAGGCACTTAAGTGTGAATTGCAGAGTAATCATGTACATGTAGATGTAGATGAATGAGATTCCAGGCCTGAGACATGTCTGGAGACGCTCCGGACAACGACGTCTGACTGCTGGCGCCGCCTTTTTCGAAGTCTCTAGCTGTCTCCTTACCTGTGCTGCCAGTGAGAATGAAAGCTATTTTGCAGGCGTGTCCTGCTTTGCTTCCTTGTTTACTACATTCCTTGTCAACTACTGAGGCCTCACTCAGCTGCTGTTGCGTTGTAGTCTGTTTTGTTCCTCCGTCCGTCGGTTGCTGTTTACTTTCCTCAGTAACATGGCTCGGGATGTCTGTTTCGTCTGATGGAGGTGACTTATTTACCACAGGTACTTCCACAGGTACTACCGTAAGTGCATCCGTCTCAATTCCGACTGGTAAACTGATTACTTTATCGGATTTCTATTTGCTCGGTGTTTGTGAAGAATTGCCGCCAGCGTCTTCTGCTTCTGAGTTCCAGTTTTCCTTTCCCACTGGCTGTGTTTTGCTCTTCTGAGGTTCAGTGGCAATGAGATGTTCATCCGCTATCATTTAGGAGTCGCATTATTTTGGATAAATTACCGCGTCACCTACTGCTTTATTGCGTAGTAATTACAGGTTGAACCCAGTGGTTGCTTAAGGTCAATCCCTCCAAAACCCAGGCGATCATTGTAGGAAAAACCACCCCTTCCTTCAGCCTCCTCGATTTCTATCTAACCATCTATGGCCATCCTATCGCCCTCATCCCCACCCTTAAGTACCTTGGCGTCACCCTCGACCGTCGCCTCTCCTGGACCCCCCATCTCCAGACAATCCAAGCCAAGGCACACTCCCATCTTCTCAAGCTCCTTTCCGGCCCCTCCACCATACTCCACACCTATAAATCCCTAATCCGCCCTATCCTTTGCTACGCCCACCCTGCCTGGATCTCTGCTCCCCCTAGCCAGCTGGAGTGGCCGAGCGGTTAAAGGCGCTACAGTCTGGAACCGAGTGACCGCTACGGTCGCAGGTTCGAATCCTGCCTCAGGCATGGACGTGTGTGATGTCCTTAGGTTAGTTAGGTTTAAGTAGTTCTAAGTCCTAGGGGACTGATTACCACAGCAGTTAAGTCCCATAGTGCTCAGAGCCATTTGAACCATTTTGAATCTGCCCCACTACCTTTTACAAACCCCTTCAAATCCTCGAACGCCATGCTCTACGCCTCGCCTATCACATCCGTCTCCCCTCCCCCACGCGGATCCTGTACGACCTTATTCCATTCGCCCATCTCCTCCTTTTCCTCGAATGAATACGGATCCTCTACACCACCCATAAACTCGATCCTCCTCACCCGCTTGTCTTACCCATCCTCTCCCACCCCCGCCTGCTGCCATGCCTATATTCCCACGTCCCACCTGCTCTCCATCTCTCCTCCCTCCTTACCCCCTCCCAAGGTGGCTTCCGCCAGCTCCCCCTCCCTGATGATGCGCTCCTCCCCTCCATCTACCCCTCCTACCAACTTTGATCCTCCCTCCCTCTTCCTGTGTTTGTTCCTTTGGGCACCCTCCCTCCCTTCTCTCCCCCTTCCCTTTCTCCTCCCTTTCTGCCCACTCCTCCCCCAGGCTTCCCCTACCCCCGTCCCTCTACTCCTCCTCCCATCTCCTCTGCCATTGGCATCTTTGCTCTCCCCTCTCCCTCCCCCTCACCCTTCTTCCCATCTTGGCAGGTCCCCAGACTCGCACACGTTACATGGACATTCGCGCGCCAGAGATCATCGCCATCCGTTTCTCGTGTGTGCCGTCGTGTTTTGTATTTGTTGTCCGTAAGTGCAGCTCAATTGGCATGCCACAGCGATAAAATGCGCCGACAAATGACCCTGCTAAAAGCGCATGAAGGCACACAACAAGAAGCTGTCCTAGGCTGGAGGACTGCAGCCTTAGCCGCGGCATCTGCAGCTTCGTTCCCAGGGATACCAACATGGCCAGGAACCCACATAAAGGTAACCAGAAAACCGTCGTCCGCCAGCTGCTGAAGAGAGCGTTGGATCCGGTGCACGAAAGGCTGAACCGGATACGGATCACTGAGGCTCTGGATGGCGCTCAGGGAATCATAGCAGATGACATAAGCAGAATGTCAGCGGCGCCGGATGTAAAGAACAGCCTGATAAAGGGCAAATAGCTCAGCTGTGAAGACTGAACAATGGCCATGGAGCTGGTATTTGAAACTGTGTGCCCCGACAATAAAAGAACACCCGACACCGTCATTGGTCTTAGAGCCATCTGCACAAATGAAGATCGTATTAATGCACTTCGGACGAAGTTCGACAAATCACGAGCGGTATACCGAAGCTCGGGTAACCTCCTTTGGGAGCGAGCTGAGGTCAAGGTGAAAGCGAACCTGAGCCTGGAGCAGCCTCGTGGTTCCGAACTGAAGCGCCTAGAACCGCTCGGCCGGCTACATAGAATCATACAATCTGACAAACGCACAGTACTTTTCGCTATCAATCTTGGTCAATTCTGCGTTATTTCCTGAAATACCAAAGTCATTATGTAAGCAATCAGGGATTTTTAAGGCAGTCGGCTAAACATGACGAGTATTCTCGTCGAAATAAAATCTTAACGTGTTTTTCCTGAGAGATTCCGACATGGTGAACACGTGGGCAGCGGAAAACTCTGCTCCTTCACCAAACAAAAACAGGGCTTATATGGTAATGCTCAGTGATTACAAGCCCGGAATAAGCGCAGTTAAACCCCCAACAACCCTTACTAACAGTTCTACCAAGCAGTAGACGTCACAGCGCGATGCACCGGTAAGTTGCGTCCGCACTCGACGAGTAACCAGCCGCAATTTCCCTTAGTGAGCTACCAAAGCACGACTCACGACCCGTCCTCAAAGCTTTACTTCTGCCAATATCTCGTGCCTTACCTTCCGAACTCCACAGAAGATCGCCTGCGCGACTTACTAGACTAGCACTCCAGGGAAGAAAGGGTACTGGCAGAAGTAAAGCAGGAGAACATTTGTGAAATTTGGAAGGTTGGAGATGAGGTACTGCCTGAAGTGCAGTTGTGGCGACGGCTTGTAACTCGTGCTTGGGTAGCTCATCGATCGTGTTCGGTCATAGGGTTTAGCTACGCTCTGTAACAAAAAAACTGAGTGAACGAATCAACGATCAACCTGAACAGGTGTCATCGGACGTCCGCCACGAACAAATTCAACGAACAATCTAGAACAAAATAAGATAAAAAAAAATATCGGTAGAGCGCTCGCCCCCGTACGGCAAAAGTCTAGAGTACTAGCCTCGGTCCGGCACACAGTTTTAACCTGCCGCGAACCTTCCGATCAACTTACACTTAGCTGGAGAGTGAAAATTTTATTACAGAATGACAGATGGTTCCCTTGAAAAGCATTCCGAGACGACGGGAAACAGTTTATGCCGACGTTTTTCCTACAGTGTATTAGGCATGGTGACATGTTGTGTTTTAGGTGTTTTTATATTTTTATATATGGACTGTATTGCTGCCTAATACAGTTACAATAAAGCAACAATAATTCGCATTCATTGTTTGATTTTTACGAACAGAAAACGGGATAAACTTGCTTCGTAACTGCAGAAGCACCTAAAATATTAAAGTTTTTGAACTGCTGTCAGCTAAGCATATTTATTTATGTTTAATAAAAATATAACATATCCAAATTTCTAAAAATGATAAGTATTCAGTATACATATCATAAACCGTTATGGCGTCAAGTCAGCACCGGCTCGTCAGTCAGGAACGAAATAGAAAATACGACTGTGAGAAAAGGTCAGCCAATTGCACGCTGACCGACCTCCCTCCAGGATGACAATGCGACAGCAGCTGCACCTAGGTGTAAGGAACATAAGCGCCGCGCCCGACTGGTGGGACCCACTTCGATAGGAGCTTCAACGCTACCCACTTAGGAATCTCTAAGTAGCACAGACTTCTACATCTACATGGTTATTCTGCAGTTCACTCTTAAGTGCCTGGCAGAGCGTTCACCGAACCACCCTCATACTACCTCTCTACCATTCCACTCTCGAATGGCGCGTGGGAAAAAGGAACACCTAAATCTTTCCGTTCGAGTTCTGATTTTCCACTGGCTACTACCCCAACCTGTGGAAAACCTCCCGCATCCTGATGTTCCTTAATCCCAACAAACCGCCGTCCGCTGTCACCTCCTACCGTCTCATCAGCCTTAACTAAGTCTTCAGCAAGGTCCTGGAATCCATCCTTACCCAACGCATCCACCAGCATCTCCACCAGCATCTCCACCAGCACCGCCTCCTTCATGTTACCCAGTGTGGCTTTCAGCCATCCTTCTCTACCGATGACCTGCTTCTTCACCTCACTCATCCCCTGTCTGAACAAGTCAATTCTCGTCGCTCCGTTATCTTCCTCTCCCTCGACCTCGAACGCGCCTATGACTGTGTGTGGCATTCCGGTCTCCTCTTCAAGCTCCAAACCTTCACCCTTCCTATTAACTACGTCCAGCTGATCGGGTCCTTTCTCTCTCAACGTCCTTCCTACGTCACCATCCATAACACGGATTCCTACACCTTTTTCCCTTCTGCCGGTGTGCCCCAAGGTTCCGTCCTCTCCCCTCTTCTGTACCTTTTGTATATGGCGGACATGCCACCGCCTTCACCCCCCATCCACCTTCTCCAATACCCCAATGACACCGCCTTCCTTGCCCTCGCCCCCACCCTACAGCGCTCCCAACACCTTCTTCAATCCCATCTTGACCAGTTCACCACTTGGTGCAACCAGTGGTTGCTCTAGGTCAATCCTTCCAAGACCCAGGCATAGGCAAAACCACCCCTTCCTTCCGGCTCCTCGACTTCTATGTCACCATCTATGGCCATCCTATCGCCCTCACCCCCACCCTTAAGTACCTTGGCGTCACCCTTGACCGCTGCCTCTCCTGGACCCCCCATCTCCGGACAATCCTAGCCAAGGCACACTCCCAACTCCATCTCCTTAAGCTCCTTTCTGGCCGCACGTGGGGTCTTGACCCCTCCACCATCCTCCACACCTATAAATCCCTCATCAACCCTATCCTCTGCTATGCCCACCCTGCCTTGATCTCCGCCCCTCCTACCTTTTACAAATCCTCGAACGCCATGCTCTCTGCCTCGTCTTTCGCATCCATCTCCCTTCCCCCATGACGATCCTGTACGACCTTATTCTGTTCCCCCACCTCCTCCTTTTCCTCGAATGGATACAGATCCTCTACACCTCCCGTAAACTAGTTCCCCCTCACCTGCTTGTCTCTCCGATCCTCTCCAACTCTCGTCCGCTGCCGTGCCTGCATTTCCACGTCCCACCTGCTCTCCATCTATCCACTCTCCTTACCCTCTCCCAAGGTAGCTTCCGCCAGCTCCCCCTCCCTGATGATGCCCTCCTCCCCTCCATCTACCCCTCCTATCAACTTTGATCCTCTCCTCCCACTTCCTGTGTTTTTTCCTCACAGCACTCTCTCTCCCTTCTCTCCCTCCTCCCTTCCTCCCTCCTCCTCCCCCCAGGCTTGCCCTAGCCCCCTATACCTTCATTCCTCCCCCATCTCCTTTACCATTGGCATCTCTGCTCTCCCGTCTCCCTCCCCCCCCCCCACCTTTTTCCCCTCTTGGCAGGTCCCCAGACTCACACTCGTGGACATTCTTGTGCCGGAGATAATCGCCATCAGTTTTGTGTGTGTGCCTTCGTGTTTGTGCTTCAGTGTTCTTCGGCGCCCATGCTCCATCGTTAACGTGTCATCTCCATCATCAGTGTTCATGTTGAGTGCTAACAGTTTCTTTGGTTTTCTTCGTGTGTGAATGGCTTCGTGTTTTTTCGTTACTGTGTCTACTGTTTTTTGTCCCCCATTATGTTATATTCATCCTGTGTCTCCATTGTTTTTCTCTTGTAATACCTGTGGCTGAAGAGTGGTGTACTGTGCCGCTTCCAGCCCACCTTATATAAGGCGTGAAATAACAATAAAGAAAAAAACGTTCTGATTTCTCTTATTTTATTATGATGATCATTTCTCCCTACATAGGTGGATGTCAACAAAATATTTTTGCATTCAGAAGACAAAGTTGGCGATTGAAATTTCGTAAATAGATCTCGCCACAAAGAAAACTGCCTTTGTTTAAGTGACTGCCACCCCAACTCGCGTATCATATCAGTGACACTCTCACCCCTATTGTGCGACAACACGAAACGAGCTGCCCTTCTTTGCACTTTTTCAATGTCTTCCGTCAATGTCAATTCTACCTGGTAGGGATCCCACAACGCGCAGAAATATTCCAGCAGAGGATGGACAAGTGTAATGTAGGCCGTCTCTTTAGTGTGTATGTCGCATCTTCTAAGCCTTCTGCCAAAAAAGGGTAGTCTTTGTTTAGCTTTCCCCACAATATTATCTATGTGGTCTTTCCAATTTAAGTTGATCGTAACTGTAAGTCCTAGGTATTCAGTCGAATTGACTGCCCTTAGATTTGTGTGATTTATCGTATACCCAAAATTTATCGGATTTCTTTTAGGACCCATGTGGATGACCTCGCTTTTTTCTTTGTTTAGTACCAATTGCCACTTTTCGCACCATACAGAAATTCTCTGTAGATCATTTTGTAATTGGCATTGTGTCTGTCTGTTCTGAAGAAGACTGATTATTTTCTATGTCGCCATTTGCTTGCGACACATCTATCAAAGTTAAGTATTGTAATTGTCTTATTGTAATAAAACTCATTAATATGAGTTGTTTCATTGTTTGTCTAGCGAACCGAGTATGCAGGATTCCTAGACACAACATAAAAAAAAGGCTGAAGCAGCCACGCCGTTTGACCTCGGACATGGGTATGTGTGTGTTGTCCTTAGCGTAAGTTAGTTTAAGTTAGATTAAGTAATGTTTAAGCCTAGAGACAGATGACCTCAGCAGTTTGGTCCCATAGGACTGGCTCTGAGCACTATGGGACTTAACTTCTTAGATCATCAGTCCCCTAGAACTTACAACTACTTAAACCTAACTAACCTAAGGACATCACACACATCCATGCCCGAGGCAGGATTCGAACCTGCGACCATAGCGGTCGCGCGGTTCCAGACTGTAGCGCCTAGAACTGCTCGGCCACCCTGGCCGGCGGTCCCATAGGAACTTACTACCACAGAAGCACAATTCATTGATATATGGGGTGATCAAAACACAAATATTATGTTACAATTGTTTATTACCGACAAACTATGAAAGACATAAACACATTGCGCATGTCATTGGATAGTGGAAGGTTAAACATTATTTGTTTTCACAGACAATATACCATATACTCAACATGAGCACCATTCATAGGTCGAGAAATACCGGAAAGGTTGTCCACTTCATTCCACACTCGAATCAACAGGCCCCATTTATTGAGTCGACAGCTTCAAAAACTCCATTTCTCGGCTCTTCAGGAGTAGTTGCTGTGGGTGGGACGAAGACTCTGTTTTTTTATTTACCCTCACAGAAAAAATCGCAAAGTGTATGGTTGAGTGACCTGGGAGGGTAAAAACAAGGAACAAGATCTAGTTGTCCACCCCTTCCAATCCAAGGTTGTGGGACAGTGTTGATAAGCTAACGCCGCATCTCGAGGTGAAAATGAGGCGGAGCGCCGTCATGCATAAAAATGGAATCTCTGGAATCTTCTTGAAGTTGAGGGAACAAACAATTTTGCGGCATGTCCAGGTATGAAATCCCTCTCCCAGTTTTTCCGCAAAAAAGGAAGGTCCATAAACATTGTGAACAGAAACGCTACAAATCACATTCAAATTCGGCGTCTCTCTTTCATGTTCGACGACGACGCCAGTATTTTGTACCGCCCAAATTCTTACATTATGACCGTTCATTTAAAACGACAGATGAAACTTCGATTCGTCGTCCGCAGCTCGTGGTCTCGCGGTAGCGTTCTCGCTTCCCGAGCACGGGGTCTCGGGTTCGATTACCGGCGGGGTCAGGGATTTTCTCTGCCTCGTGATGACTGGGTGTTGTGTGTTCACCTTAGGTTAGTTAGGTTTAAGTAGTTCTAAGTTCTAGGGGACTGATGACCATAGCTGTTAAGTCCCATAGTGCTCAGAGCCATTTGAACCTTCGATTCGTCCGAAAAGATGAGCCCTTCGGAAAAAGTGTCCGCTGTCCATATCCTTGAGAACTGAAATGCAAAATCCGAACCTTCTAATATGATCGTCGGCACGCAACTGCAGCATTGACTGCAACATGTAAGGCTTAATATGGCGGCGCCGTCTCAGATCACGCCACACTGTTGTCTGAAGAAGCATAAATTCCTGGCCTGTCCGTCTCGTGGACTTTCGAAGACTCCGAGTGAATGCACGTCGGATACGCTCGACTTTATCAGAAGTGCGTGGCCGATCATTTCTCTCTGTATATGCAGCCAGCTGCCAACAATATTTTATGCCAGTCACAAATCTGATTGTGCAGAAGCGGCAATCGATGGCGGGGTGCACGTTGCACTTGAACAATGGATTCACTTCGCTCAAATTCAAACATAGAGAATGCTTTGACTTGTGGCTTAGTAGCCATGTTGCTTCAAACAAACAGGGCAGCTGTGTCAAAACTTTGAACTTTCCTCTATCTAGTGGCGTGCGCAACGTGTTTCTATCTTTTAAGCACCGAAGCGCCAAAGGAGCATACTTACTCGAATACAGAGGTATGTAAACAGCAGAATACGGTGCTACTGTCGGCAACGCCTGTATAAGACACAAAGTGTCTGGAGCAGCTGTTAGATCGTTTACTGCTGCTACAACGGCAGGTTATCAAGATTTAAGTGGGTTTCAACGCGGTGTTATAGTCGGCGCAAGAGCGATGGAACACAGCATCTGCGAGGTAGCGATGAAGTGGGGATTTTCCCGTACGACCATTTCACGAGTGTACCGTGAATATCAGGAACCACCTAAAACATCAAAACTCCGACATCGCTGCGGCCGGTAAAAGATCCTGCAAGAACGGGACCCAACGACAACTGAGAAGAATCGTCCAACGTGACAGAAGTGCAACCCTTCCGCAAATTGCTGCAGATTTCAATGCTGGGCCATCAAAAAGTGTCAGTGTGCGAACCATTAAACGAAACATCATCGATATGGGCTTTCGGAGCCGAAGACCCACTCGTGTACCCTTGGACTGCACGTCACAAAGCTTTACGCCTCGCCTGGGCCCATCAACGCCTCGTTTGAAATTGAATGGAGCGGATGGACGTATACCGGTATGGAGCCAGCCTCATGATTCCATGGACCCAGCATGTGAGCAGGGGACTGTTCAAGCTGGTGGAGGCTCATTAATGGTGTGGGGCGTGTGCAGTTGGAGTGATATGGGACCCCTGATACGTCTGACAGGTGACACGTACTTAAGCATCCTGGCTGATCACCTGTATCTATTCATGTTCATTGTGCATTTCGACGGACTTGGGCAATTCCAGCAGGACAATGCGACACCCCACATGTCCAGAATTGATACAGCGTGGCTCCAGGAACACACTTCCGAGTTTAAACACTTCCGGTGGCCACCAGACTCCCCAGATATGAACATTATTGAGCACATCTGGGATGCCTTGCAACGTGCTGGCCAGAAGAGATCGACACACCCTCCTACTGTTACGGGATTCTGGGCAGGCCTGTAGGATTCGTGGTGTCAATTCCCTCCAGCACTACTTCAGACATTAGTCGGGTCCATGCAACGTCATATTGCGGCACTTCTGCGTTCTCGCAGAGGCCCTTCACGACATTAAGCAGCTATACCAGTTTCTTTGGCTACCTAGTGTAGTTTATCTGTAGTAAACAATTGAAATCTGTTCAGCACAACTCACAAATAACTGATGATACGAGGGCTATGCCGAAAGTTTTTAGCAGCCCATGAACCTTAAGGCGGAGGACAATCGGGTTGTTTTCGTCGAAAGAGGGATGTTTTTCGACCTTGAGAAGTGCGCACGCAGCCCCTGGCTAGTGATGATCCTCCCAAAGCGCGGTAAGAAAGCACAGGCAGTGCTGAGTCAGAGACGGTGCAGGATGGAGCTGTCGCGATTTTACGATTATAAAAAGGGTTTAAGTGCCGAAGAATACCATTCTTCTTTGCTGCGTGTTTTTGGTGAAGCTTCCCCTTCTAGGGCCACAGTTGGAAATTGGTTACGCGAGTTTTGGAGGGGTCGGCAGTCAATTGAAGATGAACCTCGTCCCGGTCGGAGAGCAACAGCTATGACTCCTGGAAACATTGATGCTGTGAGGCAAATGATCAAAGAAGATCCACATCTTACATTTTGCGACACTGAAGGGACTCTAAATATTGGATCAACAGCAGCACAGACCGTCGTTCATAGTCGCTTAGGCCTTACTAAATGTGCCCACTGGGTGCCACATTCCCTGACAGAAAGCCAAAAGAAGGCGAGAGTGGACTGGTGTCGTTTCATGAAAAAATTCAATGTAGGCAAGTCCCAAGACACCTACAATATCGTCACAGGTGATGAAACGTGGGTCTATCATTATGACCCTGACACGAAGAGACAGTCTTCTGTGTGATGCTTTCCAGGGGAGGAACCACCCACAGAAGTTCGACGAAGTTGGAACTCTGGGAAAAACACGGTGGCAACTTTTTTCACAAAGATCGGGCATCTCACTTCTGTGCCCTTAGACACACGTTGTACAGTCAATGCCGAATGGTACGTGAACGATTGCCTTCCAAAAGTCATTGCCACATGGAAGTCACACCATCCAAAGTCGATGAGTGGGCACCTTCTGCTGCATCACGACAATGCATCTATGAGTGTTACCCCATTCCCCCTATTCACCTGACCTGGCCCCCTGTGACTTCTTTCTGTTCCCTAAGACTAAGGAAAAAATTCGAGGGCAGCGGTTTTCATCAAATGAAGAGGACATTGCAGTGTACGAGAGTGCACTAAGCGACATCCTGTTGTGTACATAGTTCCTCGTAGTCAGCGCGTGCACAACTTTCCCACTAGAGCGCGCCCCACTAAGCACAACAGCGCAGTTGCAGCGCTCGTCCGTCTCCGCACTACGAGATGGCGCTGCCTTAGAGACAGACCAAATTCTCCTTCCTCCCATCCACGTATTAATATGTAATGCAGCCAATGAGATTGCTGCTAACGTAGAACCTTTTCTCCTCGCGGATCACACTCGCGCAGTGATACCTGAACGCGCGAGGTATTATAACGAGTGTACAGACCTCCGATTAGTCAGTCTGCATTAGTGTGTATGAGTCTGCATTTATTTGCACCTGTCTGTACCAGTCTACATTAGTCTGTGCCAGTCTACAGTCAAGTTTCAGTCTGCGCCTAATAAGATTACCATATTCCTGTACATAGCATAGAAGATAAATGTATAGACACTTTTGTCAAGTATCAGAGATATGTGAGAATAAGAGTAACGTACCAACACCAAAGGAACTTCAAATTGTAAATTGCAAACAGCATCCAGAAACAAGTTGAAGAATGAATGAATTTTTCAGGAAAGTGTCCGAGGTAATGCGACTAGTGCACACGTCAGTACTGAGGTTTCCAGAGAGAGAGAGAGAGAGAGAGAGAGAGAGAGAGAGAGAGCGGCAATGCCCAGCCGGCTCACCGCTTGCCGTCGGCCGCCGCGTCCGCTGCTGCCTCGCTGGCGACGCCGCGCGGCGACGCCGCCCTGGCCGCTGCCGCCTTGGCGGCGCTCGTGTAGTGCACGGCCCGCACCAGCAGCGACACGCTGGCCGTGTAGTGGTTCCGGAACACCACCTCCGACACCTGCACGTCAGTCCGAGGCCACCCTTCCGCATCCGAAACTCAGCAGCAGGGAATTCCCGGTGACCTGCGTCGACTCTGCCAAGCTGTTCGACTCAGTTGACCGACACGCACTATTTCAAATCCTTGAAGAGTTTGGGTCGAATAGCTAGACAGAAGCGGTTATCCAGCAAGCCCTGACCAGCATCAGCTCCAAAGAGAAGTTCGGATGAGAGACGTTATAACAATACCACCACTTGCAAAGTAGGTTAGAAATCAGATTAATAATGTTGCTCACACAGCATATGTTCGCTTTATCGGGCAACAACAATGTTATTATATACTAAGATGGTATCTGTTCTTTCGACAGTGGACTAGCATTCGGGAGGACGACGGTTCAATTCCGCGTCTGGCCATCCTGATTTAGGTTTTCTGTGATTTCCCTAAATCGCTCCAGGCAAATGCCGGGATGGTTCCTTTGAAAGGGCACGGCCGACTTCCTTCCCTAATCCGATGAGACCGATGACCTCGCTGTTTGGTCTCTTACCCCAAACAACCCAACCCCTGCTCTTTCGGACATGTCCGGAAGAACAGATACCATCGGTGACCATGCAGCTCGTTAGAATGAAATGAACACCCTTAGCTGCTTACAGGCGTTGACATACGTCAACGGGAACAGATGAATATGTGTGCCCCGACCGGGTCACGAACCCGGGATCTCCTGCTTATAAGGCAGACGCTCTACCCATCTGAGCCACCGAGGACACAGAGGATAGCGCGACTGTAAGGATTTATCCCTGGAACGCCTCCCGCGAAACCCACATTCTCAACGTACTGTCCCGCACTACATTCGTAGTGCTCCCGCCCATTATATCTTAGTATATATATACAGGGTGAGTCACCTAACATTACCGCTGGATATATTTTGTAAACCACATCAAATACTGACGAATCGATTCCACAGACCGAACGTGAGGAGACGGGCTAGTCTAATTGGTTAATACAAACCATAAAAAATGCACGGAAGCATGATTTAACACGAATCTACGTTTTTTAAATGGAACCCCGTTAGCTTTGTTAGCACATCTGAACATATAAACAAATACGTAATCAGTGCCGTTTGTTGCATTGTAAAATGTTAATTACATCCGGAGATATTGTAACCTAAAGTTGACGCTTGAATACCACTCCTCCGCTGTTCGATCGTGTGTATCGGAGAGCACCGAATTACGTAGGGATCCAAAGGGAACGGTGATGGTCCTTAGGTACAGAAGAGACTGGAACAGCACATTACGTCCACATGCTAACACCTTTTTATTGGTCTTTTTCACTGACGCACATGTACATTACCATGAGGGGTGAGGTACACGTACACACGTGGTTTCCGTTTTCAATTACGGAGTGGTATAGAGTGTGCCCCGATATGTCAGGCCAATAGATGTTCAGTGTGGTGGCCATCATTTGCTGCACACAATTGCAATCTCTGGCGTAATGAATGTCGTACACGCCGCAGCACATCTGGTGTAATGTCGCCGCAGGCTGCCACAATACGTTGCTTCATATCCTCTGGGGTTGTAGGCACATCACGGTACACATTCTCCTTTAACGTACCCCACAGAAAGAAGTCCAGAGGTGTAAGATCAGGAGCCGGCCGTGGTGGTCTCGCGGTTCTAGGCGCGCAGTCCGGAACCGTGCGACCGCTACGGTCGCAGGTTCGAATCCTGCCTCGGGCATGGATGTGTGTGATGTCCTTAGGTTAGTTAGGTTTAAGTAGTTCTAAGTTCTAGGGGACTTATGACCACAGCAGTTGAGTCCCATAGTGCTCAGAGCCATTTGAACCATTTTTTTGTAAGATCAGGAGAACGGGCTGGCCAATTTATGCGTCCTCCACGTCATATGAAACGCCCGTCGAACATCCTGTCAAGGGTCAGCCGAGTGTTAATTGTGCAATGTGCAGGTGCACCATCATGCTGATACCACATACGTCGACGCGTTTCCAGTGGGACATTTTCGAGCAACGTTGGCAGATCATTCTGTAGAAACGAGAGGTATGTTGGTTGCAGCTGTTTGGGCCCCTGCAATGAAGTGAGGACAATGTTTCAAGCGTCAACTTTAGGTTACAATATCTCCGGATGTAATTAACATTTTACAATGCAACAAACGGCACTGATTACGTATTTGTTTATATGTTCAGATGTGCTAACAAAACTAGCGTGGTTCCATTTAAAAAAACGTAGGTTTGTGTTAAAAAACATACTTCGGTGCATATTTGTATGGTTTGTATTAAACAATTACACTAGCCCCTCTCCTCACATTCGGTCTGTGGAATCGGTTCGTCAGTATATGATGTGGTTTACGAAATATATCCAGCGGTAACGTTAGGTGACTCACCCTGTATAGTTAGTGCTAACCGGCCACTTAACCATCTTCTTCTTCTGTGCGAATGCACAAACAGTGCCCGAACTCTTACGGGAATCGGCAACGCGCCGCGAGTAATGAGTATAATGGGCGGGGGCACTATGAATGTAGTGCGGGACAATACGTTGAGAATGTGGCTTTCACGGAAGGCGTGCCAGAGATAAATCCATGCAGTCGCGCTATCCTCTGTGTCCTCGGTGGCTCAGATGGATAGAGCGTCTGCCACGTAAGCAGGAGATCCCGGGTTCGAATCCCAGTCGGTGCACACATTTTCATCTGTCCTCGTTGACGTATGTCAACGCCTGTAAGCAGCTAAGGGTGTTCATTTCATTGTCACAACAAAGTTATTGACTGTGGATGGTATCGTCAGAATGGAAATAATGAAGTCACTGTAAGAAAGTCATTAATTTTGGCACTTGAATGGATTCCCACGTAGATTTCGTCGAAGTCGTTGTGGCTCATCTTGTTGATTCTAGGGTGATTCCACTTTGACTGCTAAAAGGTCCAGGTCTGTATTTTAGCAATATTTGAAGACCCAACAAATACGTTTTTCAGGAAATTCTTATTGATCAGAAAAATCCCAGATCAGAACAATGGTATGGTAGAAATAATTTTTGACTTGGTGTTCACGATCCACATTTTTATTAAACTTCTTGTAAATTACAATGAAATGAATACCCTTAGCTGCTTACAGCCGTTGACATACGTCAACGGGGACAGATGAAAATGTGTGCCCCGACCAGGACTCAAACCCGGGATGTCCTGCTTACATGGCAGACGCTCTATCCATTTTTTTGTTTTTTTGCTGTTGTTTTAATTTATTTATTTAATTACTTATTTTCAGTAAAGATCACTCTGTTAAAAGGATCATTTCATGGTACAGTATGTGCATTACATATTGAGTGGTGAGAGAAGCGTGAGGTTCATTATCAGCTGTCAAATGTGCACACCGACTGTTGTGGTTGGCAGGAGAGCCAACACCGTGTTACTAGAGGAGGCCGAAAGGCACGCGTTTTAGCTCATGCAGGCTGGCGTGAGGTCTGGAACAGGACAAGGAAATTAGAATTTAGAAAAAACGGACGTAGCTGGTGGAATACTTAACTTTAATCCATTAATGATGAACGTCGGTCTTGACGGTACATGATTCACAATATCAATAGTAACTGACAATGGCGCCTTGCTAGGTCGTAGCAAATGACGTAGCTGAAGGCTATGCTAAACTATCGTCTCGGCAAATGAGAACGTAAGTAGGCAGTGAACCATCGCTAGCAAAGTCGGCTGTACAACTGGGGCGAGTGCTAGGAAGTCTCTCTAGACCTGCCGTGTGGCGGCGCTCGGCCTGCAATCACCGATATTGGCGACACGCGGGTCCGACGTATACTACCGGACCACGGCCGATTTAAAGGCTACCACCTAGCAAGTGTGGTGTCTGGCGGTGACACCACATTCCTCCCCCGCAAATCGGCGTACAGTTGTGGCATAAGGCTTCCGCCTGCCGTGGGGAGGACCCCATGTTGACGTATGCGACGAGGTGGGGAGCCTAACATCAGGCGAGGCTGTGTCACCCGCACACGGCCATTCGGTCCGCGGGGAGCTAGGAAACGCCTGAAAACCTGCTCCAGGGTGCACTCCAGCATGCGGTGTATGCGCCCGTAGAGAGACAGGAGGAGCCGAATGGTCGACCTACATCGGGCCGGGGCACCCGACGGGCGAAGACGACATATGGTCCGGAGAGGGCAAGAGTTCCATGTCGGAGGACAACTGGTCTCGGGAAGCGATCGGCGGCGAGGGAGCCAGGGAGGCGCCCGGCCGTTGCAGCGAAGCGTCCACTGCGGGCGTCGCCGGCGGGAGAACAGGCGGCGGCGGCGGCGGCGGCGGCACGTCGCCATGGGGCAAAATGGAAGGCAGCGTCGGTAACACCTGGGGCTGAGGCGAGCCAGTACATGAGTCCCAGGGCGCTGACCGGACGGCACCGTCGCTGAAAGCAGACGGCGAGCGGCAGATCCCGTGCGACGACAGAGGCGCAGCTGGTTGAGATGCCGGCGCACTTCACCAGAGGCCCCCAAAACCAGATACATAGCGCGGTCGAGGCAGCGAAGAATGCGCCCTTCGAGCCAACGCCGTGAACCTCGGTAGTGGCGGTAGTAGACAACGTCGCCTGGGGCAAAAGCAGGTGTCTGCCGCTGCACAGGAACCTGATGCGGCGGATGTAGCAAAGACATCAAGGTGCGATGAGGGCGACCATGGGGCAACTCAGCCGGCGAGCGACTATCTCGGGGCTGAGAGCGATACGAGTACAAAAAGAGCAATAACGCGTCCTCCCGAGAATGCGACTCTTTTAACTTCAACATCTGTGACTTGAAAGTCCTGACCAATCGTTCAGCGACACCGTTTGACTGTGGTGAAAACGGCGCGGACGTCAGATGTTGAATACCATTGGCCTTGAAGAATGACTGAAATTCTGAGGACATGAATTGTGGGCCATTGTCGGTAACAATTGTCTGTGGAAGACCTTCTATGCAAAAGATAGCAGATAACCCTTGGATGGTGGCACATGACGTCGTGGAAGACATCCGGACAACAAAAGGAAAATTACTGAATGAATCTACCACAACAAACCATCGAGCATTCCAGAATGGACCAGCAAAATCGATGTATAAGCGTTGCCAAGGGGAAGTGGCTTTTGGCCATGCAAAGAATTTCCGCGGCGGTGCTGATTGTTGTTCGGCACACACCATGCAAGAAGAGCACATATTCGTAATCGCGGCATCGATTCCGAACCAAGTACAGTGCTGACGATCAAGTTGTTTCGTTCTCACTATACCCCAATGTCCTTGGTGGAGAAGCTATAAGACAGAGGACTGTAACGAATGTGGGACCACGACCCTGGACTGATCATTATCAGAACGCAACAACAAAACACCACGTCGTACAAAAAGTCTCTCCTGCTGAGCAAAAAATCGGCGAACCAACGGATCCCCGATCCGTGACTTTGACAAGGGCCATTGCGTAGCAATAAAACGCAGAACGGTAGCAAGGACAGGGTCGGCAGCTGTGGCTGTAGCTACACGACGAAAATCAATCGGAAACGATTCGACCACGTTTCCGAATCAATGAACATGCAAGCAAGTTCGGAGAAATTGAATGCCCTATCCTCAGCAACAGACAAACGGGACAACGCATCGGCGTTTCCGTGCTTAGCAGTGGACCGATACAAGATATCGTAGCGGTACTGAGAGAGGAAAATAGACCAGCGAATGAATTTCTGCACTGTACGTGGAGGTACAGGCTTGTTCGGATGAAAAAGCGATGTCAAAGGTTTGTGGTCTGTGATTATGGTAAAGTGACGACCATACAAGAAATCATGAAACTTTGTTACACCAAATACGAGAGCCAATGTTTCTTTCTCGATCTGGGAATAATTTCTTTGCGCAGAGGAGAGCAATTTCGACGCAAAGGCAATAGGGCGATCGTGCGATCCATCTTCGTGCGCAAGCACAGCACCGATCCCGAAATCCGAGTCATACACCATCAAGAAAAGGGGCCTCTGGGGATCGAATGGCGTAAGGCAAGTATTGGAAAGCAACGCCGATTTCAACTGGCGAAAGGCAAGTTCGCATTCCGTCGTCCAGACGAACGGAACACCTTTACGGCGTAAGCGATGAAGCGGAGCTGAAATAGAAGAGGCATGTGGCACATATCTGTTATAGTAATTTATTATTCCCAGCACACTCTGTAGCTGCTTCAAATTCTGCGGCGAAGGCAAGTCTTGTATAGCACAAAGGTGCGTGGGACTGGGATGTATGCCTTGGGCATTGAGTACATGTCCCAGGTATAGCAAATCACGAGCAAAAAACACACATTTGTCCTTCCGCAAGCGAAGACCATTTTGTCGCAAGACCTGAAATAATATTCTGAGATTGGCCAAATGTTCTTCTTCCATCTTTCCAGAGATCACAATATCGTCCAGATAATTTGCTGCAGTAGGGACCGACGCACAAACAGTTTGTAGATATTGCTGAAACAATGCAGGGGCGGCTGCACACCCGAATGGCAGTCGTTTGAATTGTTACAAACCAAGATGCGTGTTAACCACCTAAATGCGCTGGGATTCTTCATCCACCGGTATTCGCAAGTACGCATCTGCTAGGTCCAACTTCGAAAAATATTTACCTGGGCACAGTTTGTCAAAAAGACCTTCCAGGCGGTGTAAAGGAAAAGTTGCAATCACAAGTTGTGGATTCACTGTTGCCTGGAAGTTCACACAAAGTCTCAATTTTCCGGAAGGTTTTGGCAAAATTACTAAGGGTGATGCCCAGAGAGAAACCTGCACACGTTCAATTACACCTTGTGATTCCAAATCGTGTAATGTTTTGCGACCTCATCACACAATGCGTAGGGAACATTGCGCGCTCTGAAAAATTTCGGTTGCGCATTTATTTTGAGTTCCAAATGTGCGTCATATTTCTTAGCGCTACCAAGGCCCGGTGCAAAAATGTCTGCAAATTCTTCACATAGACGAGAAACACTGTTGGAAGGCACACTCTGGTTCACTGATAGGACCTGATTTACTACAGACATGTTAAACAACCGAAATAAATCGAAACCAAATAAGTTCACTGCAGAAGAAGAACGAAGGACGTAAAATGACACAAGTTTTGTTTGGCCTTTGTATGTTGCAAGAAGGCTCCGCTGTCCTAACACAGGGAGATGCTGTCCTGAATAGCTAGTGAGCTTAACATTTGCAGCACGCAATGGAGGTGTGCCCAACAGTTTGTAAGGGTCTTGATTGATCAGTGAAACTGCAGCCCCGGTATCGAGCTGGAATGGTATCACTTTGCCGTTAATGTCCAAGTCCACAAAAAGTTTATTGTCCTGCTGATGACAAGAGTGACAGTCTCGTGCAGCATGAGCTGACACTGGTACAAAATCACTTGCGACTTGACAGGCGTTCTGGTGATGTTGACGCACACTATTTGTGGGACGAACACAGTCACTGTTAGAGAGCGTGGCCCTGGGTGGAGTGGAATGAACTACATGAATTTCCATGGGCGAAGTTTTGCGAGCCTGAGTATCCTTGGTTCGATCTGATTCCGGCGCGAAGCAAAGGGCCTGGAATGGTTTTGAGCTTCCAAACTGAGCTTTTTCTGGCAAACACTCTGAACATGTCCTTTTTTATTACAATAAAAGCAAATAGCTTGGTGTGACGGGCAATTCTCATGCGAATGTCTAGTAGCGCACTGCAAGCAGGATCTGAGCACTGCATTTGCTTGCCGGCACGGCACACGTGGCTGAAAGCCTGGTGGCAGCGGTGCGGCCAGGCGCGAGGGCTGTTTACTGCTCTGTGCAGCTCGCCCGGCGGGCCCGTTAACCTGACACACGGCTGGTGAAGTTTCAAATGATTCCTGAGCAAAGTCAAGTGTGTCCTGCCGATCCAATATGTCCATCACTTGTTGAAGGGAGGGATTGACTAGTTTCAAAATCTGTTCCCTTATACGAACATCAGAAACGTTCTGTGCAATTGCATCACGTACCATAGTATCTGAATAAGGGAGTCCACATTGACACTCAAAAGCACAATCCCTAGTAAGGCCTTGCAAGATTGCAACCCACTCCCAATTAGTCTCACCTGCTGTACGTTTTGTACGAAAAAAGGTATACCGTTACGCAACTACATTGACTGATTCTTTGAAATATGTACTAATGCAGACAAAATTTTTTCGTAGGAAAGAGTTGCTATGTCGCGTCAGGGAAATAATTTGACTATCACACAGTACATGTTCACCCCGATCGGTGATAACAAAAAAGACTGTCGCTCGTTACCTTAAATTCTGTAGGCAGTGAGATGGAATCCAAATTGGCGTGACCACTCCGTCCAGCTTTCCAGTGCAGCATCAAAAAGTCGATAAGTTGGTGCAACTGCGTGTTGTGGCTGCGTTAGCAGTGGAGTGGCTGCTGCTGCATCGTTTTGCATTGCACGTTGACCCTGGATGAGCTGTCCAAGGGCATCCAGTAAGGCCTGCGTCTGCTGATTCTGTAAGCGATAAAATTCAGACAGTACATCTGGAGATTGTGGCGAAGCCATTACACAAGTAAATCAGGGCAATATCGATAAGAACGCGGTTTTGCCTCGTCGCCAATGTTGTGGTTGGCAGGAGAGTCAACACCGTGTTACTAGAGGAGGCCGAAAGGCACGCGTTTTAGCTCACGCAGGCTGGCGTGAGGTCTGGAACAGGACAAGGAAATTAGAATTTAGAAAAAACGGACGTAGCTGGTGGAATACTTAACTTTAATCCATTAATGATGAACGTCGGTCTTGACGGTACATGATTCACAATATCAATAGTAACTGACAATGGCGCCTTGCTAGGCCGTAGCAAGTGATGTAGCTGAAGGCTATGCTAAACTATCGTCTCGGCAAATGAGAACGTTAAGTAGGCAGTGAACCATAGCTAGCAAAGTCGGCTGTACAACTGGGGCGAGTGCTAGGAAGTCTCTCTAAACCTGCCGTGTGGCGGCGCTCGGTCTGCAATCACTGATAGTGGCGACACGCGGGTCCGACGTATACTACCGGACCACGGCCGATTTAAAGGCTACCACCTAGCAAGTGTCGTGTCTGGCGGTGACACCACACTGACTGCACCCGGCACATACCAACTGCGTGGGGGGTCGAGGAAGACTGCCTGAAGATAGTTGGCAAAGGTTTTCCCATACTGTGACCATCTACGAACCTCATTGTGGGCTTGCTGCAAGAAATACCAAAAGTCAAGTCGCGACTTGGCTGCATCCCCATAGAGCTACGCGATCGTCCAACCTTTGACCTAGATGATCGACTGTGATTTAGTCGCCGGAAAGTAGTCACTCTCCGGATGTAAGAAGGAAGCAGGTGTAATATGTTGCGGGGTCACAGGGAGGTAGCAAGCCACCATCTGTCTTCCTAGGAGCCAGACGTCCTCCACCGCGATACAAGTTAAGCGGTGATGGTCGTCATCCACTTGGCGACATTTCGGGCATATTGGAGTGACTACTAGTCCAATTGCATGGAGCCGTTGATTGGTGTTGAACTTGCCACAGACGACAGAGAACCACAGTGCCCGAACGAAGGTAGGAAGGAATTTTTGCTGCACATGTCTCCTAATCTTCGGCCAATGCAACCTGGGGTGTTTGAGTTCAATGACATTACGACTTATCCGTCGTAGCAGTCAAACATAAAAATCCTTCGCGCATGGCGCTCTCGTGCGTGGAAGCTTGTCTCTGATATAACTAAGTTCCACGATAAATGTTGATACATGCGCAAAATGTGGCGTAATGTTGCCCACCGTCACCGGAGGTGTGAGGGGCGCTGGAACCAGGAGATCCAGTAGGCGGGATGCAAGAGAAGCACCCCCGCTACGCCACTGCTTGTACATCGTGGCGAGAAGGGGCGCCGTCGCTTGGCAGTGAACATTCGTAAGTTCGAGTCCCCCCTTGTCCATAATCAGCTTAACAGCTCATGCATCGAAGCTGTTTACAAGAATAATATACAGCAGAATGGAAAAGAAAATTGAGAATGCGCTAGGTGACGATCAGTTTGGCTTTAGGAAAAGTAAAGGGACGAGAGAGGCAATTCTGACGTTACGGCTAATAATGGAAGCAAGGCTAAAGAAAAATCAAGACACTTTCATAGGATTTGTCGACCTGGAAAAAGCGTTCGACAATATAAAATGGTGCAAGCTGTTCGAGATTCTGAAAAAAGTAGGGGTAAGCTATATGGAGAGACGGGTCATATACAATATGTACAACAACCAAGAGGGAATAATAAGAGTGGACGATCAAGAACGAAGTGCTCGTATTAAGAAGGGTGTAAGACAAGGCTGTAGCCTTTCACCCCTACTCTTCAGTCTGTACATCGAGGAAGCAATGATGGAAATAAAAGAAAGGTTCAGGAGTGGAATTAAAATACAAGGTGAAAGGATATCAATGATACGATTCGCTGATGACATTGCTATCCTGAGTGAAAGTGAGGAAGAATTAAATGAACTGCTGAACTGAATGAACAGTCTAATGAGTAAACAGAATGGTTTGAGAGTAAATCGGAGAAAGACGAAGGTAATGAGAAGTAGTAGAAATGAGAACAGCGAGAAACTTAACATCAGGATTGATGGTCACGAAGTCAATGAAGTTAAGGAATTCTGCTACCCTAGGAGGTAAAATAACCAATGACGGATGGAACAAGGAGGACATCAAAAGCAGACTCACTACTGCAAAAAAGGCATTTCTGTCCAAGAGAAGTCTACTAATATCAAATACCGGCCTTAATTTGAGGAAGAAATTTCTGAGGATGTACGTCTGGAGTACAGCATTGTATGGTAGTGAAACATGGACTGTGGGAAAACCGGAACAGAAGAGAATCGAAGCATTTGAGATGTGGTGCTATAGACGAATGTTGAAAATTAGGTGGACTGATAAGGTAAGGAATGAAGAGGTTCTACGCAGAATCGGAGAGGAAAGCAATATGTGGAAAACACTGATAAGGAGAAGGGACAGGATGATAGGACATCTGCTAAGACATGAGAGAATGACTTCCATGGTACTAGAGGGAGCTGTAGATGGCAAAAAGTGTAGAGGAAGACAGAGATTGGAATACGTCAAGCTAATAATTGAGGACGTAGGTTGCAAGTGCTACTCTGAGATGAAGAGGTTAGCACAGGAAAGGAATTCGTGGCGGGCCGCATCACACCAGTCAGTAGACTGATGACCAAAAAAAAAAAGGCCCCTTCCAACCGGCATTGTCGCCGATTTGTTCATGTTCACTGCACTATATCCATCTGAGCCACCGAGGACACAGAGGATAGCGCGACTGCAGGGATTTATCTCTGGCACGCCTCCCGCGAAACCGACATTCTCAACTTATTGTCCCGTACTCCATTCGTAGTGCCCCCGCCCATTATACTCATTACTCGCGGCGCGTTGCCGATTCCCGTAAGAGTTCGGGCACTGTTTGTGCATTCGCACAGAAGAAGAAGATGGTCAAGTGCCCGAATGTGGCCGTTTGTGCTAATGCACAAACAGTGCCCGAACTCTTACGGGAATCGGCAACGCGCCGCGAGTAATGAGTATAATGGGCGGGGGCACTACGAATGGAGTGCGGGACAATAAGTTGAGAATGTGGGTTTCGCGGGAGGCGTGCCAGAGATAAATCCCTGCAGTCGCGTTATTCTCTGTGTCCTCGGTGACTCATATGGATAGAGCGTCTGACATGTAAGCAGGAGGTCCCCGGTTCGAGTCCCGATCGGGGCACACATTTTCATCTGTCCCCGTTGACGTATGTCAACGCCTGTAAGCAGCTAAGGGTGTTCATTTCATTCTAACGAGCTGCATGGTCACCATGTCCGAAAGAACAGATACCATCTTAGTACATATATTCTTGTAAATTCACATATACTTCTCCTTAATTGTCACATCATCAAGAAAACAGTTTTGTATCAATCTTCATATATTTAATTTCCACTTTAACCAAACACAATAATTAATTGTTCTTGTACAAAACGAAATAACAACTTAACTTCTGGAAAATGAAAACAAAGACTGCTCTGTGCGCATTCGCGCCAAAACGATTACAAGTAAGTCAAAGATTATGACAGTTTCACAGAAATGAAGAATCATATCACTGTAATATATCTATACATCGGAGTACCTATACATTAATAAAACCAAATGTGAATATTGTCATAAAAATATGTCTGTTACTTCGCAGAAAAGTCGTACGATATTACTGGTATCGAGAACTGGGGATGGAGTGCCGTAATGGTCACGTAAATAAGGAACAATTACAACGTTTGATGCTTTTCAAACCAGGACCCAAGTGGGACAAGGAGATAGACTGTCGCCTCTGCTGTTCAACTCTACTTCTACTACTACAACAACTACGTGATCAGGCCCAGTGGACCGCACGCATCTACAAGTTTCCTCCTCCACTCTATTCTGTCTATCGCTGCTATCCGCCATCCGTCAACGTCTATTGACACTTGGTTTAAATCTTCATGGAGTCCATCCCTCCAACGCTTCTTGGGCTCCCTGGCGGTCTCTTTCCTGTAGGGTTGAAATCCAGGAGCTTTCGAGGCCATCTGTGATCCTCCATCCGGGCCACATGGCTGGCCCACTGCATTCGTTTGGCTTTGATAGTTCCTGCTATGTTGGGCTGCTGGTATAGTTCCTCAAGCTCTCGGTTGTATCTTATCCTCCATTCCCCTGTATCTTCATCCAGAACCGGACCGAAGATCTTCCGAAGCACTTTTCTCTCAAAAACAAGGAGCTTATGTAAGTCCTGTTTCCGGATACTCCATGTTTCACAGCCATATAGAACAACAGGCTGGATCAGGGTTTTGTATAGTCGAATCTTGAACTGTCTGGAGAGATATCTGGACCGAAGCAGTTGTGCTAGGCTGTGGTAAGATCGGTTTCCTGCTTGTATTCTGGCATTGGTTTCTGCTTCACATGACGAGTTCTCAGTGAAAAGTGCCCCTAGGTATTTGAATTCTTGCACTCTCTTGTAGGACTGGTCCCCAATCTGCAGTGATTATAGATGATCAGCAGTCTGACAACGACCACGCGTCATAACGAGGTACTCTGTCTTGACTTCGTTTATGTTTAGCTGTTCAACTTTGTTTTAGGAAATGTTGTACGAGAACAGTAAAAGAAATGAACAATTCAGGGGTAGAAAATTGGATAACATGGGCTACAGGAGTTCTACGAAACAGAGCGTGGAATGTCAGAGCCCTTAATCGCTGAGATAGTGGGAATGGAAATGGCTAGGTTAAAGTTAGATACACTGGAAGTTAATGAAGTTCGTTGGTAGGAGGAACATGTTAGGCGTAAAGTGAAGCGCCGCCACGTCAGTCGGGAACAACAGAGAAGAGATGGCTGTGACAAGGCGACCGACCCCTCTCCAGGACGACAACGCGATAACAACGGCCCCTATGTGGAGATGTCATAAGCGCCGCATCCGACTGGTCGCGGCCCAGTTCTATAGCAGCTTCGAGGTTAGTGACTTGTATAGCAGCGACTTAGGATTGTCTATACCAAAGAAACTAGATTGTTTCGTATGTCGCCCTTTGCTTGAGACGCATCTGTGTAACCGCAAAGTTAAGCATTGTTTCTCTTCATTTTGTCATAAAACCCATTAATACGATTTGTATGAACTGTTTGTCTAGCGAAGCGAGCATGTGGGATTCCTAGACTTCTGATATTTAAGACAAGCATGGAGACATAAATGAACAGGAGTTCTGGTCAGGTGAATACACGGTTATAATACAAAATCAAACAGGGTAATGCAGAAGTAGGTTTGATAAGGAACAAAAAATAAGATCGCGGATAAAATACTATAGCAGCATAATGAACGCATTATTGTAGCCAAGACAGATATGAAGCCCACACCCACAACCGGAGTTTATATGCCAGCTAGCTCTGCACATGATGAAGAGATTGAAGAAATATATGATGAGGTAAAATAAATTATTTAGTTAGTTGAGGGGGGACGTTGATGAAAAACACACACTGTTTCAAAATCCACAGTTTTGGAGATGTGGCAATGAAATTTTGTACCACGCTTTACATGAAAGCAACACATTTGCATCAAAATCCTTTGATTATATATATTCAACTTGTTTTGAATGAAATTTGGAGTTTCATTTTCAAAAAATAATGTATGTTCTTTTTCTCAGAAAGTATTCAAGAGATTTCTACAAAAATTTCTCTGTTTCATCTCTTTATATGTTGTACGCTTCTCTCTTGAAATTTTTCGAATAGGTCAAACAGGATAATTTTCATAATTTTTTCATTATAATTCCACAAGTACAATTTCAAATTCATGCAAAATTCCAAGCACTTTGCCCCACATCTCAGCTATCAATCAGAATTTGAAAATGTGCTCTTGAGGCAACGTTTATTAGATTTACAGAAATATGTGTACAAAATTTCATAATTCTAGCATTCATAGAATCTGAGGAAAATGTACATAAACTTTAAAAAACAAACTTTTCAGGAAACGCAATTTAAAGTTCAACCTAACTTTTTTCCTTATGTCACTTCTTCAGAATGCACCACATTTGTACTCTGGGTCGTTTTTCTCTTCAAGGCTTCTCTTCTGGTTTCTTGTCTGTCTTCTGTCCTTTACCAGGTCTTCGACTGATTTTTCAGCCGCAGAGACGCGCTACAAATCTACTTTTCTCAGGATGTCTTGAGTAAAATTTCCTATCTTGAAGCCCATTCTATCTAATACCTTCATCCTCCCGACGTTCCCATCATTAAATACAATAACTGCATCATAAGTTGCATTTCTGACAACTGTAGCACATGCAAATGTGTTTTTAGGGCATCGTTTCCATATGAGTGAATTTGAGACTCATTTGGATTTTGGGTTTTGCCATGAACACACCTTTTGAGAAGTGTAGGATAGGCAGAAACCTGTAAGTGGGCTTTAAAAGATCCAGGATACAATTTGGAAGCCTCTCCTTATGAATGTAGGGGTTGTTATCACTCTGAGCTTGTAGATATTTACGCCAGGTCATGTGGTCACGTCACACTTTTAATTAATTTTCAGGCACTTTGGATGCGATTTCAACATTGAAACTTTGGGAAATTATTGTCCATGAGTTGTACTAACAAATAAAAAATAAATCGAAAATTGACATTTTTGGTCAATTTCATCAACGTCCCTCCTTAAGGGAGACGAAAATTTAATAGTCATCGGGACTGGAATTCGATACTAGGAAAAGCAAGAGAAGGTAAAATAGTAGGTGAATTATGACTGGGGGAAAGAAATGAAAGACGAAGCCACCTGGTATAATTTTGCACAGAGCATAACTTAATCATAGCTAACACATGGTTTTAGAACCATGAAAGATGGCTGTATACGTGGACGCGACCTGGGGAGACTGGAAAGTTTCAGATTGATTTTATAATAGTCACAATGAGATTGTGGAACCAGATTTTAAAGTAGACATTTCCAGGGGCAGATGTGGACTAGGACCACAATTTACCAGTTTGAACTGCAGATTAAAACGGAAGAAACTGCAAAAAGGCAGGAATGTGATGGGATGGGACCTGGATAAATTGAAAGAACCAGAGGTTGTACGGAGTTTCAGAGGGAGTATGAGGGAACGATTGACAAGAACAGGAGAAGGGAACACAGTAGAAGAAGAATGGGTAGCTCTGAGAGCTGAAATAGTGAAGACAGCAGACAATCAAGTGTTACTGGGTAACAAAAGAGACACTGAATTTAATTTATGAAATGAGAAAATATAAAAATGCAGTAAATGAAGCAGGCTAAAGGGAATACAAACATATAAAAATTGAGATTCACAAGAAGTGCTAAATGGCTAAGCAGGAATGACTAGAGGACTAATGTAAGGATTCAGAAACATACATCACTACACTAGGGGAAAGATAGTTGCCGTCTACAGGAAAATTAAAGAGACCTTTGGAGGAAAGAGAACCACCTGTATGAATATCAAGAGCTCAGACGGAAAACCAGTCTAAAGCGAAGACGGGAAGCAGAAAGATGGAAGGAGTACATAGAGGGTCTACACAAGCGAGATGCACTTGAAGGCAGTATTATGACCGGCCGCTGTAGTCGAGTGGTTCTAGGCGCTTCAGTTCGGAACCACACGGCTGTTATGGTCTAACAATAACAGGCTACAGACGAACTTCGAGATGCTGAAAGAACAGTGAACAAAAGAGAAAATTTTCTGTAGATACAAGAAACTTCATACATTGTATGGAACACAACACAAAGCTTGCATATGAAACTTTCTGTAGCTTTGCAATCATGTTTTGTCACAACTCTGAAAGAAAAACTACTCCGACATGTGATATATCAGGCAATTATTGTGCATTATGTATATTGTATTTAAGCCCTTCTTCCAAAGTATGACTTTTGTAAAAGGAATTTAAACAATGTATGAAATGAATGATAAACTGTCATAAAAACGTTTATAATATTATTTCACATGATGGGATTAGGAAGTGAAGAACACTAAAAAGAATCTTCAGAAAAATATAAGAATAGAGTAATTACCTGCAGTTTTTCTTTTCGTTCACGGTCCTCTTCTTCTGTGTATTTGTGGGCATTTTGAAAAGCGTCTCACAAAACTCTCTGTATCTATTAGCAATATGTTGTGCAAAGTCTGGCAGTTTCTTCACATTTTTCGTCAGTACTGGAACACTACAAGTGATGCAGGCTTTCTCATGAGTATCCTCGGAGGGATATTGTAACATAGAGTATAAGAGAAAATGTGCGCCTGGCTAGTCCATCAATATACAAAAAAACAACAATTTCCTCTTTAATATCTGATTTATGTTCAGCATATTTCAAGGCGGACATTTGAAGAGCAATTTTATTTTTCTTAGAAATACCTCTTCATTCTGCCTCATAGTGCCTGCGCCACCATTCCTCGAAAGCTAAAGTATCATCTGAACTGATCATTTTGATGGAGAAACTCTTTTTCCTGTGGTTCTCGACAGCAAACTATTCTCAGCATTCTGACATTAGCACCGGCGAGTGCGCTATGCAGCTGAACTATAGGATGCAGCAAGGACGTACTTACTTTACAGAAAGGGAACAACTGTGCTAGGTACGACTATTCTGAATCTTTCATGATAACCAACAGCCAGCGAAATCATGTTCCAGTGGTTATAGGTATAACCTTCTACAGAGTGCATAGAATTATACTGCGGCTATCAGCTGACGCAAAAAACGAACATTTCAAATTTTGTTACATATACTCTTGTAGTTCAAGAGTGTGAACCTTACACCCAACTGGCTAACCTTTGCAGGTAATTTAGTCATCTTTTCAGTCCACAGATGCAGCAGCAAAATATCTTAAGCAGCTGAAGAAACACGTAGCAAAGGCTGGGCTTTAAATTTCCTATGACAAGACGCATTACAGGGCAAACATAATATCAGACCCACGAGAACTGCAGGTAGGATAAGGAAAAATTAAGTAAGCAGAAAACTTTATACCGGGTGATCAATCAGTCAGGATAAATTTGAAAACTTAATAAACCACGGAATAATGTAGGTAGAGAGGTAAAAATTGACACACATGCTTGGAATGACATGAGGTTTTATTAGAACAAAAAAAAAAAAAAAAAACAAAGTTCACAAATGTCCGACAGATGGCGCTGGACAGCAAAACGTCAGTGACTGCTACGGTGCCGGGTGAAAGGTACGCCCATATGTTACAGAATCGCATTATCCCCAGTCTGACTGATAAACACCTGCTGGAACGTACGATGTTTATGCAGGATGGCGCTCCACCCCATATTGCTAGACGCGTGAAAGATCTCTTGCGCGCGTCGTTTGGCGATGATCGTGTGCTCAGCCACCACTTTCGTCAGGCTAGGCCTCCTATGTCCCCAGACCTCAGTCCGTGCGATTATTGGCTTTGGGGTTACCTGAAGTCGCAAGTGTATCGTGATCGACTGACATCTTTACGGATGCTGAAAGACAACATCCGACGCCAATGCTTCACCCTAACTCCGGACATGCTTCACAGTGCTGTTCACAACATTATTTCTTGACTACAGCTATTGTTGAGGAATGATGGTGGACATATTGAGCATTTCCTGTAAAGAACATCATCTTTGCTTAGTCGTACTTTGTTAAGCTAATTATTGCTATTCTGATCAGATGAAGCGCCATTTTTTGAACTTTTGTATTTTTTGGTTCTAATAAAACCCCATGTCATTCCAAGCACGTGTGTCAATTTGTACCTCTCTATCAACATTATTCCGTGATTTATTCAGTTTTAAAATTTATACTGACTTTTTGATCACCCGGTATATCTGGGTGAATGGATAGAGTCTAACCTATCAGAGAAAGAATCCTTCTTGTCAAGCATTAACAAAATGGAAATGGCCTACCAACTAATTACGAGCATATACAATAAGAGATCGATATCCTTAAATGGCAGAATTAGACACTACTACACTGCTAGTGAATCGGAGGCTCTAAATGCGGCAGAGACTATTACAACGAACGAGAAAGGTCTACTGCGAAAAACTGAAGCGAAAGAAACGGAGCTTCTGAGGAAACTCGGGGTCCCAGCAAATAAAACAGCAAGTACAAAAGGCGTGACACTCCCGAACTGTGTACAGACGTGGTGAAGGTAAATGACACGTTTCGGAAAACACAAATGAGCTTAGAAAGGGTTTTAACCTAATTTCAAAATAAGAAAACTAAGGGACATGGTTAACAGAACTTGTGCCGAAGAATGACTAGTGTCAAATTGTAACCTTGATAAATTGCAAATGTTAAACAAAAGAACTATACATAAAACATCAAATCCTCAGAGGATTTAAGAAGTAACGGTGAAATTTATCAGAATATAGGAAACTTATCAGAAACAGTAAGCAAGAGGACATAAATATTTTTGGACGTTTTTACGGAATAACTGACAATACAGACACCAAGAAGATATTCAAACACGTAAAAGAAAAGAAATTAACAACCACCTGGATCCAAGAGGTTATGAAAGACGCGCAAAGGAACAATTTACGAGAAGAAGTAGTATTGGCCAGAAAGATTTTTAGGGAAGTGTGTTGAAAATGGCTCTGAGAACTATGGGACTTAACATCTGAGGTCGTCAGTCCCTTAGACTTAGAACTACATAAACCTAACTAACCTAAGGACATCCACACATCCATGCCCGAGACAGGATTCGAACCTGTGACCGTAGCAGCAGCGCGGTTCCGAACTGTAGCGCCTAGAACCGCTCGGTCACAGCGGCTGGCTTGAAGGGGTTACACTGTGATGGATGCACAGAATGGTAGTGGTCTGACGTGGTCGAAAGGAGCTTTCCCATGCAAGTCTGCGGCAACTCTATGTCCTTCACTGAGGTCATTCAATATCTGACACTGTTCATGCCCCTCATATAGCCTACATCTGAATGCCCCATAAATCTGTACATAGCATGAGTCGACCATCTACCCCAATTGTGATCCACAATGGGGCCCCTTCCACATCGGTGCCAGGTGCTGGTAATGTTTTCCCACGCAAGTCTGTGGCAACGCTATGTGCTTCACTGGGGTCATTCAACATCTGACTCTGTTCATGCCCCTCATATAGCCTACTTCTGAATGCCCCACAAATTTGTACTTTGCATGAGTAGACTGTCTGGCCGAGTTTTGATCCACAATGTTTTCCCACGCAAGTCTGCGGCAACTCTGTCATTCACTGGTCTCATTCAACATCTGACACTGTTACGCCCCTCATATAGCCTACATCTGAATGCCCCACAAATCTGTACATTGCATGAGTCGACCATCTGGCCCAGTTGTGATCCACAATGAGGTCCATTCCATAGGTTGTCAGGTGCTGATAATGTTTTCCCATGCATGTTTGTGTCAACTCTATGTCATTCACTGGGGTCATTCAACGTCTGACAATGTTCATGCCCCTCATATAGCCGACCAGGTCTGGTAACAACACCAAACATGATCAGTGCTAATACACTCCAGTGATCGTTCTACCTGTCATTACAACTCTAATCATTAACACATCCACCAATGATTTGTATACGTACAAAGTTACATTGACAACCGACCACGTCTTGTGGGTGCTTCACTTTTTTGTCAGGTTCTTAAAAAAGCACCTATGGAGTCCAGTATACAGCATAGAACTGGCACTAGGAGGTCGTGTGGCCTCCTTTAGCCGATGTAACTCATGGAAGTGAAGTGATGTACATGTGCCAGTCGGTTGTATGGAATTAGCACAGTAAACATGGGTCGACCTGAAGAGCCGACTAAATGACAGAAAAATAAATATCGTGTTTGGGCGTACCCGTGACCACAACCTGAATGAAGTTCTGCAATATATTGGCGTATCAACTGGACTAGCTAACGTGGCTACCAGGAGTGGTGTGACAGTCCCAACACTGTATCACATGGCGCAAGTAGGTAATTACAAAAGCATACTAACTGATAGGAAACGGACGAGTGCCACCTCTTGTTAATGAAAATCGGTTCCATATCCGACAGGAATTGTTGCCATCAGTAACTGCAGCCTCATGTCAACCAGTTTCCGAGTGAACATTGGCAGGTGTTGTGCCGGACGAATATACACTCGCTAGTGCAATGGTGGGTTCTTTGGTTTGCTGTGGGAGGAGATTCGGTAGAACTGTTACACATATTAGTTCACTTTATTACGATATACAAGTGTTGCCCAGAAAGTAACGGACCGCATTTTTTTCTTCAACAATTCTTTATTCAACATAATGAGAATCACACATCATATTTTTCCACGTAATCTCCATTCCGTTCTATGGCCTTCGTCCAGCGCGAAACAAGGGCGTACATGCCCAGTCGGTACCAATCCTTGTCCTAGTGGAGGGGCCCGTGCTTCACTGTGTGAATCACCTCCTCGTCGTCCTCAAAGTGTCTTCCACGTATGGCATCCTTTAAGGGACCAAGCAAGTGGAAATCCAAGGGGGCTAGGTCAAAACTGTAGGGTAGATAAGGTAACACTGTCCAATCCTGTTTTGCGATGTGTTCAGCAGTGCTCAGACTTGAGTGGGGCCGAGCGTTATCGTGTTGCAGCAAAACATCTCCTGGGTTGCTGTGGCGCCTAAGTCGCCGTAAGCGCGTCTTGAGTTTTGTTAATGTGTTGACATATGCTTCTGAATTAATGGTACCGTCTCTTGGCATCACATTAATGACAATCAGACCTTCGCAGTCCCAGAACACGGTGATCATGGCCTTATCGGCGGAATCAGTTGCTTTCAATTTTGTGGGAAGTGGGAATGGCGCCATTCCATCAACTGTCGGTTTGTTTCGGGCTCAATATGGTGAACCGAGCTTTCATCACCTATCACACTCCGGATCAAGAATGTCTCCCCCTCAACTTCAAAATGTTACAGCAAATCGTGGCAAACTTTTTTTTTCTGTGCGATTTGTGATCCATCGCTAGACACCGCGGGACCCATCTTGCACACACTTTAGAATATCCAAGAGTTCGGGTAATTGCATCCACACTTCCTTTGCTGATTGACAGATGCAGCGCCAACCGCCGAATCGTAATGCGTCTGTTCTCGCGAATGACAGAACCAGCTATCTGCAACACGTCACGTGTGACAGCAGTAGATGGTCTCCCCGACTGCTGCAAATCGTGGAGCTCCGCCGAACCGCCTTCTGATGACCTCACCCTCCGCGCCCAGCGAATAACTGTACTTCAGTCGGCAGGAGATGCTCCATAGACCATCCAAAAGCGTTTGTGAATATTCCCCACAGTTTCTCTCTCTGCAGTGAGAAATTCAGTGACGGCACGTTGCTTGTAACGTACACCACCTACATGCGGCCATTTTGAAACTGTCCTGCAGCTACACCATCTGTCTGAACTGACGGAAAAGTGGCGCGCCAACACCGACTCAAAGGAAGGCCTCGGCGCTTGTTGGTGACGTCACGTCAGCTAGGCACGGCGAACGCCAGGTCTCTTGCAGGCAGAAACGCCTGGGCGTGCTTATCACTATAAATCTCTTATTTTTGGACAAAATATTTGGTATTGTTTTGGATTCTGCAGTTTTATTTAGATGAAAGATTTTCTTACTATCGTAAAGCTACAAATGAAGATCATAGTTCTGTATTACTGAATCCTGTCGAAACAAACGTAGATCAATATGAGAAGATGCTTTTCCCCATTGCAAGCTTCGTAAATTTTACATTCAAGTAACTATATTTACTTGATCCATTTTGTTATCGAAACTAACCCCAACCCCATTACAATTAACTCGTTTCTTTTATTAATTTATTCATTTATTTTCGCCTGACATCGTCACTGGAAATGTGAACTAATTTACATGTGTAAATATCCAACTGTTGCCAGTCATTAGATTACAGTCGTTTTCAACGGAAGGAATTCTAAACAGGAAACAAAATAGCTTCATACATCGAAAATACTGCTGAGCTTAAACTTTTTTAAACATGCACATTAGAAAAGATAAATATTCCCCTCTTGCAACTGAAAGGAGAAACTTTATAAGATAAAAAGATTTATTTGATAAAACAAGTATCTCTCTTTTGACTCTTCTTCTGTCCCTCAACCCCTCCCCCGAACGTGTACAATCGCAAGATATTTCATTAACATTCAGTGCTCCTCACCCCATAGTCAACCAAGTTACCTAAAGAAGAGCACCAATATGTTCACAGTTTCTTGTAAAAGCAACCCAGTACAAACGTAACTTCCTCAGATTTACAAATAAGTTAAAAAAGCTCGAATTCTGTTGCTGCTGGACCATGAAGTTGTTTTTGTACGTCAATCCTTAAAACAGGTGGAAATTTAAGTTCAGAAGTACAGTATTTGTTAAGAAGTGTAATGAATTGCACAATTAATTGATTGCAGAAATCTCTCAGAACAATGTCAACTACCGCCAATAGTTTCACATTTTCCTGTGTCAGAGAGGGAGACACCACCATTATGAGTATGCCTGCAACAGACCTGGCGTTCGCCCTGCCTTGCTGACGTGACATCACGAACAAGCGCCGAGGCCTTCCTTTGAGTCGGTGTTGGGCGCGCTCACTAGGAGACTTCAAATAATACATACTTAGCGTTTCGCATCTGTTCAATTTTTTTCGTCTGAGAAGAAAAATGCGTTGCATTACTTTCTGGGCAACCGTCGTACATATAAGATTTACTTAACTTGGAGCAATCCATTTCTGCAGGAATACTCTGGGAATCTACAAAACTGAGTGTTAAAGTATCACCTGATATGGGCAAATTAAAGGACCCTTCACATGAAGTATGACATAATGTTCACATTAAGTTCCATCTAAGACAGAACTCTGGCGGCCTATCTAAGACGATGCTATCGTCTTGATCGGTGGCTGCGAAATGGAGCGAGTGTTCCTTTGCTCATCCGTAAGATCATCGACTGCAGTGGCGCAGTGAAGCTCTAGAAGGCGTGGTTATGCCGGCGTTTCTCATTCATCGACTATCGTTTTCTGTAGTTTCGGTGCGAGGTGAAAACCTAGCTTTCTTCGGACGACACCACAGCAGGGAAGTGTATACAATGGGCATATGCCGTCGGATACCTAGCAAAAGGCTCACTCCTGCAACATAAAACTGCACGAGAAATGCATGACTGTACATAAATGGACATGCTAGCCAAGCCTGCAGGTTCCACTTTTGCATCTGACCACGAACGGCGCCTGTGCAAGATACCCAATACATTGCAAAAATTAATCGTGGTCGGAACAGCTTTCTACACTACTGGCCATTAAAATTGCTACACCAAGAAAAAATGCAGATTTTCACGCGATTTGGGTGCATAGATCCTGAGAAATCAGTACCCAGAACAACAACCTCTGGCTGTAATAACGGCCTTGATACGCCTGGGCATTGAGTTAAACCGAGCTTGGATGGTGAGCACAGGTACAGCTGCTCATGCAGCTTCAACACGATACCACAGTTCATCAAGAGCAGTGACTGGCGTATTGAGACGAGCCAGTTGCTCGGCCACCATTGACCACACGTTTTCAATTGGTGAGAGATATGGAGAATGCGCTGGCCAGGGCAGCAGTCGAACATTTTCTATATCCAGAAAGGCCCGTACAGGACTTTCAACATGCGGTCGTGCATTATCCTGCTGAAATGTGGGATTTCGCAGGGATCGAATTAAGGGTAGAGCCACGGGTCGTAACACATCTGAAATGTAACGTCCACTGTTCAAAGTGCCGTCAACGTGAACAAGAGGTGACCGAGACTTGTAACCAATGGCACCCCATACCATCACGCCGGGTGATACGCCAGTATGGCGATGACGAATACACGCTTCCAATGTGCGTTCACCGCGATGTCGCCGAACACCGATGCGACCATCGTGATGCTGTAAACAGAACCTGGATTAATCTGAAAAAATGACGTTTTGCCATTCGTGCACCCAGGTTCGTCGTTGAGTACATCATCGCAGGCGCTCCTGTCTGCGATGCTGCGTCAAGGGTAACTGCAGCCATGGTCTCCGAGCTGATAGTCCATGCTGCTGCAAACGTCGCCAAACTGTTCTTGCAGATGGTTGTTGTGTTGCAAACGTCTCCATCTGTTGACTCGGTGATCGAGACGTGGCTGCACGATCAGTTACGGCCATGCCGATAAGATGCCTGTAATCTCGACTGCTAGTGATACGAGGCCGTTGGGATCCAGCACGGCGTTCCTTGTTACCCTCCTGAACCCACCGACTGCATATTCTGCTAACAGTCATTGTATCTCGACCAATGCGAGTAGGAATGTCGCGTTACGATAAACCGCAATCGCGATAGGCTACAATCCGATCATTATCAAAGTCGGAATCGTGATGGTACGCATTCCTCCTCCTTACACGAGAAATTACAGCAACGTTTCACCAGGCAACGCTAGTCAACTGCTGTTTGTGTATGAGAAATCGGTTGGAAATTTTCCTAATGTCAGCACGTTGTAAGTGTCGCCACCGGCGCCAACCTTGTGTGAGTGCTCTGAAAAAATAATCATTTGCATATCACAGCATCTTCTTCGTGTCGGTTAAATTTCGCGTCTGTAGCACGTCATCTTCATGGTGTAGGAATTTTAACGGCCAGTAGTGTATGTAGTTATAAGGGCATGTCAGAGCTCAGTTAATTCGAAGGTGGGCAAACTGTTGGTGCTCGTCTGGCGGATGCTTCAATAACCAAAATAGCCGAAGTGTTTGGTGTTTCAAGAGACACCATATCGACGATGTATACCGCATACAGCGAAAGTGGGAAACGGGTTGGGTTGGGTTGGGTGATTTGGGGGAAGAGTCCAAACAGCGGGGTCATCGGTCTCATCGGATTAGGGAAGAATGGGGAAGGAAGTCGGTAGTGCCTTCTCAAAGGAACCATCCCGACATTTGCCTGAAGCGATTTAGGGGAATCATGGAAAACCTAAATCAGGATGGCCGGACGCGGGATTGAACCGCCGTCCTCCCGAATGCGAGTCCAGTGTGCTCACCACTGCGCCACCTCGCTCGGTAGAGTGGGAAAATGGTTCAAATGGATCTAAGCACTATGGGACTTAACATCTGAGGTCATGAGTCCCTTAGACTTAGAACTACTTAAACGTAACTAAGGACATCAAACACACCCATGCCCGAGGCAGGATTCGAACTTGCGACCGTAGCAGCAGCGCGGTTCCGGACTGAAGCTCCTAGAACTGCACGGCCACATCGGCTGGCAAAGTGGGAAAACATCACCCGCTAAGTCACAACGAGGATGGAAGTGTGTGTTGCTTGATTGTGACAGACGGCCATCGAAGAGGATTGCGACGAAAAATAAGAGGACGACAGCTGTCATTTCTCTGGCGCGTTGCGTATCCGGCACTATCGATAGCGACTTGTATTTCTGTTTCCGTCTGGTTCGGCCTGCGCAGGCGCTGAGGCGGCTCCTGCCCTCTGGAGCGTTTTTCGCTGGGGGCCAAGCGCGCTCGGCTCGGCAGTTGGATTCGCACCGAGCTGGTGGTATTTTGCGTTCCGCCCCGGCACGGAGGTGTGGTCTCGTTGTTGGCGGGCCTCGTTGATTTGGCCGTTGGGCGGTGTGGCGTGTTGGTGACGTGCTGTAGTGGACAACTGATGGATCCCCGCACGCGATCGCTCGAGGTTCTCCGCCTCTGAAAAGGTTGCCACGATATCGCTGGAGTTTCCGCACCCAGGAGTTGTAAGGACTGCAGGGCAGGCTTTCTGTGTGTTTGCTCTGTCCGGTCTGCGTGGCGGGGTTCGTTTCACCTTACTTCACCTTACTTCAGCTGTTGTTTATATTTTCTGCGTGATTCAGTTTTAGCCGGAGTCTAGGTGTCGAGTTTTCTGCTGGTGTGTACCCGGTCGTCGCCCCCGTTTTCCCGCCCGGGGGGCAGCCGTTACTATTGGTGGGAATTATTTGGCAGTGTGTGTTTTGCGTGGACCCGGTGTGCTCACGCGCCCAGATTCTGAGTTGAAATTACTGTGGTCAGGCTGGCTCGGTTGCTGGAGTGTGTTTTATAGCTTTTCTGGCTTGCTGGGGACTGCGCGCGCGCCTGTTCCGTTTTGTGATGTGGCAGCAGTCTGATATTTTTATGTGTGCTTGTTAAGTTGCTAGCAATTGCTTTTAGCCTTGTGCTTACTTATTTTTATTTAAATTGCTGGGCATTGTCATTTGCCTGTTCTTTTACATTTATTTATTTGTAGTGTCAATTAAGCCTAAGACGATGTCCAAGGTGCTAGCAATTGATTTTAGCCTCGTGTGTACTTAATCCTATTTAAATTCTTGGGCGTTGCCATTTGCTTGTTTTTTACTCTTATTTATTTCTTGTGCCAGTTAGCCCTGTTAATCTTATTTTGTCTACTAGCGCTCAGGTGCAATATTGCAGGGCCTATCCAGGATTTTGTCATTAATTGAGATCCTTTTATACTGTATTTTTAGGAGTAGGTGATCCCTTGATGCCTTAGAACATGTCCTGTCAACCGATCCCTTCTTCTAGTTAAATTCTCCCCAATTTATTCAGTACCTCCTCATTAGTTACGTGATCTACCCATCTAATCATCGACATTCTTCTGTAGCACCACATTTCGAAAGCTTCTATTCTCTTCCTGTCTAAATTATTTATCGTCCGTGTTTCACATCCATACATGGCTACACTCCATACAAATACTCTCAGAAAGATTTCCTGACACTTAAATGTGTACTCGACATGAACAAATTCCTCTACTTCAGAAACGCTTTCCTTGGCATTGCCAGTCTACATTTTATATTCTCTCTACTTCGACCATTATCAGTTATTTTGTCCCCCAAATAGCAAAACTCGTCTACTACTTTAAGTGTCTCTTTCTTTAACCTAATCCCCTCAGCATCACCTGGTTTAATTCGACTACATTCCATTAGCCTCGTTTTGTTTTTGTTGACATTCATTTTATATCCTCCTCTCAAGACACTGTCCATTCCGTTCAACTGCTCATCCAGATCCTTTGCTGTTTCTGACAGAATTACAATGTCATCGGCAAACCTCAAAGTTTTTATTTCATCTCCATGGATTTTAATTCCTACTCCAAATTTTTCTTTTGTTTCTTTTACTGCTTGGCAATATATTGACTGAATAATATCGGGATAGGCTACAACCCTGTCTCACTCCCGTTTCAACCACTGCTTCCCTTTCACGCCCCTCGACTCTTATAACTGCTATCTGGTTTCTGTACAAATTGTAAGTAGCCTTTCGCTCCCTGTATTTGACCCCTGCAACCTTCAGAATTGATATTAAAGTCTTAAAACTAAGCAAACAGTAATTTCATAAAAATAATCTATAAAAAAGTATTATGGAGAACTGTATGTTTTTTCCGCTTTTGTTATTTCATCCGCCTTGTAGCATGTGGCTGGGTGGTGGAGGGGGGGGGGGGGGGCGGCGTCAGTAGTACAACATTCTGTTCTTTAGCCTGGAGCTTTTAAAGAATGTGACAAAGATGAAAACATTGATGTTATTAAAAGAGAAACGTTACACACGGTTTAAAGACAATATGTAGGATGGATTTTGTTGGCATCTACATAAAAACATTCAAACTGCGTTCTTCTTTTTAAATAACGTTTTTTTTATCTTGGTAACGCCACGTAGCGCTCTGAATAAAAATCGCTGATTGTGCTGTGAGCAGTCTGTGGCTGGTTGGACTCATTGTGTGAACATCCGCTTGTGTAGCGTTGGACAGTTGGGGGTGAGCCGCCAGCAGTGGTGGATGTGGGGGGAGAGATGGCAGTGTTTTGAGAGGTTACTACGAGCGGACGGTGTGGACGTGCGTCCATCAGAATAAGGAAATTTGTAAGACTGGAAGGCAATGACTGATATATATATATATATATATATATATATATATATATATATATATATAATTATGACTTTTGAAGAGTATTAAGGTTAATACATTGTTTGTTCTCTATCAAAATCTTTCATTTGCTAAATATGCCTATCAGTAGTTAGTGCCTTCACTAGTTAGAAACTTCTATTTAGCTGGCAGTAGTGGCGCTCGCTGTATTGCAGTAGTTCTAGTCACGAAGATTTTTGTGAGGTAAGTGATTCCTGAAAGGTATAAGTTGTTGTTAGTCAGGCCCATTCTTTTGTAGGGATTATTGGAAGTCAGATTGCGTTGCGCTAAAATATTGTGTGTCCATTTAGTGATGATCAGAATAAGTAAAGAGAACACTGTTTTGAGTACGTTGAGTTTTGCTCACCTGTTTAAAAATCAAATAATGTAAGAGTTTTTCCAGCACTGTCATTCTTTACATTACAAAGGGGAAGTTTCAACGTGACGTTCTTCTAAGAACAAGCACTGCACTTCCATTTAAAATCTGAAGGACCTATACTGGGAGGAAAGGTATTTGAGAGGAGAGAATGTGTTTCATAAGGTTTGCTAGAAAAATATAGGGTTCATTAGGTACGAAAGTGTGGAGAAGATGGCAGGTGTTGGGATAGATAATGGAAAGAGAGAAAGTGGGAAGACAGAGGATGAGGAAGAGTTAGGTGTGTGGTAGGCTATTGGTATCAAGAGGAAAGGGATGGGGAAAGACGAAGAGGGAAGCTCCGAGTAATTTTTTAATTTTTTTTTTTTTGTGGTAAGGTCTTATAGGACCAAACTGCTGAGATTATCGATCCCTAAGCTTACCCACTACTTAATCTAACTTAACTAACTTTCGCTGGGGAACGACACACACACCCATACCCGAGGGAGGACTCGAACCTCCGACGGGAGGAGCCGCGCGGACCGTCACATGACGCCTGAGTCCGAACGGCTACCCGCGCGATCACGCTGGTGTAGAGTGGGATAGGTGCGGAAGTGTTAAAGTTGGCAGGACAGATAAATATCGTGGCGGATCTCATTGTCTGCGGAAGGAGGGTGGGAGGAAGGTCGTAAATGGTAAGGTAAAAGTCATTGAGACAAAGGTGTGGGCAGTTTTTTCTATAATAATTGTCTGGACTTTGAAGAGGTTGATCTAAAGGAGCCATTGGTTGCACCAGGAGGTAAAGTAATTGAGGTGGATTTGGAGAAATCTTTGGCATTTATGAAGTGTAGGGCAGAGGGCGAGGAACTGGTGTTAACAGCATGCTGAAGGACGTGGATTGCTGGAGATGGTTTGTAGTACACCTTGGCCGAGCGCTTACGCATACCGACCACTTGCACAACAGACGCGGCAGGTAGGTCCCGGACGCAGAAGGCACTACTGTCGGTTGTCAAGCAGAGATTAGGTGAACCTTGCAGTCGCCAGGAGGCATCACATACACGCTAGAGGTCGCGGCGTACACGAACTGGTTTATTAAGCATAGACACGTGACTGAAAACAGTACACGGAGTATTCTGCTGCAGGCAGCCCGTTTAAGGGGAAATGTAATGGACTTGGGTCCAAAAAATCGATTTTTCAGGATTATTATTTTCTTAATCTACAGAGTTTAATCTATGTTGTTTGTGAATTTTATTGTGATATTATGGTTATAAATACTTTTAAAATATTAAACTGTTAAACTCTGCAGTGGCAGCTGCTCCCGCCTTGTCCACCATGTGGGAGACTGCTTACTTCAGCGGAATTTTTGTGAGTGTAATGGCTACTTTCGTCCGATATCTCTGGTAAGTACAACTTTCGTCCGATATCTCTGGCTGACATCTGTATCTTTGGCTGACATTTGTATATATTTGGCTGATTAGTTTCATGCATATGGTTTACTTCTATCTGAAACGTTTGAGGACGGAAAACCACTAGGAGGAAAAGGCAGACTTATTCTGAAAGAAATTGATTCTCTTCCCTTTTTTGTGGGAGAGCTATAAAAAAAATACAAACAACTTAGAGGCAATGAGGCATGCTATGTGGGCAATTTTTTTCCACAAATTATCCACTGATCAAACATCAATGCATATTATGTGTGCAAAAGACGACTGTTGTAAGTGCAACATAAGTAGTAAGACGTAGTCATATAAACACTCATTAACTGAAACTGTTACGAATACAGGCTCTGGACCACATTCAGTTTCTTGAAAACACTGATTTACTGAGGAAGTGTCTTCATGGGAAGACACAGAATGTAAATGAAGGCCTCAATAATTTAATTTGGATTAGATGCTCAAAAAGGACATTCTGTGGACTCGAAGTATTCAGCATAGGTGTCTATGCTGCCTTTTTATGCTTTAATGATGGGAATAATAGCAGAATTGAAGTGCTAAAGAAAGTTGGTATAGATCAAGACGTGTTTACAACAAAAACATTTTATAGCATCGATGAGAGCAGGGTCAAGAAAGCTGACAGATCACTGTGTTACCTACAAATATATTACTTACAAATACAGGCCAGGCAGATTACAAAGGGGGAGAAGAGAAACCTGGAGGATGAGAAGTATCAATATTGAGGATTTTAAAATTGAAGTATGCCTGTTACATGTAGAAGTATGAGAAGATAATCTTTGAACACTATTTTCTCGGTTTTATATTTCTTTTGCATTATCAGAAGCCTTTTCTCAAAATGAATACGCGCTAATGCTATGAAATTTCCAGGAGTTATTCGAAACATCTCGCTGTCTCATTGGAACTAAAAAAATATGAGAGCCTGCGATTATATTCTGATTTTTGTAAGACTGTAAGTAGAAGAAACCTTAATTTTAGATTTTAAATTCAAAACTTTATTAGTAATACAATTTGTACTATAAATTAATGACTGTAGTTCAGCCTTATACCCTTCTTAGAATACTACAATAGAATTTTCAAATTCATTGCATGATTAGAATTTGAGCTATGGCTTTTTACAAAAAGAACAATAAAAAAAATTCAAATTTGTGGCAGAATATTAACCCTGCATCTTTTATTATATTTTCCTGTTGAAATACGACTCTGGTTGTTTACACATGCAAAATTTTAGATCTGTGCATTAGTGACTATGGGTGTAATGACTTTTAAATAAACGCCTATATTTTCGGTCACATCGTCCCTTAAAGCCGCGCGCAGACCACATTATTCACCGAGTAAGCCTCGGGGTCAGGCGCCAAAGAGCAACAGCTCTTTCATAAGCAGGGGCTTCCTACGGTGTTGCCAGGAATATGTGTCACAGTCCACTGCCAGCTACGCCACCGACTAGCTCTGTTAAGTAAACGTTGTGGATCTCTGTTGTGATCAACAAAGATTTTCCTTTCTTCTAGTATGTTTAGGGCGCAGCTTTGAGATGGCTTTAGTGGAATCTCTGAATTATCTTTGTGTATGGCCTGTTTTATGTTTTTCGGCGTTCAGGTAGTTATCGAGGGCAGTTTTATTCTGATCACTTGTGTGGTTTCTATTCTACACTCCTGGAAATGGAAAAAAGAACACATTGACACCGGTGTGTCAGACCCATCATACTTGCTCCGGACACTGCGAGAGGGCTGTACAAGCAATGATCACACGCACGGCACAGCGGACACACCAGGAACCGCGGTGTTGGCCGTCGAATGGCGCTAGCTGCGCAGCATTTGTGCACCGCCGCCGTCAGTGTCAGCCAGTTTGCCGTGGCATACGGAGCCCCATCGCAGTCTTTAACACTGGTAGCATGCCGCGACAGCGTGGACGTGAACCGTATGTGCAGTTGACGGACTTTGAGCGAGGGCGTATAGTGGGCATGCGGGAGGCCGGGTGGACGTACCGCCGAATTGCTCAACACGTGGGGCGTGAGGTCTCCACAGTACATCGACGTTGTCGCCAGTGGTCGGCGGAAGGTGCACGTGCCCGTCGAACTGGGACCGGACCGCAGCGACGCACGGATGCACGCCAAGACCGTAGGATCCTACGCAGTGCCGTAGGGGACCGCACCGTCACTTCCCAGCAAATTAGGGACACTGTTGCTCCTGGGGTATCGGCGAGGACCATTCGCAACCGTCTCCATGAAGCTGGGCTACGGTCCCGCACACCGTTAGGCCGTCTTCCGCTCACGCCCCAACATCGTGGCAGCCCGCCTCCAGTGGTGTCGCGACAGGCGTGAATGGAGGGACGAATGGAGAAGTGTCGTCTTCAGCGATGAGAGTCGCTTCTGCCTTGGTGCCAATGATGGTCGTATGCGTGTTTGGCGCCGTGCAGGTGAGCGCCACAATCAGGACTGCATACGACCGAGGCACACAGGGCCAACACCCGGCATCATGGTGTGGGGAGCGATCTCCTACACTGGCCGTACACCACTGGTGATCGTCGAGGGGACACTGAATAGTGCACGGTACATCCAAACCGTCATCGAACCCATCGTTCTACCATTCCTAGACCAGCAAGGGAACTTGCTGTTCCAACAGGACAAGGCACGTCCGCATGTATCCCGTGCCACCCAACGTGCTCTAGAAGGTGTAAGTCAACTACCCTGGCCAGCAAGATCTCCGGATCTGTCCCTCATTGAGCATGTTTGGGACTGGATGAAGCGTCGTCTCACGCGGTCTGCACGTCCAGCACGAACGCTGGTCCAACTGAGGCGCCAGGTGGAAATGGCATGGCAAGCCGTTCCACAGAACTACATCCAGCATCTCTACGATCGTCTCCATGGGAGAATAGCAGCCTGCATTGCTGCGAAAGGTGGATATACACTGTACTAGTGCCGACATTGTGCCTGCTCTGTTGCCTGTGTCTATGTGCCTGTGGTTCTGTCAGTGTGATCATGTGATGTATCTGACCCCAGGAATGTGTCAATAAAGTTTCCCCTTCCTGGGACAATGAATTCACGGTGTTCTTATTTCAGTTTCCAGGAGTGTATAAATGTGTTTTTGTAATAGTTGTCGAAATATTACTCCTCAAGTCTGTTTACTAACAGATTCTGATCGAAGCCGTGGCCGAAGCGCGATAAGGTGTACAATTTTTAATAAGTAAAAATATAAACTGCGATCAAAACGAACAAGTATATTGAATATGTTCCTTTTATTTGTTGCTGTTAACATGTAATGCTACGACATGTCCAGTATCTTGTATTAGTATGAGTGGATGAGTGAATGAGTAGATCTACAGCCTACAGTCTATTGTCCAACATATACAGTCGAGACACATTCTGCTGGGAAAGTTGTTACTGTCTGGCAGTTGACAACACTTGGGCCCCTTGCGACAAGAAAGCTATTCGTCACTTTATGTGTCATAAGATTTAAGTCCGTTCTAAATTTTTCTACTTAATTTACAAACTTTTTATTTTATTCGTGGGTCCCAAGCCCTAGTAAAATATAAAAGAACTGAATAATCATAAAATAATGTTAACAGAGCGCAAACTCAAGAATGAAATGACGTCAGGTGCAACGCCTACATGCCGAAATTGTTCCGGCGTAACAAGAAGCGCCGGCACGAAGATCAAGAACGATACAGCATAGAGGGCTGCGAGACGACGTCAGCCAATAGCAAGCTGACTATGACGTCACTACGACAGGAGCGGCTTCTACACGAAGAGAATAAAAGCTACGCGCCGCCTAGGCTAGGCTGCACGGGAAGATGAGACGTGACTTGTGAACAGTATCATTTGCTTGCATGGAAATTGTATACATTGAAGAACATTGATTATTTGCATGTCGCCAATTGCTTGCGACCAATCTTTGTAAAGACGCCAAGTTAAGTATAGTCAATCTACTTTATTGCAATAAAAATCATTAATGTGATTTGCTTGAATTATTGTTTAGCTATCCAAGAAAGGAGAATCATGAGCGCCCTATATTACACGAGTGGGCAGGATACAATACAAATACTCTCGAAATTGCATATACACTCCTGGAAATGGAAAAAAGAACACATTAACACCGGTGTGTCAGACCCACCATACTTGCTCTGGACACTGCGAGAGTGTATATTATACTAGAACCAACATGTGATTACGCAATTTGGGTGCATAGAACCTGAGAAATCACTACCCAGAACAACCACCTCTGGTCATAATAACGGTCTTGATACGACTGGGCGTTGAGTCAAACAGAGCTAGGATGGCATGTACAGGTAGAGTTGAAAATGCAGCTTCAACACGATACCACAGTTCATCAAGACTAGTGACTGGTGTATTGTGACGAGCCAGTTGCTCGGCCACTATTGACCAGACGTTTTCAGTTGGTGAGAGATCTGGAGAATGTGCTGGCCAGGGCAGCAGTCGAACATTTTCTGTATCCAGAAAGGCCCGTACAGGACCTACAACATGCGGTCGTGCATTATCCTGCTGAAATGTAGGGTTTCGCAGGGATCGAATGAAGGGTAGAGCCACCGGTCGTAACACATCCGAAATGTAACGTCCACTGTTCAAAGTGCCGTCAATGCGAACAAGAGGTGACCGAGATGTGTAATCAATGGCACCCCTTACCATCACGCCCGATGATACGCCAGTATGACGAGGCCAAATACACGCATCCAATGTGCGTTCACCGCGATGTCGCCAAACACGGATGCGACCATCATGATGCTGTAAACAGAACCTGGATTCATCCGAAAAAATTACGTTTGCCATTCGTGCACCCTAGTTCGTCGCTGAGTACACCATCGCAGGCGCTCCTGTCTGTGACGCAGCGTCAACGGTAACCGCAGCCACGGTCTCCGAGCTGATAGTCCATGCTGCTGCAAACGTCGCCAAACTGTTCGTGCAGATGGTTGTCGTCTTGCAAACGTCCCCATCTGTTGGCTCAGGGATCGAGACGTGGCTGTTCGATCCGTTACAACCATGGGGATAAGATGCCTGTCATCTCGACTGCTAGTGATACGAGGCCGTTGGGATCCAGCACGGCGTTCCGTATTACGCTCCTGAACACACCGACTCCATATTCTGCTAACAGTCGTTGGATCCCGACCAACGCGAGGAGAAATGTCGCGATACGATAAACCGCAATCGCGATAGGCTACAATCTGACCTTTATCAAAGTCGGAAACGTGATGGTACGCATATCTCCTCCTTACATGAGGCATCACAACAATGTTTCACCAGGCAACGCCGGTCAGGTGCTGTTTGTGTATGAGAAATCGGTTGGAAACTTTCCCCATGTCAGCACGTTGTAGGTGTCGCCACCAGCGCCAACTTTGTGTGAATACTCTGAAAAGGTAATCATTTGCATATCACAGCATCTTTTTCCTGTCGGTTAAATTTAGCGTATGTAGCACGTCATCTTCGTGGTGTAGCAATTTTAATGGCCAGTAGTGTACTAGAGGTACGGAACCCTAGCAACGAGCAGGAGTATCGCGATTGTATGTGTTGTGTACATACAGGGTGTTTCGAAAATGACCGGTATATTTGAAACGGCAATAAAAACTAAACGAGCAGCGATAGAAATACACCGTTTGTTGCAATATGCTTGGGACAACAGTACATTTTCAGGCGGACAAACTTTCGAAGTTACAGTAGTTACAATTTTCAACAACAGATGGCGCTGCAAGTGATGTGAAAGATATAGAAGACAACGCAGTCTGTGGGTGCGCCATTCTGTACGTCGTCTTTCTGCTGTAAGCGTGTGCTGTTCACAACGTGCAAGTGTGCTGTAGACAACATGGTTTATTCCTTAGAACAGAGGATTTTTCTGGTGTTGGAATTCCACCGCCTAGAACACAGTGTTGTTGCAACAAGACGAAGTTTTCAACGGAGGTTTAATGTAACCAAAGGACCGAAAAGCGATACAATAAAGGACCTGTTTGAAAAATTTCAACGGACTGGGAACGTGACGGATGAACGCGCTGGAAAAGTAGGGCGACCGCGTACGGCAACCACAGAGGGCAACGCGCAGCTAGTGCAGCAGGTGATCCAACAGCGGCCTAGGGTTTCCGTTCGCCGTGTTACAGCTGCGGTCCAAATGACGCCAACGTCCATGTATCGTCTCATGCGCCAGAGTTTACACCTCTATCCATACAAAATTCAAATGCGGCAACCCCTCTGCGCCGCTACCATTGCAGCACGAGAGACATTCGCTAACGATATAGTGCACAGGATTGATGACGGCGATATGCATGTGGGCAGCATTTGGTTTACTGACAAAGCTTATTTTTACCTGGACGGCTTCGTCAATAAACAGAACTGGCGCATATGGGGAACCGAAAAGCCCCATGTTGCAGTCCCATCGTCCCTGCATCCTCAAAAAGTACTGGTCTGGGCCGCCATTTCTTCCAAAGGAATCATTGGCCCATTTTTCAGATCCGAAACGATTACTGCATCACGCTATCTGGACATTCTTCGTGAATTTGTGGCGGTACAAACTGCCTCAGACGACACTGCGAACACCTCGTGGTTTATGCAAGATGGTGCCCGGCCACATCGCACGGCCGACGTCTTTAATTTCCTGAATGAATATTTCGATGATCGTGTGATTGCTTTGTGCTATCCGAAACATACAGGAGCCGGCGTGGATTGGCCTCCCTATTCGCCAGACATGAACCCCTGTGACTTCTTTCTGTGGGGACACTTGAAAGACCAGGTGTACCGCCAGAATCCAGAAACAATTGAACAGCTGAAGCAGTACATCTCATCTGCATGTGAAGTCATTCCGCCAGACACGTTGTTAAAGGTTTCGGGTAATTTCATTCAGAGACTACGCCATATTATTGCTACGCATGGTGGCTATGTGGAAAATATCGTACTATAGAGTTTCCCAGACCGCAGCGCCATCTGTTGTTGAAAATTGTAACTACTGTAATTTCGAAAGTTTGTCTGCCTGAAAATGTACTGTTGTCCCAAGCATATTGCAACAAACGGTGTATTTCTATCGCTGCTCGTTTAGTTTTTATTGCCGTTTCAAATATACCGGTCATTTTTGAAACACCCTGTAGTTCCGTGTAGTCAGCGCGTACACAACTTTCCCACTATAGCGCGCCCCGCTAAGCACAACAGCGCAGGCGCAGCGCTCGTCCGTCTCCGCACTACGAGATGGTGCTGTCATAGAGACGGACCAAATTCTGCTTCCGCCGATCCGCGTATTAATATGTAACGCAGCCAATGAGATTGCTGCTAAAGTAGAACCTTTTCTCCTCATGGATCACACTCGCGCAGTGATACCTGAACGCGCGAGGTATTATAACGTGTGTACAGACCTCCGATTAGTCAGTCTGCATTAGTCTGTATGAGCCTGCATTTATATGCACCTGTCTGTACCAGTCTACATTAGTCTGTGCCAGTCTACAGTCAAGTTTCAGTCTGCGCCTAATAAGATTACCATATTCCTGTACATAGCATAGAAGATAAATGTATAGACACTTTTGTCAAGTATCAGAGATATGTGAGAATAAGAGTAACGTACCAACACCAAAGGAACTTCAAATTGTAAATTGCAAACAGCATCCAGAAACAAGTTACGTAATGTCTATGCTTTTTATTACTTTAATAAATGTGTGTGAAAATTAATCCAGTTCTGTTTAAAGTCGGTCACCGTCAATCAGCTACTCTAAGCGTGCAAGTGGCGTTTCTATCGTCTGACATAATGGCAGAAGATAAACACGCCACGATAAGACCACGAGACATATTGCTGACACTCGCCTACTTCGTTAGAACGACAAGTCAAATAATCTGATGGTGTGTATACCGAAGGTCTTACAGTACGCACACCATAGCATGTGTGTGGGTGGTGGTACTTACATTGGTGGGCATGTGGAAGTGGACGTCTAGGAGGGCGAGCCCGGCGGGCAGCTCCAGGCCGTGGGGCGGCAGCGCCTCCAGCAGCGCCAGCACGGGTCCCCCGACGCTGCACGCCACGGGACGGCGCGCCGCCGCCAGGGGGCGGACGCCCGGGGGCGGCGCCGCCCCCCGCTCCGCGGCGCGCCGCAGCATGCCTGCCGTCGACAGGGGCGGCAGCGGCGGCAGCTGTGGCGGCGGCGACGCGGCCGGCGCCGGCTGGTCCCCCTCCCCGCCTTCCAGGTCCTCCTCGGCGTCCAGGGTGGACGGCGTCAGCGGCGACACCCTGCCGGCCACGGTGGAGCGAGAGGACCGGCGCAGGGGCGGCGCCCCGCTGCTCCGGGACGCCGTACCGGACCTGCGGGGGGTCGCCACGGCTTCACACTACAAGCCGCTTTCTTGCTCACAAGGGGGCATTAGGGACAGTACTAACTGGGTAGGTTGAGCGCACTCGTAGGTAATCTTCCGTAGATTGAGCGCATTCGTTTTGTTTTTGGAAAGCTACTTAGTGATCCATGGACTTAAATGCCTACTCCGAATTTTTCTTTTGTTTCCTTTACTGCTTGCTCAATATACAGATCGAATAACATCGGGGACAAGCTACAACCCTGTCTCACTTCCTTCCCAACCACTGCTTCCCTTTCATGTCCCTCAACTCTTATAACTGCCATCTGGTTTCTGTACAAATTATAAATAACCTTTCGATCCCTGTATTTTACCCCTACCACCTTTAGAATTTGAAAGAGAGTATTCCAGTCAACATTGTCAAAAGCTTTCTCTAAGTCTACAAATGTTAGAAATGTAGGTTTGCCTTTACTTAATCTATTTTCTAAGATAAGTCGTAGGGTCAGTATTGCCTCACGTGTTCCAACATTTCTGCGGAATCCAAACTCATCTTCGCCGAGGTCGGCTTATACCAGTTTTTCCATTCGTCTATAAAGAATTCGTGTTAGTATTTTGCAACTGTGACTTATTAAATTGATAGTTCGGTAATTGTCACATCTGTCAACCCCTGCTTTCTTTGGGATTGGAATTATTATATTCTTCTTGAAGTCTGAGGGTATTTCGCCTGTCTCATACATCTTGCTCACCAGATGGTAGAGTTTTGTCAGGACTGGCTCTCCCAAGGCTGTCAGTAGTTCTAATGGAATGTTGTCTACTCCCGGGGCCTTGTTTCGACTCAAGTCTTTCAGTGCTCTGTCAAACTCTTCACGCAGTATCCTATGTCCCATTTCATCTTCATCTACATCCTCTTCCATTTCCATAATACTGTCCTGAAGTACATCGCCCTTGTATAGACCCTCTATATACTCCTTCCACCTTTCTGCTTTTCCTTCTCTACTTAGCACTGGGTTTCCATCTGAGCTCTTGATATTCATACAAGTCGCTCTCTTTTCTCCAAAGGTCTCTTTAATTTTCCTGTAGGCAGTATCTATCTTACCCCTTGTGAGATAAGCCTCTACATCCTTACATTTGTCCTCTAGCCATCCCTACTTAGCCATTTTGCACTTCCTGTCGATCTCATTAAAGTCCATGGAGAAGAAATATAAACGTTGAGGTTCGCCGATGACATTGTAATTCTGTCAGAGACAGCAAAGGACTTGGAAGAACTGTTGAACGGAGTGGACAGTGTCTTGAAAGGAGGATATAAGATGAACATCAACAAAAGCAAAACGAGGATAATGGAATGTAGTCGAATTAAGTCGGGTGATGCTGAGGGAATTAGATTAGGAAATGAGGCACTTAAAGTAGTAAAGGAGTTTTGCTATTTGGGGAGCAAAATAACTAATGATGGTCGAAGTAGAGGGGATATAAAATGTAGACTGGCAATGGAAAGGAAAGCGTTTCTGAAGAAGAGAAATTTGTTAACATCGAGTATAGATTTGTGTGTCAGGAAGTCGTTTCTGAAAGTATTTGTATGGAGTGTAGCCACGTATGGAAATGAAACATGGACGATAAATAGTTTGGACAACAAGAGAATAGAAGCTTTCGAAATGCGGTGCTACAGAAGAATGCTGAAGATTAGATGGGTAGATCACATAACTAATGTGGAGGTGTTTAACAGGATTGGGGAGCAGTTTGTGGCATAACTTGTCTAGAAGAAGTGATCGGTTGGTAGGACTCTCTATCTCTTCTATCAACCCTATCTGGTACAGATCCCACACTGTTGAGCAGTATTCAAGCAGTGGGCGAACAAGCGTACTGTAACCTACTTCCTTTGTTTTCGGATTGCATTTCCTTAGGGTTCATCCAATGAATCTCAGTGTGGCATCTGCTTTACCGACGATCAACTTTATATGATCATTCCATTTTAAATCACTCCTAATGCGTACTCCCAAATAATTTATGGAATTAACTGCTTCCAATTGCTGACCTGCTATTTTGTAGCTAAATGATAAGGGGACTATCTTTCTATGTATTCGCAGCACATTACACTTGTCTACATTGAGATTCAATATGACATAAGCATATGAAAATATGCGAAGTAGACTACTTTTCGTGTTGAACTGTCACTTATTTCAGATACCGTTCTAATGGTAAATAAAGAAGCATTTAGTTTCTGAACAAGATCCTGAATATGTGCTTTCCACAACAGCTTACTATCTATCCGAACGCCTAGGAACTTCAACTGTTCCGTCTCGCTTATAATATGCCCATTCTCTCTGATCAAAATATAATTTTCATGCCTAACTGTTTGATCTCCAATAGCATCAGTTTAGTTCCTGTGTAGATGGTATATGCCTTATTATATTTTCAACACAGTACTTCAAAGTGAATTGGGAATCGTAACCTTTTGCATCGAGAGGTATGAATGTGTGTCAACTGTTTCCTTCAGATATCACTCACCTACAGAATTCATCATTCGTCTTAAATTTATAAATAGTTCTATCTATCACCTGAGCCTGGTCCTGCAGTTACGCAGGGTCAGCCATCGTTAATCGGATTTGGCACGTTAATGTTTAAGGGGTGGCCGGATGCCCTTCCTGCTGCCACACTGTACTCCCTGGGACGGAATTAGTGTACCCCAACTGCCTGCATCGAGAGTGTAATCCATGGAACAGTGCGAAAGAATTCAGATGTCTGCGAGCCTTGTAACTGAGGCGGAACGGGGGGACCAGTCCAGTATTCACCTAGCGGGATGTGGAAAACCACCTAAAACCACATCCAGGCTGCCAGGCACATTGGCCCTCGCCATTAATGCGCGCCTACCCGAGTCCAGGAAGCAGCAAATTAGCGCTCTCGGCTACCCTGGCGGGTCTCTTAAATTTGTAAACAGCATCACGTTTAAAATTGTGAACAATTATGAGATTTGGAATGTGTGTTCCAGTTTCTTGAGTTGCTTCATAATCAAACCACGTACCTCTCAGTCCAGGTACAATTCACTTTGCTAGGGAAGCCTTTATCACAACATTTAAACTCTTTACCTTCAACTGTTTTGTTGCATTTGAAGCATTGGTAAACATAGAAACCAGTATAACCATAAAAATCTTTAAATTCTCCATTAATATAACAACTATCTTTATTACAGTTTGGACAACCTTACTCTATAAAATCCTGACCAAATCTTCTTTCACAGGTACCACCTTCTGCAATACAGGTTGCATATAACATTTATGATTTACAATTTCCACTATTTGTTTACAATTTCTGCAAAGGTTAAAGCCACATTCATGTTCCTTAGACCTTGTGTCTGAAATCTATGAAGAATAACCAGCGAGAGACAAAAATAAGACACAGTCTGGCGATTGCTTTAGCTGTACCTATGTGGATAAAGAAACATTCAGCGAACTTCTAGAGTCAGAGGGTTACAAAATCAATGGAAAGACAAACATATGGAAAGAGATAGCCAACATTTGAAAAATAAACTTTGCACAATAATAAAATCACTTCACTGTGGTTCCAACGACATTTTGTGCTTTATTCATTATGGAACTTCAGAGTGCGCACTCCCAGACTCTGCTAAATTTCAGACAATGTGATGCTATCGGCTGATATTCTAGCATTTATGTGTGGAAAATTCCCATGTCTGGAATTATGTAAGATATTTTATACTGTGGAGTTTCAGGTGGGATTTGTCCCCTGCAGTTTTCCTCGACTTTTACAGCCATCAATCCAAAGGTCAATTATTTGACCGCTGCTTACAACTGGTTTTTAAAGTATTCGTAAGCAATACAAATTAAGACTGTATAAAGAATTCACGCTTTTGTCCGTCAATTGATTTATGAATGTAGACATTATATCTTCATCATCATCAGGATAACATACAAATAGAAAGAATGAAAGTGTCAGATTCCTCATTCATATTGTTTGGTACATTTATATAGAAATTTTTTAATAGATTTGCAAAAAATATATGGAAATTTAAAGAGGGACCGCCAGTCCTCCTTAAGAGGTAATTAACAATCGGCTATTTTTGTCAATCAACCATCGACAATTAAAGCAGACGCAGTCTGAAGACCAGCATAGCTAGAAAGGCTGGTGACTGACCTCAGTAACCGACTATTACTTTATCTACCAAACTGTTGTGTGAATTATCAAAACCCAACCATTTAACATAAACCTGACCTCCTTTCTTTCTCAGAACTTTTCCAACGAGATATACATCTGGATATTTCGTTTTCTGTAGCTCTTGCTCATAAAAATTACCTTCGACATCTTTCAGTTTATACGTGATTAGATTAGAATGAATAACATTGGATTAGAATGAAAATTTCTGTTGACCAGTTGACAGTATATCCTTTTTTGAAAAAGTCCTTTAAGTTTACTGATCCTCACTTTATCTCCTATTTTTTAAGTTTAGCCTTATCGTTAGGCACAATGATGCCTATCTTATAGTTCTTTTCATTAACCTCTATCGGTTTCGTTTTTATAGTTTGATGAACTGTGTTATTGTGTTCGACAAATAGTTCCGAGACTAGATCGACCTATTTATAATTTCGTTGAAGAGATAATTTCTTTCACATCGTTTCTTTCAATGTTATGTTAAATCGTTCAACAACCAATGCCTTTAATTCTGTATAAGTTGAATAATGGTTAACGCTGTATTTCTCCATCAGCTCATGGAACTCTTTATTGTAGAATTCTTTGCCATTATCAGCCTCTAAATTTTTTGGGCGTTGGGCGCTGAATATTTTATCAAATGCATCAGCTACATTCTTAGCTGTTTTATCTTTAACTGGGATAGCCCATGCAAATTTAGAGAAGACGTCGATAACAGTTAACAATTATTTATATCCTCGATTTATCTTAGAAATTCCTTTTAACTTGCCAGAGTCCATTTGGACTAGAGCGGCTTGCCACTGATAAAGAGAAATTACATTTCTTCGTTTAAAATGTTTTCTCATCTGTTTATGTAGTTCATTAATGATTTCTTCGCGAAGTGGTTGTCCTGAAGGACTAAGCAGGAGTGCGATTTGCTCACCCCTTCACCAACTGCTGTCTGAAAACTGGCGTGGCTGCTTCAGCCGTCTACAAATTTTTTTGAACGAATTTGCTTTTCTTCTTTTTACAAACTGTACAAAGACCTTCAGTTCTTTGTCTTCCATTTTTGTGATAACTCAGAGGTTCATGAGTATCAGTAAGTTTTTGCACTTCAAACAGTAGATGTGTTCGTCCATTTATATAGATAAAAAATTTAATGAAGATTAAATTAATCTAACGACCTCAATACTTCTAGATTTTCGCCTACATTCTTGTCTAAGCTTTTATTGATTTGCGAATCTAGTGATTTAAGTTTACTTTCTAATGAATCTATTTTATCTAATGCATGAAGGAGAATTGTTTTTGTTTTGTTTCTTTCTTTATTATGATGTTCCATGATACCATCGATAACAGTTTCTTTGCTTTAAATCTGCGAGAATCTTGTTCTAATCTTCTTTATTGACATAATTACTGAATTGTGTTAGAATGCTGGTGCATCCAGGCTTTGTAACATGTTCTTTTTCTAAGTATTGTTTGGTAACAGCATCATAACCATTTACTGGATCTTTTATATCCGCTATTCTTCTACTTTTAAAATCAATTGACTTTCTGTTGCTTTAAAAATGTTTTTTAATTCTTTCCGAAATTGTGTGATTAAATTATTAATTTTTGGTTGAAAATCTTCTGATGACTGAAAATCCTTAACAAGTTTGTTTCCAAAAATGCCCATTTAGTAAAGCTAAAATATTACTAAACTTATACTTTTTGCATGACAACTCCAAAACATAGAAACACAAATGACCACAAAGTATTTCGTAGAAATTATGAATTCTCTCCCTGTTGTAGTACATATCGTTTTTTCCCAAATAGTTAACGAACTGTTTGGAAATATTTCCCCCATATGAATCAAAAACGAATTTTTTATCCTTATTCTTATAATAGCAGAACCAATGGGCGCCAACATGGCAGAAGTATCTAAATTTTTCACTTCGTTTGGCATTTCATCAATCACATAAATACCGCGAAAATGTTTAATTTTTAATTGCTTAACTAATTCCTCTATATCGAAATTAGATAAAGGATTTCCATTTGCAAATTACGTCTTTTTTGTTCTTCTAGCTCATTATCGGTTTTCTCCTTGTTTATGACTGGATTGCTGCAGATCCACCAGCAAGTGAACCAATAGTTGCTAGATATGGTAATGCAGCCAAAAGTAATGGGAGAAATCCACATTCGTGTTGTGTTAAACCTTTGCCTTCCTTCTTTTTTGTTAGATATTCAATAATCTTTTTCACAACAGGAATACCTAGTGTAATGAGTATATTACCACTAGTTCTTTTCTCATTCCTTTTTGTGCATCAGTTAAAAAAGGTTCAATCGCATTTAATTGATTTTGGCTTAGTTTTGCCACTAGGTAGCAAAGTATAATGGAGTAAAAAAACTATTTATTTATGTAGCTTAAAAATTTAATGACGATTAAACTCTCCAACCATTGTCATTCACACCTAAACCAGCGCCACCTGTGTCCATTCCTAATTTTCTCTTTCCATACATTATACCTGTAACTACAGCTATTTTTCTACCAGTTAAAGCGTCACTTGCATGCATTGGTTATTTTGCAGCTAGCTGAAGTTCTTTATCAGCTTCATGTCTTTTTCCAAAATCTTTGTCATCTCTATAGGCAATATCATGTTTTTTCAAGCCTTATCTAGTGAATTAATTCCCAGATCACCCCGCGCTAGTATTTCTTCAAGTTTAGTGAATGGCCCACAACACTCATAGCTGAGTAGTTGCATCTCAGGCATTGGTACATTAATTAAAACCCAATTGACTAACCCTTTTCCATGTTTTAGCTCTTTCAAAATGTATGAGGAAGATTATTCAAAATTCTAATCAGATATGGAATTCCTTTTGGATTGTTGACGATGAAATCATTAAATTTATTTGTCAGCATTTCCATTATTCCAACTTTTCATTGTGATAATTTTTATTTCCAGCTGATTCTTCCCCATGTATCACAGCTAATCTATCAATTAATTGACGGACATCATCCATCCAAATATATCCTATTGGTTTCTCTGCATACTTTTTTGTTAAACCTTCGCCTTTTTTCTTGGGTGAACTTATTTCTGAAGAATCTATAGTTGGTCTTTTTAACTTTGGAAAATAGTCATTAACAATTTCTTTTAGCAAACCTTTATATATGATTCCACTGCTCGCTTTTACTCTGTTTGGGTTATTTTCAGAATATATAGCTCCTGTACTATGCAATATATCAATCTAATTTCATAAATAAATTGAATTGAATTTATAAAAAAAAGGTTCAAATGGCTCTGAGCACTATGGGACTCAACTGCTGTGGTCATCAGACCCCTAGAACTTAGAACTACTTAAACCTAACTAACCTAAGGACATCACACACACCCATGCCCGAGGCAGGATTCGAATCTGCAACCGCAATGGCAGCGCGGCTCCAGACTGGAGCGCCTAGAACCGCATGGCCACCGTGGCCGGCAATCGAATTTCTCATCCATAGTAATATTCTTTCTAGTCAAAAGATTCATTAAGCCATCAGTTCCTTCGCATGTATTTTCACCATATGTTAATTTATCACCTTCAAATGTTACTGTTGATCTTCCTATATATTTAAAGACACCAACAGACCTTAATTCAAAAGTAGTATCTTTACTATGGTTTACGTATTCTAGCATTCTTTCACTTATATTTATTTTCTTCCTTTGACAGCTTCTTTAAATTTTTTCTCTTTTTCATATTTATTCAATGCATCTTGAATTTCTGATTCACTTAATGTATAGTCATATTGATCAGGAATATAATCGAGTAATCGGAAATCTCCAAAATCTTCACGATGATGATATGGAATCATTTGCTTTTCATCTTCACTGTTTTCTTCAATAGCTTTTAGAACATTATCACCTAATCTCTTGATACCTTGTTTAACTTGTTCAGTAGCATCGATAACTGGTTGGTCTTCTTTTTTATATTTTTCATGCTCCCTTATTGGCTGTTTTTTCCATTTTTAAACTTTTCTTTTAATTGTTCCTTTACTCTTCTATTTCGTCTGTTATTTCTAACAACCTCCAGGTCATATTTTTAAAACATTTAATAAAGTAAGAAAAGCATTATTGTTTATAAAAATTTGTGAGATAATGCCTTCTCATTATACACATTTCGAAATAGTAGCAACCACATGTATCCAGACTGTCTGTAGTTTCTTTATCAGACCAAGGGCAATTAGTGTCATATTCATTAATTTTTTCTAAATGTCAAATGTTTCCAAATAATGAAGAGCTTCTTTTAATTCATTAATATGTTCTGATAAAACATTATCACTGTGGTCTAATAGATATGCAATATCGTTTTTAAACTGTCCATTTATGCAGTATAAAAATTTATAAATGCTGTATTCTATTTCTGAACTTCGTATCATTCTGTTTTCTTGTCATATCTATTGTAATAGAACCAAACTGTTCATTCCAACATTTACTACATATTTCTTAAAATTCTTCAAAGTTCAAATCACCTCTTACACACTCACGGTAAATGTGATTTAAATTTGTATCATCTTGTCTAAAGATGTTTAAAAAATTTAGATTATCACTTACTAAATGTAGGTATTTTTGATTAAGTTTGAGCCAAGTTAGAGCAATCTATTCCTTTATGTCTTCCTCTAGTGAAATATTCTCTAACTATATCTTGATCTTCTAGAATGAAGTAATCGAAAACTACAACAGCATTGTCTTGACATTGATCTAATGGAATAATTTCATCACTATTTGCAATAAATTTGGCGATCTTATCTTTAATTTTTTCACATCCTTTTATAAATTCCGAGTATTTTGGCTGATCTAAACTGTTTGAATAAACATACAAGTGATTTATTTTATTCCAAGTTAGTCATCCTGGTGCAAGAATATAATTGTCAGTCATTAATGTTGTTTTTCCACATCCGCTCAATCCAATTATGGAACATCGGACTGAATTTGGTAAAAGTTTACCATGTTGAATTTTTGACTTCTTTTCAGGAATTCTTACTTTTGGCTCCCAATAAGTCTTCATTTAATTAAATAATTTTTTAGTAGTAAATTAGTAGATTATTTCAATTGAGTGGTAAGTCATCTGTTCTCAAAAAAAGATTGACTGTACCTATAAGAGGCAGCTTTAGTAATGTTGCATCAGTTGGTTTTTATTCAGCTTTTCTAACTCCAAATACTACATCAAGAAGTGAACTTTACTGCGATGGAGAAACGATAGAAATTCCAATTGGTCAGTATAATTTGAACAACATAGAAAAAAATATTCATTCGAAAGAGCCTAATATTCACATTAAGGCAGATGAAATTTTAAACAGAATTGCTATTGAGAGCGGTGTAAAATTGTATATGGATATAAAAGATAGTGCTGCAAGTATGCTTGGTTTTAGTAACCAAATTGTTGAGACTAATGGAAAGGCTATAGCTAAGGATGTCCCCAAAATTATTCCTTTCGAACTGATCAATATAAATTTCAATCTTGCTGATGGGATGTTTGTAAAGCATAATAAGCAGAGAAACCAATATTGTTGTTTCATTTAAGCCTAATGCAGAATTTGGCAGTCCAATAATTCAGGAACTGCATTATCCCATAAATATTCCAATTTTCAATCCAATTCAAGATTTAGAAATTACTATAACCGATGAAAATGATAATTTGATTGAATTTAACAGTGCTTGTGTAACAGTTATTTAAGAAATTTCTTAGTAGTTTTTGTTCATATATAAATCATGAACAAAGTCGACAGTTATCAGTTTTACTCATTCCATGTGAATGAGAAAACTAAAACTAATTTGAATCTCCCCAACAAGAAAAATATTGGAGACGGTTGGGTTCGTCCTAATCATGCTCGATTGTACATAAACTTCAGTATTATTGGAACCAATGGTACAGATTATCTGACTTATGATGGAAAATCCAATAACAAATTAATCGATAATTATGAAGCAAAACTGATCGATGTTATCACCATGAAGAAGGGAAACAATATTTTGTCTAGGGTGAAATTTCCATTTATTTCTTCAGCAGCTCTTATTCGACTGACTATGATTCTAGCCAATGAGCTAACCATGGAAGGACATATTCTTAATAATGGAAACATAAAAAGTAAGAAAAATGAAATGCTTTACCAGTAAGAATTATCTGGCGGATTTTTTTAAAGATTATAAAGAAACGATATGGGAAGGAGATTTAACGGTAATTTTTACATGGTCATTGAGTGCTGGATATTCTATTCTTCGTTGGGCAGATCGCACCGAAGCAGGACTTGAAGATGTGACAACACTTCCAAAAGAGGGTAAAATTATCGTAGAATCGATGGAAATTCGTGTTCCTGTGGTTAAATTTGAATCTGAATATTCACTTGAATTAGAACAAAATAGACAAAAATCCGAAAATTCCCATATCCGCCTTTGAACCACAAACTGTAGGGATTGCTGGATTTGAATGAAAAGAGAAATTTTGAGTTAGATATTACAAATTTCTATAACTCTGCAGAATTTGATATGCCTTATTCATTGTTTTCCAGACAAAAAACAAAAATAACCAGTTAGTTGACTCTTCCTTATTCGATCATGTTAAATTACAGAATATCTATATTAGAAATGGAAGAAATGAAGTTTTTCCTTAAGAAATGTGTAATCTAGATCAACCAAATAACTATCTAAAAGCATATGATGCTTTCCTAGATTTTAAGAGAATTACACAATTGAATCATGATCTTAATGTGGGTCCGTTCAGCTTTATTGAAAATTATCCTATCTACGTCACAAATATGTCTAGGAGAATGAATGTGTTAGCTACACAGAAAACTACAATGCAATTAGTTGCCACTTTGAATGACAAAATTCCGAATGATACACTTATTTATGTGGTAATGTAGGATAAAAAGAATTTCACATATGATTCGCAACATAGAATTTTGATTGAAAATTTGTAGCGAAGTATCAGCAGCCGCTGGCCGCTGATGCGCAAGAAATTACGTAAGTCTTGCGCGTATGAGATTGAGATCGCCAACTCCAATGGCCGCTAGCGGAAACAGAAGACTGTTATAAAGCAGCTGGTGCAGCCTTCAGATAACTAGACACGCTTCCTTATCTCTGTCACTCCCAGCTACACTTGTCTTTCAGACAGTTTTTCAGCAGTCGCTGAATTAAAACAGTTTCCTATAATTTCTAAGTGATTAAAATCGATTTTAATGATCATGACAGTATTTGCTCTCGTACCAACTTCGTCACTCAAATACCAACTATATATACAATCTTCGAGCCTCTTTACTCTGTCAAACCTTGTAACGGACTATGTAGACAGACGTATTTTGGCCATTATCTCATGGAGTCATCAAGCATCAGTGGCTTGAGGAGAGCTAGCTATTTGATAGAACATTTTCTATCGTCGCTTCTGTTCGACATATTGCCATCCATAGGCGGGTGGCGTGTTTCAACCCGAATAATGGATTGGCTCTGTTGAGTCAGAGATGGGACTCCGTGCTGAGGTGACGTACAGAAGGCAGAGGCCTGAAGCTCAGTGATCACCGAGTGAAGGTGTTCAATAGGGAATGTTTTGCGCTTTTTCATGATCTCGGCAGCTTTTCGGCAGGCCTTTTGGGGCTCATCGAGTTTTCATTTGCGGGTGGGTAGTAAGTGGGTGTGTTGAGCTTGCTCCTTGCTCGCAGATAACCTTGCTTCACTGGCTCACTTTTTGGCTCACCCCTCGTGTCGCCTCGGGGTTCGCCAAAAACTGAGCCAGTTACGGAAGATTATCTACGAGTGCACTCAACCTATGGAAGATTATCTATGAGTGAGCTCAACTTACGCACTTACTACTATGGACAAACATATTTAATTAGTATCGAGCACATAAATACGCTGATGGGAAAAAATCTCAACAAGAAGAAGTTGTGCGACACAAACGAAAGTTGGTAGGTATGTTTCTACATGTCAAAGATAATATCTAATCAAATTTCGCACCAGTCGCATAAGAATGATGCTATTAGTAGCACTATGACGATGCAAATGAGCTCTACTTTAAATACACTCTGTTGTGGTGTAACCTTTGAGATTGGATGTGGTTAGTTGATGAATGCTTTTAAGGCGACCAAGACCAACACCTCACTCAGGGTGAACGATGTCATGTAATATGGCTACAACAAGCGGGATGTTTCTTCTGTGATATTGCAGAAAGACTTGGCAGGCATGTAGCCACTGTACAAGATTGTTGGCAGTGGCCACAAGAATGTACAGTTGCAAGAAGACTGTGCTCCACATGGCATTTCCGGGAGGGAAGACCATCGTGTTTGGCGTATGGCTGTAGCGCATTGTACTGCGAGCAGCAGTTGGCACGACTGTGACACAACAAACTGATACAAATAGGTTACTTCAAGAACAGCTCTGAGCCAGATGCCATGTAGCGTGCATTCCACTGACCCTAAACCACCGCCTTTTGCGACTTCAGAGGTGTGAAGTGAGAGCCCATTGAGGGGCAAGGTGGAAGTCTGCTGTGTTTACTGATGAAAGGTGGTTGTGCATCGGTGCCAGTGATGGCCATATGTTGGATAGAATGTGGTCAGTAGAGGGCCTGCAGCCAACCTGTCCACATACTAGACACACTGGACCTACACCTGGAGGTATGGTCAGGGGTACGATTTCGCGTAACAGCAGGATCGCTCTCGTTGTCACCCCACACAACCTGACTGCAAAACTGTACGTCAGTCTAGTGATTTGAGATTTTGTGCTGCATTCCTGGATGTGTTTTCTAAAAGGATAACGCTCGTCCACTCACAGCTGTTGTAACCTAACATCTACAGAGTGTCGACATGTTGCCTTGGCCTGCTCGATCACAGTTCGTTCTCCAATTGAGCACATATGGGACATCAACGGATGAAAACTCCAGCTTGATCCGCAATGAGCACCTACCATCCCTGTACCGACAAAGTGCAACAGGCATGGAACTACACCCCACAAATTAATATCCGGCACTTGTAAAACAATGCATGCACGTTTGCATGCTTGCATTAAACATTCTGGCGGTTACACCAGTTATTAATGTACCAGCATTTCACATTTACAATGACGCATCTCACCCTTACATTAACCTCTATTCTTGCCATGTTAATCACTTAAATTTGTTAGGTGTTGTTGTTGTTGTGGTCTTCAGTCCAAAGACTGGTTTGATGCAGTTCTCCATGCTACTCTATCCTGTGTAAGCTTCTTCATCTCCCAGAACCTACTGCAGCCTACATCCTTCTGAATCTGCTTAGTGTATTCATCTCTTGGTCTCCCTCTACGATTTTTACCCTCCACGCTGCCCTCCAGTACCAAATTGGTGATCCCTTGATGCCTCAGAACATGTGCTACCAACCGATCCCTTCTTCTAGTCAAGTGGTGCCACAAACTCCTATTCTCCCCAATTCTATTCAATACCTCTTCATTAGTTATGGATCTACCCATCTAATCTTCAGCATTCTTCTGTAGCACCACATTTCGAAAACTTCTATTCTCTTCTTGTACAAACTAGTTATCGTCCATGTTTCACTTCCATACATGGCTACACTCTATATAAATACTTTCAGAAACGACTTCCTGACACGATGTTAACAAATTTCTCTTTTTCAGAAACGCTTTCCTTGCCATTGACAGTCTACATTTTATATCCTCTGTACTTCTACATCTACATCTACATTGATACTCCGCAAGCCACCCAACGGTGTGTGGCGGAGGGCACTTTACGTGCCACTGTCATTACCTCCCTTTCCTGTTCCAGTCGCGTATGGTTCGCGGGAAGAACGACTGTCTGAAAACCTCCGTGCGCACTCGAATCTCTCTAATTTTACATTCGTGATCTCCTCGGGAGGTATAAGTAGGGGGAAGCAATATATTTGATACCTCATCCAGAAACGCACCCTCTCGAAACCTGGCGAGCAAGCTACACCGCGATGCAGAGCGCCTCTCTTGCAGAGTCTGCCACTTGAGTTTATTAAACATCTCCGTAACGCTATCATGGTTACCAAATAACCCTGTGACGAAACGCGCCGCTCTTCTTTGGATCTTCTCTATCTCCTCCGTCAACCCGACCTGGTACGGATCCCACACTCATGAGCAATACTCAAGTATAGGTCGAACGAGTGTTTTGTAAGCCACCTCCTTTGTTGATGGACTACATTTTCTGAGCACTCTCCCAATGAATCTCAACCTGGTACCCGCCTTACCAACAATTAATTTTATATGATCATTCCACTTCAAATCGTTCCGCACGCATACTCCCAGATATTTTACAGACGTTACTGCTACCAGTGTTTGTTCCACTATCATATAATCATACAATAAAGGATCCTTCTTTCTATGTATTCGCAATACATTACATTTGTCTATGTTAAGGGTCAGTTGCCACTCCCTGCACCAAGTGCCTATCCGCTGCAGATCTTCCTGCATTTCGCTACAATTTTCTAATGCTGCAACTTCTCTGTATACTACAGCATCATCCGCGAAAAGCCGCATGGAACTTCCGACACTATCTACTAAGTCATTTATATGTATTGTGAAAAGCAATGGTCCCATAACACTCCCCTGTGGCACGCCAGAGGTTACTTTAACGTCTGTAGACGTCTCTCCATTGATAACAACATGCTGTGTTCTGTTTGCTAAGAACTCTTCAATCCAGCCACACAGCTGGTCTGATATTCCGTAGGCTCTTACTTTGTTTATCAGTCGACAGTGTGGAACTGTATCGAACGCCTTCCGGAAGTCAAGAAAAATAGCATCTACCTGGGAGCCTGTATCTAATATTTTCTGGGTCTCATGAACAAATAAGGCGAGTTGGGTCTCACACGATCGCTGTTTCCGGAATCCATGTTGATTCCTACATAGTAGATTCTGGGTTTCCAGAAATGACATGATACGCGAGCAAAAAACATGTTCTAAAATTCTACAACAGATCGACGTAAGAGATATAGGTCTATAGTTTTGCGCATCTGCTCGACGACCCTTCTTGAAGACTGGGACTATCTGTGCTCTTTTCCAATCATTTGGAACCCTCCGTTCCTCTAGAGACTTGCGGTACACGGCTGTTAGAAGGGGGCAAGTTCTTTCGCGTACTCTGTGTAGAATCGAATTGGTATCCCGTCAGGTCCAGTGGACTTTCCTCTATTGAGTGATTCCAGTTGCTTTTCTATTCCTTGGACACTTATTTCGATGTCAGCCATTTTTTCGTTTGTGCGAGGATTTAGAGAAGGAACTGCAATGCGGTCTTCCTCTGTGAAACAGCTTTGGAAAATGGTGTTTAGTATTTCAGCTTTACGCGTGTCATCCTCTGTTTCAATGCCATCATCATCCCGTAGTGTCTGGATATGCTGTTTCGAGCCACTTACTGATTTAACGTAAGACCAGAACTTCCTAGGATTTTCTGTCAAGTCGGTACATAGAATTTTACTTTCGAATTCAATGAACGCTTCACGCATAGCCCTCCTTACGCTAACTTTGACATCGTTTAGCTTCTGTTTGTCTGAGAGGTTTTGGCTGCGTTTAAACTTGGAGTGGAGCTCTCTTTGCTTTCGCAGTAGTTTCCTAACTTTGTTGTTGTACCACGGTGGGTTTTTCCCGTCCCTCACAGTTTTACTCGGCACGTATCTGTCTAAAACGCATTTTACGATTGCCTTGAACTTTTTCCATAAACACTCAACATTGTCAGTGTCGGAACAGAAATTTTCGTTTTGATCTGTTAGGTAGTCTGAAATCTGCCTTCTATTACTCTTGCTAAACAGATAAACCTTCCTCCCTTTTTTTATTTTCCTATTAACTTCCATATTCAGGGATGCTGCAACGGCCTTATGATCACTGATTCCCTGTTCTGTACATACAGAGTCGAAAAGTTCGGGTCTGTTTGTTATCAGTAGGTCCAAGATGTTATCTCCACGAGTCGGTTCTCTGTTTAATTGCTCGAGGTAATTTTCGGATAGTGCGCTCAGTATAATGTCACTCGATGCTCTGTCCCTACCACCCGTCCTAAACATCTGAGTGTCCCAGTCTATATCTGGTAAATTGAAATCTCCACCTAAGACTATAACATGCTGAGAAAATTTATGTGAAATGTATTCCAAATTTTCTCTCAGTTGTTCTGCCACTAATGCTGCTGAGTCGGGAGGTCGGTAAAAGGAGCCAATTGTTAACCTAGTTCGGTTGTTTAGTGTAACCTCCACCCATAATAATTCTCAGGAACTATCCACTTCTACTTCACTACAGGATAAACTACTACTAACAGCGACGAACACTCCACCACCGGTTGCATGCAATCTATCCTTTCTAAACACCGTCTGTACCTTTGTAAAAATTTCGGCAGAATTTATCTCTGGCTTAAGCCAGCTTTCTGTACCTATAACGATTTCAGCTTCGGTGCTTTCCATCAGCGTTTGAAGTTCCGGTACTTTACCAACGCAGCTTCGACAGTTGACAATTACAATACCGATTGCTGCTTGGTCCCCGCATGTCCTGACTTTGCCCCGCACCCATTGAGGCTGTTGCCCTTTCTGTACTTTCCCAAGGCCATCTAACCTAAAAAACCGCCCAGCCCACGCCACACAACCCCTGCTACCCGTGTAGCCACTTGTTGCGTGTAGTGGACTCCTGACCTATCCAGCGGAACCCGAAACCCCACCACCCCATGGCGCAAGTCGAGGAATCTGCAGCCCACACGGTCGCAGAACCGTCTCAGCCTCTGATTCAGACCCTCCACTCGGCTCTGTACCAAAGGTCCGCAGTCAGTCCTGTCGACGATGCTGCAGATGGTGAGCTCTGCTTTCATCCCGCTAGCGAGACTGGCAGTATTCACCAAATCAGATAGCCGCCGGAAGCCAGAGAGGATTTCCTCCGATCCATAGTGACACACATCATTAGTGCCGACATGAGCGACCACCTGCAGATGGGTGCACCCTGTACCCTTCATGGCATCCGGAAGGACCCTTTCCACATCTGGAATGACTCCCCCCGGTATGCACACAGAGTGCACATTGGTTTTCTTCCCCTCTCTTGCTGCCATTTCCCTAAGGGGCCCCATTACGCGCCCATCATCAGTTATTTTGCTCCTCAAATAGCAAAACCCCTTTGCTACTTTAAGTGTCTTATTTCCTAATCTAATTCCCTCAGCATCGCCCGATTTAATTCGAATATATTCCATTATCCTCGTTTTGCTTTTGTTGATGTTCATCTTATATCCTCCTTTCAAGACACTGTCCATTCCATTCAACTGCTCTTCCAAGTCCTTTGCTGTCTCTGACAGAATTACAATGTCATCGGCGAACCTCAAAGTTTTTATTTCTTCTCCATGAATTTTAATACCTACTCAGAATTTTTCTTTTGTTTCCTTTACTGCTTGCTCAATATACAGATTGAACAACATCGGGGAGAGGCTACAACTCCCTTCCCAACCACTGCTTCCCTTTCATGCCCCTTGACTCTTATAACTGCCATCTGGTTTCTGTACAAATTGTAAATAGCCTTTCGCTCCCTGTATTTTACCCATGCCACCTTTAGAATTTGAAAGAGAGTATTCCAGTCAACATTGTCAAAAGCTTTCTCTAACTCTACAAATGCTAGAAACGTAGGTTTGCCTTTCCTTAATCTTTCTTCTAAGACAAGTTGTAGGGTCAGTATTGCCTCACGTGTTCCAACATTTCTACGGAATCCAAACTGATCTTCCCCGAGGTCAGCTTCTACCAGTTTTTCCATTTGTCTGTAAAGAATTCGCGTTAGTATTTTGCAGCTGTGACTTATTAAACTGATAGTTCGGTAATTTTCACATCTGCCAACACCTGCTTTCGTTGGGATTGGAATTACTATAATCTTCTTGAAGTCTGAGGGAATTACACCTGTCTCATACATCTTGCTCACCAGATGGTAGAGTGTTGTTAGGCCTGGCTCTCCCAAGGCTGTCAGTAGTTCTAATTGAATGTTGTCTACTGCCGGGGCCTTGTTTTGACTTAGGTCTTTCAGTGCTCCGTCAAACTCTTCACGCAGTATCATATCTCCTATTTCATCTTCGTCTACCTCCTCTTCCATTTCCATAATATTGTCCTCAAGAACATGGCCCCTGTATAGACCCCCCTATATACTCCTTCCACCTTTCTGCTTTCCCTTCTTTGCCTAGAACTGGGTTTCCATCTGAGCTCTTTATATTCATGCAAGTGGTTCTCTTTTCTCCAAAGGTCTCTTTAATTTTCCTGTAGGCAGTATCTATCTTACCCCTCATGAGATAAGCCTCTACATCCTTACATTTGTCCTCTAGCCATCCCTGCTTAGCCGTTTTGCACTTCCTGTCGATTTCATTTTTGAGATGTTTGTATTCCTTTTTGCCTGCTTCACTTACTGCATTTTTATATTTTCCCCTTTCATCAATTAAATTCAGTATCTCTTCTGTTACCCAAGGATTTCTACTAGCCCATGTCTTTTTAGCTACTTGATCCTTTGCTGCGTTCACTATTTCATTCCTCAAAGCTTTGTTACCTAGACAAACATATTCCCGAAACTTTGTTACTCTACATTAATTACTTTTGAAATTACGATTTTTTCCATCAACCTAAAAGTCAGTGGGGAATGAAATAAAAAGGATGTGCAAGGGAGTTATGGTGAAAAGGCAACATGAAAAATGTGAAGAAATCGAAAAAGAAATGACTGTCAGAAGGACTGACTCAGCACATACATAAAAGTGAAAACAAACTTTGGTGAGACTAAAAGCAAAGTCGGTAAAATTATGAGTGCAATGGAAATTCCACTGTTAAATGGAGAAGAGAGAACAGACAGGTGGAAAGAGAACACTAAATGCCTCTACAGGAGGGAGTGGGTGAGGAGGGGGAGGGGAGACTTCGCCTGATGTCGTGACAGACGGAGAAACAGGAGTCTATACGTAAGAGATAAGGGATCCAGTAATAGAATCAGAATTTAAAACAGATTTGTAAGATTTACAATCAAATACCGCAGAAGGGTTATATAACATTCCATCAGAATTTCTAAAATAATTGGGGGGAAGAGGCAACAAAATGACTATTAAAGTTTGTATGTAGAATGTATGAGACTGGCGATACACTATCAGACCTTCAGAAAAATATCATCCACACAATTCCGGAAATTGCAAGAACCAACAAATGCGAGAATTATCACACACCAGCTTAACAGTCCATGCATCCAACATGCTAGCACGAGTAATATACAAAAGACTGGGAAAAAAAGATCTGTCGGATGATGATCAGTTTGGCCTTAGGAAAGGTAAAGGCACCAGGGAGGAAGTTCTGACATTGTGGTTGATAATGGAAGTAAGTCTGAAGAAAAATCAAGACACGTTCGTAAGATTTGTTGACATGGAAAATACGTTCGACAATGTAGAATGGTGCAAGATGTTCGTAATTATGAGAAAAAATAGGGGTAAGCTGTAGGCCAAGGTGGGTAATATACTATATATACAAGAGCCTAGAGGGAAAAATAAGACTGGAAGATCAAGTACGATGTGCTCAGATCAAACATGGCTTGAGACAGAGATGTAGTCTTTCCCCTCCACTGTTCAATCTAAACATTGAAGAAGAAAAGACGAAAATAAAAGAGACGTTCAAGAGTGGTGTTAAAATTCAAGGCGAAAGGATATTGGTGATAAGATTCGTTGATGACATTGCTTCCTCAGTGCAAGTGAATAAGACTTACAAGATACGAGGGTTATTCGGAAAGTAAGGAACGATCGGTCGTGAAATGGAAAAAACGGTGAAAATGTGATGAAGCTTTGCTCAGATGTGTTGGGTGCTGTGTCTAGTATGCCCGTCAATTGCATCATGTCGCTCTTTTCAGTTCTGAGCTCACAGTGAGAACGTAAAGATGGCTAGAAATTAGCGTCTCCCGCCAAGTAAGAGGGCCTGACGAAAGATTTCGCCTGAAGCTATGCAATCCACATAACATAACTGTTATGCAGATCGTTCTACACGACAATTCTCGGCCGCACACTGCAGTGGCAATGAAGATACTCCTGCAGCGTTTTCAGTGGGAAGTGTTTGATCGCCCACAATACAGCACATAACTGGCTACCCCTCAGGTTCATCTCTGCTCAGATGAACCGCTGGCTATGAACACAATATTTTGACACAGCTGCAGTCCAGAGTCTTCTATAACGAGGGAATTGAAAAGTTGGTACAACGCTACGACAGATGTCTAAGTCTGAGTGGCGACTGTGTAGAGAAGTAGTCGGAAGATGTAGCTAACTGTTGCAAATAAAACAGTTTTGATTTTCACTGTGGTTTCCATTTCGCGACCTGTTGTCCCTTACTTTCCGAATAGCCCCTGTATGTTGAATGGAGTGAACATCTAATGATTTGGAGAATATTGTTTGAGAGTAAATCGAAGAAAGACGAGGTAATGATAAGTATCAGAAATGAGAATAGAGAGAAACTTGACACCAGAATTAGCGGCCATGAAACAAATGAAGATAAGAAATTCTGCTACCTGGGTATCAAACTAAACCATGACGGATGGAGCAAATAACACAAAACGCACACTAGCACTAGCAAAAGAGAATTCCTGGCCAAGAGAAGTCTCTCAGTATCAACCTAATTTGATGAAGAACTTTCTGAGAATGCACGTCTGGAGACAGCATTGTATGATCGTGAAACATGGCCTGTGGGAAAACTCGAAGAGAAGAGAACCGAAGAATTTGAGATGTAGTGATATAGAGGAATGTTGAAAATTAGGTACTCTGATAACGTAAGGAATGAGGAGGTTCTCTGCAGGGTCGTTGAGGAAAGGAATGTATGGAAAACACTAGCAAAAAGAAGCGACAGTATGGTATGATGTCTGTTAAAACATCAGGGAATAACTTCCATGGTGCTACAGGGAGCTGTATAGGGTAAAAACTGTAAACAGAGATTGGAAAATATCCATCAAATAATTGAGGATGTGGGTTGCAAGTGCTACTCTGAAATAAAGAGGTTGGCATAGAAGAGGAATTCGTGACAGGTTGTGTCATAGCAGTCAGTAGAATAATGGCTTGATGACTAAAAATCATTAAAAAATCTAGTCTGTTCGTAGATCTTCAATGTGCGTATGACAGCATCCACAGGAATAGCCTATGCAAAGCACTGCCTGACTTTAGAATCCCTGAGAAGTTAACGAGAGTGGCGCAGACTTGTATGGATGGGTCAAGGGCAGCAGTGCATTTCCAAGGGGTCACATCAGAAACATTCGAGACTGTGATAGGTCTCAGAGAAGGGGATGCTCTCTCGTGTGTTCTGCTCAATATCATGTTAGACATACTGATAAGGGGTTGTAGGCAACAAGAATAGACGGTTATACAGATGGATAGCGGGCCCAACTGTCTCGCATATGCAGATGATATAGTACTACTAAGTGAATCAAACCATAAGTTGAAAGAAATGTACCAGAAAATGGAGAACTACGAGAGTCTTTTGATAAGTCTGGTGAATTTTCACGAAAAAATAGAACATTTCTGTTGTATCTTCATGGTTGGTAAGCATGATTATTCCAAGAACAATATAAAGAATCTCAACAGCATATGCTTCATTCCACAAACAGACATGTGAATTGGTCAGTGTGTCGTCAGCGACTGAAAATGGAAAAAACGGAGTTTCTTGCTGTTATTGAATATTTTCATTTGAGTGGCTGTACAGCCACACAAATAAAAACAGAAATGGATGGAGTACACCCGGACTCTGCACCATAATTGAGGACAATTTACTTCTGAATTAGTGAATTTAAACGTGGCCAGACAAGCACCAAAGATGAAGTGCGGTCCAACCGTCCAATGGAGGTCACCACAAAGGAAACCATTCACAAAATCTATGATATGGTAATGCAAGACCATCGAATAAAAATTCGTGGCTGAAGCTTTAGGCATTTCAACTGAGCGAGTGGATAATATCATGCCAGGAGAATTGGCTATGAAGCTGTGTGCAAGGTGGGTGCCACAATTGCTCGCAGTCGACCAAAAGCGCACTCAGCACAACATTTCAACACGAGATCTGACGATATTAAATCGCAACCCGCAAGACGTTTTGAGCCAACTTGTGACTGTTGATGAAACCTGGTCTACCATAACACACCACAGTCAAAACGGCAGTCAAAAATATGGACACAGGCTGGTGAAAGTAGGCTAGATAGGGCAAAAACCATTTTGTCATCTGATAAGGTGATGACCACTGATTGATTGGGATCCCAAAGAATAATCCTTATACATTATTTGGAAAAAGGCAGAACCATAACTGGACCCCATTATGCTTCATGGCTGAATTGCTAAAGAAAGACCAAGGCCGGCATGCAAAAAAGTGTTCTTTTATCAGGAAAATGCACCATCCCACACATCAGCGGTGACAGTGGCAAATGGGCATGAACTGGGTTTTGAATTGGTTCTTCGTCCACCGTATTCACTAAACTTAGCTTCAAGTGACTTCTTCCTGTTTCCTAACATGAAGCTGCAGCTTGCTGGGAAGAAAGTTTCATCAAATGAGGAACTGATAGAGTCAACGAGTATTTTGAAGAGTTTTACAGAACCTACTTTTCTGATGGGATGAAAAAGCTGGAGATTCACTGCACCAAGTTTATATCCCTCAAAGGAGACTGTTGTTGTGGTCTGCAGTCCTAAGACTGGTTTGATGCAGCTCTCCACGCTACTCTATCCTGTGCAAGCTACTTCATCTCTGAGCAACTACTGCAACCTAAATCCTTCTGAATCTGCTTATTATATTCATGTCTTTGTATCCTTTACGATTTTTATCCCCCACGCTTCATTCCAGTACTAAATTAGTGATCCCTTGATGCCTCAGGATGTGTCCTATCAACCGATCCCTTCTTCTAGTCAGGTTGTACCACGAAGTTCTCTTCTCCCCAATTCTATTCCTTGGTTACCTGATCTATCCATCTAATCTTCAGCATTATTCTGTAGCACCACATCTCAAAAGCTTCTATTCTCTTCTTGTCTAAACTGTTTTTATGTTTCACTTCCATACAAATGCTTTCAGAAAGGACTTCCTGGTACTTGAATCTATACTCGATGTTAACAAATTCCTCTTCTTCAGAAACGCCTTTCTTGCCATTTCCACTCTACATTTTATATTCCCCCTACTTAATCGACATGAGTTGTTTAGCTTACCAAATATCAAAACTCATCTAGTACTTTAAGTGTCTACTTTATGGAGATTATGTCGGGAAATAAGATGAACTGCCTCTAGTTTGTGTGTTTATACTGTTTTTGTAGATTATATTGCAGTTAACTATAATGTAACTAATATATTAACTTTTTTGTTTTACTTCATTACTAATTCCTGTTTTTATTGTTTCTTATTTACTTTGTCAGTTACTGAACCAACTTAGCCTTACTTCCATTTTCATTTAGTAATTTGTCATCATATGTTATTACTCATCATTAGTGCCATAAATAGTACACTCTGTTGTATGCTGTTTATCTTGCTTTCTGTACTGTTGCGCACAATTTATTATAGCTCTGTTTCACTAGTTTCTTTTCCTGTCACCAGTCATCTGTTTAACAAACACTGCAAAGCTCGCTGTCCTTGCCCATAAAATCTCCTTCCTCCCTGAAGATACCTGCCGTTTTCACTTCCGAAAACCTACTACACTCGCTTACTTCAGCGCATTTGACCCCTCGCCATTGCTGATCCCGAGTTGCTAATATCCAGCAGTGGCAACCATGCGAGCTTTGCCCCTAATGTACCAATCTCCACATTGCACATGCAGAAGTTCAGTCTCTGCCAGCTCATATCGACAAGTACCGTCATGTACAGGATGTCCGAAAAGACTTTCCCTGATTACATAAATTGATAACTCAGGCTAGAAGTAAGATACGAATACGAAAATTGTGTCGAATCGTTTACAACTATCAAAGTTTTTTTTTCTGTTCCAGGTTCGCAGTATGTAAGTAGTGGATGAGGTGCAGTGCCCAAGAAGCCATGTTAACCAATCAGGAGAAGGCACAGTGTGTCCTGTGGTACCATGAGACACGATCACCAACCACAGTGCAGAGACACTTCCAGACAACATTTGGAAGGAATCCACCTGATGTCAAGAGCATTAAAGCCTGGTATGAGAGGTTCAAGAACACAGGATCGGTTGCTGACCTTCCGAGGTCTGGTCGACCGAGAACCTCAGCAGACAGGGTGGAAGCTGTAACGCAGTCTTTTCTGCGAAGTCCGAAGAAATCGATGTGCAGGGCCTCACGTGAATTACAGATGCCAAAAAGTTCTCTCCATGACATTTTACACAAAAGTTTATTGTTTCATGCATACAAAGTACAAATCATTCAGACCTTGTTGCCCAATGACAGTACACGTCGATATGACTTTGCGGTCAAAATGCTATCACGTATTGAGGACGATGATGGTTATCTCAGACGAATTGCCTTTTCTGACGAAGCGACCTTTTTTGTCAGTGGAGTAGTGAATCGCCATAATGTGCGCATTTGGGGTTCAAAACCCCCTGGCGAGGTCATGGAGTGCACCAAAGGCAGTCCACAGGTGAATGTTTGGTGCGCGCTATTGCACGATCGAATTATCGGACCATTCTTCTTCGCTGAGGCTACCATCACATCTGCAGTGTATCTGGACATGTTGCAACTGTATGCTGTTCCTCAGGTGCTTCAGTATCACCCCGACATCTTGTTTCAGCAAGACAGTGCACCACCTCATTGTTGTTTGGACGTTCGTGCCTGTCTCGATATGACCTTTCCTGGGCGATGGATTGGTCGTGATGGGCCAACAGTTTGGCCTCCACGCCCTCCTGACATAACCCCATTAGACTTCTTTTTATGGGGTTATGTCAAGAATGAGGTCTACCGAACACGTGTACCAGATCTTGAAACCCTGCGGCAACGGATAACCACAGTCGTTGAATCAATCCCTCCAGTGATGTTAGCTAATGTGTGGACGGAAATTGAATATCGCCTAGATGTGCTACGTGCTACCAAGGGTGCTCATGAGGAAGTTTACTGATGTGTGAAAAAACTTTGATAGTTTGTGAACAATTAGACACCAGTTTCATATTTGTATCTTACTTCTAGCCTGAGTTATCAATTTATGTAATCAGGGAAATACTTTTTGGGCACCCTGTATTTCATGACATAGGCATTTATGTAATACTTCTCCACAGATCTGGCTCAAACCAAGCATTCCCACAAGTTCAGTAAATCTAGATGGCAAGATCTTTGTAAGACACAATATACGTAACAGATTGGGGGGGGGGGGGGGGGGGGAGGGGGGGATTGGGGTGGAGTAGAGGCGACCATAGGGTCCGATATATCACCTACTGTGCTACACACATCCAACAATAATGAAGATAAACAAGTGGAATATACAGTCTAAGACAAAAAAAACACACACCATAAGGGAATTTTCCAAATGGGATGGAAATCTCATTAGGTGAAGTACATGTACAGACAACAAGTGATTACAACTTCAGAAAAATAAGGTGATTTATTCAGTAGAAAGAGCTTCACAAATTAAACAAGTCAATAATGCACTGGCCCTTATGCAAGCAGTTATTCGGCTTGGCATTGCTTGATAGACTTGTCGGATGCCCTCCTGAGGGATATCGTGCCAAATTCTGTCCAAATGACACGTTACATCGTCAAAATACTGAGCTGGGTGCATGGTCCTGTCCATAATGCTCCAAACGTTCTCAACTGGAGAGACATCTGGTGACCTTTGTGGGCAAGGTAGGGTTAGGCAAGCACATATCATTGGGAGTCAGTGTGAAGTGGGATTCGTCACTGAATACAGTTCTCCAGTCAATAAGATTCCATGTTGAAGTCGTGCCTGGAGATGCCCCATACAGCAGCGTTGTGCCCACTTGACTTCTCCTGCCATATAGTCCAACAAACCAGGAATGATGGCCTGGGGCGCCATTTCTTTTCATAGCTGGATTCCTTTGGTTTTCATCTGTAGCACCCTTACAATATATTGGTACGTTGACAATATTCTATGCCTAGTTTTGCTGCCCTTCATGGCAAGCCATCCTGGGCTTACATTTCAGCAAGATAATGCCTGCCCACACACGGCGAATTTCTACTGCTAGTCTTTGTGCTTGACAAAACCCACCTTAGCCAGCAAGGTTGCTCAGTATCTCCCCAATTGAGAAGGTTTAGAACATTATGGGCATAGATTTTGACTATCTAACGCATCAAATGGACAGAACTTGGCATGATATCCCCCAGGACATCCAACAACTCTAGAAATCAGTGCCACCCAAGGACTACTCACACCCCGTCCTCACAGCTTTAATTCCGCCAGTTCGAGTCTCGGTCCGGCACACAGTTTTAATCTGCCAGGAAGTTTCATATCAGCGCACACTCCGCTGTAGAGGGAAAATTTCATTCTAGACATTCTTATTCTTCTTCACTTGCTAGTCTGTTGATCTGTATTCTGGCTTTTCAGTCATTTTTCCCTTAATCTATTTATGAATGGAACAGGAAACAAAATGACTAGTAGTGATAGAGGGTATCCTTTGTCACTCCTGTTTGGTGGCTTGCAGAGTATGTATGTAGATGTAGGTATGGGTACTAGTGATCAAAACTAGAAGAGAATTCGAAACAATTAATAAAAGTCAACAAGAAATACCCCACTACATGGAAGAACATTCTGTCTTACATTCCACAATCGACTTAAAAAAGACTGGTGATCCAGAATACATCTTGACAGAGTACCAAGTGTAGAAGGATAAGAATGTATTATTCTTGGCATGCTATATCTTGAAGTACCAGTGAGTGAAGAATGAAAGAAGAAACCATAAACCATTACTTTTGACAATACCAAAAATTATTGTGTGAAAATTGTTCATTAAGTTATTCATAAATATTCAGATTTGATTGCTTGCAGGAGATAACCCATGTATATCTTTTACAATATCCTGCACACAGCAGCAATAACTGTGTAGACCATCTATTTCAAGTAATTACAAATAACATGAAGAAGAAGATGTTCATTCTTCAGCTGGAAAATAAACTCATGAACAGAAAACAACAGAGATCAGTACAGAAGAAGAAAAGCCAACTAAACAAAGAAGCTGCAGTACAAATGGAAAAATAAAAAAAGCAAAATAAATGGCAAATTGGAATGTGCAATGGGAATGAGACAAACAACATATGTGAGAAATGCAAGACTGTGTATGAGAAGTACCAATAATTTGCTCAAAATGAGATTTCAGTGTTTAGAAACAAACAAGCAAAATACAAAAAGAAAAGTTAGGAATTTGTAAAGAAGCTCACATTTCTCATTAGGCTGCAATGTCACATATTGAAAATAGTAATCTATAAATTTTAGAATTTTGATCTAAAACTTTGATTGAAATGTTTACATGACATAAATGTGAATGGAAAAAATATATATCTTAACTTAATCAGTTTACGAATTTTTAATGCAAAACCCATTACAGGCCAAAAGACTCCTTCCCAATGTTCTAGGGGTATCACATTTTCCACCGTTGTGCCATTAAACTTCCTAATCATCCACTCAACCTGGTCAATTGGATTGGTGGATGGGCATTGGTGGTCATGTGCTCAGTGTTATCTTGGTGACAGAAGGCCTTGAACTGCAGTGACATGAACTACGGACCACTGTCAGACACCAGCATGTGTTGTGCTCCCTCAATTGCAAAAATTGTAGAGAGGGCACAGATGGCAGCATGGACGATCACTGATGACATCCATGCGATGAAGGGGAAGTTGGAGAGAGCACCCTTCACCAGCAACCACACAGCTCCTCGAAATGGTCGAGCAAAGCAACAAGTACTCTCTACTATAGATGACATGGGCATGGTCACAGAGAGAAACATTATGATGGGGCTGCCTGGTTTAGGGAGCAGGCATGACAAGTGCAGCACATATATCCAGTTTCAACACCATTACCAACCAAGAGGCTAATACCTTCACACGTGTCATTCGCCACCACAAGGCAGGAAGTAGCTGAAGGATGTTGGGTCAAAGTGGGGACACAGTGATGACACAATCTTCTGTGGCCAATATTAATATGCTATGTGTGGTGGTGAGCTTGTGTTTCCTATCACAAAATAGTGATGAAATGATGAGTCTAGTTATTTTGGCAAGTGCACCAGCCAACTCAGCTGCACCAGTGAAAAGTATTGTGTGGAAATGTATCACAGGCTGACCCTGCAGCTAGCTCGTGTGCTGCCAGTGGTAATTCATTCAGGTTTTACTGCTCAAGTGCAAAATAAACTGTTTCCTAATGATCAAACTCTGTGCTGGGGCCAATGGGAAGGTGGAAACAGGCATCTGTGTTTCTATGTTGAGTGGTGGGCCAAAAGTGGATTCCATAGTTATACCCACTTGATAACAACTACCACCTCTACAAATGTTGCACTCTTTTTTTCTACGAGCTTAGGTATGTGCCCAAAAATAGATATTAAAGGTTTATCATCCATTTAACAGGTGGAATTTTCTGCTAAGTACAAATGAAATTTCTTTTCTCCATGAAGTATTGCTAAAGCCTCCTCCTCAATTTGGGGATAGTATAGCTGCGCCACTGTTAATGTTTTGCAAGTGTATCTGTAATGGGACTCATCCACTAAGAGCATCAACCAGAAGCCTGGAGTGTATGGTATCAGGCATTGCATTGTTTTGAGAAAATCCTTAAGGCATTGTAAAGCCTGCTGATAGGAAGCTAACCTTGTAAACTGGACACTTTCTGCACATCTGATTTAGTGGATGTGCAATTTGTGTTGTTTTGAGTAGACACTTTGCATAGTAAGTGATAGTGCCAAGAAAAGCCTATAACTGTTTGAGGTAAGCGTGCACTAGCATATTTATTATTGTGTCAATATGGTCAAGTGTGAGTGTGATACTTTTGCTTCTGAGGATGTGCTTCACGTTTCACACTGGGGTTGAAAATACTGCCACTGGCTAATTGACAATGTAATCCATTTTCCCAGGGCTGTTTTAAAAGGGATTCAAAATTAATGTGGTGTTCCATGTGTGGCACCTCTGTTACACAGAAGTCTTCTTGATTGTTAACACGGTGTGAAATACCCTGAATGAATTGCTCTAAGTGTTTTTGGAGTATGGCTGGAGTAACAACTACCTCAAACTACAAACAACTATAGAGGTACAAGCCGAATGGTATATTTATGACCTGTAATTGTTATCCAACAGAGGTTGTAGGTAAGCATCTTTTAAATCAATTTTTGAATAATGTTGGCTCCTGGTTAGTTTTGTTAACAAATCCTCTTAGGGAGGTGTGGGACAGATATTGATGTCTGACTGAGCCTTCATAGCTACATTAAAAATGCTGCAAGTGCATGAAGACCCATTAAATTATTTAATAACAACCATAGGCAACACCCATCGGCTAGTTGAGACAAGTGAAATGATGTGCAGTCCCTTATGCTGTGTCAGCTTGACCTCAAGAGTGTCTCTAAAAGCAAACAGTAGTAGGTAAGATGTACAAAATTTTACTTCCACTGATTGTTTGACAGATATGTTGACCAACAAACCAATGTCCCTCAAAAGGCATCACCAATCTGGATGTCTGTGAGCTTGTCTGAGACTTAGGGCATGAAAAGAAGAAGCTGAGTGGGAATCTGCAGCTGGCTGTTGCTTGCAATGGTGACTAACTACTTTTGAAATTACAATTAAATGAACACCCTTAGCTGCTTACAGGCATTGACATACATCAATGGGGACAGATGAAAATGTCTGCCCTGACCGGGACTTGAACCCGTGATCTCCTGCTTACATGGCACATGCTCTATCCATCTGAGCCACCAAGGACACAGAGGATAGCGTGACTGCAGGGATATATCTCTGGCACGCCTCCCGCGAAACCCACATTCTCAATGTATTGTCCTGCACTACATTCGTAGTGCCCCTGCCATACTCATTACTCACGGCGTGTTGCCGATTCCTGTGAGTTTGGGCACTGTTTGTGCATTTGCACAGAAGAAGAAGATGGCCAAGTGGCCGGTGAGCCTTAACTATATATATATATATATATATATATATATATATATATATATATATATATATATATATATATATATATATATATATAATAGAGGGAAACATTCCACGTGGGAAAAATATATCTAAAAAGAAAGATGATGAAACTTACCAAACAAAAACGCTGGCAGGTCGATAGACACACAAACAAACACAAACATACACACAAAATTCTAGCTTTCGCAACCAATGGTTGCCTCGTCAGGAAAGAGGGAAGGAGAAGGAAAGACAAAAGGATATGGGTTTTAAGGGAGAGGGTAAGGAGTCATTCCAATCCCGGGAGCGGAAAGACTTACCTTAGGGGGAAAAAAGGACAGGTATACACTCGCACACACACACATATCCATCCACACATACACATATGTGTGGATGGATATGTGGGTGTGTGCGAGTGTATACCTGTCCTTTTTTCCCCCTAAGGTAAGTCTTTCCGCTCCCGGGATTGGAATGACTCCTTACCCTCTCCCTTAAAACCCATATCCTTTTGTCTTTCCTTCTCCTTCCCTCTTTCCTGACGAGGCAACCATTGGTTGCGAAAGCTAGAATTTTGTGTGTGTGTTTGTGTTTGTTTGTGTGTCTATCGACCTGCCAGCGTTTTTGTTTGGTAAGTTTCATCATCTTTCTTTTTAGAGATATATATATATATATATATATATATATATATATACTAACATGGTATCTGTTCTTTCAGGCATGTCCGAAAGAATAGATACCATCAGTGACCATGCAGCTTGTTAGAATGAAATTACAATGAAATGAACACCCTTAGCTGCTTACAGGCGTTGACATACGCAAATGGGGACAAATGATAATGTGTGCCCAGACCGGGACTCGAACCCGGGATCTCCAGCACACATGGCAGATGCTCTATCCATCTGAGCCACCGAGGACACAGAGGATAGCGTGACTGCAGGGATTTATCTCTGGCATGCCTCCCACAAAACCCACATTCTCAATGTATTGCAAAAAATCAGCACCATTCAGAACACTTCATGTTGATTGTACCCTGTTTGATTGCTGCCACATTCAGTGACCCTAAAGCTGTGACACTGCAACTGCCTGATGAAGTGTTGTTGTGTTGTTTGTGTGATTAATTAATTAATTAATTAAAAACAGTAACCACTCTTACATTTGCATGCAATATGAGACACCATCACAATGGTTTACTAAATGCTTTTAATGTCATTTTTCTTCTACTCATTTTTTTTAGAACAGCCTTGATTTCACATTTCTTGCCACAATCCTAAATTTTATTTAAGGATGACTGTCTCTATACTGTACTTTCAAAAAACCATGTTAATTCTGTGTAAAAAATTATGCAATAGTAGATGATTGCTACAAGACATGCATGTGCATGCATTGTCAGTACTGCAAGACAAAGAATAAAACATTCCCCTTCTCGCATCCTCTAGCCCTGCAGTGGATGCACTACTTTCCCTCTCCCAGTGAGGTAAGTGGCAAACTTTACTAATCTTATGGCCAAATTCACCAATATCAACTGAAATTAAGCTCTGTTTGAAACATTACTGTTTCTGTCTATATGTTTATTACTGAGTAGGAAAACTACTCTCTTACAAAGCTCTTAATATTAGTTGACTGTTTGGATTTGGCTGTGAGTTGCTAAAGGCATGTTATCATAAAATACAACTGAGAACCATGGACCAAAAAAATTCTTGATTCAGGCCTCAATTTGATGAAAAATGTGCTAGGGACACAACCACATTGCAAATCAATGATTTCACGTAAGAAACTTTACAATTCTGACAAGTGAAATTGCTCAAGGATGCAAGGCACTGCAAGCTGACAACCATGGTACATGAATCTTCATATTCTTTATGATACTGATTACATTTTAGTTTTAGATCACATAGTTCATTCAAAAATAAATCACTGAGTGGTCACAATTTTCCCACCACTTTGTATAACAGAATATAAGAGCAGAGGACTTAGTTTCTTACTGGAAATGGTGTAACAAAGACAATGCAGTTCTTAACATTATTTATTCATTATTAATTCCTTTAACTCCTTATGTGGAGCATAGGGCTGCAACAAAGCATTGCCATCTTGTTCTGTCTTCTGCTAGTGTCTTCAATTATTCCCATCCTATTCCTTGCTGATGGCCTTCTGCTTCATCCGACCATCTACATGTCATTTTGGGCCTGCCTCGTCTCCGTCATCCTTGCAGGATCCAGTCAAGTGCTTCTCTCACAATATGTTCATTTGGTCTTCTAAGAGTATGTCCTAACCATCTCCACTTCATGTTTCTGATTTGCTCAATTGGCTTCTGGTTTGTTCTTTCCCAAAGAGTTTCGTTAGAGATGACATTTGGCCATCGTATCCCAACAGTCTGAGATTCATCACGGCAGGCAAACAGCGCTAGGAATGTAGCTGTGTCGCCTTGTTCTGTGTTTCAATGTAATCAATAAAGTGTCAATAAATGATTTTTCTGCTCTAAATTTGGTACTACAAAATTATATAATGACTTTTATGGGAAAATCAATTCAAAACTTAGAAGTTTCTCTGTGAGCAATGGAAAGATGCATGTTGACAGCCAGGAAAGCAAATTAATGGATAAGGTTCAGAGTGGAGTGAAAGAGGTACATATCTTGTCAAAAGTACTGGACAACTATTAGTTGACCTCAATATGGGGAGTGTCCATCCTCAACCTTTATAATTGGTTGAACACTGCTGGGGCACTTTCAATGAGGTGTCTAAATGTTTGTGGAGGAATGGCAGCCCATCTACCACAAAAGTCAAAACCAGAGAAGGCACTGATAATGGATGCTGGGGGGAGGGGGGTCTGGAGTGGAGTCGATATTCTAACTCATCCCAAAGGTGTTCCATTTGGTTCAGGTCAGGTCCCTGGGCAGACCGGTCCATTTCAGTAATCTTACTGTCCACAGATCACTACTACTTCATAGATGACACAACATGGCAGGATGCACTGTTATGCAGATACAATCGTCGCCTCTGAATTCTTCCTCTACTGTACTCGGAGCACAGTGTTGTAATAGAAGTTCATACTCTTCTGCATTTACTGTTTTCATAAGCGCAATAAGGGGACCACATCCTAACCATGAAAAACACCCCCATACTGTAACACCAACTCCTTCGTACTTCACTGTTGGTGCAGGTAACATTTTCCATGCATTCGTCAAACTCAACCCTTCCATTCAGTTGCTGAATCACTCATTTATAGTGACGCACTGCCACCGGCATTGCTCTTTACGCCACCTCAAATTCTGTTAACCACTAACTATAGAAACAGTGGATTATAAGGAACTGCTCAACCGCTGTACCACCATCCTATGTACCATCATTATGTTAGCTGGAATACTGGTAACACTTTGAAACTTGTGAGTGATCCCTTCCACTGATTTTATATGAGGGTTGGAACTTAAATAGTGGCCAAACGATACAAAAGAGTTACTTGTTTACACCTGTTACTGTCCTTCAAAGTAGTCACCAGTGTTGTGTAGATCCCATTGCCAGGTGTAGCACACCGTTAACAGAGCCTGTTCCATTGATGGTGCGAATGGAGTGGTCTAAAGTTATGGTGATTCTCGTGTACAACTGTGATGGTGTTATCCTAATACATTACGTTCCCCCACAGCAGACCGTCAATGCACAATATTACTGTTCATTTTTGGAGCATCACCTGCGACCAGCTTTGCGAAAGAAGTGGCAACACTTTCTGTGCAACCCACCTGTCATTTTGCACGACAATGCGAGGGCACATACAGCGCAAGCTGAGGCTACTCTGTTTGTTCGATGGGACTGGGAAGTACAGTACCATCCACTGTACTCCCTCATGACTTTGATTTGATTCCAAAGATGAAGGAACCACTTCATGGCATTCGCTTCAGAACTATTCCAGAGATTCAACAGGCAGTAGACTGCTCCATTCACACCATCAACAGAACAGGCTCTACTAAAGGTATACTACACCTTCCACATCACTGGAAATGGGTTCTCCACAATGCTGGTGACTACTTTAAAGGACAGTAACAGGTGTAAACACGTAACTCTTTCGTATTGGTTGTGAATAAACAGCTGGCACTATTTAAGTTCCAACCCTCGTAGATTCTTTACAACCATCCTCCACAATGCTTGACTGTTCCTGTCTGTCAGTACACGAGATCTCCATGGTCTTGATTTAGCCACAGTTGTTCTTACACATTTCCACTTCACAATTAAATCACCAATAATCAACTTGAGCAGCTGCAGAAGGGCTGAAACAATGACTAGACCATATTCGCAGTCACTGAGCTCTGCTGTTATGCTCCTCTAGTGACAACACAACACTCCATGCCTCCTTTTATACTACCACAAGCACTCACTTACTCATTAAATAGACGTATTCAGATAGTTTTCATCAGATAATGTAACAAAAGTAGAAGTGAAGTGGGTGGGACACAGAGCTATGTAAATGGATAGTCAATGAACCAACAAAGATTCTAGGAGATAAGAATAGACTAAGATGTTGAATTCTGGGAGGAAGGATTAATGACATTGGAAAACTTAAGGAAACAACACACATGTATATATTTAAAGACAGTAAAATCTATTGAAGGCCTTCATCCAGCAGTGGAAAATGTATAAAGCAGCCTTCTGTATTGTACTGAGCAGAGCAGACTCCAGCCATCCACAATGCTCTTTGATTACATTACATTACTGCTTACTGTTGCTTACATATACTGGCTAATTAAGTGGAGAGACATTCCTAAAACTGAGCTGTGCCTCTGTTAATAACTTGTACACTGGTTAACACTATCAGCACACATCTCATGACTTCTCCCCTTCTCACACACATACCTTTTCTTGCTTGCACTGTACGCTGACCCTTGACCGGGCCTCCGCCCCTTCCGGCTGACAGCGGTGCCCGAGCGCTTCCTCCTCACGCGGTCAGTAAGAATCCTCCATGCCTTTACTGTACTGCCACTGTCTTCACTGCTTGAGGTGTTCACTGCAAGTATCAAGTTACCATTACTGCACAACAGTGGCGGCAATGCCAAATTAAAATGGAAAAATTACACTGCTGGCCATTAAAAGTGCACTGCCTTGAAGATGGTGTCCAACAAACTTTGAATTAGCATGGATATCCAAATACACTCATAGAAAAAAAATGAAAGATTACCTACAATGTACCACAAAGGAAATATCTGAATGGGATGGATATCGATAAATGTGATGTACATGAACATCAGGTGATTATAATTTCAGAAAAATTGTATCATTTATTCAAGAGAAGGAGCTTCACAAATTGAGCAAGTCAGCAACACGTTGCTCCACCTACGGCCCTTATGCAAGGGATTATTCTGCTTGATATTGGTTGACAGAGTTGCTGGATGTCCTCCTGTGTGTTATCGTACTCAATTCTGTCCAACTGGCATGTTAGATAGCAAAAATCCCAAGATGGTTGGAGGGCCCTGCCCATAATGGTCCAAATGTTCTCAATTGGGGAGATATACAGCAACCTTACTAGCCAAGGGAGGGTTTGTCAAGCAAGAGGACATTCCCATTTTCAAGAAGGGACATCAAACAAATGCGCAGAACTATAGACCTATATATCTAACATCGATCAGTTGCAGAATTTTGGAACACATATTATGTTCGAGTATAATGACTTTTCTGGAGACTATAAATCTATGGGTTTTGATAAAGATGACCATGTGAAACCCAGCTCGCGCTATTTGTCCACGAGACTTAGAGGGCCACAGACACGGGTTCCCAGGCAGATGCCGTGTTTCTTGACTTCCACAAGGCGTTCGATACAGTTCCCCACAGTCATTTAATGAACAAAGTAAGAGCATATGGACTATCAGACGAATTGTGTGATTGGATTGAAGAGTTCCTAGATAAAAGAACACAGCATGTCATTCTCAATGGAGAGAAGTCTTCCGAAGTAAGAGTGATTTCAGGTGTGCCGCAGGGCAGTGTCACAGGACCATTGCTGTTCACAATATACATAAATGATCTTGTGGATGACATCGGAAGTTCACTGAGGCTTTTTGCAGATGATGCTGTGGTGTATTGAGATATTGTAACAATGGAAAATTGTACTGAAATGCAGGAGGATCTGCAGCGAATTGACGCATGGTGCAGGGAATGGCAATTGAATCTCAATGTAGACAAGTGTAATGTAATGCGAATACATAGAAAGAAAGATCCCTTATCATTTAGCTACAATATAGGTCAGCAACTGGAAGCAGTTAATTCTGTGAATTATCTGGGAGTAGGCATTAGGAGTGATTTAAAATGGAATGATCATATAAAGTTGATCTTCAGTAAAGCAGATGCTAGACTGAGATTCATTGGAAGAATCCTAAGGAAATGCATCCAAAAAGAAAGGAAGTAGGTTACAGTACATTTGTTTGCCCACTGCTTGAATACTGCTCACCAGTGTGGGGTCCCTATCAGATAGGGTTGATAGAGGAGAGAGAGAAGATCCAATGGAGAGCAGTGCACTTCGTTACATGACCATTTAGTAATTGCGAAAGCGTTATGGAGATAATAGATAAACTCCAGTGGAAGACTCTGCAGGAGAGACACTCAGAAGCTCGGTACAGACTTTTGTTGAAGTTTCGAGACCATACCTTCACTGAGGAGCCAAGCAGTATATTGCTCCCTCCTATGTATATCTCGCAAAGAGAACATGAGGATAAAATCAGAGAGATTAGAGCCCACACAGAGGCATACCAACAATCTTTCTTTCCACAAACAATACGAGACTGGAATAGAAGGGAGAACCGATAGAGGTACTCAAGGTAGCCTCTGCCACACACCGTCAGGTGGCTTGCGGAGTATGGATGTAGATGTAGAAGACAAGCAGTGACAACTCTTGCCCTGTGTGAGCATTATCTTGCTGAAATGTAAGTCCATGATGAATTTCTATAAAGGGCAACAAAATGGGGCATAGAATATTGTCACTGTACCATTGTGCTGTAAGGGTGCAGTTGACAACCTAAGGGATCCTGGTACGAAAAGGCACCCCAGACCATCACTCCTGATTGTCGGGCCAAATGGCTTGTGACAGTCATGTTGGTATCCCACCACTGTCGGGGGTGTCTCCATACGTGTCTTTGGTTTGGAATCTAACTTACTGGAGTAGAATTGTCTTCAGTGATGAGTGCTGCTTCGAATTGAGTACCAATGACCAGTGAAGATGTGTCTGGAGCTGACCCAGACAGCAGTTGAATACCAATGTTACCGTTGCCCACTATACGTCATAAAAACCAGGAGTTATGGTCTGGTGTGCCATTTCTTTTCATAACAGTAGCACTTTGGTTGTAATCTGTAGCACCCTTACAACACAGCAGTACATTGATGATATTCTATGCTCCATTTTGTTGCCCTTTGTGGCGTGTCATCCTTGGCTTACATTTCAGCAAGGTAATGCACACCTGCACATGCTGAGAGTTTCTACTGCTCATCTTCGTGTTTGTCAAAGCTGACACTGGGCAGCAAGGTCATCAGCTCTCTTGCCAATTCATAATGTTTGGAGTAAAATGGGCAGGGCCCTCCAAGCAGCTTGGGATATTGACAATATAACGTGCCAATTGGATGCAATCTGGCACGATGTATCTCAGAGGGACATACAACAAGCACAGGGTGATTGTAATAAAAGTTAAACTTTCAAACCACTGTAAAAATAACACCACTAGCCAGAATTGCAACAGAATATTATCAGACTTGGGGGAAAAAGTACAGCAGAAGAACAATAAATAGTTACAAAATGTAGCAATCATAGTTCATAGTATCATAATTTAGTAGCGGTCGACTACAAATGACAAATGAATTATACAACAATGCCTAAGGTGTATGTTTGACGTTAAACAAACTGTATTACTCAGTGTGTGTGAGTGTACAGGTGTGATACTGTTAGTTACATAAACCCATCCACCACGGCAAGGTCATATCACATCAAATGGGAAAAATCGGTTTTTAATTGTCATGAGGCCAAAAGCCACATAAAAATCATCAGTCAAAATCAAACTGGATTATTAATTTTCATATGGCTGGCACAAAACATGTTCAGTATGCTGTCCACAATTTTCTACAAAAAGTTGAAATCGAGAAACAGCACATTCCACAACTGATCAAAGTGTTTCCGGTGTCACGTTCAGAACATGTTGCGCAATGCGTGCCTACAGTACAGCAAAGTTTGCAATTGGAACACTGAACACAACATCTTTTAGACGGCCCCACAGCCAGATCACATGGATTAAGATTAGACGATCGAGACAGCCAGGCTGTAGGAAAATGGCAGCTGATAATTCTAGCAGTTCCAAAATGGCACTTTAGCAGCTGCTTAACTGGATTTGCAGTATGTGGAGGTGCGCCTTCTTGCATAAAAATGATCCCACCCACATATTCATGCTGTTGGAGAGCTGGAATGATGTGGTTGCACAAAAGACACTCACAGTGCTCACCAGTGATAGTACAGGTAACAGGACTGGAAGCACCTGTCTCTTCGAAAAAAATGGCCCTATGACAAAAGATACCATAAACTCGCACCACACAGTGACCTTTTCAGGATGAACTGGTGCTGGTTGATTTGCATATGGATTTTCTGTTGCCCATATTCGACAATTCTGTGTACTGACATATCCTGTCGGATAGAAATGGGCTTCGTCTGTCCACAAAATCTTCCACGGCCAATCATTGTCCACTTCCATGCAAACAAGAAATTCTAAAGCAAAGGTCTCCCTTGCTGGCAGGTCAACAGGAAGCAACTTGTGTGCATGGGTAATTTTGAATGGAGAGCGAAGATGGATGTTTGGTAGGATTTTATGCACTGTGCTCATGTGTACGTTCAATGTTCGGGCAATTCTCTGTTTGCACACCATCACTTGTCTCCTCCTGCATTGCTGTGGCTACTGATTCCACTGACGTCAAATCAATTTGTTTCCTCCCTCTACCAGGTTGCACACAAAAAAAAAAACAGTCTTTTAGAATTTCTGAATTATTTTCTCCAGACCCACGGCAGTCATCGGACCAACACCTATTTTCAAATCCTTCAGTGGCCAGAACTTCTGCAGGGTGCCGTGTGCATGGTCATCATTCTTTTAACACAACTTTACAAGTAGAGAAAAATCCTGCATCAAGACAGTCATGGCAAGGAAAAGCCATGTACCTGGCGTGTTTATACCATCTTCAATGGGTTTTGCACAAGACAGGTGTTTTCAGTTATGTATTCTGACACATACAGCCCCATCTAGTGATCAAGTTTCACACTTTTTTTTTTCTGCCATACATTTTCCCCCTTCTCCAATAATATTCCATTGGAATTTGATGTCATTCTGACCAGTGGTGTTATTTCTACAGCGTTTTCAAAGTTTAATTTTATTATAATCACCCTGTATATCAACCAATGCTAAGTCGAATAACTGCACATAAGGGCTAGAGGTGGGCCAATGCATTATTGATTTGCTCAATTTGTGAAGCTCTTTCTCTGGAATAAATCATACAATTTTTCTGAAGTTGTAACCATTTGTTTGTCTGTGCATGTCCATCCCATTCAAATGATTTCTTCGTGGTGCATTTCTTCTTTTCCTTTTCTCCTTGGAGTGTAATCAACATTTCAGCACTATCACACACAGTAGGTAGCAGGAATACCATCTACAATCACTGTATAAGGAAATATTACACAGCAAATTTCTCATTCATAAATCACATTTGAATATCCTCCATTTCTAATAATATTGTGTTGTGCCTTGTGCAAGAAGGGGAAGTGACGACCAGCACCAGTCAGAATTTGACAGTGGCAGGGTGGTGGTCTTTTGTTACAGCAGCTTATTACTCCATGATATTGCTGATCAAACTTGTGGAGATCCTACAAATACTGTACAGGCTCTCATGATATGAAGTGATTAGTGACTGGTAGGACAGAAATATTTTCACTGGGCTGTGTATGATCATGCAGTGACATCATGTTAAGTGAGAAAATGAGCTCATTTTCATCAAGACAAGTATCCACACAGACACTATGATGAAATCTGGGGCACCTCACCATGGTGAGCATTGTAGCAGCTTCCCTCGATGTGGCTGCAGAGATGGATGCAGGAATGGTACCATACTCAGATAAGTCTCAGTTCTACATCCAGCATCACAATGGTGGTTGTGGTTGTTTGGGGGAGGAGAACAGACAGCGAGATCATCGGTCTCATCGGATTAGGGAAGGACGGGAAAGGAAGTCGGCCGTGCCCTTTCCCTTCCCATCCTGGCATTTGCCTGGAGTGATTTAGGGAAATCACGGAAAACCTAAATCAGAATGGCTGAATGCGGGATTGAACCGTCATCCTCCTGAATACGAGTCCAGTGTCCTAGCCACTGCGCCACCTCGCTCATTGCATCACAATGGACTTACACATGTGTGGGAGCTCGGATGACAACAAATGTTACTAGATTGGATTCGGTCATCGTAGTATGGGTCCAAGCACCTACCATGATAGTATGGATAGGCTGAGCTGACATCCCAGTTTTGCCAGGACAGTCCCTGATTTCAAGTAAATGTCTTGGGTGTCCCAAGAAAATAATTTGGGACACATAACTGTCCTGGTTTTTGATTGAGAAATAAAATCCATGCAGTCATATTTGTCATTTAATTAAGTATTTGGGAAAAACAAGTTTCCTACAAGTAGAACGTTATAGAAAATATATACTCTCACAATATATATGCCTGCATTTGATTTAACTAGTCTTATGTCTAAAAAAGAGTGAGAGATATGTTGAAAAGAAAAGCATGTAGTACCTACCCCCACCTCCAACTTGCTGACCTTCCACTTTAAGACCCTCAAGACAAGTAAAACCAAAATCAAAGGAGATACAAAGAAACATCACTTAAATCATTTCTTCTAACATGACTGCAGCCATTGGAAGTTAATTTTGTGAAGAACGTGAGCAGTGAGATGTGTGTTAGCAGTGAATATAGTTTGGCACATATGCACACCTGACCTAACAGTCTGCAGCCAAATGAAATCTTAAATTTTAGTTGAAATGTAGAATTTGTATCTGATTGCTGATAGCAATATTACATAGTTTTGAGGATTAACAAACTGTACCTAAATACCTAATAAGTAACTAAACATTGCAGAAAATATATACTTCTTTTATTGGAATAGCTTGGCTATATCAGTCTTCATTATTTCTGGAGAAAAGAATTTTATTTATGTGTAATGTATCAACATTTTTCTTTCCAATTCACAACATGAATATATGTTCTCGGTATGTGTTTTCCACCTGCATCATTGTAGGCCTGTTGTCAATTTTCAAAGTATCAAGGTAACTGACAAGAAAAGTAAGTGCAAGCATAGTAATGAAGTAAGGTATAAGCACAAGTGCCCCACTTCTCCTCTTTGAAATCTGGTCAGCCTTGGTATGGGGAGCCACATGATCGCATCTGGTTTGCACAGCCAGTAATTGGGACAGCAGACATTATATTTCTCATATGTCAAAACCAGTGGCTATGTCCTGTTTTCCAAGACTGCATGTTGTTCGTGCTCTGCTGACCTATCCTTTCAAAAAGGTGTACTATTTCCCACTGACTGAGTTGAGTAGCAAAGTGATTAGAGCACTGAACTTGTATTCAGGAGGATGACAGTTCAAACCTGCCTCCAGCCATCCTGATTTAGGTTGTCTGTGATTTCCCTAAATCACTTCAGGCAAACGCCAGGACGGTTCCTTCAAAAAGGCGTGGCCACTTTCCTTCTTCATCCTTCCCTAATCTGAGCTTGTGCTCCATCTCTAATGATCTTGTTGTCAACAGGACATTAAACACTAATGTCCTCCTCTTCCTCTCCCCCATGAAAACATACTATCTTTGTTTACTGAGACACTGGTAAGTCACCATTCACCAGCCAATACAACTGATGGAGTACAGCACAGAGCTGCAGCATCAGGGAATGATGTACTCATATCTCTCATTTAAGCTCTGTTCAACGCAATCCATAACTGCATTAGGCCCTTGTTGCTGCAAGAAGTAACAGCTCTGTATGCTAACTTTCACACCCAGCATACACCCAACTCATCTACAAAGTGTGATAACGTATTCTTCATACTATATTCTATGAGGGCAGTCTGAAAGGCTCTTGCCCTGATAGTGAAAATGACAGTTTATGCTAAAGAAGTTTTATTTCTCAACACAATCTCGTCTAATATCAATAAATTTCATCCAGCAATGTTCCAGTGCCATTATCCCCTCACTGCAATGTTCCTCCAAAAGTGCTGCAAAATACCCATCTACAGCCACAATAGCTTCTTGACTGAGTGAAAACTGCTGAACAGTAAGGTATTTATTCAGTTCTGGGAAAGGATTGAAGTCTGAGAGAGCCAAATCTAGGGAGTAGGGTAGATCTTCCAACAATTCATAATGCAAATCCCTCAGTTTCCCCAATTGCAAAGACAATTTTGAGAGCAGATGTATTGTCCAGATGAAAGATGATTTTTTTTTCTTCTTCTTTAAGCAGAATCTGTTTTCACAAATGCTTGTGTCCAGTTTTGTTAGAAGCTGAGAGTAGTATTCCTGAGCTACAGTTTTACCTTTTTCAAAATAGTCAATCAATAAAATTCCTTTCAAATCCCAAAATACCGACACCATGATCTTTCCTACTAATGGCGCCATCCTTGCCTTCTCCAGAGCTTCTATCCACTGCATGGTCTGCTGTTTGGATAGTGGTATGTAGTGGTGAACCCATGTTTCATCCACTGCCCAGCAATGATGCAAGAAGTCATGCACATGCAGCACCCATCTTGTCAAAGCTTTCTCATGTTCAGTTCCTGGTAAAAGATGTGACCAACATGTTTCTTCGATATCACTAGTGCGTAAGCAGTTTCACACACCTTTATACGGTGGTCTTGTAAAATCATAGTGTGCACTTTGAGCACAATTTCCAGTATTCTTGCAGTTTTTCGATGTCCTTCACAGGGATCATCTTGGACATCTTCATGGCCAAGTTTAAGCTCTACTACCTTACATGTTTACAAGCCAAAATGAACTGCAGTCAGTGTTAAACCTTATTTTACGGAGGATTTAATCACTGCACAATACTCGATTTTTTTCCATTTTCAACACCACGTACATCACAACTGTTACAAATGACTGCCTACAGTCAACTGCTGCCTGAAGACTTGTAGTTTAGTCTACCACCATGTGTACCAACATAAGAGGGGAAAAAATCATACAAGTGGTGCTGCAGTCTCTGGAAAGACCAAGAACTTTCCAGGTAGCCCTCTTACATATGCAATAAGTAACATTATATTTAAAAACAAAGATGATGTGACTTACCAAACGAAAGCATTGGTATGTTGATAGACACACAAACAAACACAAACACATGCACAAAATTCAAGCTTTCACAACCCATGGTTGCTTCATCAGGAAAGAGGGAAGGAGAGGGAAAGACGAAAGGATGTGGGTTTTAAGGGAGAGGGTAAGGAGTCATTCCAATCCCGGGAGCGGAAAGACTTACCTTAGGGGGAAAAAAGGACAGGTATACACTCGCACACACACACATATCCATCCGCACATATACAGACACAGGCAGACATGGCCTTAACATATGTCTGCCTGTGTCTGTATATGTGCGGATGGATATGTGTGTGTGTGCGAGTGTATACCCGTCCTTTTTTCCCCCCTAAGGTAAGTCTTTCCGCTCCCGGGATTGGAATGACTCCATACCCTTTCCCTTAAAACCCACATCCTTTCGTCTTTCCCTCTCCTTCCCTCTTTCCTGATGAAGCAACCATGGGTTGTGAAAGCTTGAATTTTGTGCATGTGTTTGTGTTTGTTTGTGTGTCTATCAACATACCAATGCTTTCGTTTGGTGAGTTACACCATCTTTGTTTTTAGATATATTTTTCCCACGTGGAATGTTTCCCTCTATTATATTCAATGAGTAACATTTCATTATTTGCTTTTTTCATTATGTTATAATTTTAATGACCTATAGTGTAATTTAGCAAATATTTTCTTTTTTTGTGCTACTGTGAATATTTGTTAATACTACTATAGTAACAACAGAATATGTGCCTAAACAAACTAAATTCCTCAGATTGGGTAAACTGAAGAATGCTAAAATTAGGGTTGTACAACTGTAGATGATTTCTGACTTTGATTTTATCAGCGCGCAAAGTCATCAAAGACTGGAATTACAAACTGTAATATAGCAGAGTAGGAAAGTATTTAACAAAAAATATGATTTCTAGGATATTGGAGAACACTACACTACCGCACAATGTTTACATGAAGTTCATATGTGCAAAAGTGTAAATTGTAATGTAGTTGGATTGATGAAAGCTAGTTGAGTAAAGATGAATTGTGATCAGTGTAGGTGAATTCTGATTAATTTATGGAGATAATGCACTACAAGTTAGACACATGTGAAACATAATTGAAACAAAAACCAAACTTATCCTTTGTGTAACTTAATCCATATACATAGAAAAGTGATAGTAATTGTGGTACAGCCCACTGTCAAGACATAGCATTTATGTTAGGAATATAAATTATACTGTAACTATAAAGTAATTAACAGAAAATGTTAAGATATTGTTACTGATCCACACTTCATGTAACTTCAATGTGAATCATGTAATATTTCAAGATTCTGCTTCAGAAATAATGTGATAATTTGTCATGTTATTTCAACATACTGTTTCAGAAATAATGTGATAATTTCAAAGCTAAAATCCATAATCAGTTATGTGAAAGCCTCAAAATCTTAACTGTGAATTCAATTATGTTCAGTTTAAGTAATGTACAATGCAATTTTGAAATTGTTGGAACATATATAAGCACCCATGACAGCAGCCATATTGGATCAGTATTATTTAAGTATATAGTCAGTTTTCAAGTGACTCTTACATTTATCTTACCACACTGTGATGCAATAAACATATTTTACATCTTTTGACTAAGTTATTTCTTGTATGACATAAACTGCCTGCTATTACGTTAAACTGGCCCCAGTTACACACATCAATTTCATTCAACATTTGACCATCCTGATTTAGATTTTCTTGATGAACATCAACAACAGTAAAAGAAGGTGAAATGACCTAATCACATGATGCCAATAGAAGAATTATGTTAAGAAATGGGACACTAAAAATAGTAATAAATAATAAATGTCGTGTGACTACGACCTCCCGTCGGGTAGACCGTTTGCCTGGTGCAAGTCTTTCGATTTGACGCCGCTTCGGCGACTTGCACATTGATGAGGATGACATGATGATGATTAGGGCAACACAACACCCAGTCCCTGAGTGGAGAAAATCTCTGACCCAGCCGGGAATCGAACCTGGGCCCTTAGGATTGATATTCTGTCGAGCTGACCACTCAGCTACCGGGGGCAGTCAATGGGGATAGTTATTTGGGCAGCAAAAATGACAATGGCCAAAGTACAGAGAATATAAAATGAAGGCTGGCAACAGCAAGGAAAACATTTCTAAAAAAGAAGGAATTTGTTAACGTCAAATAGATATTAAAGTGTTAAGATGTCTTTTCTGAAGTTATTTGCAGGGGGCATAGCCTTGTATGGGTGTGAAGCGTGGAAGATAAGCAACTCAGAGAAGAAGAAAACATAAACTTTTAAAATGCAGTGTTTCAGAAGAATGATGAAAATTAGATAGGCAGACCAAATAATTAATGAGGAAGTACTGAACTGAATTGGATAAAAAAGAAATTTATGGCACAACTTGACTAAGAGAAGGGCTTGGTTGATCGGATACATCCTGAGGCATCAAGGAATTGTCAGTTTGGTACTGGAAGGAACTATGCAGGTAAAAATTATAGAAGGAGTAAGAGGTTTGAATACAGTAAGCAATTTCAAACTGACATGGATTGCAGTAGCTATGCAGAGATGAAGAAACTTGCACAGGATAGATTATCACAGAGAGTCTTTGGAGTAATAAGCACACCACCACCACCACAAACAACAACAACAACAACAACAACAACAACAACAACAGTATGGTTTCCATAAATTGTTTATGGTGTAAGTCAGGGCAGTTAATTCTACAACAGCCTATTTGATTTTTCTCTAATCCACATCTATTCCAAGCTAGTGCTTCATCTCTACCCACCCTATACTGACAGGGCATTAAACACCCATCTTCATTCCTTCTGAATGCCATGACAGAGAATCAAGAGAGCTTGGGCATGTCCCTACAAAATCTCCCACCATGTGTAAGGGTCATTCAATAAATAATGCCCCACTTAATTTACAGCCATCAGGATACAACAACTGACAAAAAAGTAAAACACGGAGCAGGGGAGGAGGAAACAAAATGAAACTTCACAGTGTCAGAGGGTATGTGATGTTATTTCAGTGATTAAAAAACTAAGTCAAATTTACAAACAACTTGGCAATACGAGTCCACATGAAACTTACTGCAGATTAAAACTGTGTGCTGGACTGAGACTCAAACTGGACCTTTGCCTTTCACGGGAAAGTGCTCTACCGACTGAGCTACAGGAGCATGACTCAAGACCTGGCCTCACAGCTTTAATTCAGCCAATACCTGCCTTCCAAATTTCACAGAAGTTTTTCTGCAAAACCTTCATGAATCCACTTATCGCACCAACACTGTACCTCCTCTGATCTGCATGCACTGATTCAGTTGGGAAGGGTGGCACAAAGCTGTTATATCCTCTCTTGAAGCAAGCTGGTCCACAACTACTATAACAGGTCCTTGATCTACTGGATACTAGCTCTCGGATGGATCTGGCATCTGAGCTGGTGCTATACCTATTCAATTGGAGACAGGACTGGAAATCTTGCTGGCCATTGGAGTATCTCAGCATCGTGCAGGCAGTTAATAGATACACTTGGTTTGTCTAGACAAGCATTGTCCTGTTTAAAAATGGCACAATGATACTGTGGCATATGGTGATGTAGGATGTCTGTGATGTACATTTGTCCTATCAGAGTTCCCTCAATTACTACCAGGCATGAGATGAAGTCATATCCGATGGCTTGCCACACCACGTCGTCAGGAGTAACATTGCTGTGCCTCTCTAGAACACTGAAAGAACTGAACCACTCCCCAGATCACTACCATACTCACTGGCAATGGTCATCCAGGTTAGCACAGAACTGCAATTACCGTATTTACTCGAATCTAAGCCGCACTTTTTTTCTGGTTTTTGTAATCCAAAAAACCACCTGCAACTTAGAATCGAGTGCAAAGTAAGTGGAAGTTCTGTGAAATGTTGGTAGGTGCCGCCACAACTAACTTCTGCCATCGAATATATGTAGCACTACAGAGGCATGCTTTGCAGGCACAAAGATAAATACTGGCACCGAAACCTCTGCATCAGTAAATAAATTTAAAAAAAAAAAAGGTGGAACACGAGATTTTTTTCTCCGCCCCGAGTTTCGACCACTGCATTTTCATACATTATCCAACGAAGTAAATACCAATTCCATATTGTTCATCTCCAAATGTAGCAGCCTTTCAAGGTACTACAAAAATCCAACTGGCAAGACTGTTTGAGATGTTTGTCAATAAGGCCAACTCTACGTTCTGAATTTTTTCGTACCTGTGACAAGAGATGGTTGCTAATAGGAGCTTTTATGAATTGTGAATCACATGCAGTATTCTCTTCACCATAAGAATAATATGAATATAAACATTTTTCCAGGTATTGTTCCATGTTTGCTGCTATCTCATTTAAATCCTGTCTGCCTAATAAACTACGAAACTAATGTGAGACAACAGCAAACGCGGAAGAATATACATGATACGTCATGTTTATATTTGTATTATTCTTGTGCCTAATAGTGATACAGTCAGAAACGAAGCACAGCAATTGACTAGATTTTTAAATGTAAGATGACTCTAATTTCTGTGAAGAATGTTATGTACTAAAGAGGTGTCTGCAAAGATTTTCAAACGGAGAAAAATTTTCGCTAAACTCTTCTATCATACACAGTCCATTATTTGGTTCTTGTTGATCATTATCAAAGAAAGCAGCAGTGTAAGTAACAACAAATAGCAGTCTCTTGCCATTGTTTCGCAAATGAGACTACTCCTCTCTTTTTTTTAAATTGGAAGCGGCGGTAGCACGCACAAAATCAAGCCATGCCGCGAGCGGTGACAGGTCGTAAACACTCATTATCAAAATGCGACAAACAATGCATGACACAGTACGATAATGCATTTTCAGCTTAGAGTGACAAACACCTATAACAAAGAGAATGACACTTATCAGATCAAAGAAAAATAAGCAATCAATTCAAACCAGACGAAACACGTGAAAAAGGAAGAGTACCCGTATAAATACGTACGAAGCGCCTGATGCATAGTGATGGCTACCTGGTAAAGCTTAACTGCTAAGCTTATGACTCAAACCAAACTACTGTAGCTGTATGGTCATTCATTCAACCTAAATTGTGTCTCATATTATAATGGACCAACTTTGTTTCGATTTGGAGCTGCGCCCTAAAACTTTTCTCTCCCCTTGAATTTAGAGTCTCAAATTTCAGGTGTGGCTTAGATTCACGAAAATATTTTTTCCTTCATTTCGAGTCTCATTTTTCAGGTGCGGCTTAGATTCGAGTGTGGCTTAGATTCGAGTAAATACGGTAATCAGGGAACATATTGCAATGCCTTTCATCAGCAGTCTATGCTCCCAGTCATGACACCACTCAAGAAACAGCTGTCTGTATTGTAGTTATTGGGGCCATAATCCCCTAGTCTGGCTGCAGCTAGTCTCTGGCCAATAGTGTAGGATAACACAGAATGTTGCAGGGATTCCACTGCTTATAGTCACATGGCAGGCACAGACTTCAAGAAGTTGCGATATGCTCGGTACGCAAAATGGCAGTGGTGGTCAGATGCAGTTGACTGGAACCTTGACAGTGAGCATGCCTGTTTTTTCAAATTTATTTGACTTCAGTACAGTAGTCAAGCCATAGTTGCAGTAAATTGCAGAAAGTTTACACGTCTACTTTCTGTGAAGCTCATTCACTATTATCAAATGTAACAAGTATTAAGTCTGTTATTAATTATGAGAACTTGAAATATAAGATATAAGTAACATCCAACCACAATATCTTTGTCACAGGAAACAATATTGTGATTTTATCATGTTAAATTAAACCGTGCTATGCAGTAATAGCAAACACGCAACATCATTGCCTTTATCTACACAGAACATTAAAAACACTTGTGTAGCGAGCCTGACAAGTGCAAATTTAGTCTTATTAAACTTAGCAATTCTGCTGTTATTCTGAAATGTTCCTCATTCAAGTATGAGGTGGAACCATTAACTGAAATATCAGAATGCACCTTGATGAAGTTAATAAAATAACCGATGCTAATACTTCAGTTAACAGTTCCACATCATACTTGAGAGATGTGTGTTTCAGAATAACAACAAAATTTCTAAGTTTAATAAGACAAGATTTCCTCTCATCGGGTTCATTACGCAAGTAGTTGGACAGCACCGATCCTAATCCAACATACACAACATTAAGATTTTAATGCTGTATAGATAAAGGCTTCATAGCAATCAGTTGCAATGATGTTACTTCTTTGCCATTACTGCATAACGAGTTTTAATTCAACATCATGAATTCACAGTATTGTTTCCTATAACAAAGGTAAAAATGAAATAAATGAGAGTACAGAATTGTTGGCCGGGAGGCCCCATTCGGGGAAGTTCGGCCACCAAGTGCAAATCTTATTTCATTTGACGCCACATTGAGTGACTTGCGCGACAATGATGAAGATGAAATGATGATGAGAACAACACAACACTCAGTCCACAGGCAGAGAAAATCTCCAGCCCGGCCAGGAATCTAACCTGAGCCCAGTTGCATGGGAGGCAAGCACGTTACCCCCCAGCTAAGCAGGCGGACATGACAAAGAAATTGTGGTTAGATGTTACTTAGATTTAAGGTTAGCAGACTTATTCTACACTTGTTACATTTGATAATGTTGACTGAGCTTCATCAAAACTAGTCATGTAAACTTTCTGTAATTTACTGTGTCTATAGCTTGACTACTGTACTGAAGTCAAATAAATTTGACAAAACATACATTTAGCTGGTCTCCTTAAGACAGTTATGTCTAATTACAAGAGAGTATGTCTGCCTTCAAGTTCCCATGCACCCCACACTGGGCCGCAGTTATATCCAAATGCCCCAAAAGTCTGCACGATTCTACCAGCTGACCAAAAGGAGAATCACAGTGTGATTGATTTCAAATTATCAGGAGCTGATAACACCATTTCACATGAGTACACAGCAACTCCATGTCCCTCAAAGTGATCTCTCAAAACCTGAAGCTGTTCATGCTCCTTATATACTCTACCATGTCTGGTAACACTAGACATGAAAGACACCCTGGTGCCATTTCTACCTGTCACAGATAACTGCAAGTCTAATCGTTTACATACCCACTGACATGTGGAATTTACACTGACATTCCACCAGGTTTTCTGGGTGCTTCAGTCTTTTCTTCAGGCAGTGTATACAGAAAAGGCCTTTTTTGGGTGCTCCAGATTTGATGTTACCCCTGCAGATGGGTGACGTTTCAAACAATTCCAACAGATGGCAAAGCCATAGTGAAGCATCAAGTGGTACATGTGCAAGGCACTTAGTACAAGCAACATGCTGAATTGAATTCTTATTTGAGGAAAAATAAACCATGATGAACATCCATAAAAATTCTGTGCAGTGAAATGGTAATGATGGAGTTGATAAGAATATTGTTGGAAACTAAGTAATGACAGTAAATCCACCAGGAAGGGCAGAAAGTGGACTCCATGATCAGCCATGTTCATGATTTACTGAAATTATATAGCAGCCACAAGTCACATGTAACTTTTTATATTTACTTGTTTCACTCAAACCGAGGCAAGCATCTTCAGATGTGATGTTTTACGTTCCAATTTCAAACCACTGTAGGAAGAGAACTACGACCCAGAATGATGTCAAATTTGAAGAGCATATTATTGATGCAGGGGAAAACGTCATGGGGAAAAAATTGACCATTAGAGGACACCATAAGTGTCAGAACATGCACACCAACAGATGCACAGCACACAGCATTCCACAGATTGTGTCCAAGATGCCCATCATGACTGTCTTCCAGAAGGATCATGCGCTTCTGGTAAAGCTCTTTTGCAAGAATGGCAACTGTGCACCAGTATCCTGGCAGAAGTTCCAGACACTCAAGGATATGAAAAAAAGCATTGTTGTGATGTCTGTTAAAGACCTGGAGAAAATGATTACAAAATTCAAAAAGAAGATTCTTTTTATGCGAATGTGACAGAGGGAGAAAAGCTGTTTATCTGATATCTGTTGAAGATGTGGCCACAGCACTGCAACAGGGGTTAGGTGGGGTTGTGCAACATGCAGTGCATGGGGAACTGCCCAAATGTTGGATACCCATTGAGCAGGGTGCATAAATCCTATAAAACATCCTGCATTGCTTTCCATATAAAATCACCCACAAGAGTTGCTTCCTGCTGGCCTGTCGGCAAGACAAACATTCATTCTGGAATTTGTTGCTCACACGGAGGTGGTCAATAAATGGCCATGGGACATTCTTTGGTCAGACAGAGCCCACTTCCATCTTCATGAACATGTCAATACACAGAACTGCAGAATATAGGCAACAGAAAACTGGCATGCACAACATACTGGCACCACTTCATTTTGTAAAGCTGACTGTGTGGTGTGGTTTGATGGCACTGTTTATTGTAGGACCATATTTTTTCAAGGAGATGAGTCCTGAGGGTCCTGTTACCTGTACCATCATTGGTAAATGCTATGAGTTTCTATTGCACACCAATGTCATTCCAGCCCCTTAACAACATATATCTGTAGGTAGGATCATTTTTTACGCAAGAGGGCACTCCTCTGCGCACTGCTGCTGCAGAGGCATTTCACAAATGCCGGAATTATCAGCTGTCATTTCCTTACAGTCTGACAGTCCAGATCACCTGATCTTAATCTGTGTGATTTTTTGCTGTGCAGTTATCTGAAAGTTGCTGTGTTCAGTGCTCCAATTACAAACGTAGTTGAATTGAAGGTATGCATTGTGCAACACATTCTGAAAATGACCTCTGAGACAGTCTGATTTGTTGTGAAACATGCTGTTTCTCAGTTTCAAGTTACAGCAGAAACCAGTGAACAGAATATTGAACATATCTCATGCCAGTCTCACAACAATTAGAAACCAACATCATTTTGCTTTTTATGCTGTTTTCAGTGGCAGGGCAACTAAAAACCAATGTCATTTTGCTTTTTCTTTGGTTTTTGGCTTCAGGAGGGTTAAAAATTGATTTTTCCCATTTGATGTGGCATGGCCTTACTGTGGTGGATGGTCTTATCTAACTAACAGTGCCACAACTGTTGACAGCAGAACTTATGCACTCATGCACATTGAACAGTATGGACGGTGAAATGTGCAACTCAAACCACAGCCATTGTATTGTGATTTATCTCTCATTTGCAGCTGACTCCATTTATATTAAGATGCTTACAGCCTCATGATGTTTCCCCACATATCAATAATATACCATTCAAATTTGATATCATTCTGAGCAGTGATTCTCTTTATACAGTGTTTTGAAACTGTAACTTTAATTATGGACACCAGTGTTTAGTGCATGCATAATTATACTCTGTCAAAATGAACCTTTGTATAGTTACAAGTTGGTTCTGAGATTGGTAAAATTAACTGATCCTGGATGTGGCATTGGGCATATAATTTTGTCTTTGTGAAGAAATGAATGAATTGTGGGTTCCTATGCCTTATCCACTTGTAAACTGCTACTCTGTTAGACATATTTTCATAGATTCCTTAACAGTTGAAACATAAAAGAGTTTCATTCTAGCCAAGGCTTACATGCCAGAATAATTGCTGGAATGTATCAATGAATGTACAGTACTCTGCCATTGCTAATTTACTAGTCTGTGAATGGCAAGTGTGATAATCATGTTCTATGCATCTTCTTCATGTTGTACATGTTTGATCAATTTAGGCTTTGTCCCACTGATACAGTATTCACTAGGCTTCAGTTTTCTGTGAAAGCAGGTAACCTTTAAGAAGCCAACAAAAGCAGAGGTCCTTGAAGGTGCATAGAAAATTATTTTAGCATAATTTTTTTTTTTTTTACTTTTTGGCCAATTTTCGTGACATATTGCCAACATAAGAGAGGAGTGATCTGTACTTACGGGTAGAGTTGAAAGAAAATTGTCAAAATTGTTGATTTCCTCTTCTCTTTTACAAAAAAATCTACATGGCTTGATGAGTAGATTTTTTACTATCCAATTACATTATATTTTTTTAAAGAAAAGTGATTATTTTCATAGGTATGAGGGGGTACCCAAAAGAAATAAAACTAATTTTTTGCTGGGTGGAGCTTTTGCAGTACCACATTTTGCCAATAGGAATGTATAGAGCAAACGCTCCAGAGTCAGTAAGCTGAATGCCACCAATGAAGAAGTTCAGGACTAGTTTCAGCAGAGTAGGGCTGGTTTCAGCAGAGTTTATCATGACAACTGTTTTTGTGTCATTGTCATTTTTGCAATGGATGATTTTTATGAAAATCTTGCAGTGGTGAAATTCTGCTTTTTGCTTCAAGAAAGTGGAACAGAAACTCTTGAAATGTTAAAAATGGCGCACACAGATAATGCTATAGGGAAAATTGTGTCTGAGTGGTTTTCTCATTTCAAAACTGATGCACTGTCAACTGATGACAAACCTCATTCTGGCCATCCTTAAATGGCCCAAACACCTGAATTGTGATAGAAGATTTGGGAATGAAATGGGTCGCTGCCAAATTCATGCCATGACTGCTGACTGCCAAACAAAGACAAGGCCATGTGGAAGCATGCTGTGCTTTGGAAAAGTCCCAAAAAATTCAAACTTTTTTCAAAAATTATCACAGGTGATGAAACTTAGTGCTATGCTTATGATCCTGAATCAAAGCAAGAATGAAGCCAGTGGAACACTTCAAGTTCACCTCATGACAAGAAAGCTTGTCAGGTGAAATCAAACATTAAAACAATGCTGGATTGTTTTTTTGGTGTAAGAAGAGTCGTCCGTTCAGAGTTTGTTCCACATGGTCAGACAGTTAACCAAGCTTCCTGCTTGGAAGTTTTGAAAAGATTGTTCAACATTGGGTGGCAGCTGAGTGACTGGTTTTCTATCACGACAATGCTCCTGCTCACACAGCCCTGTCTTTACAATAATTCTTGACCAGAAATGGTATGAGTCCTGTTCCTCACCCCCCATATTCATCCAACCTTGCCCCATGTGACTTTTTTTTGTTTTCTAGAAACAAAAGAGACACGAAAGGAAAGCGTTTTGCTGATGAGATGAAGAAAAAAGAGCACACAAGTGCTCTCAAGTATCACAGAAAATGAATTTAAACAATGTTTTGAAAAATGGAATAAAAGATTATATGAATATGTAAGTGCAAGTGGAGAGTACTCTGAAGGGGTTCGTTGGTTTGTCCTTAAAATGTGAATAAATAAGTTTAAAAAAAGAAAAAAAAATTCAGTTTCTTTTGACTACCTCCACATATGTCTCCTCTTTTACAGGAAGTTACAAAAGAGTATGACTGCATAGCTCTTTTGCCATCCAGGTTATATGGTTCTGCAAAGTTTCACAAAAAAAGTCTTCCATTACAGTCTGCTATTAGAAACACCAGATATCAATGTATGACTTGGCCAAACATCTTGCTTCTTTACTGATGATGATATCATTTTGTAGGCAAGTGCTCACACCATATATGCAATTCTATTGATTTTATTAATAGAGTGAAGTATCTGTGATTCAATAGACTGGACTTATTAATAAGTTTTGACGTTTTCTCAATTTTCACTAGCATCTCTCTCATGTATTCATTGTCAACGATTCACAACCAGTTTAAAGCTGGTATAAAAATGTTTTTCCAGATTTATCTATCCTAAGCTTATTTTTGTTCATCTGTGAATGTTTTGGGAAAAAAAATGTTTTTGTTGCTTGAGGCAGTCCTCTACCCTCCTCACAGCAAACATTTTTGTGAAACGCTGAGAAGAGAGCATTCAAGTCAGGATAGTCTAAACCACAGTATTCTGGTGTTATAAAACTGACACTTTTATAATGTATTTCACAACAGGTGGATTCATTTCATAAGAACATGCAATCTATACATACACAAGGGAAAGGCAACCACTTATCTATAAACAATTGGTGCATGCACTTGGGAGCACATAACATAAAACAGTTAACACTACCTTCCATATTCTGGCTCTTTGTTCAGTAAGGGTACACACATTGACACACACACAATGACACAGACATCATAATGTATGTGTCTATGGTAACAGAGAGACTCAATCTAGTCACGAATTTTCCTCAAAATGCCATACAATCATACACCTGATAATAAGCATAGGTATGGTACTGAGCCAAATGCTTGCCAGAAATCAAGTTCTGCCTCTGCTGGACTGCCACAATCCATGACTTTCAGGACGTCATGTGAGGTAAGTGATCTGGGTTTACAGAAAACTGAAGTCTACAGAACATCATGTCAATGTGATAATTCCTATATTGGCAAGGCCACATGCACAGTACACAAAAGGTGCATGGAACACAATAATCACACTCATCTTTCACAGCACTGTAAGTCAATAATGACTGAGCACTGTATTTCCACAAACATTCCACAAATTATACCGACACAAATATCTTGGCTACAGGTAGTTCCTTTTGGGATTCAATTTTCCAGGAATTAGGTTTCAGGGACAAATGTACTAACCACTGTTCTGTTGGTCAAGGAAGAATTCACAGTGTACAAATTTATTTAAAATTAGGTTTTTCTGATGTTACTGTGAGCTTGCATGGCAATCATCCAGAATTCAGTGTTTCTCTCAACAATGCAATGCTTCGCTGTAAATAGGGCATAATTTTGAATGAAGTACAGTGGAGACAAGGTCTTTGAAGATCAGGCAGATTTGATAGTATTCTGAATTTAATTTAATTTATGCTCCTTGTCAAATATTTGCAGTATCAAAATGTTATTTATGATTCAATATTTTTTAGGTCTACAATGAGATTTACGAATTAACTGACAAGCTACAAACTAACTGGAAATACAGACACCACACACACACACACACACACACACACACACACACACACACACACACACACACACACACACACACACACACACATAAAAAATTTGAATATAATACTTACTATCCTGATCGTTTGACAGGAGATTGTTGAAACAGGTGAATACAATGTGGTAAACTGGAACAACTAATATTTACAGAATTTACGCACTGTCGGAATCAAACACTGTTATGCACTATTAATACATTTACCATACACAAAATACCTCATCTTGACTGTTGTGACCAAGTGCTGTCAAAACTGAAATCTAACAGACATTTTTACTTAAGGTGGCTTAACAGTCTGTGTTAAGACATTCATCTACAGAGCAGAAGGAGTTACCTGTCAAAAAGTCTTTCATACTCTGTTTAAACCGTGCTTTATTTGAAACCAAGTTTTTGTCAGTTTGTGACTCAGCACCTCTGCTATATGGTGAGATGGTGAGTAGCAACTTTCCTTTTCATAATATTGTTACATTCCATCCTGGATTTCCATTGTTTGATATGTACAAAATGAGATGTAACTTACATAAAAGAAAAAGTACCCAAGGTTGCTTCATCAGGAAAGAGGGAAGGAGAGGGAAAGACAAAAGGATGTGGGTTTTAAGGGAGAGGGTAAGGAGTCATTCCAATCCCGGGAGTGGAAATACTTACCTTAGGGGGACACAGGCCTGTGTCTGTATTCATGCAGATGGATATGTGTGTGTGTGCGAGTCTTTACCTCTCCTTCCCTCTTTCCTGATGAAGCAACTTTGAGTTGCAAAAGCTTGAAATTTGTGTGTGTGTTTGTGTGTTTTTTATTGTCTCCTATCAACATACCAACGCTTTCATTTCGTAAGTTACAGCATCATTGTTTTTAGATTTATTTTTCCCATGTGGAATGTTTCTCTCTAAAAAGATGCTGTAACTTACCAAACGAAAGTGTTGGTAAGTTGAATGACACACAAACAAATACAAACACACACACAAAATTCAAGCTTTCACAACCAACGGTTGCTTCATCAGGAAAGAGAGAAGAAGAGGGAAAGACAAAAGTATGTGGGTTTTAAGGGAGAGGGTAAGGAGTCATTCCAATCCCGGGAGCGGGAAGACTTACCTTAGGGGGAAAAAAGGACAGGTATACACTTGCACACACACACACACACATATCCATCCTCACATGTACAGACACAAGCACACATATATAAAGGCAAAGAGTTTGGGCAGAGATGTCAGTCGAGGTGGAAGTACAGAGGCAAAGATGTTGTTGAATGACAGGTGAGGTATGAGTGGCGGCAACTTGAAATTAGCGGAGGTTGAGGCCTGGTGGGTAACGGGAAGAGAGGATATATATATTCAGTAGTTAACCTTTCCTCCAAATCTCTCTCCCAATCCGAAACCTCTGTCCTATCCAAAGGCCTCACCTTCATCCCTACTCCCAGATTCAACCAAACAGCCCCTGTCAAAGATTTACTGTCCTACGCTCGTACTCTCTGCTGGAAATATCACTTTGCCACGAAGAAAAATAATCCTAATCCTACTCCTAATGATCCAACTCCCCAAGACACTATCCAAATTGAATCCTGCCTGGAAAAGTTCCTTCCTTGGTCACAGCGGGACCCACCTCCTCTTCCTCAAAATCACCCTCTCCAAACCTTCCACGAATTTCTCACTTCCAGCCTTGCCTCTCAGTCCTCCTTGAAAAACCTTAATCCCACTCCCAACATCAACACTGCTGAAGCCCAGGCTATCCGTGATCTGAAGACTGACCGATCAAACGTCATTCTTCCGGCAGACAAGGGTTCCATGACTGTGGAACTTGATCGGCGGGAGTATGTGGCTGAGGGATTGCGTCAGCTTTCAGACAACACTACATACAACGTTTGCCAAGGTAATCCCATTCCTGGGGTCCGGGCAGAGCTTCAAGGAATCCTCAGAACCTTAGGCCCCCTACAAAACCTTTCACCTGACTCCATCAACCTCCTGACCCCACCGACACCACACACCCCTACCTTCTATCTACTTCCTAAAATTCACAAACCCAATCATCCTGACCACCCCATTGTAGCTGGTTACCAAGCCCCCACAGAACATATCACGGCCTATGTAGATCAACACCTTCAACCCATTACATGCAGTCTCCCATCCTTCATCAAAGACACCAACCACTTTCTTGAACGCCTGGAATCCTTACCCTATCTGTTACCGCCGGAAACCATCCTTGTAATCACTGATGCCACTTCCTTATATATAATTATTCCACATGTCCAGGGCCTCGCTGCAATGGAGCACTTCCTTTCACGCCGATCACCTGCCACCCTACCTGAAACCTCTTTCCTCATTACCTTAGCCAGCTTTATCCTGACCCACAACTACTTCACTTTTGAAGGCCAGACATACCAACAATTAAAGGGAACAGCCATGGGTACCAGGATGGCCCCCTCGTACGCCAACCTATTCATGGGTCACTCAGAGGAAGCCTTCTTGGTTACCCAGGCCTGCCAACCCAAAGTTTGGTACAGATTTATTGATGACATCTTCATGATCTGAACTCACAGTAAAAAAGAACTCCAGAATTTCCTCTCCAGCCTCAAATCCTTTGGTTCCATCAGATTCACCTGGTCCTACTCCAAATCCCATGCCACTTTCCTTGACGTTGACCTCCATCTGTCCAATGGCCAACTTCACACATCTGTCCACATCAAACCCACCAACAAGCAACAGTACCTCCATTATGATAGCTGCCTGCCCTTTCCACATCAAACGGTCCCTTCCCTATAGCCTACGTCTTCGTGGCAAACGAATCTGCTCCAGTCCGGAATCCCTGAACCATTACACCAACAACTCGAAAACAGCTTTTGCATCCTGCAACTACCCTCCCAACCTGGCACAGAAGCAAATTACCAGAGCCACTTCCTCATCCCCATAAACCCAGAACCTCTCACAGAAGAACCCCAAAAGTGCCCCACTTGTGACAGGATACTTTCCGGGACTGGATCAAACTCTGAATGTGGCTCTCCAGCTGGGATACAACTTCCTCAAATCCTGTCCTGAAATGAGATTCATCCTTCATGAAACCCTCCCCACTCCACCAAGAGTGTCTTTCCACCGTCCACCTAAACTTCGTAACCTTTTAGTTCATCCCTATGAAATCCCCAAACCACCTTCCCTACCCTCTGGCTCCTACCCTTGTAACCACCCCCGGTGTAAAGCCTGTCCCATGCAACCTCCAACCATGACCTACTCCAGTCCTGTAACCCGGAAGGTGTAGATGATCAAAGGCAGAGCCACGTGTGAAACCACGCACGTGATTTGCCAACTGACCTGCCTACACTGTGAAGCTTTCTATGTGGGAATGACCAGCAACAAACTGTCTATTTGCATGAATGGACACAGGCAGACAGTGTTTGTTGGTAATGAGGATCACCCTGCGGCTAGACATGCCCTGGTGCATGGGCAGCACATCTTGGCACAGAGTTACACTGTCCGGGTTATCTGGATAGTTCCCACTAACACCAACCAATTAGAACTCCGGAGATGGGAACTTGCCCTTCAATATATCCTCTCTTCCCATTACCCACCAGGACTCAACCTCCACTAATTTCAAGTTGCCGCTGCTCATACCTCACCTGTCATTCAACAACATCTTTGCATCTGTACTTCCGCCTCGACTGACATCTCTGCCCAAATTCTTTGCCTTTACATATGTCTGCTTCTGTCTGTATATGTGTGGATGGATATGTGTGTGTGTGTGCGAGTGTATATCTGTCCGTTTTTTCCCTAAGGTAAGTCTTTCCGCTCCCGGGATTGGAATGAGTCCTTATCCTCTCCCTTAAAACCCATATCCTTTCGTCTTTCCATCTCCTTCCCTCTTTCCTGATTAAGCAACCGTTGGTTGCAAAAGCTTGAATTTTGTGTGTGTTTGTGTTTGTTTGTGTGTCTATCAACATACCAATGCTTTCGTTCGATAAGTTACATCATCTTAGTTTTTAGATATATTTTTCCCACGTGCAGTGTTTCCCTCATATATATATATATAAAACAAAGATGATGTGACTTACCAAATGAAAGTGCTGGCAGGTTGACAGACACACAAACAAACACAAACATACACACAAAATTCTAGCTTTCGCAACCAACAGTTGCTTCATCAGGAAAGAGGGAAGGAGGAGGAAAGACGAAAGGATGTGAGTTTAAGGAGTCATTCCAATCCCGGGAGCGGAAAGACTTACCTTGGGGGAAAAAAGGACGGGTATACACTCGCACACACACATATCCAACCGCACGTACACAGACACAAGCATACATTCCTCTTGTGTCTGTGTACGTGCGGACGGATATGGTGTGTGCGAGTGTATACCCGTCCTTTTCTCCCCCAAGGTAAGTCTTTCCACTCCCGGGATTGGAATGACTCCTTACCCTCTCCCTTAAAACCCACATCCTTTCATCTTTCCTCCTTCTTCCCTCTTTCCTGACGAAGCAACCATTGGTTGCAAAAGCTAGAATTTTGTGTGTATGTTTGTGTTTGTTTGTGTGTCTGTCGACCTGCCAGCACTTTCATTTGGTAAGTCACATCATCTTTGTTTTTAGATATATTTTTATTATGTGGAATGTTTCCCTCTATATATATATATATATATATATATATATATATATATATATATATAAAAACAAAGATGATGTGACTTACCAAATGAAAGTGCTGGCAGGTCGACAGACACACAAACAAACACAAACATACACACAAAATTCAAGCTTTCGCAACAAACTGTTGCTTCATCAGGAAAGAGGGAAGGAGAGGGAAAAGACGAAAGGATGTGGGTTTTAAGGGAGAGGGTAAGGAGTTATTCCAATCCCGGGAGCAGAAAGACTTACCTTAGGGGGAAACAAGGACGGGTATACACTCACGCACACGCACAAATATCCATCCACACATATACAGACACAAGCAGACATATTTGAAGACAAAGAGTTTGGGCAGAGATGTCAGTCGAGGCAGAAGTGCAGAGGCAAAGATGTTGTTGAATGACAGGTGAGGTGTGAGTGGCGCAACTTGAAATTAGCGGAGATTGAGGCCTGGTGGATAACGGGAAGAGAGGATATATTGAAGAGCAAGTTCCCATCTCCGGAGTTCAGATAGGTTGGTGTTAGTGGGAAGTATCCAGATAACCTGGATGGTGTAACACTGTGCCAAGATGTGCTGGCCATGCACCAAGGCATGTTTAGCCACAGGGTGATCCTCATTACCAACAAACACTGTCTGCCTGTGTCCATTCATGCGAATGGACAGTTTGTTGCTGGTCATTCCCACATAGAATGCGTCACAGTGTAGGCAGGTTAGTGGGCAAATCACGTGCGTGCTTTCACACGTGGCTCTGCCTTTGATCGTGTACAACTTCTGGGTTACAGGACTGGAGTAGGTGGTGGTGGGAGGGTGCATGGGACAGGTTTTACACCGGGGGCGGTTACAAGGGTAGGAGCCAGAAGGTAGGGAAGGTTCTGGGAGGTTCTGGGTTTGAGAGGATGAGGAAGTGGCTCTGGTTATTTACTTCTGTACCAGGTTGGGAGGGTAGTTGCGGGATGCGAAAGCTGTTGTCAGGTTGTTGGTGTAATGCTTCAGGGATTCCGGACTGGAGCAGATTCGTTTGCCACGAAGACCTAGGCTGTAGGGCAGGGACCGTTTGATGTGGAATGGGTGGCAGCTGTCATAATGTAGGTACTGTTGCTTGTTGGTGGGTTTCATGTGGACGGACGTGTGAAGCTGGCCATTGGACAGGTGGAGGTCAACATCAAGGAAAGTGGAATGGGATTTGGAGTAGGACCAGGTGAATCTGATGGAACCAAAGGAGTTGAGGTTGGAGAGGAAATTCTGGAGTTCTTCTTCACTGTGAGTCCAGATCATGAAGATGTCATCAATAAATCTGTACCAAACTTTGGGTTGGCAGGCCTGGGTAACCAAGAAGGCTTCCTCTAAGCGACCCATGAATAGGTTGGCGTACGAAGGGGCCATCCTGGTACCCATGGCTGTTCCCTTTAATTGTTGGTATGTCTGGCCTTCAAAAGTGAAGAAGTTGTGGGTCAGGATGAAGCTGGCTAAGGTAATGAGGAAAGAGGTTTTAGGTATGGTGGCAGGTGATCGGCGTGAAAGGAAGTGCTCCATCACAGCGAGGCCCTGGACGTGCGGGATATTTGTGTATATGGAAGTGGCATCAATGGTTACAAGGATGGTTTCTGGGGGTAACGGATTGGGTAAGGATTCCAGGCGTTCGAGAAATTGGTTTGTGTCTTTGATGAAGGATGGGAGACTGCACGTAATGGGTTGAAGGTGTTGATCTACGTAGGCAGAGATACGTTCTGTGGGGGCTTGGTAACCAGCTACAATGGGGCGGCCGGGATGATTGGGTTTGTGAATTTTAGGAAGAAGGTAGAAGGTAGGGGTGCGGGGTGTCGGTGGGGTCAGGAGGTTGATGGAGTCAGGTGAAAGGTTTTGTATGGGGCCTAAGGTTCTGAGGATTCCTTGAAGCTCCGCTCGGACATCAGGAATGGGATTACCTTGGCAAACTTTGTATGTGGTGTTGTCTGAAAGCTGACGCAGTCCCTCAGCCACATACTCCCGACGATCAAGTACCACGGTCGTGGAACCCTTGTCCGCCGGAAGAATGATGATGGACCGGTCAGCCTTCAGATGATGGATAGCCTGGGCTTCAGCAGTGGTGATGTTGGGAGTAGGATTAAGGTTTTTTAAGAAGGATTGAGAGGCAAGGCTGGAAGTCAGAAATTCCTGGAAGATTTGGAGAGTGTGATTTTGAGGAAGAGGAGGTGGGTCCCGCTGTGACGGAGGACGGAACTGTTCCAGGCAGGTTTCAATTTGGATAGTGTCTTGGGGAGTTGGATCGTTAGGGGTAGGATTAGGATCATTTTTCTTCGTGGCAAAGTGATACTTCCAGCAGAGAGTACGAGTGTAGGACAGTAAATCTTTGACGAGGGCTGTTTGGTTGAATCTGGGAGTGGGGCTGAAGGTGAGGCCTTTGGATAGGACAGAGGTTTCGGATTGGGAGAGAGGTTTGGAGGAAAGGTTAACTACTGAATTAGGGTGTTGTGGTGCCAGATTGTGTTGCTTGGAATTTTGAGGTTTTGGAGGGAGTGGAGCTGGAAGTGGGAGACTGAGTAGATGGGAGAGACTGGGTTTGTGTGCAATGAGAGGTGGTTGAGGTTTGCTGGAAAGGTTGTGAAGGGTGAGTGAGTTGCCTTTCCGGAGGTGGGAAACCAGGAGATTGGATAGTTTTTTGAGGTGGAGGGTGGCATGCTGTTCTAATGTGCGGTTGGCCTGTAGGAGGATGCTCTGAATAGCCGGTGTGGATATGGGAGAGGAAAGATTGAGGACTCCTATCCTTAATAAAAGTCCACAATCTTTCCTCTCCCACATCCACACCGGCTATTCAGAGCATCCTCCTACCAAACGAAAGCGCTGGCACATCGATAGACACACAAACAAACACAAATAGACACACAAAATTCTAGCTTTCGCAACCAACGGTTGCTTCATCAGGAAAGAGGGAAGGAGAGGGAAAGACGAAAGGATGTGGGTTTTAAAGGAGAGGGTAAGGAGAGGAGTCATTCCAATCCCAGGAGTGGAATGACTTACCTTAGGGGGAAAAAAAGGACGGGTATACACTCGCACACACACACATATCCATCCACACATATATGTGTGTGTGCGCGAGTGTATACCCGTCCTTTTTTTCCCCCTAAGGTAAGTCATTCCACTCCCGGGATTGGAATGACTCCTTACCCTCTCCTTTAAAACCCACATCCTTTCGTCTTTCCCTCTCCTTTTTCAAGCTTTCGCAACCAACAGTTGCTTCATCAGGAAAGAGGGAAGGAGAGGGAAAGATTAAAGGATGTGGGTTTTAAGGGAGAGGGTAAGGACTCATTCCAATCCCGGGAGCAGAAAGACTTACCTTAGGGGGAAAAAGGACAGGTATACACTTGCAGACACACATATATCCATCCACACATATACAGACACAAGCAGACATATGTAAATGCAAAGAGGTTGGGCAGAGATGTCAGTCGAGGTGGAAGTACAGAGGCAAAGATGTTGTTGAATGAAAGGTGAGATACAAGTGATGGCAACTTGAAATTAGCGAAGGTTGAGGCCTGGTGGGTAATGGGAAGAGAGGATATATTGAAGGGCAAGTTCCCATCTCCGGAGTTCTGATTGGTTGGTGTTAGTGGGAAGTATCCAGATAACCCGGACAGTGTAACACTGTGCCAAGATTTGCTGGCCATGCACCAAGGCATGTTTAGCCACAGGGTGATCCTCATTATCAACAAACACTGTCTGCCTGTGTCCATTCATGCGAATGGACAGTTTGTTGCTGGTCATTCCCACATAGAAAGCATCACAGTGTAGGCAGGTCAGTTGGCAAATCACGTGCGTGCTTTCACACGTGGCTCTGCCTTTGATCATGTACACCTTCCGGGTTACAGGACTGGAGTAGGTGGTGGTGGGAGGGTGCATGGGACAGGTTTTACACCAAAGGTGGTTACAAGGGTAGGAGCCAGAAGGTAGGGAAGGTGGTTTGGGGATTTCATAGGGATGAGCTAAGAGGTTACGAAGGTTAGGTGGACGGCGGAAAGACACTCTTGGTGGAGTGGGGAGGATTTCATGAAGGATGGATCTCATTTCAGGGCAGGATTTGAGGAAGTCGTATCCCTGCTGGAGAGCCACATTCAGAGTCTGGTCCAGTCCCGGAAAGTATCCTGTCACAAGTGGGGCACTTTTGGGGTTCTTCTGTGGGAGGTTCTGGGTTTGAGGGGATGAGGAAGTGGCTCTGGTAATTTGCTTCTGTACCCAGTTGGGAGGGTAGTTGCGGGATGCAAAAGCTGTTTTCAGGTTGTTGGTGTAATGGTTCAAGGATTCCGGACTGGAGCAGATTCGTTTGCCACGAAGACCTAGGCTATAGGGAAGGGATCGTTTGATGTGGAATGGGTGGCAGCTGTCATAATAGAGGTACTGTTGCTTGTTGGTGGGTTTGATGTGGACGGATGTGTGAAGCTGGCCATTGGACAAATATATTGCTAAATGATAGTTAATAGACAATGTACACTTCTAAATGCATATAATACAATTTTACTTGATCCATACAACATATTTTGCCTAGCGATCCAATAGACAATCAAATAAATTAATGCTATTTGTTTGCCTTCACCAGCTAAATGTAATCTAGAACATTAGCGGGAAAGCTGTTGTTTTGAGAAAAACTGCTGCTTCCTCGGTTGCATTACATAGCTTTTACTTACCTTGTAGTAGTGGCTTAATATTTACATGAACACAAAAAGCTTGCAAAGAAACTCTTAATATCCAACTGATAGGTTATTTAATTACTCAGTCACTTCAGTTTATCTCCTAACATATTTAATTTTTCACTCTCATCATTACTTCATGTGACATTTGCTGATCAATACCACCTATCACACAATGCTTTTCCAAATGCGATGATCTCAGGTACATGACAAAATATTGTCATGTTACAGAAATATCCAGCAGCACACAGTGTAACTCTTCTTTGAATATTCATTAGCTATGACCTGAAAGTAGTTTTCCACAGACATTTTAACAGTCTCCCACATGTTTAATTGCATTTTTCTAGTATTTATTTCACACATTTATTCTGTGTTTTTTCCCTTTTAGTTTTCACATCCCATCTTAATCAACAGTGTTCTCATATAGTTATTATGTCCTATTATTACCAATGAAATCAGTTACTTTTCTTTTCTCTCCTTATAGATAAATCACTGTTTTCACTGGATCCCAACTCAACCTACCTATGTGAATTCAGAAAAGCAGTCCTATCCTTAGCTAATCCCACAACCAGTTGATGAAATTTTGCCTGACACATGGCATCTCTCATTTCATGCCCCTCCTAACAACCTAACCATAAAAATTTCCTTCTATGAAAGCCAACCCTCCTTTCATTTCCTGACATAGGACCGGCCGCTGTGCCCGAGTGGTTCTAGGCACTTCAGTCTGGAACCACGCTGCTGCTACAGTCACAGGTTCGAATCCTGACTCGGGCATGGATGTGTGTGATGTCCTTAGGTTAGTTAGGTTTAATTAGTTCTATGTCTAGATGACTGATGACCTGAGATGTTAAGTCCCATAGTGCTTGGAGCTATTTGAGCCATTTGAATCTGACATAGACATCCCTGAACTACCTCTGCTTCCTCAGTAAAATACTATTTATATGCTGTCCCAGTTACCTAAATACGCTTCTCAAAAACTGCCTACAGGTTCCCTTTACCCTTTAAATTGTTTAGCACAAACTATATCAGCTGCAAAGCTATGTTCCTTTTAGTTGGGTACAGTAGGTTCAGATAGTAAGTACTGTACTTTACAATGGGAACAATGGGAAGCAACACAGAAAGAAAGATCCTTGAAAAAAAAAAACAACAATATTCATACCTTCTTCACTTTCGTCTAGAACTTTTTCAGGTTCTTGACGTGGAAGAACTGGAGGCTCCTTAATGTCACTTGAATCAGATGCTTCATCCTCTTTGTCAGTTAAGACAATGTGGATCATATCTAGCACACGTTTCATATTCACAAAGTTATCAAAATTATCAGAAATATCGTTACTATCATCTTCCTCCTGTCCGAGATCACTTTGCCTGAAGAAGTAAAAAGTTGCAGTTAGGTAATCAGTAGTAAAAGTTTCTATGAAAGATCACAGAAACCTAGAGAATGCATATAGAATTTCTATCAAAGAAAATCCACAGTATTATTTTTGCAAATAGTGAAACTATATTAACAACTTGGGTGGACTGAGTTCTGATTTATTACTATTTTACTCCATGGCTAGTATTGGTTGTTTGTCCATTTAAGGGTGATACATGTAATGTTAAGATGCCATATAGCTTCCAGCCAAAGCCTCCTTCAGCAAAGAACATGCACGCACACACACACACACACACACACACACACACACACACACACACACACGCACACACACACACACACACACACACGTCACAAAGGACAGTGCTCTCCCCCTCCCCCTCCATACCCTTCTATCCCTTCCCCTTCCCCACCCCACTCCACATTGCTATTCACACGACAGTCACATTCTGGTTAGAGCTACCAGTGGGAGCAGTCATTTGTGCATGAGATGTGCTTGCGTGTGTGAATGTGTTTGTGTTTTCTTTGCTAAAGAAGGCTTCGCTCAGAAGCTATAATGTGTAACAGTCTTTTTCATTGTGCTGGTCTGCATCTCAATGGGTCACCTTTACAGTAAGTAGTGATTTATTTGATTCCTAATATTGTTATTATTCCACCTGGAGTTTCCATGGTTTGATTGTGGGTGTTCTCTATTTGGCAAAAAAGCCTAGTCAGGAGCTTAATTGTATGGCTGTCTTCTGGTTGTGTGTGTCTTCTATCCAACAACTCCTCTATATGGTGAACAGAAGTTTATTCCTTTCATAATACTGTTGTTGTTCAAATTCTTAAGAGCTCTACTTTTGAGGGTGGACTTTGTCTGAAAACTGAAATATTTCTAGTATTCTTTTTTTTTTTGTACCTGTCTGCAATTCAGTGCCTCCTCTATGTGGGAGTAGCAATTTATACTTTCCATGTTGTTATCCCATCCTGGACTTTCCATTGTTAAACAAATAAATAATGAACTCCAAATGGCTATGTTACATCACACCTGCCCTTCAATTTACTGATGACTAATTTACATTGGTCCCATAGTCCTTGCCACAAATTTCCACTAATTTACATAGTCCACAAGCAACTATACAACACATGGCAGGAGGTGCTTTTTACTGCTGCTACGCAGTCCCTTTCCTGATACCTGTGCAAATGAGGTGCGAGAAGAAAGCCCCATGCCTCTTCATGAGCCCTAATCTCTCTTTTTCTCCTGTGAACACCTGACAGTCAGTATACAAGAAATAAAAGTGAGTGGATCACCAACAGAGAATAGAGACTGAGAATATCAAGAATTTAATAAGTAGCTGCTGAAACACCTACAAAAATAGTCACAGAATTCACTGTTCTCCACTAAGGCTATTTAGTGCTCAAATTAAACTCAGAATTGAGAGCTCAGTGAAACTTGAAGTAGAAGGCTCTAAAATAATTAATGATACAAGGAACTTACATAAACAAGATAGGTTAAATCATTTGGGAGGGGATGTCTTGATTGCAATAAATACAAATACAAGGTCAAATTCAGTATAACTGCAAATAATTGGTTTAAAAACTAATTTGAACTACTGCAAACCTGTTCACTGATATTGTTTTAGGGGATAAGGGTAGATAAACCTATTCATTGATTTCAACTAATGTGAATAAGGCATACATCTTTCAGCAAAAACCACTAAGCAAATATGTGTATTGGTATTGTGGACAGTGTGGTGATACATGCCACTCCAGAGAAGTGATGTATATTCCTATGCCTTTGGGAGTAAAGGAGACCACTCACCAAAGAGTAGAAGCACTGAGTTGGAGACAGGTTCATGACTACTCCTTTGAGTGGGAGATATATAAACAAATCCATGGCATTCTTCTACACCAACTTTTTTATGGGCTATCTAGAGGAAACTTTCATAGCCTCCACACACCCCTTGTGTGATGACCTGCACTCATGGCCAAGACACCATATCCTCATTCTGTCACAATCTTAACACCTTCTCTCCATCCACTTCAATTGGTTCTCCTCTGCCCAATGTCCCACCTTTCTGGGTGTTGACCTTCAGCTCCATCTAAACCTCTGTCTATGTTAAACCCACTATCCACTGACATTTACCTACATTTTGACAGCTGTCATCCCTTCTACCTCAAAAAAATTTCTCCCACACAGCACGGGCACCCATGGATGGTATATCTGCAGTGTCAAGAATTCCCTTGCACAGTATTCTGAAGATCTCACAAGGGCCTTCACTGACAGGCACTACTCCCAAACCTAGTGCAAACAAATTTTTCCTTGCCTTAGCCTCACGCACCACCAATCCTTCCACTACACCCAAGAATCTGCTAGACAGCCAATGTCAGCCTGGACTGGGACAATGGTATAATATGCTTTGCAAGGGCTTGCCGTCATGCCCTAAAATGAGGGACATCCTACCCAAGATCTTTCTCACTCCTCCATAAGTTGTGTGATATTGCCCACCCAGCCTACGTAACATCCTAGTCCAACCCTATGCCACTCCCACTTCCAACCTAAATGCAAAATCTGCCCAATCCATCTGCCCAACACTACCTACTCGAATCCTATCACAGGCTTATCCTATCCCACCAGAGTCCAGGCCACTTGCAAAAGCAGCCATGTGATATACCAACTCTGATGGTATGACAAACAACCAGATGACCACCAGAATGAATGGTCACTGCTAAACTGTGGTCGAGATGAAAATAGACCACTTGGTGGTACAACATGCAGCTTTGCACAACATGCTCAATTTCAATGGCTGCTTCACAACCCAGGCCACTGGAACCTTCCCTCCACCACCAGCTAGTATGAACTAGGCAGGTGGTTATTATCCCTGCAATACATCCTTTGCTCCCTGAACCATCCTGGCCTGAATCTCCATTAATTCTCTGTCCCCAGATGCTCCAACCAACAGCTTCCTCTTCCTCTGTCCTATCACTTCCTCGAATGACACCTTTCCACGTCACATTCATGGTGTGCTGCTACACACTGTCTCCAACACCCATGCATCACAAGACAAGCATGTGTACCTGCCATTTCTCCCTCCAGTATTCCTAGCCAGCAAACCAGCTGCCTTCCTCTGAGCTAGTAGCAGCCCATCCCCAATCCCTTTTCCTGCCTCCTCCCTCTTTCTGCCTCTACCATCCCACCTGACACAACCGACATCCCACTCTATCCATCTGCTGAAATGCACTCCAGCCTGCACTATACAAGGGCACAGGCACAGGTGTGTGTGTGTGTGTGTGTGTGTGTGTGTGTGTGTGTGTGTGTGTGTGTGTGTGTGTATGTGCACGCGCGCATGCACATGCACACACATGTGCATGCTTGCTTTGAGTGTGTATTTGTACTCTAGCTTGAGAAAGAATTTACTCTGAAAGCTAACAAGTTTCCTGTCTTTTTTGTGTGCCCCTATTGACAACTCAACTCTTCAGCCTTTTGGTGAGGTCTCCTTTACTCCTAAAGTACAGGGTGTACATGTACACTTTCAATTATTTATTGCACAAGAATCAAACACTGTACAGATATCATACATATGTCATTTTGAAGAGAAACCCTGAAAGTTTTTTTTTCATGTATACCAGCACAGCGTAGTTTGGTGATTTGATGATAGTCAGCACTAGTCGCAAACATGGCGAGTTCAGATGTGGAGCGAGCCGTTTCATGAAATGGCCTCCCCAATCACCAGATCCGTGTAACTTTTTTCTGTGGGGATACATTCAAGATCTGGTGTATGTACCACCCCCATGTGATGTAGCCGAGCTCCGGGAGAGAATACGGGATGTGACTGCCACAGTCGGTATGCCAAGAATTTGATTACTCATGGTTTGCATATTCAATGGTTTGCATATAATGTTCGGAAAAAAAAGAAAAAAAAAAAAAACTTTCAGAGTTTCTGTTCCAAATGCAATATGTATGACATCTGTACAATGTTTAGTTCTTGTGTAATAATTAATTGAAAGTGTTCCTGCACTTTATGTACACCCTGTATTTACAGTCTACCAGAACTTTCCCACCATTAATAACCTTACGTCTTGGTGCCTACAAATGACACTTGCAACTAAAAGTTATTTGTATAATAAGAAAATTATAACATAAAATAACTTTTCAAATAAAATTATATGGATACTGTTCATTGGTTTTCTTTTTATTTTTGCACACGGTGAGCTATATCGAAGGATGACACACATCTTCAGCATGGGATGGTAATCACAGCTGCTTCGTGAGAGAAAATACTGCTCAGACTTGGCAGTATGTATTCCGCTGATCGCCATCCTGCCGTGGAGATGTGCAGACTTCTGAAGAACGGTTATATTAACAACAGATGGTTGTTATAAAAGATGGAAAAAGAACTTTAAAAAGATTACTATGACTCTGTCTTGTAAACTCAGTGAACAGGCAAAATATTCAAGAGACAGAAAGGTCCATAACAATAATAATTAAAAACAATTCTTGGGCTCATTGTAAAAATCTGTTCGAAGAGTTGGGGATTCTTCCTGGACCATCAGAGTATGCATGCCAACCTAGTATGTGCATTAAGAAAAACATTGGTAATTACTATGCTAATAGCTCATCTGAGGTATTATACAGGGCTCTTCATCTGCCTGTAACAACCTAATTTTATGCAACCCCCAAACCCCCATTGTTATAGCTGGCCTCCATAAACCATGAGGAAGATTTTCATATTCCCTCACTTATTATGTACAAACTATTAGTCGAACAGAAAAATAGAAAGGAACTTTTTGCAGGAAATTTCATGAAGTTAAGTGTTATTCTGGGATATATTTTTGCTAGAGGCCACAGTTTTCAAGTTATTAAAAGAAAACATACAAAAGTGTGCTTCAAATGCACCCACACTCAGCCCCCACCAGTATGTTTTTCATGGCACTCCCTCCTACCACTGTACAAATATTTGTGACTGCACAAATTATTTCCCACATATGACCTTTTATGGTATTCACTGACTGACCTTATTATGTCACTGGCTTCATTGAGCACTTACAAATTGTAAAAATAACATTTGTGTAAATTTTAACTAACAGTTTTGTGAAATATAATAGAATAAAATAAAAAATTACATTGTTGTGTTTATATGACTACAAAATTACTGCTCTTGTAAGGGTTAAGTTTTCATCGAAGTGTCAACATAATTAGATTTAGCATAACTTTTACAAAAGTCATTTTTCATTCATTACCCTCATGAGCAGGTTTACATTTATGATGTTAACAAAAAAGTTGACTATGCTGGTGGTATACTAGCCCAATAAATACAGATAAATAAAAATAATGAATGTCAGGAATAGTTTGTGTATTTGGAATTGTTTTTTCAGTGGTAGGATGGGGTGCCACAAACAACATACCAGAAATGCTGACTGGTGAGGAATGAGTATGGAGTGAAGGTGTGTTAAAGACCACTTTTGTACATTTCTCTCGAATAACTCAAAAACCATACATAGCCCAGTACAAAATTTTACCACATTTAACTTCCTTCATGAAGGTCCTGCTCATTTTTTTGGTAGGGTGAGATAATATGAAAATTTTACACATGGTTTATGAAGACCAGCTATAGCACTGTCGGTTACATAAAACATATTCAGTACCAGCAACTGAACCACTCTGTATGTTAACAATCATAAATACTGCCTTATGCACAACAGAGATGACCACCTTAGGCAAGAAGTCCTGTATTCAGCTGTAGGAAGAGGAACAAAAGATCTTGAGTGACAGCTGGGGCATGAATAAACAAACAGAACACTGGATACTTGGAACAAGCAGTAGCTATATTAGAGTGCTGAACCGATTTCAGGCACAATATAGAACAAACACAGATTTTCTGGAAACATAATGAGGAATGAGGACAACAATTTAAGCAAGAAGATGTGGAACACCATTTGTTTAACAGGAACAACTGGATGAAACAAGTCAGGGGGGATTGATAAACAACTGGAATAAGCAAACTGGATCCACACAAAGCAAAGCAGCATAGGCCCAATTATAGGAATACAGTGGAAGGTCATAGATGGACTGATACTAGAATCAAAATTAAGATCATGGAAGCAGAGAGAACCTGGAGGAATGAGAGAATGAAGAGGTCTTTAGATTTATTTATTTATTTTATTTATTTATTTATGTCCTGAATCTTTGAGGTACATATACCATACCTTAGATGTTGGACAAAATGAAATTATATGAATATACTGTTACATTGATTGTATACATTACATTTATAAATTGTTACATTGTTATATTGCTATATTGTTAGATTACATTTATTATATTGTTACAACCAAAATTAACTTATTTTTCAAGATACTGTGTTACTGAGTAAAAATAGTTTTCCAAGAGATATGAAGTTACAGATTTTTTGAAGCTATGGATTTTGTTTATGGCCTTTAAGTTACTTGGCAGCTTATTAAACAAATGTGAACCTGCGTGATATACACCTTTCTTGCACATTGTGGTGTAACAATGGTGTCTGTGTATGTCACTATTTGCCCTTGTATGGCGTTCATGTACAGACTTATTTTGAATAAATACATTTACATTTTTTAGCATGCTTTTTTTTAGATACATGACAACTTCTATTATATAGATACATGGTAGGGGTAGAATCCCCAGTTCTTTAAAGAATGGTTTGCATGATTTTCGGCTGTTAGCATTTTTCATTATCCTCACAATCTTTTTTTGTTTCCAGAATGTGGTTATGCTATTAGGAGAATTTCCCCAGAATATGATGCCATATCTCAATAGGGAGTGTATGTAAGGGTAATACACCGCTCTAACTGTTTCAGGACTTGTGTTGTTCCACATAATCCTCATCGCATAAATCATTTTTGATAGTTTAGAATTTAATAATGTGATGTTGGAATTCCATTTAAGATTGTCTTGTAAGTAGATGCCAAGAAATTTTGTTTCAGTGACACTGTTAATTCTTTGGTTTTCCATGGACATGTTTGGTTTTAATGTGTTTTTATTTTGTTGTGTATGGAAATGTAAGATGACTGTTTTTTGAGGGTTTATCAGTAATTTATTCCTCACAAACCACTCTGTGATATTTTCATTTGTGACTTTAGCATTTAAACTTAGAGCCATTTCGTTTTCACCTTCAATTAATATGCTCATGTCATCTGCAAATAGCACTGGTTTGGAGTGTTGAACGTGCAGGGGGACGTCGTTTATGAAAATTAAGAAGAGAAAGGGACCTAAAATTGAGCCTTGTGGTACACTGTGGGTTAATGTGGAAGGTCTTGATTGATAAGCTTGGAGTTCGTTTTCTCCCATGTGTTTTACCTCTGTTATCTGAGAGCGATTTTCTAGGCAGGATTTCAGCCACTCATGTGGCAGGCCTCTTACACCATACCACTCAAACTTTCTTAGGAGAATAGAAGAAAGAAAATGTGCTGAACAAGTCACTTATGATCCTAAAGGGTAAAAAAGGAATGAAACAAATAAATAGCTCTGTTCATGATCTTGGAACAATAGCTAGATTTAGCTAGGGCATAGCAAGCAGGATTAAACAACAAACTCAAATCATTTTCTACTTGAGAATCAAACTTCACAGTAAACTGACTAATATAATTGAAAGAGATAACTAAAAGCAACATGTTTGGAAAGGTAGTTGAGGTACATCTCTTAAATAATATACAGTCCAGTCCCATTAATGTGACCACAGCCTATGTTCAACATCAACATGCAATAACCATTCACAGATGGCAGGTGTCAGGGGAATACGGAAAACAGTGCGGTCATTGTCACAATGTGGAAACAGAGAAATTTATCTGATGTCCAAAAAGGTGTGGCTTTCAGGCAAAGGGTGAAAGTATTTCAAAAATGGCTAAGTTTTTAAACTCTTTGTGTGCAGCCATGGTTGAAGTATGCCATGCATGGCAAAATGGCACTATTCAAAACTGCCACCAAGGCAACTGTGGTGTAAAGGCCAGAGAGGACTGGAATGAAAGGTTGATGCAGAGATGTAAATGGGCAAATAGATAGGTAACAGTTGAGCAGCTGACTGTCCAGATGAACCAAGTGGCTATCAACAGTGTCTCCTCAATGACTATTCAGTGAACATTGTCCCATATGGCCTTCTGCAACAGGCACGTGGTTCATGCACCCAAGCTGACTGCTGTTCATCTGTGACAAAGGCTAGAATTTGCACTTCATTACCGCAACTGGGTGCCTAATGAGTGGCAATAGTTGGCATTTTCAGATGAATTATGTTTTATGTTCCATCAGTGTCTCCTCAATGACTATTCAGTGAACATTGTCCCATATGGCCTTCTGCAACAGGCACGTGGTTCATGCACCCAAGCTGACTGCTGTTCATCTGTGACAAAGGCTAGAATTTGCACTACATTACCGCAACTGGGTGCCTAATGAGTGGCAATAGTTGGCATTTTCAGATGAATTATGTTTTATGTTCCATCAGATGTGAAATGTCTGAAAACAAACATGCTGCAACAGTCATTGGAAGGGTTCAGAATGGAGGAAGGAGGTTAATGGTCTGGGAAATGTTTTTGTGACAATCCTGGAGTGGTATTGTCATTCTGGAAGGCACACTGTATCAACACAAGAATCATCTATTCTTGGGGACCTCATACACCCTTATATGCAGTTTGTTTTTCCTCTGCATGATCGCATCTACAAGCAGGACAATGCAATGTATCACACAGCTTACAGTGTTTGTGTGTAGTTTAAAGAGCACCAGCATGAGTTTATCATACTCCCATGACTACCAAACTCCCAGATTTAAATCCAAACAAGAATCTGTGCAACCACCTCAACTGGGCTGTTTGTATCATTGATCCCCAACCAAGAAACATAGCACAGCTGGCCACAACGCTGGAGTCTGCACACCAGAGCCTCAATGATACTCTTCATCCACATATTACAGTGGTCTGCACTGCAAAAGGTGGTTATTTGGGCTTTTGGAAGTTGGTCACATTAATGTGAATGGACAGTGTATCCACTATACAGTAAAGTATCACTTAAATAACACAAAGTCCTAATTATCAGAGCTGATAAAAATTCAGAAATAGAATACCTCTGCCATTTCACAGTACATTTTAAAAGTGTAATAAGAATTTTAAAAAACTGCAATTAAAATATTGAACTGAATGAAAAAAAGGAAGTCATATAAACTAGCCCTCGCAGTGTTTTATGCACTTTCTTTATCGTCCATTTACATTAAATAAAGGCTTTTAAAACTGAAATGTACTTCACAATGGCGAAAGGCTGCTAAGAAACTATAGCTTTCAAAATGTAACCTCAGGTCGAACAAAACCCTTCGCTTGACTCACTAATACTGAACTCTACTGGAAAGATGCATTTTTATGGACAAGACTTCCTAAGAAAACCTTAACTCTAGACCATCAAGTTATAAAGATCTATGAAAGTAATTACAGTTTTATTTACAGTGCTACTGCTTCTTGTCGGTAACAGAAGTCATCAGTTTATAAAGTACTGCCTTAATGCCCAGTTTCTTTCCCCTAGTGCAACATTGCTCAAAATAATTACAGGAGTAAGACTTTGGTCATCTGTCCTACTCCACTGAGCAATAATTGAGGACTAGGTATCTTACCAAATTATACCCTTATCTTTCACAAATTAAGTACACAGCAAAATGTCATTACATACTTGATCATTTACCTAAAAAGACCTGAAATGTCTGACAGGTGTTGAAAACAAAGTGGAAACAAGCAATCATCCAATCATTCTAGGTACTTTTCATTAAACTTTGAGAGCTTCAATAACATGCACACTCTCCATGAGCATTTATCACTGCCTGACCATGGCATGCTTCATTTAAGTCTATGGAAGTCACCCTGTGGTGTATGTTCCTGTTCTTCGGTGAGAGCCCATGAGAGTTCTCAGAGAACATGTGATGGAACATGATGACCACGAACACATGTCAAGCATGTCCCACAAACACACTATATGGTTTAGGTCACAGCCCACCACCAGCCATTCCATTACTTTAATGTCCAGGTTTCAGAAGACATCCATGCCAATGCCTGCCACTCGGGTCCTGGCATTAGGAAGAATTCAGTGGCACCATCATATGCATCTCCCACCACATGGTTCAACAGGACCTGTTTGATGTACTGACTGGTGGTAAGGAGATCATAGACAATGACAAGTTCCATATGGTTGTCAACACTGAAGTACCCTCCCCACCCCCCACAACATCAGAGAATCTTAGAAATGGGTCCCTTTCTTGGACAACAATTGGGAGGTATCACTCACTACAGCATCTCCACACATGAACACAACCATCACCTTGCTTCAGAAGAAATCAGCATTCATCTGTGAGTAACACATTTCACCAGTGACAAAGTACCCAGTTGACATGGGATTGGCAGAACTGCAAGTGAGCAGCAAGTTATCATTGTGTGAAGCAGTATTCTTGACCAGGATGTCTGGCTCGTAAAGTCCTTTCGCGCAACCTGTTCACTATATTCTGGTTGGACACAGCAACTCCAGTGGCATCTTGTAGTGCTCTCGTGATCTCTGTGTGATACCACAATGGAGAGATGACTGGATATTGGTCTTCATGTGGGGTTGTAATGCATCAGCAACCTTATCCAACTTGCCTTGTGTACTGACCCATCTTCCTGTAGCATATCCACAACGTATCACAAAGATGAAGAGAGACTGGCATCTGCAGCAACACAACAGAAATTCCATCCTGCTGACTGCTCTTGCATTGCATCAAGATGTCACATTGCACGAGCTTGCTTAAATAAAGTGTCCACAAATGACAACTTGTACCTGTGTACATCACTGAAAAGCACTGGGATGCCATAACTTAACTTCTTTCTGGGATATCACCTGACGCTTTTGAACGCATGACACAGCAAAGAAATTGTGAACAATTTTATTTGTTGCGTACATTGAAAGCAAAGATCTGAAGCCATGCAATAAGACTACAGGTACAACCTGTATCAAAATAGATTTGAAATGCTAGCATCGATTTGCATGTTCCCCTAATTGTTTCGAACAGTGTATATTAGCTATGCTCCAGCTCACGTTTGTGTCATTGACAGGTTGGGGTCACGTATTTGGATTGTGACCTCTTGTTTTCTTAGTGCGTTCACTGGCGCCACCATGTTTGGTTGCGTTCTCTGTTTGTGACTGGCAGCAGTGGCATTTATCAGTAGTGAGCACTGTGGTACTATCTTTGGAGCGACCTCTAGTATTTCCGGGTCATCATGTGTTGGGGTTCAGTTTGGATGGAGCAGCAGTGAGGTCCGACAGTGCCAGTACTCACCAAAGGAGCTGGCAATATATGCACTGCCTGATGCAAGATGTGTTTGTGAGAGTGCACAACCATGTCGAGGTCCAAATTCAGTGAGTTTAAATTCAATGGATCATTATATTCAAGTAGTGCAACTTTCATTTGTGTGTGTGTCCATTCGTCGAAGTGGCCTCATGGCATCAAGCTGTCACTTGGCGGTTTTATACTCCAACGTTTCCCTTGCCTGACTTGATTGGCAATGACTGATGCTTGGTCATTCGGTCGGTCGTCTCAGTGGATGATGTGTATCTGGTCTTTCAACCATTTCTGTGTTCTTAGTATTCATGTATATGTGCAACTCATCTTGTTGATGTATAGTGACTGTTTTAGTATTGCTTGAGCTGTTTGTGGAATTGTCTTTTGCAGTTCCATGTGCACCTATCAGCTTTTGAATAGGCAATTTGGTCTTAACCCTGTCTGTGTACTGGGATTTGGTGGAGCCAACTTGTGTAACTAAATACTTGTCATTTCACGATGTTAACTGTTATTCTATCATGGTATTGGTTAACACATCTTAGGTGGATTTTGCGAGTGTGCTGTTCAGTGTTTGAGCTGTCCCTAGTTTGAGTTGCCCTCCTGTTAAGTGAGCAAAGCTCTTGGATGCCTGTCTCACTGCTTCCGCAGCTGTAGGGACTTATCTCAGGTTGATCCTTGCAGCACTGTCTGTGGATCACTCCCTTCTTTATTTGGTCCGATTGTGTCAATTGTTTAAAAATAATATTTAGTTTAAATTATTCCTATTGTTTGTGGTCTTCAGCCAACAAATAATTTGAATTCTTCCTACTAAGGCCTTCAACTGTCAGTGTAGCTTGTGTTACAGTCAATTTCTTAATATGATTGTTATAAAAAATCATTTTGATCTTTTTCAATGTGTTATTGTCTTCTTCATTTGTAATTCAGGCCTTCAGCCATCAATTGTTCTGAAGTATTGCTCGTGGGCTTCATCTGACAAATAATTTTAATTCTTTCTTAATAAGGCCTTCAGCCATCAGTGTAGCTTGTGTTATAGTCAATTTTTTAATTATTGTTTTAAAAATTATTTTGCTATTTTCAACATGTAGTTGTCTTTCTCACTTGTAATTCAGAGAGTCAGCCACTAACTATTGTGAAGTATTGCTTGTGGCCTTCAGCCGACAAATAATTTTGAATTCTTTCTAAATAAGGCCTTCAGCCACCAGTGTAGGTTGTGTTACTGTCAATTTTTTCTAAAATGATTGTTTTTTAAAAATTATTTCCTTAAATAAAGTGCACGTGTTTACCGTACAACCAACGGTAAGTGATTAGGCTCTGTCCACACCTTTTCCTTCCTTCCCTAAGTCCTACGTTTCAGTATATGTAAACATGCAAGCAAAATTTTATAAAGAATGTGAACTTACATAAATTATTTATGTACTTTCTGTTGCTAATTTCAATTTACATTGCATACTGCTGTGGACATCGCTACTGCACAGAAAAAAAGGTCCAAGAAATATACAATGCAATTAGCTTCCTCAGCAAATGGTAAATTGCTGCAGATGATTCATTACAACAGCTGCTGTTCCATGGCAGAAATTAAGGGATAATAAGTCAACAGCGTTCTACCCGGTCACATGTGACAATGATTCCAATCAGCTTAGTGTATTTTATCAAGCAGGTAGAGTCAGAACTGTGTGTTCTGAGGAATAAATGATCTGAAAGAAATCCACATGGCTAACATGGAATCTGGACTTGTCATTTTTATTTATTTAATTTACTTATTTATGCAAACTCACAGTACCTCTTTTACATCATAGTTCTCTACGAAATAACAATTTTCCTATGACAAATAACATTAAAATGATTGAAATACTATAGTGATAATGTTCGTAAATAATTTTATTTTAATTGAATCAACGGTGGGTTCTTGGTGAAACACTGTAAATTAACTAAACAAACATTATTTTTTAGCTTTGTTTCAAAATTTATTATTAATGTTATTGCACAACTTAGGTTTTGAGTTATAAGCCCATTTTCAAGTACATTACTGATTCCCAAAAATGATAATGCACAGATAGACAGGATGACAAGGCAAAGGTAATCTCAACTTCTCAAGGTATCGATCCATAGCTTAATGTAAAATTACATCAATAACCATTCTTTTAACAAATTACATCCATTATAACACATTCACCAATTATACTACAGTGACCCTACTAAAGTTATGCATCAGCCTAGATATTTTTAACTACGATGGGCTGGGGCCCAAAGTTTTGCCTCTATGGATCAATAACTTAAGAAGTTAAGATTATCTTTGCCTTCTCATCATGTTTATCTGTGCATTATCATCTTTGGAAATCAGTAATATACTTGAAAATAGGCTTATAACCCAAAACCTAGGTTGTGCAGTAACGTTAGTAATAAATTGTGAAACAAGGCTGATAAACAGTGTTTAGTTACTAAATAAGACTGACTATCAACTAACAAAGTTAGTACTGCCTCTACTATTGCTGCTGCTACTGCTGCTGCCACCATTAATAATAATGATAATGATAATAATAATAATAATAATAATAATAATAACAGGATTCTTTTCTCTTCTTTTAATAATAATGGGTGCATACAAGAACAATGGTGATCATTACTGTTGCTTTTGTAGATATGTCATGTTATTCTCTTCTGAAGGTGGAGATGTTATTCAGTTCACTAACATAATGCAGGAGGTTATTCCTGAGTTGGGTTCCTGCAACTAAGAAGAAATCTGAGGAAGTGCCTAAAGGATGGAGAGGGACAGACAGGAGTTCCCTCTGATGGGAATGGGTGTTTCTGCCACATTGTTCAGACAAGAGCACAAAAAATTGATAATAAATATGAGGGACTGTCCATGTTAATAAGAGAGCAGAGAAGACAGAATGTATGCAAGTCTCCACACTTGTATGCATGCAGTCAGGATAGTTGTGCAGATTATGGTGAAATATGATGAAAGAATTGAATATCAAGATATAATGAATAAAGACATTCAAAACCAGTTCCAGATGATGTGAGCTTTCCTGAGAAAGACCTTGCACAATAACATAGCTGTAATCAGTAATTGGAAGTATAGGTATTTGTACAAGTTTCTTTTTCAGGTCAAGAGAGAAGAGCTTTTATATTTTTGTAGGACATGGGTATGCCTTGCACATGATGTATACAAAAACAAAAAAGATCAAAAATATCAATGAGATGCAATTAGAACTGGTCAACACATAACTTTGTGTAACAATTTGGAGGACATGAAATGGAACACTCACAGAGGCTCAGTTTTATGCCAGATTGCAATACATCAGTAAACTGGTTGAAAATGCAAACCATCTACAAAGAAGGTTACCTAAAAAACACTCACGTAGGTAATCTTACAAAACTGCACAAGTGTGTTGCTCTCCCACTAGATAGAACTAACAGGGATATTAATTGTGAACAAAGAAGAGCAGCACAAATGATCACAGGTTTGTTTGGCTTGTGGGAAAGCTTGATGGAAATGCTGAAAAAACTGAACTGGTAGGCACCTGAAGACAGAAGCACACTACCTTGTGAAAGCATACTTACAATGTTTCAGGAACAAGTATCATGGGAGGAATCTGGGCATATATTACAGTGTCCAAAATATTGATCCCATAGCGGCAATGAAGACAAAATAAAGCTAATTACAGCTCACACAGTGGTATCTCAACAATCATTCTTCCCACGTTCTATTAGATTAGATTAGATTAGATTAATTATTCATTCCATACACCCACAAAAGAGGGGATCCTCCTGGGACTGGAACATGTCAGATAAACATATTACAAAAATGTAGTTAGAGAAACTTGAGTTTCATTAATTTTAATGATCCTCAGCCAATAAACAGTAAAATTATGTACATGAATTAAAATTAAACTTCTAATATTTACAGGTCTGATACTTACATCTGCTTTCATTAAATCCATCATTCACACAGAAGATAGTTATTGGCTATTACAACCATACATGAATAGAAGAGAAAGGTGTCCTAATAACTGGTACATTGAGAAGTATCTTTTTCCATGTACTTCACAATAGTTTGTAGAGTATAGACGTATATATGGACTGATTTTCTACAGGAAGATAGACTATGTGCAGAGATTTTATTGTTTTCCTTAGTCTAGGACTAACATATTTTTAATCCACCCCAAATTAACTGCTGCAATGTGTCAACAGGAACAGAATAAAGTTAAGCCAAATCAAATATGTAAATATAAGGCTTATACATAATCTAGCTTACTTTCCTGCAGAGTCCTCATCTTTTGCTGCTTCAAGTTGTCTAATTCTCGCACTCAACAGAACATCATTACCAATAGAGGAATCCTCTTCTGTTGAACTTTCAATGTTCTTGTCATCCATTACACTCAATATTCAAGCTAACCCTGTTTAAAAGAGAGCACATGTGGAAAAATTACAGTTGAAAGAGGTAACATTTTCTAAATTTTAATTTTTAATTTTACTGCTGTTTAAGATAAACTTAACAGAAGAAATACTGAAATCCATGAACTATAAAAAAATGTCAGTTGTGACAAGACACTTTTCCAAGCAGTCTATCATATAACATATCTGAGTTTTCAGGGTCCACATGAATATGATGAAACTTTCACAACTGACATTTCATACTATAGATTATACATCATGTTGTTTTGCAAAAGGTACAGCTACACAACTCTGACATATGGCATAGCACGAAAAAATAATACTTATGGTAACTTTAAATGAAGGATATCTTTACAAACTTAACAGTGCTTCCCCCATTAAATCCTGTGTATTAACTACAACAATCAACATTTTGTGGGCATTACAGATAGTTAAATATGGTAACAGAAATAATATAAGGAATAAAGGCAACAATTCACCAAATAATAGAGGTACTGAGAAGTTGAAGGCATATTAAGAAGACTGAAAACGTTGCTAGCTTTCAGATAAATCTTTTTCAAAGCTATAGAAAATTGTGTATTGTACTGCTTGAAAAAGGATTTATCTGAAAGCTAGTGAAGTTCTCAGTCTTGTTAATGTGTCTTCAACTCCTCAACACCTCTTCTACTCAGTGGGCTTTTATCTTAACTCCTCAAATTATTTGAGGACAGTTAAGACAGCTATATTTACTAAGGGAGCATACAAACATATCAGAGACACACCTACAATGACAATCAAAAATCTGTGCCTGATTGGGACTAAGACCCAGATTTACAGCTTACTGCGAGTAGTCACATTAATCATTAGGCTACTTGAGAATACCTCTACATCAAACTCAAACTTTCAGTCTGTGTGACATTTCTGCTTATGACATCCAAACCCTGCTATCAGAGTTCTTCAGCTAGCTATGTAGGAGCAACAAACAGAACCGCTGGGGAAATGGAGATGGTAGAGGATGGTGGCTACAAGGGAGGGAGAGTTTGAAAACCATAGCTGGGAAAGTCAGTACTTATTAAAGTGTGAGTCACACTTGGAAGTGTGCTCATGTAGCGTAATTGCTAAGGCGACTGCTCTGAATAAGCAGGAAATCCTGGTTTGAGACCCAATCTGACACAAATTTTCAGCTATCACTTAATATTCATTAAACTACAGGTTCAGAATATCTGAGTGGTTTGCACCAGTATCATTTCATGTCACTCACCTTCATTGATTTCATCTCTGTCAGTTGTTATTGTTGTTGATGTAGCTCGCCATGCTACTGCAATCTGCTTACTCTAGTCATCTCTAGGTCTCCTTCTATGATTTTACCCCCCCCCCCCTTTCACACACACACACACACACACACACACACACACCTCTCTCTCACTCTCTCTCTCTCTCTCTCTCTCTCTCTCTCTCTCTCTCTCTCTGTCTCTCTCTCTCTCTCTCTCTCTCCCCTCCAATACAAAATTGGTGATCCCTTGATCTGTCAGAATGTGTCCTGTCAAATATTCTGCAACCATGGCTCAAACTTTATTAGTGCACTCGTTTAACTCCAGTGCATTTAATTAATTTCGTAACAGAAACAGGCATCCTCAAAACGATGACAAAATTTTTGGCTGGCATAAGAATTTATTGATAGGCATGTTAGCTCAGGTAAAGGATCATCAACGGAAGTAGAAGTAACTTTGGGTATGGCAGGGGGAACTATGTTGGGACCTTTGTCATTCAAGTTGTATATTAACCCAATCAGACCCAATTTTTTTCTGGAGAAAGGGTAATGTTTTTTTATACCCTATAGCTCTTACAATATTGTCTTAATGATTTTAGATGCAATTTCTTTTTTTTTTTTTTTTTAATTGAGTTTTGATTCCCGCCAAAAGGGGCGGGCATGCAGCAGAGCAGCTCTTCAGCCTATATAATTTTTAAAACATAAGAAGAAGATAATAAACAATAAAAGCAGGCGATAAAAACGGTGACGTAAATTGTAAAATGGCAGAAAATTGTGGAAGTTAAAACATAAGGCAAAGGGTTGGCGATGCTAATAAAATACACAGGAAGCAGACAGGTAAAATAGTAGACAGACAATTAAAAAACACAGCGACAGTCTGGTTTCTGTTCACAAGAGATGTAAAGATCACACCTGGCAACAGTATGATTTCCGTTCGCAATACTTCGGAAAAGACGCACAACACTCTACACTCACTTGAAACACTGCACTAAAAAGTTTGCACGAAGATGACACACCACAGCCAAGGGCAGATGAGGTTGACCTGGACAGATGAGGGGGTGGGGGGAAAAAAGGGAGGGAGGAGAGGGAAAATTAAGTAGGGAAGTGGGGGGGTTAGATGCAAGATTTATATAAATATTTGTATCCATTTTCAATATGTGTTTTGTAGATTTGGCTTCTATTTACAGACTAAAATAATTAATTTTGAACTATTCACTGTTGTAATAAATAATCTGATAATTCAATAATTACCATAAAAAACAATAATAATATTCAGCTCTACAATGGAGTATAACTAACCAACAACTTTCATGAAATCTGGTGGTCACAAGCTGCTGCACACTGCTACATTCACTTGCTGATGTTTTTACAGTGGTGCCCAACAAGTGGGAGAACTTGTGCATTATGAAAAAGCTGAACATTCACAGATGGATACATGAGGTTTCCATTGAGGAAAAATATTTCTGTTGCAGCTACTACACTCTAAAAATGAATGTACACAGTTGTAGCCAGAGGGTCTGTAACGGTTAATGGCTTGGCAGACAATAATAATAGTAACCTCAGGCTTCCACTGATGATGCAGTTATCTATAATGAATTACTGTCTGAAAGGAGCAGCACAACTATTTAATCAGTTTTTGATGAGATTTCAAATAGGTGTAAATATTAGCAACTTGCTTTAATTGTGCAAAAAACATAAAACTGAGCACTTTACAAATTTATGCAGGAAGGAACATCCAATACCTATAGCATCAGTGAGCTACAACTGGAATCAGGCAACTTTCAGAAATTCCTGAGTGTAACAACTGGTACGGAAATGAAATGGGATGATCAGACAGGGTCACAAGTCAGACTGAACTGTGAATTGTGTTTTATTCATCTCATGATGTACATTTGAAATCCATTTGGTTTGTGTACAGGAGACATTTTTACATGAATACATAATAGCACTACCATAAAAAAATAACACTGTAAGGATATTTCTTGGAATATGTAACACACTGTTTCCAGCTCAAATTTCCAGTTTGTCCTGCATGAATTCATCCACTGAGTAATAACACTTCAGTGTCAGTACCTCATCTAGCTTTCTTTTAAGTGAATCTTAATTCATCTGCATCAACTTGTTCCCTTTTAATTTATTACAAATCTTCATTCCCATGTGTGAAGGCCCCAGGGCATAAAGTCTCAAGCTGTGGGTGGGGAACATAAAATTTCTTTGTTCACAGTATCATGTGAATGGACAAATCGGTTTCCCTCAAATAATTCATGTTAATATTTTAAGTTTTCTAAACAATGGTCAACATGGTTCTTTGTGACTTACTGTGCACATATTTTGAAGGATTTTTTTTCTGTATTTTTAGTATCCACACTATGTTTGTCCTGTTACCCCAAAAAACAGTACCATACCTAATAATGGACTCGAAATAGCTTGTATATGTTACTTTTCGTGTGTCCATGTCAGTTGCTGTTGATAATATTTGCATTGCAAATGCAAAGCTGCTCAGTTTGTTTGCTAGGTACTCGATATGTGCCTGCCAGTTCAAATTTTTATCTACATTTAAACCTTAGAATCTGACTGAGGCAACTTCTTCTATATCTTGGTTATGGTATATGGTCTTAATCTGCTCACATTTTTACTGTTTGGTTTTGAACTGCATTATGTGAGTCTTAGATATGTTTAGGTTCACCCCATTTAGCTGAAATCACATTTCTAAGGTGCTGAAGGTACTGATCACAAATTTGGTTCATGTTAGGATATTGTGAAAATACACTGTATAAGGTGTATTCAAAAGTAATAAGAATTTTGTAGTTTTGCATGTTGTATTAGTCCAATTCATGTAAATTTTTGTTGTGTTGGACCATGTTGTACATTTAGCCTGTTATCAGCTACAAAAATGGTTACACCTGTTTTGGTAGTATCAGTGGTTATTTATTTTATATAAAAGGGATCAGAGAATTTGTATAAAATTTTGCTGTCAGAACAGTACAGAGTGCAGCAGAGTTTTAGCAATGTTAAATATTTTTTTGGTGAGTCTTCTATGAGCAAAACAATGGTTTATGAATGGTACAAGCATTTAAAAGAAGGGTGAAAAGATGTTAATAATGAGCACCTTGGATGCCCCTGCACATCATCAACGGATGAAGTTGTGGAAAAAACGAAAGAAATTATTATGAAAAATCACTATCAGAAAAGTCACTGATGATGTTAGTGTGTCAATTGGCTCATGTTATTAAATTTTTTGGGCGTTTTGGATGTGAAGTGTGTGACAGTTTTGTAAGCAAAAACAGTGGCAAATGCATATTATTCAGGAATCACTTGGTGATAGTTAATAATATAACTATGGCCATCATTTGATTAGTGTGACTGTTTAATATTATATCCTAGTGTATAATATTGTATAGATATATAATGTACTGCTACATCATAAGAAAAACAATTTAATAATATTACTATGTTCAACATCAACCTGTACTGGTAAAAAGCAGTGTTAGGGAATTATGTAATTATTTAATTATGTAATTATGTATATCATAAGGCTGAAATTGACATGTTTCCTGTACAGCATGACCAGATGATCTGTAAATGTATGTTATGAGACAAATAAAATACAAATACAAAAAAGTCAACAACGAAGAAAAAATACTGAAATGTGTCATAATACATGATGAATCAAGGGATCTGGTGTTCAAACTAAGGCTCCATTATCCCAGTGGAAACATTCTGGACAACCAAGACTGAAAAAAGCTTGAGAAGTGCATTTGAATGTGAAGGTTATGTCTACTGGGTCCTTCAATTTGAATGGTAAAGTACACCATCAGTTCTCACCATAATGTCAGAAGATCAGAAAGGACTATTACAGGTTCAACATCATTTGCATGAAGCTATGTATAAAATGAAAGCTCGAATTTTATGGGAAACAAATCACGCCTTTTGCCACACAATAATGTACCTGCTCACAGTTCATTGTTTTTTGTGAATATTTGGCCAAAGAATATTGTAATTGTTCTCCAGCTTCCATATTCATCAGATGTGGTCCTATGTGACATTTTTTGTTTCCAAAAGTAAATAAAACCTTAAATGGTCTTCAGTTTACAAGCATAAATGAACCCGTAGCTAAGAGAGCTAAAAATCTATCCCAAAAATCAGGTTCCAAAAGTGTTTTGAAGCTTGGAAAAAGCACTGACATAATCATATAATGAAGGGGATAACAATGATGTAGACAAATAATTAAATTTCTTTAAAAAATAAAATAAAATAAAACTCATTTTATTTCCTGAACTTAACTTGTCAAACAGTCCATGGCAGTATGGACTGCAACTTTAATCTTGTGCTGCTCAGTTGCAGACAATGCATACAGTGTGTGGAATAACTCATCATGCCAAACAAGTGGACATTACCACTCAATGAATCATGATGCTTTGTCACTGGCTGACAAGCTATACTGCCTAGTCAGTATCATCAGATGCAAAGTGCCAGTGAAGAAGAAAAAAACTAAATCATCTACACCTATGGCCTACCCCCTTTCTGCATTCCAACCAGCCTGTCGCTGACTTAAATCGAGAAGGAGTTTCTTGTATGAAACAGATAATCTCATTAACAAACTGAAAAAAACCAGTAGAAATGTGGCAAGACATACATGTTCATCTCCAAGATTGATTTTTTTGATTTATTGATCCACTTTCATCTACAGCTGCACAATGTGCAAGAGATATTTGGATTTTTTTGTTAATATTAACAGTTTTACATATAATATACCTTTGTACATAATAACACACATTAATATATCAATTAATGATGAATACTTAAATAAACGTTGTTATGCTATATACAGAGAGATAAAATACAAATGTTCTTCTGAATGAGACTACATTGAGTAAACACACCAATATTTAGTTTTGTAGGTATTCATTTACTGTGTAAAAGCAGTGATCAACCAAGTACGACTTCAGTTTAGCTTTGAAGTGACCCATGTTTTGTATGTGTTTAATGGTATCTGGTAAGGCATTGTATAGTTTGATACTAGGATGGATAAGGCTGTTTTGAAATAACTTTGTGTTGGCACTTTGAACATGTACATCCAATTTTTGTCTTGTATCATAGCTGTGTATTGTGTGATTTTGAGTGATGAGTGGTCTTTTTGTATGTAAGTTTTGCTTCAAATACATTATATTTTCAAGTAGACAAATAATTAAATTTCTTTAAAAAATAAAATAAAATAAAACTCATTTTATGTCTGCTTGTGTCTGTATGTGTGGATGGATATGTGCGTGTGTGCGAGTGTATACCTGTCCTTTTTTCCCCCTAAGGTAAGTCTTTCCGCTCCCGGGATTGGAATGACTCCTTACCCTCTCCTTTAAAACCCACTTCCTTTCGTCTTCCCCTCTCCTTCCCTCTTTCCTGATGAGGCAACAGTTTGTTGCGAAAGCTTGAATTTTGTGTGTATGTTTGTGTTTGTTTGTGTGTCTATCGACCTGCCAGCGCTTTTGTTCGGTAAGTCACCTCATCTTTGTTTTATATATATATATATATATATATATATATATATATATATATATATATATATATATATATATATAAACAAAGATGATGTGACTTACCAAATGAAAGTGCTGGTAGGTCGACAGACACACAAACAAACACAAACACAAACCTGTTGTGTGTATGTTTGTGTTTGTTTGTGTGTCTGTCGACCTACCAGCACTTTCATTTGGTAAGTCACATCATCTTTGTTTTTAGATATATATTTCCTACGTGGAATCTTTCCCTCTATTATAACTATATATATATATATATATATATATATATATATATATATATATATATATATATATATGCAAGGAAGTGGCAGGAATAGTCTACATGATTTGCGATTATCTACCCCTTCCATTATTCTTATATATATATATATTTTTTTTTTTTTTAAATTTTGAATGTTTTGATGGCATCTCCAGAATTTTCCCAGAACATAATCCCATACCGGAGGTGAGAGTGTACAACTGCATAATATACACACTGTAGGGTGTTGTAGCTGGTACAATTTTTTAATGTGCGCAGCACAAAACAAGAAGTACTTAATTTTTTGTTCATCTGCTCAATATGTGCTTTCCATTTCCAGTTGTCTTGTAGATGAAGTCCAAGAAATTAGGTACAGGCTGTTTTGGCAATTGTCTGTCCGTATAGCTCTAGATTGGGTGATATATATTTTTTGTTTGTGCTGTGTGTATATCCATAGCTACAGTTCTTTTCAGTGTTTATTACTAAGTAATTGTCATCAAAGTAACATGTTAGCCTGTCAGTGGTTTCTTTTATGTTTTTTACAAGAGTTTCTTCTGAGTTTCCTGTAATTAGAACACTCGTATCATCAGCAAATTGAAATATTTTACTGCTGTCATTGCTTATGTTTAGGTCATTTACATAGAGTAAGAACAGAACAGGACCCATTACTGATCCTTGTGGCACTCCATATTTAACAGTCAGTAGCTTGGAATTATATTTCCTAATGCCATTGTCCCTTTCTTGATCTATTTCCACATATTGTTCCCTGTTTTTAAGATAAGAGCTGAGCCAGTTGTTAGCTGTTCCCCTAATGCCAAGATTTTCTAGCTTGTGTAGCAATTTGTCATGACTTATGGTGTCAAATGCCTTTGACAAATCTAAAAATGTGCCCATGGTAAGTTTTTTTGTTGTCTAATGCTATCAGTGCCTCTAACAGAAAGGAGTGAACTCTGGATTCGGTTGAGTGGTTTGCTCTAAATCCATGTTGAGATTCTGACAGAATGCCATTTACCTCTAAGAAGTCTGTTAGGCTCTTATTGAAAAGTCTTTCTAATATTTTTGAGAAAACAGAAAGAAGTGCCAGTGGTCTGTAGTTGGAAACATTATCTTTGTTTCCTTTCTTGTATAATGGCTTTACTTTTGCTATTTTCAAACATGAAGGAAAAGTTCCTGTAGCAAAAGATACATTACATAAGTGGGTTAAGGGCTCAGTACTCAAGTCCCCACACTTCTTTATAATGAAATCAGGTATATCATCTTCACCTGCTGAGTGTTTCATTTTGAGACTTTTTATTGTAACCTGTATTTCTTCTACATTTGTTGGGTACAGAAACATTGATCTGCTTGAGATTTTTTTCCCTGTTTCTGTATGCTGTTTTCTATTAGAAGTCTGTTGTAGTAGTTTCTCTGTTACATTTATAAAATAGTTATTAAACATATTAGCTACTTCCTGTGGGTTAATAATGTTTTCCAAGCCAGCCTTTAATACTACATTATTAACTCTACTTTTGTAAGATTTGGTTTCTTTTTTTACAACTTGCCAGATTGCTTTGGTTCTGTTTGAAGCATTTTCTATGTATTAGTCATTGTATCATTTCTTTGCGTCCTTTATTGTTTTATTTCACATAGATTTATATTTTTTAAAGTAACTATCAAATTCCTGAGTTGTGTTGTAGGTTCTTGTAATATTGTGAAGGTACCGTTTTCTAGCACAAGATTTCCTTATACCACTAATAATCCACTTGTTGCTTTTAGTGGTTTGCCTTGTTTCAATGGAAAAGCAGGATCAAAATGTTATAGATAGAGGGAAGAACTTGCTCCAGAACACACAAAGAAGTGGAACACATGGAGATCTTTGAATAGATTATGTTCTGGAATTACAAGAACCAGAAGCAGCATGGATAGATAAGGATTATCACACAAACCAGAGCTGAGCGATTGTGAAAAAGAGCATACTAAATGTGAAGTATGCTCAACCACATGCACTTCTGAGGGGTTTATGAATGACACCCCAAAAACAGAGCCATACAGAAGAGATCCTGTGCTCTTGGCAGAACTGCCAAGACTGCCGTCCCCCCTGAAAAACTACCTTTCTGCAATATCTTCTATGTAGATTTACAAAATTTTGTAATTTATAAGGCAGATTTAATAAACATGAAGCATTACTAAAAAAAATTACTAAAATGATCTATATAGGTGAAATTATACAGATAGCCCTAGGAGGAATAACAACAAAGGAGTATCTGTGAAGAGAACAGACTAACATGATGTTCCTGAGAACAAGCAGCTGCCTTTTCTGTAGTTGCAGGGGCAATAATCTGCATGATTGACTGACCTAGCCTTGTAGCATTAGTCAAGGTGGCCTTGCTGTGGTGGTACTGTGAACAGCTGAAAGCAAGGGGATCTACAGCTGGCAATTTCTTCCCCGAGGGCATACTTCCATACTGTATAGTTAAATCATTATGGCATCATCTTGGGTGAAGAATTTTAGAGATGAAGTAGTCCCCCATTTGGATCTCTGGACAAGGTCTACTCAAGAGGGTGTCACCATCAGGACAGACAAAACTGACTTTCTAAGGGTTGGAGTGTGGAATGTTAGATTTGTTACTCAGATATGTAGGTTATAGGATTTAAAAAGGGAAATAGATAGGCTGAAGTCAAATATAATGGGGATTGGTGAAATGCAGTAAAAGGAAGATCATTACTTTTGCTCCAGTCAGTACAAGATTATCAACAGAAAATCAGATAGGAGTAATGCGGGAGTAAGTCCAATAATGAATAAGAAAAATGAAATATGTGAAAGCTACTATGAACAGTATAACAAATGCATCTTCTTGGCCAAGGCAGACACACAGCCAACAGCCACCATGTAGTACAAGTTTATATGCCTACTTAGTACTAGCTCAACAGATAATGAGGAGATTGACAGAATGTATGATGAGGTAAAGGAAGTTATTAAGACAGTTAAAGGAGATGAAAATATGATTGTGCTGCGTAACTGGAATTCAGCAGTAGGAAGAGGAAGAGATGGAAAAATAGCAGGAGTGCATAGACTGGGGAAAATGGATGAAACACGAAGCCACCTGGTAAAACTTTTCACAGGGCGCAATTGAATCATAACCAATACTTTATTTAAGATCCATGTAAGAGGGTCTTGTAATTGCAAGAGACCTAGAGGCACTGGAAAGTGTCAGACTGATAACATAATGGTAAGACACAGATATTTCAAAACCATATTTTAAATTGTCAGACATTACCAGGGGGAAGATATGGAGTATGACCAAATTTATTGGTTTTGAATTGCACATCAAAACTGAAGAAATTGCAAAAAGGTAGGAAATTGATTTGATTTGGGATTGGGATAAAAATTATTGCTGCCAGAGGTTTTTGAGCGTTCCAGAGGGAGAATGGGGCAATGTTTGATTGAAAAATGGGAAATAAATACAATAGAAAATGAAAGGGTAACTTTAAGGGATGAAGGCAGCTATGAATCACATAGGTAAAAACACAAGACCTAGCAGAAGTTCTTGGATAACATTTATATTGAATTTAAGTGAAGGGATCATCAGAAGAAAGTGCTAACCCTTAAGTCCATCCCAATCCACCGACCCAGCACTTCCTACTCCAAACCATCTGTGAAAGCAGCCAGGTCATATACCAGTTCTGCTGCAATCATTGCTCAACTTTTTATATTGGTATGACTGCCAACCAACTGTCCACAAGGATGAATGGGCATTACTAAACTGTGGCCAAGAGCAAGGTACACTGCTGTGTGTGACAACATGCAGCTGAACATCACATCCTCGATTTCAACGGCTGCTTCTCAAACCAGGCCATTTGGACCCTCCCCTCCACCATCAGCTTTTCTGAACTGCACGGATGGGAGTTATCCTCAAAACATATTCTACACTCCTGAGATTATCCCATTCTCAATCTCCAGTAACCTACTGTCCCCACACTCTTCACCCAACAGTTTTCACCCAATCACGTCCTTCCTATTAGCATTCCTTCACCCTCACTCTGTATAGCCCTCTGCCAATGCACACGCCTCTCTTTCCTCTTCCCTGTTCCCCTCCTTTTCTGTTCTCTATTCCTCCCACACCTCTCAGAGTCACAGTCAGCCAATGCTGCCCTGGCAGTCTATATGCCTCCATATAGTGCCTACATACAACACTAGTCAGTGCTCTTCTCCTCCCCATTTGTACCTTGCAATCCCTTCCCATTTACATCCCCCTCCAGACTGCTGCTTCCATTCAACATGACAGCTGCATTCCAGTCTGAACTACCAGAGATGGCAGTCATGTGTGCTTGAGTTGGGCATACTTGTGTGTTATCTTTTGTGTTTTCTTTTCCGAAGAAGATCTGGCTGAAATCTAAATTGTAACGATTTTTTCATTGTGCTTGTCTGCAACTCAGCATGTCATCTTTACAATGAGGAACAATCTATTTTTTTCTTGATATTTCAACCTGGGAATTCCATTGTCTAAGTAATGCATATTATATACTGAACTATACACAATAAAATAAATGAATGCATAACTATAAATGAAAAAAGGTGCAACCAATTTTCAAATTAGTTAGAAATTAAGATCATCTTTTGCACAGTTTGCAAATCTTTCAAGTGTTTAGAAAACCTTTTCCTTCAGCCACTTTTGGATTTAGCTTTGAAAACATTTACAGAGGCCTGATCTGCTTGTGAAGGTAATTTATTAAAACGCTGATTATAGGCATATCTGTTTTAATGTTTGATGAATATTATAATGATGTACAGACTGCCTGCTACAGCTTTATTTTATATGCAACTGTATGTAAAGAGAAATGGGACTATTAATATATTTAACTGTTTGAAGTAAGGCATACAAGCTATTTTAATTACAGAATTACCAGACATACACCTGTTGCCCTTCCTCTACCAGAGAAAAATCTTTTTGGCCCCAGAAGAATTACCTAACAAAAGAATACTGTATCTTAGGTAGCAATGACAGAAAGCATAATGAGAACGAAGCAACAGTTCTTCCGAAATACATATGTGTTGTTTCACCAACAAATAAATAGTATGTGACAGCTTTTTACACATATATTCTATTTGATTGTTTCAAGTTAATTTCACATACAGATATATACCAAGCAGTATAGCAGATGTGCATTCAGCATCAACACTGGATAGAATGAAAATAATGTTCACAGTCTTTTCATAATGAATAGCTAATTCATACGCATTAAACCAGGTATTTCAAAATTTAAGTCACCCTTCAGTTTATAGTTTCAGTTTTCTCACATCTTTCACAGAATTTATGAACGTTGTGTCATCTGTATACAGTACAAATTTACATGGCATGTTGCTTGGCAGGTGATTTACAAATGTTACAAACAGCATAGTTTTGGAATATCTCGGCACCAATCAGAGCTTTGTAGCACCTGAGTGCTGAAATGGATACCACCACACAAGGTCCCACAAATACAGCACAGGCCTGGGTTATGTAAGACCCTGCAGTAAAATGACCTATCCACCCATCACATTCTGTCTTCCAGCTGCTGATGTGAGACATGCACTCATCTTTGGAAGAAAGAAGGAAGGAAGATTAGGGTTTAACACCTTGTCAATGCTGAGACTTTGGAATGGCCACTAGCCTCTGGCAAGGGGTGTGCCAGAGTGCAGCACTTTGCCATACAGATATCATTATGCCAAATTTTGTTAGAAATGGACACTATTTGAAATGAGAGGGTGGTGTGTGATTTATGTGGCTGTGAATGAGCCTTCTTCTTTCTAGGAATGATACCAATGATGTCAAGCAAATTATATATCTTGATAGGATTTCATACCCCTTGTCTGAAGTGTTGGAAGCAATTATTTTGTAGATATAGTAATGGAAAATCCTTGGTAGCATATAAATAATGGAAGGAGCATTAGTTGTAACAGAGCAAGGTAGGCCGTTCCACTTGTTCATATACCACTCCTGACATAACATAAATACTTTCCTTTATTTGAGCTAGTTGTATGAATATGGCACATTACAGAAATTATCTCTTTTCTCGTTTAAGCGGAGAATTTTAAAGTTTGATTGTTTACGATATAATTTCCAGGTCAGTGACAGTGAAAACCTGATTCATTTACCTAAAAACAAATTTTCTGACTAATTATCCACGCATTGAGGACCAGAGCAAATGCACTTTTGTGTGAGCTGTAAGTGGCTGTGACTGAAGCAACATATTCTCATTTAAATCCCCCAATTTCCCTTTTCCATAAACAGCTTAGTTATTACAAACATGTCCTATTTAAAAAATTACTTGGAATCAAAAGTCTCATATTCCAGAATGTTCAGTATTAAATTAATGATTATTTCCAAAATTCATCCCCATACCTCTGTAACCATAATTTTTCTGATTCTGAAAATACCTCCTCTCACTAGGAAATATTGTTAGTTTGCCAAGTATTTGATCAAAAGAATGTCATGATTTTGACAATTTTGGCAGACCCTGTAAATCTCAGTGGGAGTATACATTGGCCTAGAAGTCACAACATAGTTTTTATAATTTGGCCAATTTTCCTGTTCTCCAAATCCATTGTTACAGACTTCCTTCTTATTTCATTATAATTCCATGTCCAATAAAGTTGCTCTCTTCCCTGTTATAAATTAGAATAGCTGATTTTAATGATTGTTCATAAGCATTTCTATAAGTAGTTGTGTAGGACAATGCTTCATTCAGTCAGTGCCTACCAGCCAAATTGTGAACTCTATGAACTACTTTGAGTCTGCAAAAGTTACTTTGCGTAAGTCTGTGGTTTGCATTAATTGTGTCAACGTCTCAATGTTGCATTAACAAGATAAATACAAAAATCTATGTGTGAATGTCTTTTTGTGAAACTTCTCTGAGTTTATCCAGGTTAAGGAATCAACTAGTTTACATATGACTGCCCACAAATTGACATGGTCCGCTAGTCAGCTAAATTATTCCAGTAGAACATACTATTAAGCTGTGACTTGCTCTGTGATTAATTATCTATTTACAATAACCTTATAAATTGTTTGTGTGAACATATAATATGCATAGTGACTAACATATTAAGTACAATGATCAAAACATACTGAAATACGTAGTCACTGTCAAATCCTTTGTATATATATATATATATATATATATATATATATATATATATATATATATATATATATATATATATATATATCCACAAAGGATATAATATGGTTATAATAGAGGGAAACATTCCACGTAGGAAAAATATATCCAAAAACAAAGATGATGTGACCCACCAAACGAAAGCGCTGGCAGGCCGACAGACACACAAACAAACACAAACATACACACAAAATTCAAGCCCTCACAACAAACTGCTGCCCCACCAGGAAAGAGGGAAGGAGAGGGAAAGACGAAAGGACGTGGGTCCTAAGGGAGAGGGCAAGGAGTCATTCCAATCCCGGGAGCGGAAAGACCCACCTTAGGGGGGAAAAAAGGACGGGTATACACTCGCACACACACAAACATCCATCCACACATCCCACATCCTGGTGGGGCAGCAGTTTGTTGCGAGGGCTTGAATTTTGTGTGTATGTTTGTGTGTCTGTCGACCTGCCAGCGCTTTCATTTGGTGGGTCATTTGTGTGTCTGTCGACCTGCCAGCACTTTCATTTGGTAAGTCACATCATCTTTGACTTACCATACGAAAGCGCTGGCTGGTCGATAGAAACACAAACAAACACATACATACACACAAAATTCTAGCTTTCGCAACCAATGGTTGCTTCGTCAGGAAAGAGGGAAGGAGAGGGAAAGACAAAAGGATGTGGGTTTTAAGGGAGAGGGTAGAGTCATTCCAATCCCGGGAGCGGAAAGACTTACCTTAGGGGGAAAAAAGGACAGGTATACACTCGCACACACACACATATCCATCCGCACATACACAGACACAAGCAGACATTTGTAAAGGCAAGCCCAAACTCTTTGCCTTTACAAATGTCTGCTTGTGTCTGTGTATGTGCAGATGGATATGTGTGTGTGTGCGAGTGTATACCTGTCCTTTTTTCCCCCTAAGGTAAGTCTTTCCGCTCCCGGGATTGGAATGACTCCTTACCCTCTCCCTTAAAACCCACATCCTTTTGTCTTTCCCTCTCCTTCCCTCTTTCCTGACGAAGCAACCGTTTGTTGCAAAAGCTTGAATTTTGTGTGTATGTTTGTGTTTGTTTGTGTGTCTATCGACCTGCCAGCGCTTTTGTTTGGTAAGTCTCATCATCTTTGTTTCTAGATATATTTTTCCCACGTGGACTGTTTCCCTCTATTATATACACACACACACACACACACACACAAGCAGTGGCTGTATATGTGCGGATGGATATGTATGTGTGTGTGTGTGTGTGTGTGTGTGTGTGTGTGTGTGTGTGTGTGTGTGAGAGAGAGAGAGAGAGAGAGAGAGAGAGAGAGAGAGAGAGAGAGAGAGACAGAGAGAGAGAGAGAGAGAGCACGCGCGCGCGTGTATACCTGGCCCTTTTTCCCCCCAAGGTAAGTCTTTCCACTCCCAGGATTGGAATGACTCCTTACCCTCTCCCTTAAAACCCACATCCTTTCATCTTTCCCTCTCCTTCCCTCTTTCCTGATGAAGCAACCATGGGTTGCGAAAGCTTGAAATTTGTGTGTGTGTGTTTGTGTTTGTTATTGTCTCTATCAATGTACCAATGCTTTCATTTGGTAAGTTACAGAATCTTTGATTTTAGATATAGTTTTCCCACATGGAATGTTTCCCTCTATTATTTTCGTATATGCTGTAACTTACCAGAAGGCGTTGGTATGTTGATAGAGACAATGTTTGTGTGTTTTTTATTATCTCTCATACCAACGCTTTCTGAGATATATATATATATTCTCAACAAGTGATGGAAGGAGAATATGCACTTATAAAGGTTGAGGAAATTTGCTAGCTTTTGGAGTAAGTGGCTCCTTCTTCTGATAGGAGGGTTGAAAAAGAAGGAAGAGGGTTTAGCAACATGGACTGGTGAGGTTTAGGAAATGGGGAGGGTTTGGAAAAGTTGTCCACAACCCCAGGTCAGGGGAGACTTACCAGATGGGAGAAGAAGGAAAGACTGATCATTGGGCACTGCACCAGATGAGATTTGAAAACCAAAGAGTTTAGGAATGAAGATTGGGTAATCTATGCTAAAGTGGATGCGAGAGAGTCTGTGATGGGCATATGTCTTGATTTATCCAAAGCTTTCAATGTCATTGACCATAATGCCCTACTGCACAAGCTCGACCAATTAGGAATTAGAGGTATAGCCAATGGGTGGCTCAGGACATGTCTACGTGGTCGCAAACAGGTGGTTGAAATGCAATATACAAAATCAGGTACTACTATTCTGGATGTGAAAATGTGAAATACAGCATCCCTCAAGGATCAGTATTAGACCCGTTCTGTTTCTCCTCTATGTCAGTGATCTTATGTACAACAAGTATTGCCAAACTACCCTCCAATTTCCACACAATACAAGCTTCCTTATTAGTGGGAAAACAGAAGAAAAACTAAAAGACTGCTATCTAAACAATGAACAGTGTATAACAGTGGTTCAGCTATAACAAGCTAATTATAAACAAAGAAAAGACAGTAGCACTGAACTTCTATAATCTAAAAGGAAGGCACCATCCAAACATACAAATAGAACTAAGGGACAGAGTTCTTGAAAGTGTTGACAGCACAAAATTTCTGGGACTTTGATTCCAGAACAACACAAAAAGAGAGATACACATTGAATATTTGTAAAGAAAACTAAGCAAAACCCGCTACATGATAATGATCTTAAAAATTTGTTGCATAAAAGCCAGCCCCCACTCCCTCTCACAAATCTTCAGAATATCTAGGTGAAACACTATGCTCCTTCTGCACCCATTCTCTACCCCATGGATCCTATCCCTGTGACCATCCCTGCTATAAGACGTGCCTTATACACCCTTAACACCACCTATACCAGCCATGTAACTAGTAAAACATACACTATCAAAGAAAGAATCACCTGAAAGAACAGTTGTCATGTATCAGTTGTTATGTAAGCACTGTTCCATCTTTTGCAGTGATGTTATTACCAGCAAGCTATAACTCAGGATAAATGGACATAGACAGTAGGTGTACACTGGCAACACTCAAAAGTCTATTGTAGGGCAAGCTCTACAACATGACAGTCATGACCTCGGTGCCTGTTTCACCACACGTACCATCTGGATTCTTCCACCAGATGCCAGTTTCTAAGAATTCCGCAGGTGTGAGCTAGCTCTACAACATGTCCTTGGTTCTTGCCCCCCACCTAGCCTTAATTCACGTTAATTTCTTCCATCTCAACATTTCTTCACAGTAACTTCTCCTTCTTCCACTCCATTTTAGTTTTCTACATCTTTCATTTTCTGATTTGTCTATTTTTGCAAACCCCCTCCCACCTCTGTTACATACAATGCATTTAAGCTTTTTACTCTTATTAGCTCGTGCACAGTGTTTTAACAGTAATCTCTGTCTTCCATATTACCCTCTCTTCTACCTTTAAGCTCTCAGGTTTTTAAATCTTGTCCAGTGTAGTCCTCAACAATCAGTCTTTCCTTCTCAAAATGGCTCTAAGCATGATGGGACTTAACATCTGAAATCATCAGCCCCTAGACTTAGAACTACTTAAACCTAACTAACCTAAGGACACCACACACATCCGTGCCCGAGGCAGGATTTGAACCTGCGACCGTAGCAGCAGCGCGGTTCGAGACTGGAGCGCCTAGAACCACTCGGCCACAGCAGCTGTCTCTTTCCTTCTCATCCTGTCTGGTATATCTCCCCTGACCTGGGTTTCTGGGTGACTTTTCCAAACTCTCCCCATTTTGTGAACCTCATCAGTCCTCCTCCTTCACACCTTTTCCTTCCCCTTCAGCCCTTCTGCCAGAAGAAGGAGCCATTGTCTCCAAAAACATAAAAACTTCCTTAACACTTATGTATGTGTATTCTTCTGTTGCTGCTGCATGATGAATGGATTTCTTGAAACTTCCTGGCAGATTAAAACTGTGTGCCCGACCGAGACTCGAACTCGGGACCTTTGCCTTTCGCGGGCAAGTGCTCTACCACCTGAGCTACCGAAGCACGACTCACGCCAGGTACTCACAGCTTTACTTCTGCCAGTTCCTCGTCTCCTACCTTCCAAACTTTACAGAAGCTCTCCTGCGAACCTTGCAGAACTAGCATTCCTGAAAGAAAGGATATGTGGAGAAATGGCTTAGCCACAGCCTGGGGGATGTTTCCAGAATGAGATTTTCACTCTGCAGCGGAGTGTGCACTGATATGAAACTTCCTGGCAGATTAAAACTGTGTGCCCGACCGAGACTCGAACTCGGGACCTTTGCCTTCGTAGCTCAGTTGGTAGAGCACTTGCCCGCGAAAGGCAAAGGTCCCGAGTTCGAGTCTCGGTCGGGCACACAGTTTTAATCTGCCAGGAAGTTTCATATCAGCGCACACTCCGCTGCAGAGTGAAAATCTCATTCTGGAATGGATTTCTTATTTGTCCAGTTTCATTATGTGTTGAATATACTGTATCAACTGTTATCTGCAAGCTGATCATCATCAGGATACATGTTTCAATAAATTGTACAGGTGCTGACAGATTGAGCACGGGAGTCCTTTATTTTCAATAAAAGAAAAGGGAATTTTTTTTTAAAATGTGTGAGCTATGGATTGCAATGGATCTTCACAAAGCCGTGCACAGGCCCTGGGTTGGTGACACATCAGATTTTTCCAGTATGTGCCGCTATCCCACGGCTTGTTCGCGTGCTTGACGAACAAACAACCTTTCTGCTGATGGGGTGACGCTTAGGGAAGCATTGCTTGCCTAGGCAGAGCTCCTACAGCAGCCAATCAGAAAGGTCCAGGAGATCACGTGTAAGCACCCACCGCACCGAGCTGCGGAAACGAGGCATATGGATTGCCCTCTTTTACTGACAGGCCCCCGACGAGATCAGACGCATTGGCCGGTTGCCTCCAGGCACTTTTTGAGCCCCGGCTCAATCTGTATGCGCCTTAGGGCCGCTAAACTCACATAATGTACCCTGGCTAGGTCAATCAGTAAATGTTTTCTCAATAAACAGGAGGCAGTTTGCCGACCGGAGTTGAAAAATCAACACTTGTTCTTTTTTAGACCCCACTTCCACCTCAGCCACATCCTGACATGCACAAAATGTCAAAATGTGTCCAGCTAACTAACTCAGTGATGTGTCCATCATTTCAGTCTTGTAATTATTCCAAATTACAGGAAGATGACAGACACAACACGAGCAGCTACGAACTCCCGGCAACCACAGGTCAGTCACATTACAAAGGAACAACTCACTGTACAGAAAAACTACTGAGTCATCAATTGATACAAACAAGACTGAGAATGTTGCTAGCTTTCAGACAAATCCTTCTTCAGAGATATAAGTACACATATACCTCCACATCTAAAATGTCCCAACTGACTACTGAAGTTTTATTGGAGTGAGGGGTCACATTGAGTGGAGTGGAAAGGGGAGAAAAGGATTAGAGAGCATAGAGAGCAGACAAGAAGGTTTGGGAAGAAGAGTGGCTGACAGCTAGGAGGGAGAGCCAAAGGTGCGTGGGATATGGATGTGGCAGTTGTGAGCCCATTCTGGCCACAGGTTCAGGGAGTTGTGCACAGTGCACCCTCATGTAAAAGGAGTGGATTGTGAGAGGAATGAAGAACAGAGGCAGGGGAGATACAGGGAAGCAAGTGTGGGTGCAGGGTGAGTATAAACTGGGTCCAAGGACAGAGGCAGAGGTAGATAAGGGCAGGTGATCACAACTGTGCTAACTATTAATTTGTATGGACACATAGGTGGCAACATGCCCCCAAAAATTGCTGTACAGAAATTTCAGAGGAGATGATACAAAATATGATTGCTTTCACAGGTGGCCCTGCCTGGAGTAGGATGGGATAAGCCTGTACACGGCTGGAAAAATGATGTGCAGGTGGGTGCATAAGACAGGTCTGGCAGCTGCATGTTCCACAGGGGGATGACAAATGGGACAAGAGTTTGGGAGCAGGTTTAGTGAAAAGACAGACCAGAATGTTTTGTAGACAGAGTGCATGGCAGAATACCATATTGCAAAGTATGAAAGGATTGTGAGGAGGATGTTCCAGACACAATAATACATAATCAGAGCCCTGGTGAGAGATACAATTAAGTTTTCTGAGATGATACAGGGTGTTAAAGGAATTTCTCCTTATCTGCTGGTTCATGGTTAAGACATTTAGGAACATGGGTGAATGTGGCATGGGATGGAAAACATTCTAAATTTTCAGGAGAGTAGGTTAAACTGTAGGAAGAGATGGGTAATATTCCATACTTGCAAGAACCAGGAGGGAACAGTAAGGATGCAATGAAGTGCTTGGATCAGAAAGGGTATAAAACAGGGATGTGATCTTTCGCCCTGCTGTTCAATCTGTATATCAAAGGAGCATGATGGATACCAAAGGAAGGTTCTAGAGTGGGATTAAAATTCAGGGAAAAAGGATATCAATGATAGGCTTCACTGATGATATTGCTATCCTCAGTGAGTGTGTGAAAGAACTGCAGGACCTGCTGAATAGAATTAACTGAATGAACAGTAATTTCTAACATAGAGGTGTATGAAAAATATATACCTGTGAAAAAATTGTGAAGGAAATGATTATGGAATCTTAATTACACTACAGTGTAGAAGTCTGTTAATTGGTAGGAACATTTTATATGATATGAATCTCCTGTAGTTAGAAAATATAACAAGTGTATTGTTAACATTGAGCACCTAAGCATTTACACACTATACAACTAGTTTATAGACTAGAATTCACTCATGTGTTTAATATATAAAAATATAGATAACGTTTAAAATGTGACATTTGTTTTAGTATGAGAGTTTTAATTGTTAATTAATCAAAAAATGATTCTAACCAATGCTGAGGGTTGTTCGAGATTGTTTAGAAAAAAAAAAAAAAAAATATATATATATATATATATATATATATATATATATATATATAAAAACAAAGATGAGGTGACTTACCGAACAAAAGCGCTGGCAGGTCGATAGACACACAAACAAACACAAACATACACACAAAATTCAAGCTTTCGCAACAAACTGTTGCCTCATCAGGAAAGAGGGAAGGAGAGGGGAAGACGAAAGGAAGTGGGTTTTAAGGGAGAGGGTAAGGAGTCATTCCAATCCCGGGAGCGGAAAGACTTACCTTAGGGGGAAAAAAGGACAGGTATACACTCGCACACATGCACATATCCATCCACACATACAGACACAAGCAGACATATGTAAATATGTCTGCTTGTGTCTGTATGTGTGGATGGATATGTGCGTGTGTGCGAGTGTATACCTGTCCTTTTTTCCCCCTAAGGTAAGTCTTTCCGCTCCCGGGATTGGAATGACTCCTTACCCTCTCCCTTAAAACCCACTTCCTTTCGTCTTCCCCTCTCCTTCCCTCTTTCCTGATGAGGCAACAGTTTGTTGCGAAAGCTTGAATTTTGTGTGTGTGTTTGTGTTTGTGTGTCTATCGACCTGCCAGCGCTTTTGTTCGGTAAGTCACCTCATCTTTGTTTTTTATATATAATTTTTCCCACGTGGAATGTTTCCTTCCATTATATATATATATATATATATATATATATAGGGGTAGCCATATTGGCATAGGGGAGTCAGTACATTGTGTGATTTTGGACAGAAAGCATGTAGCTTATTGTGATAATTTATTGTAAGTTTGTTACAACTTATTTTAGATTTGTCAAGATGCCTTTATTTTGAAACTGTAATAAATATCTACTGAAACACTATACTCAATTAAATTTTATTGTTACTTTATAGTAAAAACCTACAGTGACTGTTCCAGGATTTTTGCTGCGACAGATTGCCAGCTACGATGAGTAAAAACTAACCCCTAAGAATGTCATAAACTGAAGAAAGATGAAAGTAAAGATGAGTAGGAGAAATATGATTAGCAATAAACTTAATGTCCAAAGTGGAGACTAAGAAGTAGATGAAAATAAGAAATTCTGCTACTTTGGAAGCAAAACAACACATTATGCACAAAGCAAAAAAGACATAAAAATTGATTACCGCAGGCAAAGAGGGCATTTCTGGTTAAATAAATCTCTTAGTATCATTATTGCCTTAATTTGAGGTAGAAGTTTCTGAGAACATATGTTTGGAAGTGAATCATGGATTGAAGGATAACTAGGAAAGAAGACAATCAAAGCATTCGAGATGTGATGCTACAGCAAGATGATGAGAACTAGAGGGGCTAATAAGAGATGAAACAATGAGGTTCTCTGCATAAGTGGTGAGCAGAGGAGCATGTAGAAAACACTGATAAGAAAAAGAGACGTGATGATGTGTTGAGACATCAGGGACTAACTTCCCTAGTGCTAGAGGGAGCTGTAGAGAGTAAAAACTATAGAGGAGACAAAGACTGGAATATATCCAAAAGACAAAGGAGAGGAATTCCAAGCATACCACATCAAACCAGTCAGAAGACTGATGGGCAGAAAAAATTCAGCTTAGGTTTGGGGAGTAACAATAGTCTCTGAAGGCTTTATCTTCCACAACCTGGAAGCCTAGGGATTACTTGTCAATGCAGAAATGCCCTCTGCAGATGGCTGGACAATATGGGAGACACTTTCTAGCATTATGGGGATGATAGCTACCCAACTGCAGATGCTGTTGATAGTTTCTGGGTCTGATATGGATAGAGGTTTTATGGATAAAGCGCAGAGGTAGAAGATGAGAATGATTATAGTTTAACATCTGGTTGATGATGAGGTCATTAGAGACAGAGAACAAACTTGTGTTGTGCAAAGATGGGAAATGAAGTCAGCTGTTCTCTTTTGGAGGAAAGTATCTGGGCATTTCCCTTACTCAATTCTGGGAAACCACAGGAAACCTAGATCTTATCTGCTTTCTGCCCTGAGGTTTGTTCTAACAGTTGACTTACTAATATTTTATTTTTGGTTCCATAATTAAGACAGAGCACCACAAAGAGATTACATAAAATCAATGGTAGATTTCTACTGTCAGAAATTATAGTCTGTTGCTCCCACAATATCCAAACTAAATAAAATCTAATGCAAGTGTACTACGAAAATGTTATACAAATGCAATATACTTCACCCGAACATTAACTATGAATCAAAAATAAACAAGGCTTGGACATCTTGCGAGGTCACAAGGCACTAATGCACTAGATATAAATGTACTAACACAGCTATCACATTATCACAGAAAGATTAAAAAAAGTTTGAAAGTTCCAAACACTTACATGATTACATTAATCATTAACATTCCTATAATGTATGACCAAAATTTTTTAATACAGTACTTATATATGTAAAATTTAAAAATGGATGTTTAAATATATGTGTGTATTGTCATTCCCATATTAAAGACGTGGATTTTTTGTTCCTTGTAATGGGATACTCGGCAGAAAATGTATATGTTTTATTTTTGTTTTTCTGTGACATGAGGCCATACTCAAAATATGACAAATCTACAGGTCCTACTGATACCCACAGAAAAATTTCTAATACTGAAAATAAACTATAATTTACTCACTATTTTGTCAAAAGATACTATCTAACGTCCACTTCATAAATAAATTATTTTTCTAAAGTTCTACAGGTAAAATCAAAATTTCGGCTTGTATAAATTAATTTAAAAATAATCCAAGGAGATAACCAATATCAGAGAAGTTTTATTAAGATTCGTACATGTATTGCGTAATTTATGAACGTCTCTGAGAAATGCAGCTGCACTGACTGATTATCAATTAACTACGGACGGGAATATTTAGTAAACATTTCATAACGAAAATAGCATGTCAAGTTATCGGGTCCGAATGGAATTTGCGATACTAGCTGTTCTCCTTGACTAGTGATCTAATGCTAATGGCTGCTGTTACGTCACTTATTGGTGCACTTTCGGCTGACGTTTCTTCATAGCAATATTTGGTTTCATATTTTCGTTCGTTTCAAGAGTTTAGTCGATGTATTAGTCATTTCTGAGCACAATAATTTTTAAAATTTTATTTAGTACTATCGTCTCCCCTACAGCTGTAGAGCCCTTTTATTACACATTTTCTCTCCAATAAATAGCTGAAGTTATTGACATAACCATTTCGATTTACCGTACTCAAGAGTCATACATTTTTTTCGCAACTGCGCCTTGCGCTAGGTCTATATAGATAAAGGAAATTTTGCGATAGTGGCTACGATTTCTTTCGATACATACATATTCTCTTCTCGGTGCAGTAAAATCTTTGTTTGTTCAAAAATGACTGTTTAGTGTTTACGTTTCAAAATAAGTCACAGTGTTTACATCGTCGGGCGGAAAGTTGTCCAAGCACAGACCTTAACTCTGTTCATCATATCACTGATAAATGCAGTATTGTCTTCAGGCCATAATATGATCACTACCAGTACTTGTGTAATAATTTTGTTGTCACGAGTGATTCGTGAACTATAGACAGGATGACACCAAGGCCGTTGTGATGGTCAATTCCTGTAATAGAGCACTTTCCCTATTGCGTTGGCCAATAACTGTAACAGAACACTTTTCCGTTTTGGTAACCTCATGTGACCAAATGAATTTGTAAAAACTGACATTATTAAGACCTCAATGAATTAAACCACGTACTGACCACAGTGCCATACATAAATAAATAAATTTTTGGCAGGAAAAACGGCCAGTGAAAAAAAATCGAGTAATGCACATCATTATAGCTGATTTCTTCTCAGTGAACATATGTCTTAAAACAGTCCAAAACGTCGCCAACTTCCCTGATAATTGTTGACGCTAATATGAATATCTTATTACTGAAGTGCTCAGTAGAGGAGTTAAAACTGATAGTGAAGACTCTGCTATTTCTAGTTTTCACAGATAAATTTGAGTTCAGTGTTTTTAGCGTACTTGGAGCTACAGGATAATTCGTGTTGCAGCCGATGAAATACGACGAAACAACATTTGCCAACAAACGCTAACTTCCAATTTTTAGCTTGTGAGAATATTACGGAACTGTGATTAATCAGTTGATAGTATTGTCACTTCAGTGGACCAACAGAACCCAACCGAGAGCCATTAGGTTATTACAGGGAGCAGACTAGGCATTTGTGAAAATCATTCTTTAAAGCATTGAAACCACCATCCATGACAAACACAAATAAATAAATTTTTGGCAGGAAAAATGGCCAGTGAAAAAATCGAGTAATGCACATAATTATAGCTGATTTCTTCTCAGTGAACATATGTCTTGAAACACTCCAAAACGTCGCCTACTTCACCTGATAATTGTTGACGCTAACATGAATATCTTATTACTGAAGTGCTCAGTAGAGGAGTTAAAACTGATAGTGAAGACTCTGCTATTTCTAGTTTTCACAGATAAATTTGAGTTCAGTGTTTTTAGCGTACTTGGAGTTACAGGATAATTCGTGTTGCAGCCGATGAAATACGACGAAACAACATTTGCCAACAAACGCTAACTTCCAATTTTTAGCTTGTGAGAATATTACGGAACTGTGATTAATCAGCTGATAGTATTCTCACTTCAGTGGACTAACAGAACACAAGCGAGAGCCATTAGGTTATTACAGCGACCAGACTAGGCATTCGTGAAAATCATTCTTTAAAGCATTGAAACCACCATATATGTATATTATGAAAACACACAGCCACAAAACGTAAAGCTGTCATCAGACTGATGGTTGGTTTGAATACTACAGTGCTTTACTAGGTATGGTCTTATTGCCTTCTAGGGACTTAAGAACTTTCTACAAAACGAGTTATACAGCTTAATGTGGAATCAAACCAAGGTGCAGTTCTGCATTTTTCACATCAACAAACATTACTAGAGGTGAAAGAAGCGATGAGACAGAGTTAAAAGTACCTGAAGAAATCATGTATTGAACCAAAGAAATTCGGAATTTGTGAACAGGCATTTAACTACTTTTTATAGTCTTCCTTCTTTCTGCCTGGATCTATATCGCTTTTCTTCAGCAGTTCTGTGCGTATGCTGCATGGTATAATGAAACAAGCCCTTAGAACAGCTTCTTTTAGCATTAACGAAAAGATCGAAACCACACCATTTTCTTCAGACTACGACTATGTTTCCAGCTTTAAACAAAACCAGAAACACTTACGACTTTGTTAGTACAAGGAGATACGGTACCGCACAATCCATACCGTAATTAAACCAATGTTATCACATAGTAAGAACTATGCCATATCTCTGTAAAATAATGTCCATCCTCGTTCAATTGTTTTAAGCGGTGTCTAATTTCACCGTACAATTACACGAGACGTGGGTTAGGGGAGACCGGACAAAAGTAACAGGGTATGAAATTACATTCCTCCTCTACACTCGCATGTAGCTCCTAAAATCACGTGATTCAAACTATGTATTCCCTTCATGTTTCCCAAGTGCCTACCAATTGTTGGCCAGTGTTGGAGAGACTGTTAGTGTGGCGCAGTAAAACGTTTTTTCAATGTCTCACATAAGTTTCCTCGATTATCTTAGTTTTGTGATAATGGTGGCATTACGCTGTAAACGTAAGTTTACGGTAATAATTTAACTATGTAAAACTTTCAGTTTTATGCCACCATTATCAAATTTTTTATTATTTGTATAGATTGTGTCTAAAATATCAATTAAACAGAAAAAAAACGTGGTCGGGAACAAAAGAAACATTACTGCTGGGGGCGAAAGTAAGTTTTTTCTTCGTCCCCATTACCAAAAATGTATTATGACCTGCAGGTCCCCTGCTTTTTTTTTAGTAAATTAGGTATGATACTGTTAGGAGTAACAGTGTCTTGCTGAAAAAACTCGTTATTACTGACGTTATTTACTTAGTTATTTCGTTACAGGGAATAATGCAACGAACGTGGATTAGGACGACTACAATAGGACTAACTCCTACTATTGTACATCAAACTGCGGCATATGATGTTGCAAATTATAATATAAGTATTAGAGCAGCACCAAAGAAACACAATGCACGCCAAGTGACATTGCATCGGTACATTAAAAAGAAAGAGGAACGTATGAATGATAGCAGCACATCAGTGCCTCATGTTGGATATAGAAGTGTAAAACGAGTGTTCTCTGACGAGCAAGAAAAAACTTATGATTAAATATGTGATTAAAGTGTCGGAGATATTTTACAGACTTTGCCTTAAGGATATCCGCAAATTAGCTCACGAACTGGCAACGACAGCCAATATACCAATTCCATCAACTTGGACAATCAAACTGCTGGCCCAGACTGGTTTTCAGCATTCGTGAGGCGGAATCCCTAGTTGTTTATTAGGCCGCATCGGCCCACAAGTCTTGCTCGAGCAAGGAGCTTAAATCCAACAAATGTAAATGCCTTTTTCAATAACCTGGCTAGCGTTATGGAAAGATAAGTTAGAGCGCATGGACATCTGGAATATGGACGAGACAGGTGTCACCACTGTTCAGAAATCAAACAGAAATGTTACTAAACGGGGGATAAAGCAGGTAGGAGTTATCACGTCGGCTGAAAGAGGCACTCTAGTCACTGTTGCTATTGCCATCAACGCTCAGGGAAACAGTACACCACTTCTCTTTGTATTCCCTCGCTTGAGGTATCATGACCATTTTCTTGAGACGGTCCTATTGGTTGCATTGAAGCAGGAAATGCGAGTGGCTGGATGCAAGAGGAAGAATTTTTGTTATTCTTGCACCATTTAGTAAAATTTGTTAAACCAACTCCTGAGCATAAATGTTTAATGTTTCTCGACAGTCACGAATCTCGCATGTCCACCAGAAACCTGAATTTTAGCAAAAGCAAGGGGATTGTTGTGCTGTCATTCCCACCGCACTGTGCACACAGGATGCAGCCTCTAAGCCGTTCAGTTTATGGTTCACTTAAAAAGATGGTGATTGCTTTTGCTGACAACTGGGTCAAGAACCATCCAGGAAAGACCATGTCAATCAAGTGAAGCACCCCCACTTGCTGTAACTCCCAAAAACATTGCAACAGGGTTTCACTGCACAGTCATAGTACCGTACCATTTAATAGGAATGTGTTCAGTGAAATCGATTTTGCACCATCTTCTGTCACTGATCGCCCAGCACAAGCTTCCAATTATGGAAAGCAATCTATGTCCTTAGCAGAATCATTAGCGATTTCTAGTGACCAATCTGAAGCTGGGAGGGCATCTAATCCTGATCCAGTAGCAATATGCGAGAAAACACTTTCAAATGTCACAGCCTGTGATGCAGGACCTAGTGGTTTACAATCATCTTCTTCAGTTCACGCAGCCTATTCACCCGAAAGGTGTTCATCTGTTACCAAAAGCAGGTCCAGGGCAAGAAGCAAGAAAGGGAAGTAAAATGAGAAAGTCTGCAATTTTAACCGACACTCCAGAGAAACTGGCTATAGAAGAAGAGATAAAGGCCTGTTCCCAGGCGAAAAAAGCGGAAAAGAAGCTAAATTTAAAAAGCAGCTGGCCAAGAGTGTGAAAGCAGAAAAAAACCTGCAGAACATCATCGGAAGATAATAATAGCCACTGCCTTGTATGTGTTGAGCCTTACTGCAAGTCAACTTCCAAGAATTATTGTGTTGTCAATTGCTTCATCCGGTAAGGGAAGATCATTTCAGAAGTCTTGGTTGATCAAGTAGAGGCAAGATGGCCACGCGTGTGGAAGTCGGTCATTTTAACACGAGAAATAGTTATAGTTATGTAGTTAAAAAGAAAACCTGTGAAAATTGTAAAGCTGCAATTACAACCCTAAACGAACGAATTTCAAGCCTGCAATTCATAGTCAATAATTTAAAAAGGGAAATAGCAGGACAGAAGAAAGAAATCGGCGAAGTACAAACAGTGGAAACTTCGTGTGAAGTGAAACAAGATACAAGTGATAAATCATCCGAGTGGATAGCAGTGTCGCAAAAAGTTCGGTCTCAAATCACGAAAACAGTTAAAAGTGTTACTTTCCTAGAAAAAAAACAAATATGATGTATCATAACGAGTGTACAACTGATCGTGACGTTGTAAAAACCTGCAATCCGGACACCAACAGTAAACTTGGAAACAGTGGTAAGGGCAAACACGTATCATTAAGGAAAAAGTGTGGTATTCTCTTGCTTGCCGACAACCACGGCAGAAAGCTATCAAACATGCTCCGAGAGAAAAATCGTGAAACGGCAGTGACTAGCATAGTGAAACCTGGAGCGGGAACACACCATGTCGTAGACATTGATCTTCAGATGAACACAATAGAGGATAACGACTTTATTGTATGTATAGCGGGCTCAAATGACATAGCTAAAAATGAAGCCGATGCCTGCGTTAAAACGCTACAGAACTTTCTAGAAGTGAATAAATCTAGGAACATAATAGTAGCCACTGTGCCTCATAGACACGACCTCATTTACAGATCGTGTGTTAATAAAGAAATTAGGAAAACTAACATCAAAATTAAGAAATTGTGTGCAGAATACCCAAAGTGCGATGTACTGGACGTAAGTAAACTACATCGAAACCTACACACCAAACACGGAATGCACCTTAATTATGACGGAAAAAGTATTATGTGCGATCACATCAGTGAAATAATCAAAAAAGACTATTACGAAATAGATCAGTCTATCAGCTTCCTGTAAGACTTACAAGCAAAAATGAGGAAAGCAAATTCGACAAGAACGAAGAAAGCAGGAAAGAGGAGACATCAGAAGATCCACAAAGGATTGCAGCAGCTACACCTGTAAGAGTAAATTTAAGATCAAGGCGGAATATACCCAAAAAGGAGGATTTTTTCTCTCCCCCTCTGAGGAAAGAAAAAACTTAGCATCATCAAACAAGTTAAAGATACACCATAAAACTGGCAAAGGACTCCATCAGCAAATTGTAGTAAATAAGGTAAAGTCTGAACCTCCTCACCAATGTGTAAAAAAATTAAACAAAAAAATTCTTGATCTAAAAGTATACATCCATAATGTACAAGGGCTCAAAACCAAACTTAATGAATTAGAAATTTTGTTATCAAGTGCAAGTGAACTGTCAGATACACAGATATTATGTATTAATGAACATTTCATGAGGTCTTTTGAAATAGAAAGTGTTGTGATACCAAATTTCAAACTCGTGGGTCACTTCTCAAGAACATCTTACAGAGGTGGAGGCAGTTGCATATTTGTAAAAGACAACATTACTGCTACACCTCTTGATATTTGCAATTCGTATAGTATTGAAAAAGATATAGGACTGTCAGGTGTAGAGCTTACAGATCTAAATGTTTATATAATAGCACTTTACAGGTCACCCTCTGGTAACATAGTGACTTTCTACAAAAATCTAGCACCAATAATAGAAAATCTAAGTAAAAGAAAATCATATAGTGTTCTAATATGTGGTGACTATAATATAGATTTTCTCTCAGAAAACTCTAGCCATCTAAGCATTAAAAATTTTATGAACAGCTACAACCTAGACCTAATGGTTAACACTCCAACCAGGATAACAAATCACAGTACCACTTGTCTGGATCAAGTAGCAAGCAATATAAATTGTACTGTATCCTCCGTCAAACTAGGATTTTCAGACCACAATGCATTAATCATGCAGGTCTGGTTGCAAAATAACAGCCACAAACACAATAAAATCACTGTACAGAGGAGAAACTTGAATAAAACCCACATGCATACTTTCCTCTTTGATATACAAAATGAAAACTGGCAAAATGTATACGAGGCTCAAACAGTAGACAGCAAATATGAAGCATTCTTGGATATTTTCTGTTATTATTTCAATTGCCACTTTCCCTTACAAACAAAATGTATCACCAAAGATAGAAAACTCTCCAGCTGGATCACCCCAGGAATCATTAGATCATCACAAAGAAAAAGAGAACTTTTTTACATGAGCAAATCCAAACTAGGCAGTAGTGAAGCATTTAAGTCATACTTTACTCTATATAAAAAGATACTAAAGAACGTAGTAAATGCAGCCAAAAAGCTACAGAATGATAACTACCTCAAATTGTCATCAAATAAGAGCAAAAGCATGTGGCAACTTATTAATATGAATACTAATAGAGGAAAACAGCTACAAAGTGATATTAGCTTAAAAATAAATGGAAAATTAGTCTCTAGTGGGAAAGAAACAGCAGAGGAATTCAATAACTACTTTACAGAAACAGTAGAAAACCTGGCTAACCATCTTAAAAATAGCTGTCCCTTACAACTAGAACCAAACTTATGCTCTGATACTCTATTTTTAAGGCCTACATCTGAAATTGAAGTTGAAAAGGCACTTCATAGCAAAATTTAAAAAAAATCATCTGCTGGACAAGATCAAATCCCATGCTTCCTCCTTCATAATTGCAGTAACTTTATCAGTAAACCCCTAGCTCACATAATAAACTTCTCATTCCTGAATGGTACATTTCCTGGTATGCTCAAAATTGCAAAAATTATACCTGTCCACAAAAAAGGAAGCAAAGAGGATCCCAGTAATTATCGACCCATTGCACTACTTTCAACTTTTAGTAAAGTATTTGAATATATAATGGCCACCAGAATCATGTCCTTTCTAGACAAAGAAAATATCCTGTCACCTGCTCAGTTCGGCTTCCAAAGTAAGAAAGCTACAACAGATGCAATACAAGAATTTCTAGATCATGCACTGGAGCTTGTGGACAAAAAACTCCCAGCCATAGGTATCTTCCTAGATCTAACAAAGGCATTCGACATGGTTAATCATGCAAAAGATGCATTCCTATGGAATAAGAGGAAATGCCTATGACTGGTTTAAAAGCTATCTGGAAGATCGACAGCAGTATGTCGAATTAAATGAAACTAAGCTCTCAGGTACAGCTAGCACTGTACACTCCTCCATACGTACCATAAAGCAAGGCGTTCCCCAAGGCTCCGTCCTGGGCCCTTTGCTGTTCTTACTTTACATAGATGACCTTCCTCACAGCCTACCAAACACAAAAACCCTTTTATTTGCTGATGACACCTCTATACTCATATCTGCGCCCGGACAAATTCTCCAATCTAATATAGACAGAACCACAGATCAAATAAGTCGATGGCTTCAAAGTAACAGGCTGCTGATTAATGCAAAAAAGACAATTGGAATAACCTTTCACACTGCCCAAAACAGAAATCCATTACTACCAACTATATCACTGGAAAAAAATAATGTTAAACTTGAAAATGAAATAAAATTTTTGGGGGTCACTATTACTGATACGCTCACATGGAAAAGGCACATTGACGTTACCAGCACAAAACTTAGTAGAGTATGCTTCATGATTAGATCAATAAGGAACGTCACTAACACAAGTACCCTAACCACAATGTACCATGCACTCTTTCACTCTGTACTTAACTACGGAATCATCTTCTGGGGCCAAAATTCTGAATCAATTAAGATATTCAAACTGCAAAAGAAGATAGTGAGAACAATTATGTTCAAAAAGCAGATAGACACTAGTAAACCATTATTTAAGAAACTAAATATTTTGCCCCTCCCATGCCAATATATACTAGAATTATTATTCTTTACCAAAAAAAGTATCAACAAAATTAGCAAAAATATGGACTACCACGATTATGACACAAGATCAAAAACCTCTCTAAGAATACTTCCCCACTCAACAAAACTGTACAGTGATGGTGTCAAGTGCATGGGAATAAAATTATATAATCATCTTCCAACTTTTATACAAGAAATCCAAGAAATAAATAAATTCAAACAGGCAGTGAAATCTCTTTTAATAAAAGAATGCTTTTACACCATCCAGGAATATTTGGAATCAAAATTGTCTTAGTGCATGATAATGTATCAAAGCTGAATGTTGTTAAGTCAGTCTTGTCACATCATGTAACAATTCTCTGTAAAGCTGTAACTTTAAGTAACATAATTTGGTAGGTAATGTAAAATAATCTTTCTTCTATACTCTTGTTTACTATTTTAGACTCCTGTAAACTGTATATTTGTATTGACTTATCCCATATCAGTTGTACAAGCCATTGTACTGATTTGATCTATGGGACAAATAATAAATAAATAAATAAATAAATCAAATACACATGGGTAGAATATGAAGCATCTACCAAAAAAGTTTCTTGCAAAACCTGCAAAGAGGCAGATCCTTAAAATCTATTACAATTTTCTTCAAAAAATGATTATGCATTTGCTTCTATAGGGTTTTCTAACTGAAAAAGACTTTGAAAAAATTCTGTCTTCATGAAAATACATTTACGCATAAAGAAGGTGTTCTGAAACTAAATTTATCACTAATTGAAATGTGAATCAACAGTTAGATAGTGATATGAAGAAAGGCCATTTAGCTCTTGAGACAATTTTTACTACCATGCAATTTCTATGCTGACAAGGACTAGCAATTAGAGGGCACAAAGATGTAAACTCAATTTTTTTTCAATTGTTGGAATTCTGAAAGAATGACATACCTGAGTTTAAAGATTGGCTAGGGCGTTTGGGGTATAAGTGGACATCCCATGATATTTAAAACGAGATAATTGATCTTCTAGGAAAGTCTATGCTGAGAAAGCTATTGGCTTCATTCAAGAAGACTGAACATTTTTGTATTACAATTGATAAAACAAGTAATTCTTCGATTCACAAAAAAGTGTCATTTTGTATTCGTACTGTCAACGATACCTTAATCATCAACGAAGACTTCATTGGCTTATACGAGACCCTCAACACTGAATCAGAAACTCTGTTTAGTATTTTAAAAGACGTTTTTGATCATCCTGATTTACAAATGTGCAGGCTACCTTGAGTCAATGTTACGATTCAAGACATGTCTACGAAAAAATTTGATGCCCTCATGTTAGTGTAGCTAATCCAGAAAAAATATATGAGGGCTAGATTTGTATATTGAAAGGAAGGCGTGATAGTTTTGAACACTTTTGGCAATTGTGTTTAAAAGAAAAACCTTCACAAGTTGATGATCCTTCACTTCCTTGGAATTGAACGATACCTAAGAAGTAAAAAACAACAAAGCCAGCTCACCACACACTTTCAAACTGCAAAGGGATACTACATAGCTATTTACATTGAAGCTCATGAAACGGTGCAATCTTGCACTACGGAGCAGTTTACTTCAACTGGACTCACACAGGTCATTGCAGTTGAACAAGAGTGCTTGCTTTTAGTAAACAGAGGTGAAACAAATTGGAAAAATCAACTGACCTAAACATTGAGAGACTGTGCTTACACTTTAATGCGTTAGCCGATATCACTAATAAAAAACAACTGGTCTCAAAAAACATACGCGATGTAAGAAAGTACATTACTCAAGAGTCTGCAGTTGGAGAAATGTTATGTGAAGTAGTGACATGCATTAAGCTTCTCCAAGTAGTTCCAATCATGACAGCAACAGCAGAACAGTCATTTAGCACCCTTAGACGTCTGAAGTCATACCTCTGATCAACAATGGGACAGAAGTGATTGAACAACTTGGCTGTTCTTCATGCCCATCGAGATGTTTTGGGTGAATTGGATATCCAACCAGTCATCAATGACTTCATATTCAGTAATCCAGTCAGACGGTCAACATTTGCACCTTTCTAAAGACACTCTAGCCCTAATAATGGCATTTAGAGCAATATTAAAAATCTTTATAAAATAAAGAATTAAATACATACATAATATTAAATTTTCAGTTTTGAAATTATAGTACTAGTTTAGTACTGTATTAGTTATTTTCAAATACTTAAATATTTTAAAGGTGTAAGACTCAATTAAAGCCCGCTACTTTTTTACTGAAAGTATTAGGCATGCTATATTAACTTTATTAACTGTATTAAAGCATTAACTTTGAGATACTGTTTTATTTAATGAACCCTGATCCATATTCAAAGCAAGCTTAAATTAGCTATTACTGTGCAACAGCAATATTTTATGTTTTATTCTTTTAATGATAGTTTAGAATTTATTTAAATATAATTTCAGTCTTTTCAGAGCTTGTCAAGTTTCCTGGAGTGTCAAGTTATCGAGACTCCAGTTTTTGGGATTCTAATGCTGATCAAATGACTGTAAAATGCTTTAAGAAAGCCCGCATCTCGTGGTCGTGCGGTAGTGTTCTCGCTTCCCACGCCTGGGTTCCCGGGTTCGATTCCCGGCGGGGTCAGGGATTTTCTCTGCCTCGTGATGGCTGGGTGTTGTGTGCTGTCCTTAGGTTAGTTAGGTTTAAGTAGTTCTAAGTTCTAGGGGACTGATGACCATAGATGTTAAGTCCCATAGTGCTCAGAGCCATTTGAACCATTTTTTTGCTTTAAGAAAACTTTAATACTCACTATTTTTCATCTAAAATTTAGAAAATTTCCCAGGGCAAGACCCCCAGTCTGCCACCGCCCCCCCCCCCTCCAATATTTATTTATAAGTCAGCGCCCCTGCATTGGAGCACATGTTGGAACAAATGATGCCCGTCATCTGTGCTCTGAGATCATTCTTCGGTCATTCCAGTGACTGGCAGTGAAGGTTGAGAAGACCAGTCTTGTGCATGGAGTCTCAACAAAGCACATTATTTGCAGTATTGTCCCCAGGACTGATCATGGCCCTTTTGCTCTGAGTTGAGTAGAAGGATTGAACCAGAGACTTCAGAAGTTCTGTGACAAGGTAGGCTGTGATTTCCTGGACTTGCACTGTAGAATTGAGAATTGTAGGGTCCTCCGAAATGGGTCAGGTGTGCACTACGCATCAGAGGCTGCAATGCAGGTAGCTGACTGTGTGTGGGGTGCACATAAGGGCTTTTTAGATTAGGTGACCCTCCATCCAATCCAGATTAATGATAGCTATAGGAAACCCAGAAGTATCAGTGTAAGATCAAAAGAAATTCCTTCCACAGCTGAAAGTTTTAAAATCCTAATCATAAACTGCTGAAGCATTTGCAATTAAGAGCCAGAATTTGAAGTGCTAATGAAAAGCAGTGAAGCTCACATAATAGTAGGTACAGAAAGCTGTTTCTAACCTGAAATTGATAGCAATGAGATTTTTGATGAAAATTTCAGTGTATATTGAAAGGATGGGCAGACAAGAAATGGATGTGGTGTATTTGTCACAGTAGATAAGAAACTCAAATCCACTGAGGTAGAAACTGAAGGCGCATGTGAGATTGTTTGGCCAAGATTCAGTATCAGAAAGGGGCATAAAATGATAATTGGATTCTTCTGCAACCCACCAGACTCATCTTTTGATGTAACAAAAACTTTAGAGAAAACATCAGTTCACTTGTATGTAAGTTGCCAAATCATACTGTAATTATTAATGGAGACTTTAATCCAACAGTTAATTGAGAAAGTTACAGTTTTGGCAGTGGTGGGGGTGATAAGACACCCTGTGAAACTTTACTAAATTCCTTCTCTGGAAATTATCTAGAACAGGTACTTAGGAACCCCACTCTTGATGGAAATATATTCAATCTAATGGCAACAAGTAGATCTGACCTCTTTGAGGATGTCCACAGTGAAACTGGTATCAGTAGCCACCCCGCAGTTGTGGCAGCAATGATTATCAAAGTATGATGAACAACTAACACAAGTAGAAAGATGTAATAGACATGGGGGATTGGAACGAGGTGGTAGGGAAAGCTGTCAAAAGTATGATCATATGAGGTATGTATTGAAATCTGTGACTGGATTGAGGACAAACTGGTAGGGAGGATACAGGATGTTATCTCGGATGGAGAGACATTATCAGATGTAGAAGTAACTTCAGGTGTGCCCCAGGGAAGTGTGTTGCAACTCTTGCTGTTCATGTTGCATATTAAGGACCTTGCAGATGATATTAATACTAACCTCAGACTTTTTGCAGATGGTGCCGTTATCTATAATGAAGTATTATCGAAAAGAAGCTGCATAGATATTCAGAAAGATCTTGATGAGATTTCAAAGTGGTGCAGAGAATGGCAACTTGCTCTAAATGTTCAGAAATGTAAAATTTTGCATTTCACAAAACGAAAAAATGTAGTGTCCTGTGACTACAATACCAATGGGTCACTGTTGGAATCGTCCAACTCATACAAATATCTGAGTGTAACACTTTGTAGGGATATGGAATGGAATGAACACAAAGGTTCAGTTGAGGGCAAAACTTTGATTTATTGGTACAATACTGGGGAAGTGAAGTCAGTCTATGAAGGAGATAGCTTACAAATCACTCATGCTACCAGTTTTAAAATATTGTCTGAGTGCATGGGACCCATACTAGATAGGACTAACAAGGGATATTGAACATATACACAAAAGGGCAGCGCAAATAGTCACAGGTTTGTTTAATCTCTGGGAGAGTGTCAGAGAGATACTGAAGGAACTGAACTGGCAGCCTTTTGAAGATAGACGTTAACTATCCTAAAAAAAGTCTATTAACAGAGTTTCAAGGACCGGCTTTAAGTGATTGTTCTAGGAATGTACTACAGCCCACTACATACTACTCACATAGGGATCTTGAGGATAAGATTAAAATAATTACTGCATGTACAGGGGCATTCAAACAATCATTCTTTCCATGCTCCATATGTGAACTGAACAGGAGGAACCCCAAATAACTGGTACAATGGGCCTTACCCTCTGCCATATGCCTCACAGTGGTTTGCAGAATACAGGTGTAGATGTAGAGGGTGATAATTATTGAACTATTTGAAATAAAATTGTCATAAATTCTCAATGGTTTGCATTAGGACATTCAAACTGCATGGTTGGTGGTGGGACATGATGGGAATTAGCAAGTGCATGCACATGTGCCTTGTTGTTGTTGTTGGCCATTTGCATGTGAAAATGTCACGATACAGTGTGCCTGAGTGTATAGTGTTTGTGAAGGCCTACCAAGCAAGCAGTGACAGCCCAACTGCAGCTCAAAGGAAGTTTGCGGCACAGTTCAAGCTGAAGACAACCAGTCTGAGAGTGCTAACACTTGCAAGTTTGAGAGAATGGATAGTGTTCATAATGACAGTGCTGGCAATGTCAGTCATCTAAAATGCCTGAAAACATTGAGAAAAGACATGCTGTGTTTCAAAACATCTCCAAAAAATCGATCAGACGAGCTGCACAACAAGTGGGGCTCAATCGGGAGACACTATGACAATTTGTTGTTGTAGACTTGCATTTCTTCCCATACAAAATTCAAACCTATCAGCCGTTAAGCCCCAGGGCCATGGGACAGCAGTTGTGTTTCACCAACACTATTGTCCACAGAATTGACAAACAGGACTTTGGTGTGAATATGGTTTGGTTTAGTGATGAAGCCCACTTTCATTTGGATGGATTCATCAATAAGTAAAATTGTCACATTTGAGGGACTGAGAATCAGCATTTTGCCAACAAGAAGTCGTTTCACCCTCAGTGGGTGACTGTATGGCGTGTAATGTACAGTCACGGAATAATTGGTGCAATATTCCTGATAGTATGGTGACTACCAAATGGTATGTGAAGGTTTTCAAAAATGATGTCATCCCCATTGTAAAAAAGTGACCCTGATGTGACAAGATGTGATTTACTTATGCAAGTTGGAGCTCAGCCCCCTTGAAACAGGAGAGTGATGTCCTGGAGGAGCACTTTGAAGACCACAATCTGCCACTGGGGTACCCAGAGGCCACTGGCATGGGCCTTGATTGGTCACCATACTCTCCTGATCCAAACACATGTGACTCCTTTTTGTGGGGTTATATTAAAGACGAGGTGTGCAGCAATAACCCCAAAACCATTTCTGAGCTGAAAACAGACATTCAAGAGATCATTGACAGGATCAATGTTCCGAAACTTCAGGTGGTCTTGCAGAATTTTGCTATTTGTCTGCATCACATCATCGCCAATGATGGCAGGCATATTAAATATGTCATAAACTAAATTGGAATATCTGTAGTGACGTTTACATGTTGAATAAAGTGTGTGCACGCTATAGCTTGTAGCTAATTTATGATTTTTTTTCATATAGTTCAATAGTTGTCACTCTGTGAATGTGGCATTACCTGCACATTGTAAAGCATCTATGTTAGTCTGTCAGAGAGAGATATTAGTGGTGGAAGCGAGTAGCTTGTTATGTTTTGACACTTGGCAATGTTGTGTACAACAAACTATATTTTTATAAATTCTGATTGATATACAACAGTGATGAGGAGATGACATGGCTTTTGGAAATAAACAAATGATAAACATCTTGTGTTCAATTTAATAATCAAATGGCCGACTGCCCAACTTTCGAAAACAGGTGGAGAAAGCAGAAATGGTGAACCAACCAGATAAGTACCAGAATTCAAATCTTAAATTTAATGTTTCCATCTCATCATATAATTACTTGCACTGATACATAAGCAGATGTACAGTCATATGAATTTTACATGTGGCTTCCAAATGAGGGGCATGATGTTTCCTAAACGAATTACAAAACTGGGTAACTTGATGTCATGTTCTTATACCAGATGTTAATGATGTTCTCTTTACAGAGAAGCAGAAAATTATTGTCTATGGACAGTTATGATGTGTTACGAAAAAACAGGGAGTGAAAACACAGATTGGCAAAAGAAGGATGCAAGTTGCCCAGTAAGATGCCACATGGAAGCCATTTTGAATGAAATTAAAGAAAACAGTCCTACAATCACACAACAGCAGTTTTTTTTTTTGGGGGGGGGGGGGGGGGGGGGAGAGGTGGCGCAGAAACAAAAGATGTTCAGTGACAGGTTGAAAATGACATTCACATTGATAAAACAGGCTGCCAGAAAGCAAATTTTAATGTACACAATTCATACAGACAGCCTCTGATTGAAACTAGAGATATTCAAAAATTGACAGGAAAATTAGGTTCATCCAGTTATAATTCAGCCTGTGCTAAAAAATCAGTTAACCTCATTGCATCAGAATATCAGAGGACTAAGAGGTAAGCTTAATGAGTTGCTTGTTTGTGCTGAAGAATTAGAGCTGAGCAAACCAGTTGATATAATCTGCCACTCTGAACATCGTGTGGCACCTGGTATAAATATGTTAAATGTTACAGGATTCAAGTTAGCTTCTTACTTCTGTAGAGAAAATATGGATGAAGGAGGAGTTGCCACATTTGTCAGAAACTGTTTTGATTTAAGGAATATTGATATTAATAAATTCAGTTCAGAGCAGTATTTAGAAGCTAGTGCAACAAAGGCAGTATTTCATAATAAGTCCTTTATAATAGTAAGTATATACAGATGACCTTCAGGAAACTCTAATCTCTTCATTAAAAAATCTGGAATCTCTGTTGTCCCATCCACAGTAAAAAACAAGGAAATAATTGTTGCTGGTGATTTTAATGTAGATTTATTGAACAGCTCTGACAGTGAACAATTATTGCAGTCAGTAACACTATCATAAACTGTAAACTTTGTAACTAAGATATGGAAATGCTCTGAGACTGCTATTGATAATATCTGTGATGTGTCGACAGAAGTGCCGACACAGTGTGGTTTGAGGGGACCGCAATGCACGCTATAAGCTCACGAAGGATGGCGTGAGGTCTGAAACAGGATACGTAATGAATGCTATAAAGAAAAGTACGTAGCTTCTGGAATACTTAACTTTAATCCATCCTTCTTGTACATCTGGAGATTGTGGCGATACAAGTGAGACTCTTTAGATACAAGCTATGTAAGGCTAATGGCGCCTTGCTAGGTCGTAGCCATGGACTTAGCTGAAGGCTATTCTAAATATCTGCTCGGCCAAGGAGCGAGGCTTCGTCAGTGTGCATCGCTAGCTACGTCGTCCGTATAACTGGGGCGAGTGCTAATACGTCTCTCTAGACCTGCCGTGTGGTGGCGCTCGGTCTGCTATCACTGAAAGTGGCGACACGTGGGTCCGACATGTACTAATGGACCGCGGCCGATTTAAAGCTACCACCTAGCAAGTGTGGTGTCTGGCGGTGACACCACATTCCTCCCCCGCAAATCGGCGAACAGTCGTGTTATAAGGCTTCCGCCCGCCGTGGGGAGGACCCCATCTTGACGTATGCGATGAGGTGGGGAGCCTAACAACAGGCGAGGCTGTGCTACCCGCACCCGGCCATTCGGTCCGAGGGGAGCTAGGAAACGCCTGAAAACCTACTCCAGGGTGCACGTCAACATGCGGTGTATGCACCCTTAGAGATACAGGAGGGGCCGAAGAGTCGACCTCCATGTGGTCGGGGCACCTGACGGGCGAAGACGACATCTGGTCCGGAGTGGGCAAGAGTTCCATGGCGGAGGACATCTGGTCATGGGAAGCGATTGGCGGCGCGTGACCCAGGGAGGCGCCAGGCGGTTGCAGCGACGCGTCCAGTGCGGGCGGCGCCGGCGGGAGAACAGGCGGCGGCGCGTCGCCATGGGGCAAAATGGAAGGCAGCGTCGGTAACACCTGGGGATGAGGCGAGCCAGTAGATGGGTCCCCAGGGCGCTGACCAGACGGCACCATCGCTGAAAGCAACGACAGAACCCTGGCGACGACAGAGGCGCAGCTGATTGAGATGCCGACGCACCTCACCAGAGGCCCCCAAAACCAAATACATCGCATGGCCGAGGCAACGAAGAATGCGCCCAGTGAGCCAACGCTGTGAACCGCGATAGTTGCGATAATAGACAACGTCGCCTGGAGCAAAAGCCGGAGTCTGCCGCTGTGCAGGAACCTGATGCGGCGGATGCAGCAAAGACATCAAGGTTCGATGAGGACGACCGTGGAGCAACTCAGCCGGCGAGCGACCATCTCGGGGCTGAGAGCGATACGAAGACAAAAAGAGCAACAACGCGTCCTCCCGAGAATGCGACTCTTTCAACTTCAACATCTGTGACTTGAAAGTCCGGACCAATCTTTCAGCGGCACCGTTTGACTGAGGCGAAAATGGCGCGGATGTCAGATGTTGAATACCATTGGCCATGCAGAATGACTGAAATTCTGCGGACATGAATTGTGGGCCATTGTCGGAAACAATAGTCTGTGGAAGACCTTCTATGCAAAAAATAGCGGATAATGCTTGGATGGTGGTAGAAGACGTCGTGGAAGACATCCGGACAACAAAAGGAAAATTACTGAAGGAGATCGAATGGCATAAGGCAAGTATTAGAAAGCAACGCCGATTTCAACTGGCGAAAGGCGCGTTCGCATTCCGTCGTCCAGACAAATGGAACACCTGTACGGTGTAAGCGATGAAGCGGAGCTGAAAGAGAAGAGGCAGTGCGCACATTCAATCACACCTTGTGATCCCAATTCGTGTAATGTTCTTGCTACCTCATCACGCAATGCGTGGGGAACATTGCGCGCTCTGAAAAATTTCAGTTGCGTGTTGACTTTCAGTTCCAAATGTGCTTTATAGTTCTTAGCGCAACCAAGGCCCGGTGCAAAAATGGCTGCAAATTCTTCACATAGACGAGAAACTCTGGCTGAAGGCACAGTCTGGTTCACTGGTAGTACCTGATTGACTATAGACATGTTAAACAATTGAAATAAATCTAAACCGAACAAGTTCACTGCAGTAGAAGAATGAAGAACGTAAAATGACACAAGTTTTGTTTGTCCCTTGTATGTTGCAAGAAGGCTGCACTGTCCTAACACAGGGAGATGCTGTCCCGATTAACTAGTGAGCTGAACATTTGCGGCACGCAACGGAGGTTTGCCCAGTTGTTTGTACGTGTCGTGATTGATCATGGAAACTGCAGCTCCCGTATCGAGTTGGAATGGGATCCCTTTGCCTTCAAAGTCTAAGTCTACAAAAGTTTATTGTCCTGCTGACGACAAGAGCGACTTTCTCGTGCAATTTGAACTGATACAGGTACAGAAGCACTTGCGACTGGACGAGATTTCCGTCAACATCGACACACACGTTTTGTGGGACGAACACAGTCACTGGTAGAGAAAGTGGTACTGGGCGGAGTGGAATTAACTACATGAATGTCCATGGGCGAAGGTTCACGAGCCTGATTGTCCATGGTTCTATTCTGGCGCGAAGCAAAGGGCCTGGAATGGTTGTGATGGTCTGATCTGAGCTTTTTCTGGCAAACACTTTGAACATGTCCTTTCTTATGACAGTAAAAGCAAATTGCTTGGCATGACGGGCAACGTTCACGCGAATGTCTAGTCGCACACCGCGGGCATGATTTCACTGCATTTGCTCGCTTACGCGGCACACGTGGTGAGCTAGGAGTCAGCTGCGCGGACGAGTGCGAGGGCTGTTTATCGTTCCGTGCAGCGCGCCCGGCGGGCCGGTTAATGTGACACACGGCTGGCGAAGGTTCAAATGATTCCTGTGCAAAGTCAAGTGTGTCTTGCCTATCTAATATGTCTATCACTTGTTGAAGGGAGGGATTAACTAGTTTCAAAATCTGTTCCCGTATACGAACATCAGAAACGTTCTGTGGTATTGCATCACACACCATTGTATCTGAATAAGGGAGGCCACATTCACACTCAAAAGCACAATCCCTTGTAAGGCCTTGCAATGTTGCAACCCACTCCTTACTAGTCTGACCGGCCGTACGTTTTGTACAAAAGAACGTATACCTTTTTGCAATGACATTTACTGTTTCTTTGAAATAGGCATCTAAAGCAGACAAAATTTCGTCATAGGACAGAGTTGCTACGTCGCGTCGGGGAAATAATTTCACTATCACACGGTACGTTTGCACCCCTACACATGCCAATAAATGAGGCTGCCGCTCGTTACCTTGAATTCTGTAGGCGGCGAGATGAAATCCAAACTGGCGTGACCACTCCGTCCATGTTTCCACGTCCACTTGAAAATTACGGAATGGGGGTGCAACTGCATGTTGTGGCTGCGGTAGCGGTGGAGCGGCAGCTGCCGCATCGTTTTGCATTGCACGTTGACCCTGGACGAGCTGTCCAAGGGCATCCAATAACGCCTACATCTGCTGATTCTGCAAGCGATAAAATTCGGACAGTACATTTGGAGAAGCCATGACACAAGTAAATGTAAGCAAGTAGAAAGAACAAGACCCTTTTTTTGACTCGTCGCCATTTGATGTGTCGACAGAAGTGCCGACACAGTGTGGTTTGAGGGGACCGCAATGCACGCTATAAGCTCACAAAGGATGGCGTGAGGTCTGAAACAGGATATGTAATGAATGCTATAAAGAAAAGTACGTAGCTTCTGGTATACTTAACTTTAATCCATCCTTCTTGTACATCTGGAGATTGTGGCGATACAAGTGAGACTCTTTAGATACAAGCTATGTAAGGCTAATGGCCCCTTGCTAGGTTGTAGCCATGGACTTAGCTGAAGGCTATTCTAACTATCTGCTCGGCCAAGGAGCGAGGCTTCGTCAGTGTGCATCGCTAGCTACGTCGTCCGTACAACTGGGGCGAGTGCTAGTACGTCTCTCTAGACCTGCCATGTGGTGGCGCTCGGCCTGCTATCACTGAAAGTGGCGACACGCGGGTCCGACATGTACTAATGGACCGCGGCCGATTTAAAGCTACCACTTAGCAAGTGTGGTATCTGGCGGTGACACCACAATCTTCATAGACAAATACAGGGAAAAAAGTCATATCACAAAACCAGTAGTAAAGGGACTATCTGATCATGACATGCAGCATGTTTTGTTAAATGTTGAAACCTGTCAGGATAAAAAAAAATCTATTAAATATGATTACATGAGGGTAATAAATCTATCAAAAATTGAGATTTCAGGAAATTACCAAAAGACATAAACTGACTCAAATGGAAAATACAAAGCACTCATTAATAAAGGTACTTGCACTTTTGAAAATTGTTTTCCCCTAAAGGTAGCTCAAATAACACAGAAGTCAAAAAATAAACCAAGGATTTCACAGGGAATAAAGATATCATGTGGGACAAAAAAGGAGACTGTATCTGCTATCTCAGAACAGCTCTGATGTTAGCATTGTAATGCATTACAAAGAATACTACAAAATATTAAAGCAAGTAATTCAGAAATCGAAGTAGCTTTATTATGGGAAAAAGATAATTACAATGGGGAACAAAATAAAAACTGCATGGGATATAGTGAAGACAGAGACAGGTGTGGCCAAAAAAAAGAGGAAAAAAAATAAATGAGACTTTGGTAACAAGTGTGTGTTGTGTTGGAAACCTCTTAAACAAGTATCGGTACTTTATTTCTGCTACTGACAGCTTGGGGTTATCAGGTTCAGTGAACAGTGCAATGGAGAATCTGAGACTAGTCTTTAAAAATAACATCAGTAAAATGGAAATGACACTCACATCTCCCAGAGAAGTAGCATTCATCATATAATCCTTAAAATGTAAGTTTTCTAGTAGGTATGATAAAATATCAATGAAGTTAATCAAAGAGTGCTCATGCAAGTTGAGTTCTATCTTAAGTTATTTGTGTAATCAATCTCTTATCAGTGGAAGATCTCCAGACTGGCTAAAATATGCCAAAGTCAAGCCTCTTTACAAGAAGGGGGATAAAGAAATACCATCAGACTATTGATCAATTTCTATTTTGCCAGCTTTCTCAAAAGTATTTGAAAAGATTGTGTTCAAGCATCTCTTTAAGCATCTGATTACAAATAATATGTCGTCCAAGACACAGTTTGGGTTTCTTAAGTGTTCTGATATAGAGAGAGCTATTTACACTGACAGTGAGAATGTATTTAATTCATTAGATAATAAATTAGAGGCTATTGGCATTTTCTGTGACCCGTCGAAAGCCTTTGACTGTACTGACCTCCAGCATTCTTTTAAGTAAATTAGAATATTATGACATCACCACCAATGCTGCGAAATGGTTTGAGTCTTATCTAACTAACAGGAAACAGAGGGTGTCATTGTGAAATACCTGTGCAGTAAGCAGTCAGTCTTCATCTGTTTGGGAATTAATTACGTGTGGTATTCCTCAAGGTCCATTGCTTTTTCTTGTGTACATTAATGACCTCTCGTCTGTTATATTGCCAGATGCAAAGTTCATTTTGTTTGTAGATGATACAGACATTGCAATAAGTAGCAAGTCAAGTACAGATTTAGAAATAGCTGCTAATTAAATTTTCACTGGCATTAATAAATGGCTTAAAGCTAATTCACTGTCATTAAACTTTGAAAATATCCACTAAATGTAGCTCAGAACTTATAAGAGATTTCCTTCCACCATGTGCATAACATATGAAGACAAGCAGATTGAAGAAGTTGACAGCATTAAATTTCTGGGATTACAACTTGATAATAAATTCAGTTGGGAAGGGCATACCACAGAATTGCTTAAATGCCTAGGCATGTCTATATTTGCAGTGAGAATGATGTCAAATGTAGGAGATATAAATACAAAAAACTTGCATACTTTGCTTACTTATGTATTATGGGATCATATTCTGGGGTAACCCATCAAACTGAGCAAAAGTTTTTAGCATGTAACAAGAATCATTTGTGGTGCAAATGCAAGAACATCATGTAGAAACCTGTTCACGGAACTTTGTGTTCTAACCATTGCTTCTCAGTATATTCATTACTTAATGAAATTTGTTGCAAGTAATATATCTCTATTTCCAGTCAATAGCTCAATACATAGTATCAATGCTAGAAAAAGAAAAATCTACACAACGATCTAAAATCACTTACATTGGCCCAAAAAGGGGTTCAATATTCAGGAACACACATTTTCAATAAATAGGCAGCTCCTTCTACATTGTAGATGAATATCTTAACAGGAACTGTTAGACCAGCTTAAGTAAAAATGTCTGTTAGATTTCAGTTTTGGCAACACTTGGTGACAACAGTCAAGATTAGGTATTTTGTGTATGATAAATTTATTAAAAGTGCATAATAGTGTTTCATTCTGAAAGCATATTAATTCTATAAATATTAGCAGTTCGAGTTTACTGTAATATATTAACCTACTTTGACAATCTCATGACAAATCACCAAGGTAGTAAGTATTATATTCAAATGTTTTATGTTTTTTATGTTATACTTTCTGACATGTTCCACACCCATGATAATCATCTCATATTTTGGGTGTCTAATCTAATCTAATCTAAACCCAACAGGACCAGTGTCACAGGAATAGAGCCATCACAACAGCCATGTGCTGTACAATAATAATAACAATAATAATAATAATAATAATAATAATAATAATAATAATAATAATAATAATAATAATAACAATAACAATAATAATAAACCCCGTGGAGGCCCGGGAAAAGAATAGGCCTCCGTTATGTTCTGCCAGTCGTAAAAGGCGACGAAAAGAACAAACCACTAATAGGGCTAACCCGCCTTTTAGTGTGATTAGTTGGTTCAGGACAGAACTAAAGAAGCCTCGGACAAGCGCCGTCATGGCCGGGGGCGGTGCTTGAACCCTATGCCCGCCCACAATGGTAACGAAACTGCTAGCTTGTATGGCTACAAAGTCTTTCACAACGTATTTCTCGAGTAAAAATCTCTCGGTGTACATGCCGCGTCAATTCAGGATAAAACTCCAAGCTTTCGACCACTACCTCCATGGTCGTCAGGGCTAAAACTGAAGACACTGCTACATAACTGGAAAATGATTTAAATCCAAATAGAGGTGTTTTGCAGGATATGCTTCCTGCAACCACCCTAGAAGGAAAACAAAGACAGAGGATGAGATGGTAAGATGAAATTAATCAACACCTCATGTTCTGTTATTACCAAGCAACAAACCTAGGAACCAACACAACTGGATACAGATGACAAGTATACACAACATTTATTACCAGATACCCAGAGTTAAAATTTTTAACAGAACAACGACTAGCTGATCAGATCCGTGTAATAATCAAAAATAACAGGATACCCCAGTCAGAATTAGAAAACATCAAACAACAACTACAACAAATACTGGAACAAAATAATGTGCAATCAGAAGAAGAAGAAAATACAGTAATGGACTCAAATATCCCAGAGCAAACAAACAAAGAACAACACGCATAAATTAAACAATCAGAGGAAAACGAAATCTTAAGACAGCCACCAGAACAAGCACAAATAGAACACGAAGTAACACATATGTTAGATATAGTTGAAAAATTTCAGCTGACATATATAGAATACTAAGAAACAAATACAGACATTAGACCATTCTTGCATAGACCGCCAAATAACCCACATGTTGAAACAACAATAAAAACTATCAACACAATCATACACAACAAAATAAATGAAAAAACAACTATGGAAGAGTTACAACTACTGGTTTATATAGGAGCACTCAATACACTAAATATACACACTAGGCAGAGATCAGAACCAACCAACACACAGAAGAAACCCACAAAACCAGCATGGCAACACAGGCTACAGATCAGAATAGAAAAACTGAGAAAAGACATCGAACAGCTAACACAATTTATAAGAAATGCAATGTCAGAAAAAAAAGAAAAAGGTTAGGTAAAATCTCACAACAAGAAGCGACAGAGCAATTAGATGAAAAGAAGCAGAAATTACAAGCATTGGCCAAATGACTTAGAAGATACAAAAAAAGTGAAAATAGAAGGAAACAAAACCAAACATTCAACACAAACCAAAAGAAATTTTACCAGACAATAGATAACACATACATTAAAATAGACAATCCACCAAACATAACAGACATGGAACGCTTCTGGAGCAACATATGGTCAAACCCGGTACAACATAACAGGCATGCACGGTGGATACAAGCAGAAACAGACACATACAAGATGATACCACAAATGCCTGAAGTGATAATTTTGCAACATGAAGTCACCCAAGCAATTAATTCTACTCACAATTGGAAAGCCCCTGGAAAAGATAAGATAGCAAATTTCTGGCTAAAGAAGTTCACCTCAACACATTCACATCTGACTAAATTATTTAACAGTTACATTGCAGACCCATACACATTCCCTGATACACTTACACAAGGAATAACATATCTGAAACCTAAAGATCAAGCAGACACAGCAAACCCAGCTAAATATCGCCCCATAACATGCCTACCAACAATATACAAAATATTAACTTCAGTCATTACACAGAAATTAATCACTCATACAACACAGAACAAAATTATAAATGAAGAACAAAAAGGCTGTAGCAAAGGAGCACAAGGATGTAAAGAGTAACTGATAATAGACAGAGGTGACATATCAAGCTAAAACTAAACAAAGGTTGCTACACTATGCATGCATTGATTACCAAAAAGCTTTTGATAGTGTACCCCACTCATGGTTACTACAAATATTGGAAATATACAAAGTAGATCCTAAATTGATACAGTTTCTAAACATAGCAATGAAAAACTGGAAAAGCACACATAATATCCAAACAAATTCAAATAATACCACATCACAGCCAATACAGATTAAGCGTGGAATATACCAAGGAGCCTCATTAAGTCCTTTCTGGTTCTGCCTTGCTCTGAACCCACTATCCAACATGCTAAATAATACAAATTATGGACACAATATTACTGGAACATACCCACACAAAATCACACATTTGCTATACATGGATGATCTAAAACTACTGGCAGCAACAAATCAACAACTCAACTAGTTACTAAAGATAACAGAAGTATTCACCAATGATATAAATATGGCTTTTGGAACAGACAAATGTAAGAAAAATAGCATATTCAAGGGAAACACACTAAACAAGAAGATTACATACTGGATAACCACAGCGACTGCATAGAAGCGATGGAAAAAACAGACGCCTATAGATATCTAGGATACAGACAAAAAATAGGAATAGATAATACAAATATTAAAGAAGAACTAAAAGAAAAATGTAGACAAAGACTAACAAAAATACTGAAAACAGAATTGACAGCAAGAAACAAGACAAAAGCTATAAATACTTATGCTATACCAATATTGATCTACTCATTTGGAGTAGTGAAATGGAGTAACACAGACCTAGAAGCACTCAACACACTTACACGATCACAATGCCACAAATATAGAATACATCACATACATTCAGCAACAGAAAGATTCACATTAAGCAGAAAGGAAGGAGGAAGGGGATTTATCGACATAAAAAACCTACATTATGGACAGGTAGACAATTTAAGAAAATTCTTTATAGAACGAGCAGAAACTAGCAAAATTCACAAAGCAATCACTCATATAAATACATCGGCTACACCACTACAATTTCATAACCACCTCTACAACCCTTTAGATCACATAACATCAACAGATATGAAGAAAGTAAATTGGAAAAAGGAAACACTACATGGCAAGCACTCGTATCATCTAACACAGCCACACAGCGATCAAGACGCATCCAACACATGGCTAAGAAAAGGCAATATATACAGCGAGATGGAAGGATTCATGATTGCAATACAGGATCAAACAATAAACACCAGATATTACAGCAAGCATATTATTAAAGATCCCAATACCACAAAAGATAAATGCAGACTTTGCAAACAACAAATAGAAACAGTAGATCACATCACAAGTGGATGTACAATACTAGCAAATACAGAATACCCCAGAAGACATGACAATGTAGCAAAAATAATACATCAACAGCTTGCCTTACAACATAAACTTATAAAACAACACGTTCCCACGTACAAGTATGCACCACAAAATGTATTGCAGAATGATGAATGCAAATTATACTGGAACAGAACCATTATAACAGATAAAACAATACCACATAACAAACCTGACATCATACTCACCAATAAAAAGAAGAAATTAACACAACTAATCGAAATATCCATACCCAATACAACAAATATACAAATGAAAACAGGAGAAAAAATTGAAAAATACATCCAACTGGCTGAGGAAGTCAAGGACATGTGGCATCAGGATAAAGTTGACATTATACCAATTATACTATCAACTACAGGAGTCATACCACACAATATCCACCAGTACATCAATGCAATATAGCTACATCCAAACTTATATATACAACTACAGAAATTCGTAATTATTGATACATGTTCAATTACCTGAAAGTTCCTAAATGCCATATAACATATACCGTACTGTTAAAAGGAAGTGACGCTTGATCAAGGTCCAGGTCACTTTCCATTTTTGACCAGACATAACGTCTGAGAAAAGAAAGAAATAGTAATAATAATAGTTTGATTTTGGAGGGGAAACATTAATATGGATAAAAATAGTTACCAATAAGGGGAGTGCAGATGGCAGGGGAGCTGTAGGGGGAGAGACATCCAAGTAACAAATACTGCATGAAAGTGACTTTACAGAAGTGGACAAGAAGCCAGATTTGCACAAACTGATGACTTCTATGTTTGCTATACTAGGAGAATTAAAAACGGGTATCTCAAGTGCCAAAAAAAAATTTGGAATCTAAAATTTTGAGTGTCTGAACCCAAAGGTCGAGTGACAAAACAGAGGTATTAGAATATTTTGAGGAACACATGAGATTTGTTAATAAACAATTCATGGAATTCAAAACTCGGGTAGCGAAGGAGATAGATGCATTTGGTAAAAGAATCGAGGTGTATGAGGGGAAAGTAGTCATTTTTGAAAATCAACTTTGAATGTTGTTTCTAGTTATAAGAAATTGATTGAATACCTACAGAGTAGCCAGGCTTGCATCTGCTAAAGTGAACAACATATGCACAAAAACATCTGGGCAAATAACTAAGCTAAAGAGTAAGTTTAAGAAAGTAAATGGTGATGTAGTAGACTTACACAGGAGAGTGGTAGAAATTCAATAAATGTGTGCATCCAGGAGCCTGTGTAACAACAGGGGCATTGTTAGGTCCAGCTTATCAGTAAGGAGTTTCCACAGTGACAATTTATGTCCATTGGATTTTATGCTGCTCTATAAAGACAACTTTGTTTCTCTTATGACAGACAGTTTAAAATTTAAGTTTGTTAAGAAGTTGTTGGAAGGAGAGGCACTATCCTGTGCAAACGTGAATGATCATTTAAAAAATGTGAAAAATGTTTTCTAGAAATAGTTTGGTCTGAGTCGAAGCAAGTCAGAATAAAGGTTTAATTTTTGAATGCACTTGTCTATAGGAACAAACATATCTCTACGAGAGACTTGTGTAAGGCTCAGTTGAAAAAGTTAGTACATTTACAAAAAGGTTTAGAGATCATAATCCAGTCAGACAACCTTAAGAAAAGGTTGTCATACAAATTACAGTGGTAACTACTTAGCTGTCCTGATGATTCAGTTGAATCATTTTTGAAATATGTCAATAAGTTGGATAGAGTTTTGGAGAGGAACAGTGAACAGAATACCAATTATTGTTGTTGTTGTTGTTGCTGTGGTCTTCAGTCCTGAGACTGGTTTGATGCAGTTCTCCATGCTACTCTATCCTGTGCTAGGTGCTTCATTTCCCAGTATGTACTGCAGTCTACATCCTTCTGAATCTGCTTAATGTATTCACCTCTTCATCTCCCTCTACGATTTTTACCCTCCACACTGTCCTCCAATACTAAATTGGTGATCCCTTGATGCCTCAGAACATGTCCTACCAACCGATCCCTTCTTCTAGTCAAGTTGTGCCACAAACTCCTCTTCTCCCCAGTTCTATTCAATACCTCCTCATTAGTTATTAGTTCTTAGTTATTAGTTCTTCTGTTGCACCACATTTCGAAAGCTTCTATTCTCTTCTTGTCCGAACTATTTATCATCCATGTTTCACTTCCATACATGACTACACTCCATACAAATACTCTCCGAAACAACTTCCTGACACTTAAATCTATACACGATGTTAACTAATTTCTCTTCTTCAGAAACGCTCTCCTTGCCATTGCCAGCTTCCATTTTATATCCTCTCTACTTCAACAATCATCATCTATTTTGCTCCCCAAATAGCAAAACTCCTTTACTACTTTAAGTGTCTCATTCCCTAATCTAATTCCCTCAGCATCACTTGAGTTAACTCTACTACATTCCATTATCCTAGTTTTGCTTTTGCTGATGTTCATCTTATATCCTCCTTTCAAGACGCTGTCCATTCCGTTCAACTGCTCTTCCAAGCCCTTTGCTGTCTCTGACACAATTAAAATGTCTTCGGTGAACCTTAAAGTTTTTATTTATTCTCCATGGATTTTAATACCTACTCCAAATTTTTCTTTTGTTTCATTTATTGCTTGCTCAATATACAGATTGAATAACATTGGAGAGAGGCTACAACCCTGTCTCACTCCCTTCCCAACCACTGCTTCCCTTTCATGTCCCTCAACTCTTATAACTGCCATCTGGTTTCTGTACAATACCAATAGAACTTTTAATTATACTGCGGAAGGAAATTATGGTAACAGTTAATTACGTGCGTAGATCCCATGGTAATCAGAGGTTTGACTATCAAATATTGGAGCAAGGAATCTGACAGCCCATGGGAAAGAAGTAATGATAATAGGAATAGGAGATGGGGTAGTCAAAGTGGGAGAAAACATAGTTGGAGAAATGTTGATGGGAATAATAGACAGGAAAACTCTGAGTGGCCTCAGTAAGGGTTTACAGTTTTGAGGCCAATAGGCCAAAGTATAACAGGATCAGTAGTTAGAACTGGAATAGGCAAAGAGGATTCAAAAATAGCAATTGGGAAAGAAACAGAAAGAGTACAAAACAAATAAAGCAGGATAGAGTTTGAAAGAAAGAAATTTTGGGACACTATAAGAGCCAAGGGCTATTCAGCAGATAAAACTAATAGTAGTAGGGAGATGGGTAGTGAAGATGATGTAGTGCCTTTACATGAATTTTATAGTTGGACATGTAATGGGACACACTCCTCTAGCATTGCCTTTTTTTCTTTATGGAAATATGTGACACCAAAAAAAATTTTAAATTTTGTATAGAATAAAATTATATCAGCTATTTCACAAAAAGAATTTCATATGATTTTGTGTATTGTGTATTATATTTCAGATTAAAATGTATAAAAAGAAATCAATTTTTTACACTCTGTATGTATGGTTAAATTATTCTTCTTTAAGAAATATTTGAAATTACAAAATTTTTGGCATACTTAAAAGTCATATTGTGAATTGCACAATCTAACACAAATTATGAAATTTATTTATGGACTCATTTATAAAATAATGATAATTAGTAAAGATTCTTCTTTTGTCAAGGAAGTTTGTAAACTCTTTGGGATATTGTGAGTACTGCAGAATGTAAGTAGTAGAGGGCATGCCTCTGATGGAAGCAGATGCAATTGTAATCTCATCAACAACAATGTCAATTTGTGTTCTGAAGTGGAAATTGTAAAGTCAGTGTGATATTGAAAAATGTGACAAAAAATGAAATTCAAGAGCAAAACAGGCAAATCCTTAAACAGTATTCAGATCAACAGGAACTTACAAAATCAAAATTTCAGCCTCAAGAATGTATCCCTAGATGCAAGAACTGCAGCCAACAAAAAGAGAAAATGAAGATAAGTGAAAAGTTTTACTTTTGTAAATCTTATGCCACTCGAAACTTTCAAAACTTTTGAAGATACAGGAAAAATTAATCTTGATGTGTGGGAGGGTAAGATTACAGGCAGAAAGGAAGACAACAAATGAAGATATTGAACATGATAACTCTGCTCTCAAGAGATTGTTTACAATGTGAGTAGAGTTTTATGTAAATGATGAATCGAAAAAGCAGTAATCTGTGGTAGTGGTGCAAAAGAAAGAACAGATAGTTGCCGGGTATGATGATGATAATGAAACACAGGAAGCTAACGCTAATTTTTGTGGAGAATGTGAAATTAAAGAGGGTGTAGAGGAAGAGCAGTTATATATGTATAACAATAAACTGGTAGCCAAGATCGCACGAATTCTTTTTATTCCGTGATTACTGGTTTCGGCAAAACTAAAGTCACTATCATCAGATCTAGGGGGGACAAAAAACATGATATAAGTGGGCCTGGATTCCACTTGTATAGCATGTATACATATAAATTTAGTTACATACCTTAGGACACACACAGGTTACCTTGCCTTGATGTTATAACCTGTATGTGTTACTTTGCCTTGATGTTGTAATCTGTATGTGTCCTAAGGTATGTAACTAAATTTATATGTATACATGTTATACAAGTGGAACCCAGGCCCACTTATATTGTGTTTTCTGTCCTCCCTAGATCCGATGATGGTGACTTTAGTTTCGTCGAAACCAGTAATCACGGAATAAAAAGAATTCATGTGATCTTGGCTACCAGTTTATTGCTATACAAGCATCTAGATCGCTCCCACATGAGCACAATGTGCTCCCTACAAAGCAGTTGTATGTTATCATAAATGCAGATGAAGAGGTGAAAGTATGTGAAAGTATATGAAGTGGAAGATGGTGGAAGATAATGTGGAGACAATAGAGAGGGATGAAATAAGTAAGGGAGAAGCATCAGGAACACAATTGTTGTTGGACAATGCTTGTCAGCCGTTAACCATTGAAAGCATACTGTTTGATAGCCACAGTTATGGTACGTAAAATGTAAGTTTCATGTTTGAGAGAAAAGGAAAAAATGTTTCTAAGAATAATGTGGAAAGGTTATGGGTATAATAATGATGGATTTTGGAAATGGCCTGTTGAAATCAGTGAGGCTTATTGTACTAAATGGTGGAAAAGTTATAAGACCAACTAAATAAAAAATGGGATAGAACCAGTAGTCTGTTTAGTGTAGTTTCCTTAGTAGACAGCAATAGCTAAAATAAGGCATCTGAAATATCTGTAAACTTGGATCTGTTTATCAGGAGGAGTAAAAATGCTTCACTTTTAAAGAAATTGAAAAGGATCCATTATTTGAAAATACTGAAGAAAGAGATTCTCTTACAGAATAGTTAAGGGAAATGGTTGGGAACGTAAATTTTTACTAGACTCATGAAGTCCTATCTTAGGAATAACGAAAAACATAGAGATGAGACCATGATAGGTAAAAGTGTTCTTGAATTACCAGTAATTGGGATAAAACTCAAAAACACTACAGGTAGGCATAGCAAAATGGTAAAGAGTTCAGTACTTTATATTTTCGAGATTGAGACTGAACAGTTTGAGCATGGTTGTTTGGTGATTGAAATATTGCCGGAAAATTTCCTGTTTGGTATGGATTGGACACTTAAAATGGGTGTAAGTTTTGACTGGGATGGAGAAAGTATAATGGTAACAATCCCAAAGGTAGAGTAACTGTCAAAACAGATATGTACCTTGTGAATTGTGAGAATGAATGTAACCACACCACAGAATGCAGAAGTGCAGGGAATGACAGACACATTTTAGAAGAGGTTCCTAAACAGGAAAGTAGATGCAGTCACATCTTTATAGAGTCCAGTCAAAAAGATCAGTTAAAGAAAGTCTTATGGGACTTTCAGGATGTATTCTGTTACAGACCAGAAGGGTGAATAATTACCAGTGTAAATAAAGCCTCAGACTGCATGAACCATTTTTCTTAAAAGCTTATGGAATACCTTTTGCTAAAAGAAAAGCTGTAGAAAAGGAAATTCGAGAGATGGAATCATGGGGGATGAGTGTAACATCCCAGTGGTAGTAGTATCAAAATGATACGAGGGGGGGGGGGGGGGGGATCAGAGTAGTACTGGATTTCCAGACAGCTTCATAAATATCTAAAAGGAGGGAATGACCACCCTGTGAATATTGATTAATTCCTTCACAAATTTCAATGTATCAAGTATATAAGTAGCTTAGATGTGACTGGCTGTATCCTGATTTCACAAGATACACTGTTTTTTCTGCAGTGGGAAGTGTTTCCAATACTGTGTTGTGCGTTTTGTACTATGCGTGTCTGTGGTTGAGTTGATTTTTGTGTCTTGGGATGAGGTAAACTTGAAGTTAATAATCCATGTAGACGACATTTTAATAACTGGTAAAACTTGAGGAGAACATCTTGGATTATTGAAGGAATTGTGTCTAAAGTCAAAGGAGGGGATGACATTACAGCAAGAAAAGTGCAAATTGGGGTTAGTGAGTTGAAGTTTCTAGGGCACACTGTTTCAGAAAAAGGAATTGCATAAGATGGAAATAAAATTGAAGCCGTTGTTAAGTTTCCTGTAGCTAAGAATAAAAAACAAGTAATACCTTTTTTTGGTTTAACTGGATTTTACAGAAAATTCAAAAATAATCAAGCCCTCAATTCCACTTGTTTACACAATTTACTCAAGAAGAACATCATATGAGATTGGAACCAAGAATACCACTCTGCATTTTATGAAATAGAAAAAAGAAAACAATTATGTTAAAGTTCAATTTTGTCAAGACCTGATATGTCCCTGCCCTTTTACATTATGACTGATAGCAGTAACACTGAATTGGGAACACATCATTTTCAAGCAAAGGTGGAAGGGGGAAAGAATGAAGTTGATAGATTTTGTCAGTTGAGTCTTACAGAAACATGAGAAATCATATACCATAACAGAGACATAATTTTTAGCTGTTTATTGGGCCTTTAATAAGTCAAGATGGCATCAGTTGCGGAAGTATTGAATATAGAAGTTCGCGAAATTAGTGTTATACAGTGTCAATCTTGCAAAAAGTGTACGAAACCTGTTAAAAGTGGCTTCGTCTGTGTCCAGTGTAACCATAAATTTCATTTTCGTTGCGGAAAGGTTGATGCTTCCCTGAGAAGCGACGATAATTGTGCGACTGTGTGGAACTGTGCGGACTGTAAACAAAAGGCCGCATCCCTTAATGATCAAGAAACGTGTACGTGTGATGCAGCAAGGAAGACCGACAGTATCAAAAAGGAAAACCTATCATATATTACAACTATTTGATTCTTACAGGACGAATTTAAAAAAAACTGTACGAGAAATATGAATTAAATCCACACAAGTCGGAGCAATGGCGTGGTAAAACTAAAACCAAAGATGTGAAAATCGGTGCTTCAGCCTCCAAAAATGATCTGTTGTTAATTATTGCTGAGCTACGAGAGGACACAAAAATTCTGAGTGATGAAAACAGAAGACTCAAGCTTAAATTGGAAGAGAGTGGTCATCAGGTATGTCTTAATATCCCCAAACCTATGGAAGGATTGCCAGAAAGTGAAGCTACGACTAAAACGGCTCACAACAGGCAGTAGCAGCCTAGCAGTAGATGGATAACTGTAAAATCGAAGTGGAGCACTTACAAACATATTAACAATAAACGTAGGCAGGACTTTGTGTTACCATTAAATAACAAATATAATTCGCTTCAAAACTCAGATGACATAGAAACTGTATCAGCACACTCATTTATTTATTTATTTATTCTTTATTTATTTATTCTTTGCCCATGGACTCCAGCTGAAAATCCAGCTGAGAGTATTGGGTGTGTCATACAATAGCCTTTTAACATCAAACTTGATTTCAATATATATATAAATGAAACAAATGATTAAACAGAAATAGTCCATAATCATACAAAGGTTTTACATATTTCACATTATACGTACACACAAATCAAAAAAACATACAGAAATGATAATTTTTACAGGTACATTTCAGTAATGATATATTTAAACACCATCTTAGTATTCACTCAAACTGTATATACATTTCTCTGTGAGATATAGTTTCAAATTATTTTTAAAACATCTGATAAGGTGGTGCAGGACTCTCAAAACTTAGCGAACAGCCAAGTAAGGTGTAAGAAAAAACGTAAAATTAAGATTTATTCAGACAGTTACGCCAGAGGATTAGCAGCTATGTTAACGGAAAGCGGACCTCGTGTGATTAACGAGTTTGAAATAGAAGGTACCGTTAACTCAGGAGCTGGTTTACGAGATGTTTCAGCATCAATCAAGAAAGAAAGCACAGTCCTCGCGGACAGAGACTTTGTAATGGTAATGGCTGGAGCAAACGACGTCAGCAGAAACGAAAGGAAGATTGCTACTTCGACACTGAAGAAGACTCTCGGAATGTTAACCCACACCAACATGATTGTTGTTAATGTGCCACATCGACATGATTTGCCCCAGTGGTCATGTGTGAATAAGGAAGTGGAGCAGACAAACAAGGAGTACAAAGCTATCTGTAAGCACTTTAAGAATGTTTCCTTAATTAACACCAGTAGTTGTAGCAGAGAATGGCATATCAAGCATGGTCAACATTTCAGTTATCTAGGTAAACGTGTTTTAAGTGAAACAATTATCAGAATAGTATTGGATAAGCTAGAGAAGGAAAAAACACCAGTAATGGGTTTGGATTATGTTTCAACTGAGATGACAAATAACTTGTATGCATAGACCAGGTTGGGTGTTCTAGTAACATAAGGACACAACCTGGTCAGCTTTCATGCAGTAACAGTAGGTCATGTCAACTAAGAGGATAGGGTCTAGTGCAGCAGGGGATACAACCCGTCGGCTTTGAACAATGACGTCATTCCTTAGTCATAGATCTTAATGTCTTCACTTCGAGGCATAGATATTAAAGCAGTTCTGTGCTCTAATAAGCTTTTGCTGTTATGTTTCAATTTCGTTTTTTTACTGATTGCTTAATAAAGTAGGATCAGTTTATTCTATCTCGTGAGATTTTTTTTTAAAAAAAAGAAAAAAAATCACTTATCAGCTACTGAAGGCAGCTACAACACTAGAAGAATCGCTTCTCGGCTTTTGACAAGATATTGCTTAATAAAGTAGGATCAGTTTATTCTATCTCGTGAGATTCTTTTTTTAAAAGCCGAAAAAACACTATTGCTTAATAAAGTAGGATCAGTTTATTCTATCTCGTGAATTTTTTTTTTTTAAAAGCCAAAAAACACTTATTAGCTACTGAAGGAAGCTACAACACTAAGAAGAATCGCTTCTCGGTTTTTGACAAGATATTGCTTAATAAAGTAGGATCAGTTTATTCTGTCTCGTGAGATTTTTTTTAAAAAAGCCAAAAAAACCCTATTGCTTAATAAAGTAGGATCAGTTTATTCTATCTCGTGAGATTTTTTTTAAAAAAGCAAAAAAAAAAACACTATTGCTTAATAAAGTAGGATCAGTTTATTCTATCTCGTGAAATTTTTTTTTTAAAAGCCAAAAAACACTTATTAGCTACTGAAGGGAGCTACAACACTAAGAAGAATCGCTTCTCGGTTTTTGACAAGATATTGCTTAATAAAGTAGGATCAGTTTATTCTATCTCGTGAGATTTTTTTTTTTTTTTAAAGTCAAGAAACACTTATTATGTACTGAAGGGAGCTAGAACATTAAGAACAATCGCTTCTCGGCTTTTGACAAGATATTGCTTAATAAAGTAGGATCAGTTTATTCTATCTCGTGAGATTTTTTTTTTTAAAAAAGCCAAAAAACACTTATGCTTTTGACAAGATCAATGTTTATCTCTCTCGCATTCCTTTGTTTCTCAACATTCTCCTCAGCTCTTTCATCTCTGTAATACATGCTCTCTGGCCACTTGTGACGTCATTGTTCAAAGCCGACGGATGAATTTTCAAATGAAAACGTGATAGATATTCTATGTTTAAGTGAACATTGGTGTAAAGAGGATGAGCTTGGGTACAAAATATTGGATGATTACACACTACTTAGTTGCTGTTGCAGAAAACAGCACTTACGTGGTGGGGTAGCAATATATGCAAAAACACCTCTTGCACCAAACTGTGTCAGGATAGATCTCAATACCCTTTGTGATGAAATGCATTTTGAAATGTCAGGCCTAGTAATTGAGAGCCTTAAGCTAGTGGTAGTAGTAGTGTACAGGCCACCTAGTGGGGACCCCCATATCTTTCTGGAGAAACTTGAGGAACTCTTAATGCACATATGTATACCAAAATGGAAAAAATACAATGTTGTCATTGGAGGGGATATCAATTCAAGTTTTGATGTCCTGCAGGACAGTAGAACTGTTACAGAGCTCAAAAATGTGCTTCGAAAATTTAACCTGTACTATGTTAACTGCAAACCTACCAGAGGCTCGTCCTGTCTAGACAATATATTTACAAATATTAAGAGAACTTGTATGTCCACTGATGTAATTAGTTTCCCTTTCTCAGACCATGATGCAGTATATCTTAGTCTTAATAATGTAACTTCAGACTGCACCATACCAGAATCTAAAACTGCGATTACTAGACCAGTGAGCAGAGAGAGGATGGATAGGTTTAGACATGCCCTCACTTATTTCAGTTGGGACACATGTTTTATTAGGCTTCAACACTGTTCAGCTGATATTGTATTCACAAAGTTTTTCTCCGTCTTTTTAAATGTATTTGAAAATAACATCCCTCTGAAAAAATGTACAGTGAATATTAGTAGTAATTACAAGAAAAGGAAAACGAAGGAATGGTATACTCCACAGTTAGGGCAACTGAAAAATACTGTTATGCTGTATTCTAGTCTGCACAAAACCAGTAAATCAGAACTGTATAAATACCTGTATGCTAAAGCTAAATGCAAATGTAGGAAGGCAATAAATGAAGCAAAGAAACTGCATAACATAGTAAACATTGAAAAATCTAACAATAAATGCAAGAAGGCCTGGAGTGTAATAAACTCCATTGCACACACTAAACACAAAGAGGAAATTGCCATTACCCCAGAAGAATTTAATAAATATTGCATTCAGTCCATTGAAGAAATTAGTAGTTCAATAATCAAACTACCTGAAAATGCACTTAGTATTATGGACAGCTGCTTTGAAAAGCTTCCCCCAAGCACCTTCACTTTCACAGAAGTGAGCCCAAATAATATCCTAAAAAAAGTGAAAAATTTCAAACCTTCAGTTAGTGTTGATTACTATGATATGTCATGTAATTTGTTGAAAGATGTTATTGATTGTGTGATTTAACCTTTTGTGTTAACAAATGCCTACTTGAAAGTAAGTTCCCCGACATACTAAAAATTTCTAGAGTTGTGCCCATATACAAAAAAGGGGAAAAGAACTGTCCCACTAGTTACAGACCTATATCCATAACCATAGTTTTTTCAAAAATTTTAGAAACGATTATGTATGAGCAAGTTAGTGCCTACTTGCGTAAACTAAATATAATTAGTGATAAACAGTTTGGATTTAGGAAAGGTAAATCCACAACGGATGCAATGGACTCCCTCGTAAAATTAGTCCTAGATGTGTTCGAGGCTAGGGACTATGCCCAGGCTACATTTTGTGACCGGAGCAGAGCCTTTGACTGTGTAGATCATGACACTGTGCTGAATAAGCTAGTTTACTATGGTTTTGATGACAACAGTATAAATATGTTCAGGTCTTTTCTAGAGAACTGTCAACAAGTTGTGTGCATTGGTAGGGAGAAATCAAATTTGGTTAATGTTAGGTACGGAGTGCTTCAAGGGTCGGTGCTTGGACCTTTACTGTTTATACTAATGATTAATGACCTGCCCTTATTCATAAATTCTCACACAATATTGTATGCTGATGACACAACTTTTCTACATAAAAGCTCTGATCTAGGTACACTAAAAACACTGACCGAAAATACCCTTGCTCAGTCCTCATTATGGTTCAAAGCTAATGGCTTCTTGCTAAATGAAAACAAAACCCAGACACTTTACTTTAGCCTCAAAGAGATTCGTAACTACCAGGAATTAGAAACTGTTAAATTTTTAGGTGTTACTATTGACAATAAATTGACGTGGGAACCACACATTAAAAATATATTGGGTAGGCTTTCTAGAGTTATTTATCTAATTAGAAATTTAAAAAGACATGTTCCAATGACCATGTGAGATCAGCATATTTTGCCTTCTTCCATAGCATCGTCTCTTATGGAATTTTACTGTGGGGTAGGAGCTGTCATATAAGTGACATTTTACTTTTACAGAAGAAAGTAATAAGAATAATAACGGATTCTGATAAAACAGAACATTGTAAACCTCTGTTTATTAAATTGCAGTGTCTTACAGTAGTAAACTTATTCATCTACAATGTTTTAATGTACATTAGAAACAATGTGTATAATTTTGTGATGAGAAGTTATATTCATAGCCATTATACTAGAAACAGAACATCTGTAGACGTACCATATCATAGATTATCAAAATCGCATAACTCTTACCTAGTTCTTGGACTAAGGATGTTTAATGGACTAAGTGCTGACTTTAAAGAACTGCCTGTAAATATCTTTAAAGCTAAATTATACAAGCTACTAGTGAACAATCCGTTTTACACCATTGATGAATTCTTTGAAGATGAAAATACTGTATTCTAACGTGTACCTATTTTATGTAAACCAATTTACATCGATATAGTAGTTTATTTAGAAATATATGCTCTTGACTTTGTCTATTGCGGTAATCAGCTGAACTACAATAAAATTATTATTATTATTATTATTTCCTTCACTTTCTCAGACGTTAAGTCTGGTTAAAAATGGAGTGACGCGGACCTTGATCAAGCGTCACTTCCTTTTAACTGTATGGTATGTGTTATATTGCATTTAGGAACTTTCGGGTAATTGAACATGTATCAATAATTACGGATTTCTGTAGTTGTATATATATGTTTGGATGTAGCTGTATTGCATTGATGTACTGGTGGATATTGTGTGGTATGACTCCTGTAGTTGATAGTATAATTGGTATGATGTCAACTTTATCCTGATGCCACATGTCTTTGACTTCCTCAGCCAGTTGGATGTATTTTTCCATTTTTTCTCCTGTTTTCTTTTGTATATTTGTTGTATTGGGTATGGATATTTCGATTAGTTGTGTTAATTTCTTCTTTTTATTGGTGAGTATGATGTCTGGTTTGTTATGTGGCGTTGTTTTATCTGTTATAATGGTTCTGTTCCAGTATAATTTGTATTCATCATTCTCCAGTACATTTTGTGGTGTATACTTGTATGTAGGAACGTGTTGTTTTAAAAGTTTATGTTGTAAGGCAAGCTGTTGATGTATTATTTTTGCGACATTGTCATGTCTTCTGGGGTATTCTGCATTTGCTAGTATTGTACATCCGCTTGTGATGTGATCTACTGTTTCTATTTGTTGTTTACAAAGTCTGCATTTATCCGTTGTGGTATTGGGATCTTTAATAATATGCTTGCTGTAATACCTGGTGTTTATTGTTTGATCCTGTATTGCAATCATGAATCCTTCAGTCTCACTGTATATATTGCCTTTTCTTAGCCATGTGTTGGATGCGTCTTGATCGATGTGTGGCTGTGTTAGATGATATGGGTGCTTGCCATGAAGTGTTTTCTTTTTCCAATTTACTTTCTTCGTATCTGTTGATGTTATGTGATCTAAAGGGTTGTAGAAGTGGTTATGAAATTTCAGTGGTGTAGACGATGTATTTATATGAGTGAATGCCTTGTGTATTTTGCTAGTTTCTGCTCGTTCTATAAAGAATTTTCTTAAATTGTCTACCTGTCCATAATGTAGGTTTTTTATGTCGATAAATCCCCTTCCTCCTTCCTTTCTGCTTAATGTGAATCTTTCTGTTGTTGAATGTATGTGATGTATTCTATATTTGTGGCATTGTGATCGTGTAAGTGTATTGAGTGTTTCTAGGTCTGTGTTACTCCATTTCACTACTCCAAATGAGTAGGTCAATATTAGTATGGCATAAGTATTTATAGCTTTTGTCTTGTTTCTTGCTGTCAATTCTGTTTTCAATATTTTTGTTAGTCTTTGTCTATATTTTTCTTTTAGTTCTTCTTTAATATTTGTATTATCTATTCCTATTTTTTGTCTGTATCCTCGATATTTATAGGCATCCGTTTTTTCCATCGCTTCTATGCAGTCGCTGTGGTTATCCAATATGTAATCTTCTTGTTTAAAGTGTTTTCCCTTGACTATGCTATTTTTCTTACATTTGTCTGTTCCAAAAGCCATACTTATATCATTGCTGAATCCTTCTGTTATCTTTAGTAATTGGTTGAGTTGTTGATTTGTTGCTGCCAGTAGTTTTAGATCATCCATGTATAGCAAATGTGTGATTTTGTGTGGGTATGTTCCAGTAATATTGTGTCCATAATTTGTATTATTTAGCATGTTGGATAGTGGGTTCAGAGCAAGGCAGAACCAGAAAGGACTTAGTGAGTGTCCTTGGTATATTCCACCCTTAATCTGTATTGGCTGTGATGTGATATTATTTGAATTTGTTTGGATATTAAGTGTGGTTTTGCAATTTTTCATTACTATGTTTAGGAACTGTATCAATTTAGGATCTACTTTGTATATTTCCAATATTTGTAATAACCATGAGTGGGGTACACTATCAAAAGCTTTTTGGTAATCAATGTATGCGTAGTGTAGCGACCTTTGTTTAGGTTTAGCTTGATATGTCACCTCTGCATCTATTATCAGTTACTCTTTACATCCTCGTGCTCCTTTGCTACAGCCTTTTTGTTCTTCATTTATAATTTTGTTCTGTGTTGTATGTGTCATTAATTTCTGTTTAATGACTGAAGTTAATATTTTGTATATTGTTGGTAGGCATGTTATGGGGCGATATTTAGCTGGGTTTGCTGTGTCTGCTTGATCTTTAGGTTTCAGATATGTTATTCCGTGTGTAAGTGTATCAGGGAATGTGTATGGGTCTGCAATGTAACTGTTAAATAATTTAGTCAGATGTGAATGTGTTGAGGTGAACTTCTTTAACCAGAAATTTGCTATTTTATCATTTCCAGGGGCTTTCCAATTGTGAGTAGAATTAATTGCTTGGGTGACTTCATGTTGCAAAATTATCACTTCAGGCATTTGTGGTATCATCTTGTATGTGTCTGTTTCTGCTTGTATCCACCGTGCATGCCTGTTATGTTGTACCGGGTTTGACCATATGTTGCTCCAGAAGTGTTCCATGTCTGTTATGTTTGGTGGATTGTTTATTTTAATGTGTGTGTTATCTATTGTCTGGAAAAATTTCTTTTGGTTTGTGTTGAATGTTTGGTTTTGTTTCCTTCTATTTTCACTTTTTTTGTATCTTCTGAGTCGTTTGGCTAATGTTGTAATTTCTGCTTCTTTTCGTCTAATTGCTCTGTCGCTTCTTGTTGTGAGATTTTACCTAACCTTTTTCGTTTTTTTCTGACATTTCATTTCTTATAAATTGTGTTAGCTGTCCGATGTCTTTTCTCAGTTTTTCTATTTTGATCTGTAGCCTGTGTTGCCATGCTGGTTTTGTGGGTTTCTTCTGTGTGTTGGTTGGTTCTGATCTCTGCCTAGTGTGTATATTTAGTGTAGCGAGTGCTCCTATACAAACCAGTAGTTGTAACTCTTCCATAGTTGTGTTTTCATTTATTTTGTTGTGTATGATTGTGTTGATAGTTTTTATTGTTGTTTCAACATGTGGGTTATTTGGCGGTCTATGCAAGAATGGTCTAATGTCTGTATTTGTGTCTTTGTATTCTATATATGTTAGCTGAAATTTTTCTTCTATATCTAACATCTGTATCACTTCGTGTTCTATTTGTGCTTGTTCTGGTGGCTGTCTTAAGATTTCGTTTTCCTCTGATTGTTTAATTGGTGCATGTTGTTCTTTGTTTGTTTGCTCTGGGATGTTTGAGTCCATTACTGTATTTTCTTCTTCTTCTGATTGCACATTATTTTGTTCCAGTATTTGTTGTAGTTGTTGTTTGATGTTTTCTAATTCTGACTGGGGTATCCTGTTATTTTTGATTATTACACGGATCTGATTAGCTAGTCGTTGTTCTGTTAAACATTTTAATTCTGGGTATCTGGTAATAAATGTTGTGTATACTTGTGATCTGTATCCAGTTGTGTTGGTTCCTAGGTTTGTTGCTTGGTAATAACAGAACATGAGGTGTCGGTTAAGTTCATCTGACCATCTCATCCTCTGTCTTTGTTTTCCTTCTAGGGTGGTTGCAGGAAGCATATCCTGCAAAACACCTCTATTTGGATTTGAATAATATATTATTTAAAAACTACCTCTAGGGTCGTAAAATGATCATATCTATACTGACTACAAAGAATTACATTGTATTCAGGACTGTAAGCTTTATTTCAGCTTAATTGCGAGGTGAGCATTGTTTTTACAGCAGTTTGATTACAATGTAGAATACATCCAGGGAAAAGAAATGTAATAGCTGATGCTCTCTAAAGGTTACCAAAAGAAAATGACAGAGAGAACAGTAGAGGGGATAAAGAAAATCAGTTTAAAAGTATTTATTCAAGGGGACTAAAAGAGAAAAAGAAACTTTTTATTTTATTGTATACAAAAATGAGATTATTTTTTTTTCTAAATGCCAGATTTAAATAGAATCCAATATTGTCTAGTACACTGCACAGCATATACTCAAACAAGCCAAATGAATTAATTGCTACACAGGACTGATGAAAGTGCAGCTAATATTGAAACATTGAACTAATTTGTCAGCAGCAGACAAAAAAAGTTGGTACAACTGTCAGCTGATGTTTGCAGGAATAATACTTGGTCTACATAAGAATAATGGATTGTGGCCAAGCATTCCACAGCAATGAAAAGATCCAGGACCAGAGCAACTCTGATAGGTTCAGTCTAGACAGTTTGGGCCACAACCTCAGTTATACAACTGGGGATGACTTTGTAAAGATTGCTAAGAATGTTCCTCACACTAGTGTGAATATTGTTTCCTCTTTGATATCAATAAGCCCTGGCTTCTGTGGAGTGTATTAACTCAGAGCTCAGAAAATACTTCAAAATAAAGAGGCATTCACACACATTTGTGTACACAGGACAACCAACATTCAATCATGGTTTTAACATTAACACAATTTTAAAGGAGATTTGGTTGCAATAAATTTTAATGGTGCAATTACACCGGGTTTTCTTGGAGTGACTGACAATGGAGACATAAATAATAAAACAGTTAGCATACTTTGTTACTTTACTTGACTTGTCATATGGTATCATATTTTGGGGTAACTCTGCAAGAGAAATTTTTAGAATGCAAAATATTGTAATAAGACTCACTTGTGTAAATTCAAGAACAGCATGTTGAACCTATTCAAGGAATTCGATATGCTAGCTTCTGCTCGTCAATATATTTATTCTTTAATGAAGTGTATGGTAAGTAATATATATCTTTTTCCAGCCAATAGCTCAGTGCACAATACCAATAGTTGGAATGAAAACAATATACATAAAGACTTGAAATCGCTCTCCTCAATCCAAAAAGGGGTTAGGCATTCAGGTACACAAATTTCTAGCAAGTTGTCAGCACTCATCAACTGCTTAGTTTCAGACAGGGTACAGTTTGAAAAAGTTTTAAAGACTTTTTGGTGACCAACTCCTTCTGCTCCATAGATGAATTACATATCAACCAATTTACTTAAAAATGTCTATTTCATTTCATCTTTTACATTTTTTGGTTGCAATAATCAAGTAATTAGGTACTTCTGTGAATGATCAGTATATTAAAAGTGCATAATATTTTTAGGTCTGTTGCTCAGAAAATTTGAGCTATCAATAGTACTTCACAGGATTAACATTTATAACAGTGATCAGTGACGAAATACGCAGGAAAAGTAGATGGTCAATAAAGGAATCAGGATGATTAAAAAGATATTTCTGTATTATGGGAGATCCTGGGAAATAAGAGATTTCGTCAACCTGTGTGTGCATCACCCTTCACCCAGCTGTAAGAATACATGGTATAGTTTGCATCTGAAGAGAGAGTTGTTGAATAAGTCTGTGTAAACTTGTGTAAAGACAGACGGTAGAATTGTCAGCAGAGTAATTTACTGCAAGTACTGAATGGATGCATTTACTGCACACACATTAAGAAGATAAAATTTTAAACAAACTTCTGGTACAAGGTATTACATGTTATGTGGTATAAAAGCTCAGTGTGTCCATAAGTACACCATAGCAAGTGAGGTATGGGTTCTGAATTCTGGAACCCTCCACTAGAATCATGCCATAAAACTCTAGTTGCAGTCTAAAATATTGCAGTAGCAAAGTACAGATTCTAAGTTCTTGTTTATTTTATTTATTTATATCTTTTTGCATGTTTGCATCAAACTGATGACTTTAACAAATGTCATTCATAGGTTGGGTAATAAGGAAACATATAATACATACATGTAGTAAAGTTACTATATGTGCAAATTAAGTTGGCACTTGGTGTGGTGGCTGATGGGAGTGATTATAAATGGAAAATGTCTTTACAGTTGCTCCCACTAGCCATGTGCTGAGTGTCAACTTAGTTTGTGTCTACACTAGTAATATTCATGTTAATATTCTTAATACGTTACACATTGTGAAAAAAAAAATCTTATAGCTTGGAATTCTTTGAGTGACTACAAACACCTATTTACTGGGTAAGCTCTTAACTCCATGTGGAACAGCTTTGCTTATCAAGTTTTCAGACTTTGCAGCAGCTTGTTGAATCATATCTGCTCACTAATATCAGGATCATTGTCAGTTATTTTATATTTTGTCCTCTGCCTTACGTAGTTGCCCTTACTTCTGATGTCATAATTAAATGTATCAATATATTTGCTTACTTTGGTTTTACTATTCACAATTTTTTTTTTTTTTTTTAATTTTATACAGGTATAAGAGATATATTGTTAAATATTTATGGTGGATCAAAAATAACCACATTACAAGGAAACTGCCACCAATAAGATGTAAGTTGTAGCTTGGTCAAAGTCAATGATATTAAAGAACATTCATTTAGTATCTTCTATCAGAACATCAGAAGCGGCATTAATGAAACAGACGAACATGTATAACCAGATTTATGAACAACGGCAGTTCATGGACATGGGTTTGCATTGTTGCCAGTTCCTAGTGTCAGTTATGGTCGTGTATACACATGATTTGTGCTTGAAGAAAGCATATATCCTGCAAATTATGTATTTTGCTTATTTATTTGGAATTTATTGTATACCACTCACTATCAGTGATGATAATATGCAAGAAATGGAACAAATATTCACTACATAATTCACTATGATCATGTTTAAAGCTCCCACTGGCTGGAACATTCACACCAGAGCCCTCAGAACACCACAGAGTGCTCATTGGGGGTCAGACAACGTGTGACATAGGTGCGCGGAACAAGCCTAAACTCATCCACCATCAGTCATGGCTTCAGTTATAATACTCATAGAAGGAAATAAAAATCTGTTTTGTGCTTGTTAGAACACCAAACAGAAATAACTGAAATTGAACTGATACAAGCTAATATCATATTACAGTAGAACCAGGAGGGGGGAAACAGGAGTGACTGTATACATGGTGCCCCAGGAGAAATGGTCAATCATAGAAATGGCAGGAATGATCATTTGAAGCAGAAAAGTCTATTAAACATGGGCTCCAAAATGCACACCATAAGAACTATGAACACTGCTGTGAAACACAACTCTTGTACTGGATGTTCTTTGTTCTCCATATTTTGAGATGTGGTAGTATGAACCAAAACAAGAAAAAAAGTCCAGTAAACATGGGCTCTAAAGTGCATGCCTTAAGAGCTATGTGCACTCGTTCATCTTTGTTACTGGGAAACACATCTCTTCTACTGAACAAGTGCTCATAGCTCTTAAGGTATGCATGTTAGAGCCCATGTGTACAAGACAATATATCTTGTTTTGATCCATACTACCTCCTCCAAATATAAGGAAACAGAGGTCTGGCAGTACAAGAGACTTTTTCACAGTATCGATGATGAAGTGTTCACTCAGCTGTGAAGGTATGCATTTCAGAGCCAATCTTTACTGTACTTTTATGGCTTGAATGATTGTTTCTGTCATACCCCTGAGTATTAACTTTCTCCCTGGGACAACCTGTATACAAAATATACAGGATGTCCCACCTAACAATGATGCCATGTCATATATTTCCAAAATAAAACACAATGTGAAAAATGCAATTGGCCATGGAGGCACCCATCTCGGGGGCTCACACAGAGGGCAAGAATACATAATCCATAAAGATCAATAAACACCACTTTCAACACAAAAGTTAGGCTTTATTGAATGGATCATGTATCTTCTTTTTCTGCAGAAATGAAAAAAGAGAATTAGTGGTGGTGAACTGGAATTTGGTAGTAGGAACAGGAAGAGAAGGAAAAGTAGTAGGTGAATATTGACTGGGGGTAAGGAATGAAAGAGGAAGCCACCTGGTAGAATTTTGTACAGAGCATAACTTAATCATTGCTAACCCTTGGCATAAGAATCATGAAAGAAGGTTGTATACTTGGAAGAGACCTGGAGACACCGCAAGATATCAGATTGATTACATAATCATAAGACAGATATTTAGGAACCAGGTTTTAAATTGTAATACATTTCCAGGTGTAGATGTGGACTCTTACCATAATACAATGGTTATGAACTGTATAAAAACTAAAGAAATTGGAAAAATGTAGGAATTTAAGGAGGTGGGACCTGAATAAACTGAAAGAACCAGAGATTGTAGAGTGTTTCAGAGGGAGCTTTAGGGAATGATTGACAAGACCAGAGCAAAGAAATACAATAGAAGAAGAAGAATGGGTAGCTTTGAGACATGAAATAGTGAAGGGAGCAGAGGATCAAATAGGTAAAGAGACGCGAGCTAGCAGAAATACTTGGGTAACAAGAGATGTTGAATTTGATTAATGATAGGAGAAAGTATAAAAATGCAGTAAATTAAGCAGACAAAAGGAATATAAATGTCTCAAAAATGAGATCGACAGGAAGTGCAAAATGGCTTAGCAGGAATGGCTAGAAGACAAATGTAAGGACATAGAAGCATATATTACTAGGAATAAAATAGATACCACCTACAGGAAAATTAAAGAAACCTTTGGGGGAAAGAGATCCATCTGTATGAATATCAAGATCTCAGATAGAAAACCAGTCCTGACCAAAGAAGGGAAAGCAAAAGGTGTACGGAGTATACAGAGCAAGTCATGACAATACTCTTCCATGTGGTTAGTAAGATGTGTGAGACAGGTGAAATACCCTCAAATTTCAAGAAGTATATAATAATTTCAATTCCAAAGAAAGCAGATGCTGACAGATGTGCAAATTACCTAACTACCAGTGTAATAAGTCATGGTTGCAAAATAATAACAGGAATTCCTTAGAGATGAATGAAAAACTGGTAGAAGCTAACTTCAGGGAAGATCAGTTTGAATTCCATAGAAATGTAGGAACATGCAAGGCAATACTGACCCTATGATGTACCTTAGAAGATAGGTTAAGGAAATGCAAACCTACATTTTTAGTATTCGTAGGCTTAGAGAAAGCACACACAGTCTCCACACACTCGGAAGCACATCTTCCTGTCCACAGTATCTCATCTTGTCTAGCATAATCTTCGAGCACCCACAATCTACAATTGCCTGATAAGCTTTCAAAAAGTCCCATCCGAGAATAACGTCATGACTACACTCTTGTAAGACGATAAATTCTAAGGGCTGTGTATGGCCACTTATACCCACATGAATTATATCTTCTTGTAGATTTCCCATTAGCCACCTTCAGCAGAGATGCTTTGTTGTCAACAAATATGGTTTTCTGCAACTGGCAATGGTACTTCTCCACAATGACTGAATATGTTGCTCCAGAATCCACAAGAGCTTGGGCTGGTCAGCCATCCATGAGGATATTGACGTAGTTTCCTATTATTTTTGTAGTGATTGACGGTGGAGAATCTCTCTCTTTGGCGGCCTCACCTCCAAGGAACGGCACACCCTTTAGTTTTCCAGGTTGCGGCAGCTGGTGATGGGCTGGAGCTTCTAAACAGTGATAGAGACCATGATCGGCATGTTGGGGAGCATCCTCTCCAGCAGCTAGCTTGCGGTGATGATGACCTACATTGTCCTGCACCCACATCACCTTGTTCATCTTTGATGTCCCGGAGTTGGCATTGGCTAAGATCAGTCTGCTGTCTTCTGTCATGGGCATCATCAAATATCCCCTGCCTTTCTTGACAATAGTGCATCACATGTGCCGATTGTCCACAGTGGAAACATACTGGTTGGTTATCCTGGGTCCTCCAGACATCTTCCAGGTCTCCAAACAGGTTCCTCATGTGACATTGTAGGAATGTAACTTTGCCTGGGTCTCTACTTTTTCACCATTTTAAAGGGACATGAAGGATGAGAGATTGGGTTCAATGTCTGTTCCACTTCCTCCCCTATGACCTCTTGAAGCATCTTGGTTTTTTGCTCGCCGTGCAATCCAAGTGCCGTCTGAACTTCCTCTCACTATCTGACGAAGAACACTTGTGTAACCAGTTCCTTCCTCCATCATAGACATCAATAAGATATTTGGAAGCCACTCAAACTTCTTGCATGTAATTCTTTTTTATGCATTGTCTTGATATACTGGCACCATTTTATGAAGTCATTTGCTGTTGAAACCTCCTTCAGGAGTAGGGCTTGATACATGTCCTCAGCAACACCCTTCATGAGATGTGCAACCTTATCTTCCTCCTCCATTATAGGATCCACTATTTTACACAGTTCCAAGATGTCTTGAGTGTAGGATGTCGTAGTTTCTTCTGGATGCTGTGCCGTGCACTTTATCTTCAGCTTTGCACTTCTGTCATTGTGTGTCACTGAAATACTTGCACAGTTCTGCCCGGAATACTTCTCAGCTTGTGAACTTCTCCTCATTGTTCTCATACCATTGCTTGGCAGTACCCTCCAAGTAGAAAAATATGTTAGCTAAACACACGGTGTCATCTCATTTATTAAATTTGGCTATACACTCACATACCTTCAGACACTTGTTTTGATCTTGGCCATCGCCACCAGAGAACCTAGAAGGACGTCTCAGGTTGTGGAACAGAGTTGCTGTCATCATAATGTCCTCTTCTTCTTCTGTCTCTGATAGATTGTGACCTGTTGAATATGGCTTGAACTTGAGTTTCTCGCCACGTAAATGGCGGCTCTGTCATGGTCTGATGGGAGCCACTGTGTTGTGGATAATGTGCACTATCACAAGTTCCAATACCCAGTGCCTCCACCAGGATAATGTCACGTAGAGGAAGGCGTAATTAGATGAATGACTAACACTAACTTCACTTAACAAAGGTTCATTCAGCACTTGCACATACAAAAGTGCGGAGCGAACTGCCTCTGGCATGTACGGTATACAAGCAGTTACAGAACATTGCAGTACAATGATTCTTGACATTTATGGATTTATGGTTTTATGTACTCAAACCAAATATTGAAATTAAAATTTTACAGTTCAGGTGAGTTTTGAACTCATGACCCTCCATGCAACAGTCTAGTATCATAACCGCTATCCCCTAGTGGCTGTGCTACTCACCTTCTTCTGTGGAAATATTTATCACAACCCTCTCCTTATATCAGAGGTAACTAACAAGTGGGTTTAAACTTCAAATACCAGTTCAAAGGTGGTAGTAGAGTCATGCACAGCACAGGTTTCAGTCCAGCCTGTGTCCTTTGGCCTGGTCTGTACAGTGCATTTCCAGAGGGCTAGGAAATATTTTAGGCATTTAATTTGAACAAAACACTCCATATAACATAACTCAAATTTTTGTTAGTTACAGAGATATACACAGCCACAGAGATAAGTTTCCATTTCATTTGTTAATACTACTGTACTAAGGAAGTACACTAATAGAGAAAGTATATGAGAATATTGAACAGTTAATTCTGTATTTAAAGGGAGATGAAAAATTGGAATGTAGCTGTAGGGGAAGCTGTCAGAAGTATGATCATGTGGGGAAAGAAGTGAATTTTGTGACTGGATTGAAGACTTTTTAGTAGGGAGGATACAGCATGTTATCTCGGATGGAGACTCATCGTCAGATGTAGAATTAAATTCAGGTGCACCCAGGGAAGTGTGTTGAGATCCTTGCCATGCATATTCTGTATTACTGACCATGCAGACAATATTAATAATAACCTCAAACTTTTTGCAGATGTTGCAGTTTTCTATAATAAAGTGCTATCTGAAAGGTGCTGCATAAGTATTGTCGGATCTTGATAAGATTTCAGAGAGCTGCAAAGACTTCACAAAATAAATAAATGTAGTATCATATGACTATACTATCAGTGAGCCACTGTTGGAATCAGCCAACTCATACAAATACTTGGGCATAACACTGTAGCGATATGAAATGGAATGCTCACATAGGCTCAGTTGTGGCAGGCTTTGATTTATTGGTAGAATATTGGGGGAGTGCAATTAGTTTATGAAGGAGGTTGCTTACAAATCTTTCATGCAGCCAGACCTAGAATATTGCTCAAGTGCGTGGGACCTATACCAAATAAGATTAATAGGGGATATTGAACGTATAAAGAAAATAGCAGTACATATGATCATATTACTGCATGCGCACGAGCACACGCATGCAGTCATTCTTTCCGCATTCCATATATGAAAGGAACAGGAAAAATCCTAATAACTGGTACAGGGGACATACCACCTGCCATGTACATCATGGCAGTTTTGCAGAGTATAGTTGTAGATGTAGAAAGGGTTATGGGAGAATATCAGCTTGCTATTAGGAATGAGTGAGGAGGTAGGATAATTGAGTTCTGCAATGAATTTCTTATAGTAATTTTGTATACTCTGCTCAAGAATCACAAGAGGAGGGGGTATACTTGGAAAAGAATGGGCAATAAAATAAGTTAGATTACATCATCATCAGGCAGACATTCGCAAAATAGATATTGGCATACTTGGGTGCAGATGTAGACACAGACCACAAGTTAGTAATGGTGAAGAGAAGGCTGAAGTTTAACAGGCTTGTCAGGAAGAATCAAAGTGCAAAGAAATGGCGTGTGGAAGCATTATGGAATGAGGAGGTAAGCTTGAATTTCTTTTGGGCAACAGATACAGCAATAATGAATAGCTCAGTAGGCAATTCAGGAATGAACACCCCTAAAATCAGAAGCTTGAAAGAAAAACATAGGTACAAAGAAGGTAGCTACAAAGAAACCGTGAGTAGCATAAGAAATATTTGTTGATCAACAAAGGAAGGAGCATTAATACAAAAATGTTCAGGGAAATTTAGCAATACAGAAATGCAAGTCACTTAGGAATAAAATAAATAGGAAGTACAGGGAAGCTAAAGCAAAATGGCTGCATGAAAAATGTGAAGAAATCAAAAAAAGAAATGATTGTCGGAAGCACTAACTCAACTTATAGAAAAGTCAAAACAACTTTTAGTGGAACTGAAAGCAAGTGCGGTAACATTAAGAGTGCAATGGGAATTCCACTATCAAACAAGAGGAGAGAGTGGTTAGGTGGAAAGAACAGTTTGAATGCCTGTATGATGTGGAAGACTTGTCTGGTGGGACAGAAGAAGGAATGGGAGTTGATATAGAAAAGATACGGGATCCAGTATTAGGACCAGAATTTAAAAGAGCTTTGGAATACTTGAGATCAAATAAAGCAGAAGGAATAGATAACATTCCATATGAATTTCAAAAATATTTGGAGGAAGGGGCAACAAAATGACTAGTCAAGTGGGAATGCGGACTGTTTGAGTCTGGCGGTATATCACCTGACCTTTGGAAAAGTATCATCCACATAATACCGAAGACTGAAAGATCTGACAGGTGCGAGAATTATCGCACAACCAGCTTAACAACTGATGAATCGAAGTAACTAACAAGAATAATATACAGAAAAATGGAAAAGAAAATTGAGAATCTGTTAAATTACTCAATTCCGATAAGAAAAGGTAAAAGCCCCAGAGGCAGTTCTGAATTGTGGTTGATAATAAAAAGCAAGACTGAAGAAAAATAAAGACAAATTCATAGGATTTGTTGAAACTGAAAAAGCATTTGGTGGTGTATAATGGTGCAAGATGTTCCAAAATCTGAAAAAAATAGGGGTAAGCTGTAAGGAAAGACAGGTAGTGTACAATACGTACAAGAACCAAGAATGTTGCTATCCTGAGTGAATGTGAAGAAGAATGCTAAGATCTGTTGAATATGAGGAACAGTCTAACAAATACAGAATGGTGAATGAGAATAAACTGAAGAATGATTAAAGTAATAAGAAGTAGCATAAACGAGAACAGTGAGAAAAATGTCAGAATTGGGGGATCACAAAGTAGACAAAGTTAACGATTTCTGTTACCTAGACAGCAAACTAACCAATGATGGATGGAGCAAGGAGGACATGCAGACTAGCACTTGCAGAAAGGGCATTCCTGGCCTAGGGAAATCAGCTAGTATCAAACATAGACCTTAATTTGAGGAAGAAATTTCGGAGAATGTATGTCTGGAGCACAGCATTGCATGGCACAGAAGAGGAATTTGTGGCAGGCCATACCAAACCAATCAGAAGACTGACAACTCCCTCCCTCCCACCCCCCACCCTAGAAATTACTCTAGTTGCTACAGGATTAATCAACTGTCATTTTAGTTTTGAAGGTCAAATGGAGAAATTGAGCTATAGTTTACATAATTTGTTGCTTCATCTACAGTTGTCACTATGTTTACATGAGACCCAAAAAACTGCATTTCGGAAACTGATTTCTCAGTACCACTTTTGGTTGGCCATGTGAACACTCCAAAATCGATTCTGAAAATCTGCTTCTAGCTGCCCATTTTAGGCTTCCACAGACTATTTTCACTCCCATATAAATATACAACAATTTTGAAACATGCTTGGATTATCAGCTTACATCTTTTTTTAAAAAACATGGACTGAGTGACTTTTTGTGCAGTGGAGAAATAGTTGAATATGAGACTGAGCATAAAAGCTGTCTACCTCTTATCTTAAGAAATAGTGGTTGTGCTGACCAAATAAGAAAATGGAACATCTGTTTTCCAGATGCCATATTGCATGGGTTAGCAGATCTGCCTCAGGCTGTAACAAGTACACACAGGAGCAAAAAATGGTTTGGGGAATTCAGTTTTCATCTTCCAGAGTATGTGTTGGATGTAAATGTAGTGTGTGGTCTGTTGGCCATTTCTACTCTCTGATTTAGGTATGATATACACACATTTATGAATGATGAGTATGCTGATATGGTATTTAATGGGCTGTGTAAATGGAAATGCTGCTACTGCTGCTTGCAGAGAATACAGTAGATGATTTTCTAACAGCAGAATACCAGGTTCAAGAATGATTATTCATGTTTTTACTAAACTGCAGGAGACTGGTAAGCACACTACAGACATATCTCATCTGAACGTGCAATCAACAATGTATGGATGAAGTAGAAGACATTATTCAGTTGGCAGAATGTAGTACTCCAACAAGCACAAGCAGAATTTCAGCATGTATTGGTGTTCCACATACAAGAATATGGCAGACATAACTTATTCATGACCTCTATCCATATGAAGTACAGCAACAGCTTTGAAAAGCAGATGAAGGCAAACAACTTGAATTCAGTGATCTGCTAATTGTAATCATCGAAAAATTCTATTAATACTGTTCACTGATAAAGCTGTTTTCAATTTGTGACAGTATCAGTAGCACTCTTCTCTCACATTGCTCATCTAACAAAAACCCACAATTGCTCACAGAGATACAGTTTTGAGAACAGTGATCTGTAAATACACTTTAAAAAAGGAGGAAGTTATTTTAATGGGACAGAAATTTGTATATTTGATGTACATGTACAGATCAATAAATGGTTACAGTTTCAGAAAATTAGATGACTTATTCAAGAGAAAGAGATTCATAAATTGAGGAAGTCAATATTGTATTCTTTCACCTCTTGCCCTTCTCAGCGATAGTGTGCAAAATTCTGTCCAATTGGTGCATTAGATCAACAAAATCCCAAGGTTGTTGGATGGCTCTGCCCATAATGCTTTGAATGTTCTCAATTGGGGAGACATCTGGCGACCTGGCTGGCCCAGATAGGGTTCAGAAAGCAAGAAGACATGCAGTAGAAAAACATGTCACATGTACATGGGCATTATCTTGCTTGACAGTAAGCTGAGGATGGCTTGTCATGAAGGGCAACAAAATAGGGTATAGAATATCATTGGCATGCCACTACACTGTAAAGGCACTGGATGACAATCACAGGACTCTCACTATGAAAAATGTCACCCCAGACAATCACTCCCGGTTGCTGGGCTGTACGGCTGCAGTCAGTCAGTTTGGTATCGCACCACAGTCCAGGACATCTCCAGACATGTCTTTGACCTAGAATCTTATTGATTGTAGTAGAATTGACTTCAGTGATGAATCGTGCTTTGAACTGAGCCCCAAAGACCAGTGAAGGTGTTTCTAGAGAAGCCCCAAACAGCAGTGGGATACCTGATGGTCACTCACTGTATCGCCTGACAACCAGGAGAGACGGTCTGGGATGACATTTCGTTTCGTAGCAGGACACCTTTAGCTATCATCCACAGCACCATTACAGCACAGCATTAACAGTATTCTACACTTTTTTGTTGTCCTTCATTGCAAGCCATCCTAGGCTTGCATTTTAGGAAGATAACACCTGCCCACACTTGGTGTGAGTTTCTATTGCTTGTCTTAGTGCGTGCCAAATCCTACTTTGGCCAGCAAGGTCACCAGATCTCACTCCAATTGAGAACATTTGGAGAATTATGGGCAGGGCTCTCCTATGAGCTCAGGATTTTGACTATCTAACACAAAAATTGGATAGAATTTGCCAGACATCCCCCAGGAAGACATCCAACAACAGTCTCAACCAATGTCAAGCTGAATAACTGCTTGCATAAGGGCCAGAGGTGAGTCAATGGGTTACTGACTTGCTCATTTTGTAGAGACCTTTCTTTTGAATGATTCATCAAATTTTCTGAAATTGGAATCATTTGTTTGTCTGTATACAAAAATAACATCTACCAATTTCTGTCCCATTTCATGGTAGATCTCTTTTTTTTGTTTTTGAGTATGTGGCACGATATGATACATAATAAGCTGACAGACATGTTGTGTTACTGCATCACACAGGTCTCCATTTCCCGACTTTTTGAAAATTATGTTCCTGCTTTACTGGAAGATCCTTTGACTAAGAGGATGGATATATTCCTCCAGCATTATGAGGACTTTGCACTTTCCAGTCATCAAGGAACACATCATCTAAACTTAACATTCCCCAGAAGATTTATAGTAGAAATGGTCACGTTACTCAGGCACTGAGGTCACTGGACCTACCCCTTTAGATTCTTGCCTTTCGTGGGGATGGCTGAAAGCCAAAGTCTACAAAGGAAAAGTAAACAAGAAATGAACTTGTCACCTGGGTTATGAACAGTGCTGCTGTCATGAGTATCCCCAGGATTTACTCAAAAGAGCCATATTTGGCATTGTCAAGAGAATCCAAAAATGCATTGAAGTGGGGGGTGGAATTTATGAAAATCAACTTTGAACTTTAGCATTGGCCTTTGATTAACACCTTTTTTGAATATCTGATTGGATTACATTCTAGAAGCTGTATATCTAACCAATAAACATTGGATAGATGTTATGTGGATTGTTTTATTTGAATTAGTCTGTAATACAGTCTCCTAAAATATTTACCACTCCTCCTGAAATTATCTGAAGTTCATAGAGTGAACTGGATGGCTCGCAGTATTGGGCAACTGAGAATGAGCTCAACCAGCTCGTCCAGGTCATCACTTCCCATGCTCCCTGGATTAGAGGTCACTCACTGATGTTTTGCACCTGCCTGAAAAGCCCTATACTTATTTTCCTGCACTGTTATCTTGATTAATTATGTATGAGCAGATTGGCAGTGGTTTCAGTTAATGTCCTAGTTTGCATGCTTCACTATAGTGCCAATTTACCATGTTACCTCTCTGGTCAGTTGCAATATCCATTTAGGTATTTATGATTAGAAGTGTGTGTGAAAACAATAACAAATGCATATGAGGGCAGTAAATAAAGTGGTAGCAGTGTAATCCAGACACTCACAAGAGATCGAGAATGTGGAAACAGGACATGGGAGCAGTCAGGTGTCACCGTTTTTGATATGTGGGATACATATGAGGGGCATCCAATTGGGAGAGTTGCTGAGTGTTGAAGTGAAGAGTGCCTATTTCACCACTCTAAAGCATTTTTTAAAAGGTGATCAGCATTCAAGCTTACTTGTTGCAAAAATGCATCAGAATGTTACTGAGGATTGTGGGAGGCCTGTGGCCAAGATGGGTTATACCATACAGGATGGTTGCACGATAGGTAACAGCAATTCATGCAGGTTGGAATGAGACTGCACATTTGCACTCCACAGGTTGACTATTAATTCCACAAAATTGGGTTGACCTTGTGAGTAGTCTCATTTCTGTATACTGACAATGGACTGTCCAGGAATTATCTGGAGAGATTGGCATCAGCCATCAAAGCATGTGGCATGTACTGATGAAATACCTTAACCCGATGAAAACTGCATCCCATTGGGTCCCACATTGACTCAAATCACTGACATACATAAATGGGCATACATGGAGTATGCATTGTCAGCATCCACCTGGGCAGATAGCACAACAAAGGAGGCTTATTTCTACAGCATATTGCCACCATTGATGAGACATGGGCATGAGGCTGAGAGACAAATGAAGCATCAGTTGAATGAATAGCTTCACCCAGGTTTGGCACATCCATATAAATTTTGACTGGGAGACAATTGCTCTACTGTGTTGCATGACTACACACTGTCATATAACAGACAGCTTCAAGCTCTTAATGCACCAGTAGCATTGGGATGTCTTTGACACCCTCCATACTCAACAGAAATGAGTTCTTGTGACCCTTGTTCCTGAAGTTGAAGGACCCATTCTGAGGCTGCTGGTTTCCTGACTTGGCATCTATACTTTCCACAGTAGGGCATTCCATCACTGTCAACAGCATAGAATACCTTAGCAATGGTCCCCAACAGCTTCCCAACAACTGGAAAAAGGTAACAGATTTTGATGGTGATTACTATGAGGAAATGAAATGTAACTGTACTGAGTGATTAAAAAATAAACCTCAGACTTCAGTTGTTTATTATAAACAACTATAAAAGAAGGGAACATATTGCACATGCCACTGCATAGATGAAGATTCAAAGTCTTGGCACAGCAGCACTGTTGTTTCTTTGTGGTAACATGGCAACCACATCACAAGAAAAATCATGTTGTATGTCAGAATTTGCACAAAGGCAATCCATTGTTCAAGTGCAATGATTCAGCAGGAAGTCATCTCTGTACAAACAGATTTATGACTGGTATACAACATTCTTGGAAGTTGGTTACATGTGCAAAGGAAAGAGCACTGGTCGGCCATGCACGTCTGATGAGAATGTCGAGTGTATCCGAGATGTATTTACATGGAGCCCTCATAAAACCATAAGACAGGTAGGCTACGAACTTCAGCTTCCTCAAACCATGGCGTGATATGCTCTGAAACAACATCTGCTTATGAAGCCTTGCAACGTACAGTTAATGCAGCAATTGCATCCCAGTGATCATAACAGAAGGTACAAATTTTGCATTTCAGTTTTCCAGCATATGCCAGGACACTTTTCCAAATGACTCATCTTTTCAGATGAATCAATGTTTCATCAATAGAGTAAGGTAAACCATCAAAATTCAGGGGTCTCAAAATCCTAGTGTCATTGTCATCAATCATCTAAGAAATTCACTGAAATTTTTTTTTGCCATTTTTGTGCACAAATTTTATGGGCCTTTTTTGCTGTGGAGGAAACCGTGATAGGTACCTCATACCTGGACATGCTGCAAAATTGGTTGTTTCCTCACTTTCATGAAGATTCCAATGCTTCAGTTTTTATGCAAGATAGCATGCCATCTCACTTTCATCTTGATATGTGGAGGTATCTTAACACCACCACCACCACCACCACCACCACCACCACCACCACCACCACCACCACCACCACTTTGGATTGGTGGCAACAAAATCTTGTTCATTTATTTTAGCTTCATTTGTTACCAGACTTCATACTTCGTAATTTTTTCTGAGAGGATGCATAAAAGACAGTCTTTGTTCCACCTATGGCAGCCACTCTTGAAGAGCTGAGAAATCCAAAGTGACACAAAATGGCTTTATTCATAAACAGCGGGGGGGGGGGGGGGGGGGGAAATAAGTATCCCATGAATCCACGTGTGTGGTCTCCTGTGGCTGCCCCATGCTGATACAGTTGGTGACTGCTTCAAGCACATGTGCATGGTGACACCACACTCAGTACACTCACAAACACTAACACAGTAGTAATAGTAGTAGTAGTAGTAGTAGTATACATCAGGTGTTATGGTAGAAGCTGTAGGAAATGGTAAGGTGCCGGGCTAACATTAATTCAGACAGGTTTTTAAAACAAATTTATTAACAACAACAACACTCATTGCCCATCCACTTTTTCTAAAAAGAACATTACCATTTTATTTATTTATTTATCATCATCCTAATGATCACATTTGTGATATAGGATTTGTCAGGATACATTTTAACAACTATATAATATCTTTACAAAATTTTTTCTGTGCTGAATTCATAGGAATCTGTCTTATGTTTAATACAATATGCAACTAATAAGTGATCTTATAACATAATTTCTTATGTGCTTGGCTGACCTATTCCTTTATGTTGTGATTTCATTTGTCACATTTATGATATCATATATTCTTATACAGTTGAACAGAGATATTCACTTATACTGTAGTGAGATTTGTTAAGCATGTGGTTCTTAATCTTCTTATGTGCTTGTTAGAAATATTCATTGATGTAATTTCGTTTGTCATGTTAACTTAAACATATATTCTTATACAGTTGTGCAGAAAGATTCACTTATGCTGTAACAACATTTGTCAAGCATGTGGTTCTTTATAACAGTTTTAAATTTATCCTCATTTTCCAGCTCTTTGATATGTTTTGCATTAAAAAGTTTGATGCCTTGATTTTTTTTTTTTTTTTGGTTTTAGGGCGCACAACTTCAATGGTCATTAGCGCCCTGACTACTCTAAGAATACACCGCGAGGCACAAGTTGACCACAACAACTAAAAGGGAAAACACGATAAAAGACAGACTGACAGGCATAGGATTAAAAAACAGCATCATCAAATGTCCTTAGCGAGGTTTGTCAAATTGATAAAACGAAGAACACGAGCAGCTGCTCGTGGGTCATCCGCTAAAATGGCATCGAAAGTATTTGGCAGGTTAAGATCGAGGCGCAGTGTGTTAAGATCTGGACAGGACAGTAAAATGTGTCGAACCGTCAGCAAGTGCCCACATGGGCAGAACGGCGCCGGCGCAGCCGTCAGCAGATGGCGATGGCTGAACCGGCAGTGTCCAATTCTTAACCGGGCTAAAATGACCTCCTCCCGCCGAGAAGGGCGTGAGGAGGACGTCCAAGCCACGGGAAGAGGTTTTAAGGCCCGAAGCTTGTTGTCGGTAAGTGCAGCCCAATCGGCATGCCACAGAGATAAGATGCGCCGACAAATCACCCTGCTAAAATCGGACGAAGGGACGCAACAAAAAGCTGTCCGAGGCTGGAGGACCGCAGCCTTGGCCGCGGCATCTGCAGCTTCGTTCCCAGGGATACCGACATGGCCAGGAACCCACATAAAGCTAACTGGAGAACCGACGTCCACCAGCTGCTGAAGAGAGCGTTGGATCCGGTGTACGAAAGGGTGAACTGGGTATGGATCACTGAGGCTCTGGATGGCGCTCAGGGAATCTGAGCAGATGACATAAGCAGAATGTCGGTGGCGGCAGATGTAAAGAACAGCCTGGTAGAGGGCAAAGAGCTCAGCTGTGAAGACAGAACAATGGTCATGGAGCCGGTATTTGAAACTTTGTGCCTCGACAATAAAGGAACACCCGACCCCGTCATTGGTCTTAGAGCCATCTGTATAAATGAATGTCATGTCGATGAACTTCGAACGAAGTTCCAAAAAACGGGAGTGGTAGACCGAACCGGGGTGACCTCTTTTGGGAGCGAGCTGAGGTCAAGGTGAACGCGGACCTGAGCCTGGAGCCAAGGTGGCGTGCGGCTCTCGCCCACTCGAAAGGTTGCAGGGAGTGAAAAATTAAGGTGTTGAAGGAGGCGACGAAAGCGAACTCCAGGGGGTAGCAGGGCAGAGACATACAACCCGTATTGACGGTCAAGAGAGTCGTCAAAAAAGGAACGATAAGACGGATGGTCGGGCATTGACAGTAGCCGACAGGCATACCGACAAAGCAGTATATCGCGCCGGTAGGTGAATGGCAATTCGCCAGCGTCAGCATGAAGACTCTCTACGGGACTGGTATAAAATGCTCCGATCGCAAGTCGTAAACCCCGATGTTGTATGGAGTTGAGGCGGCGTAAGATGGATGGCCGTGCAGAGGAGTATACGAAGCTCCCATAATCCAGCTTGGAGCGGACGATCGACCGATATAGACGAAGTAGGACGGTTCGATCCACTCCCCACGACAGACCACTGAGAACACGGAGGACATTTAAAGAACGGGTACAACGGGCGGCCAAATAGGACACATGTGGAGACCAGCTAAGTTTCCTGTCAAATGTAAGGCCTAAAAATTTGGTTGTCTCCACAATTGGGAGAGCAACGGGACCGAGTCGTAAGGACGGTGGGAGAAACTCTTTGTAGCGCCAGAAGTTAATACAGACCGTCTTCTCGGCAGAAAAACGGAAGCCATTGGCGACACTCCAGGAGTAAAGACGGTCAAGAGAACGCTGAAGACAGCGCTCCAGGACACGTGTACACTGCGCGCTGCAATAGATGGTAAAATCGTCCACGAAAAGGGAGCCTGATACATCAGCTGGGAGGCAATCCATTATTGGATTGATCGCGATGGCGAAGAGAGCGACGCTCAAGACTGAGCCCTGTGGCACCCCATTCTCCTGGCGAAAGGTGTCGGACAGGACAGAACCCACACGTACCCTGAACTGTCGATCCATTAAAAAGGAACGAATAAAAAGAGGGAGGCGACCGCGAAGGCCCCATGTATGCATGGTGCGGAGAATGCCCGCCTTCCAACAGGTGTCGTAAGCCTTCTCCAAATCAAAGAACACAGCCGTGGTCGGGCGCTTCCGCAAGAAGTTATTCATAATGAAGGTCGACAAGGTAACCAGATGGTCAACAGCAGAGCGGCGCCTACGAAATCCACATTGTACATTGGTAAGTAGGCGTCGAGACTCGAGCAGCCAAACCAATCGAGAGTTAACCATTTGCTCCATCACTTTACAGACACAGCTGGTAAGCGAGATAGGTCGATAACTGGAAGGCAAGTGCTTGTCCTTCCCCGGCTTAGGAATCGGGACAACAATAGACTCGCGCCAGCATGCGGGAACATGTCCCTCAATCCAGATGCGATTGTATGTACGAAGAAGAAAACCTTTACCCGCAGGAGAAAGGTTCTTCAGCATCTGAATATGAATAGAATCTGGCCCTGGAGCAGAGGACCGTGATCGGCCAAGTGCGTTTTCGAGTTCCCGCATGGTGAATGGGGCATTATAACTTTCACAATTCGAGGAGCGGAAGTTAGGTGGCCTAGCCTCCTCTGCCTGTTTGCGGGGGAGGAAGGCAGGGTGGTAATGAGCGGAGCTCGAAACCTCTGCGAAAAAGCGGCCGAAGGCATTGGAGACAGCCTCAGGGGCTACAAGGACGTCATTCGCGACCTTCAAGCCAGAAACTGGTGAGTGGACCTTAGTGCCAGATAGCCGGTGCAGGCTACCCCAGACAACAGAAGAAGGAGTAAAACTGTTGAAGGTGCTTGTGAAAGCAGCCCAGCTGGCTTTCTTGCTTTCTTTGATAATACGACGACACTGAGCACGTAATCGTTTATAATTGATACAATTCGCCACTGTAGGGTGGCGTTTAAATTTGCGTAAAGCACGTCGACGAGCACGTAAAGCGTCTCTACATGCCGCGGTCCACCAGGGGACTGGTACGCGACGTGGAGAAGAAGGAGGGTGAGGGATGGAATATTCAGCAGCAGCGAGAATGACTTCCGTGAGGTGTGCGACCTGACGATCGCAACTTGTAAAGGTGTGATCCTGAAAGGTCGCCCTGGAAGAGAAGAGCCCCCAGTCTGCCTTGGAGATGGTCCAATTAGAGAAGCACGGAGAGGGGGTATGCTGCAGGAGATGGATAACACACGGGAAGTGGTCGCTCGAATATGTATCAGAAAGTGCATACCACTCAAACCGGCGTGCAAGTTGGGGAGTACATATAGAGAGGTCTAAATGGGAATAGGTGTGAGATGTGTCCGAAAGAAAGGTAGGGGCGCCAGTATTGAGGCAGACAAGATCGAGCTGGTTGAAAAGGTCTGCTAACAAGGAGCCCCTCGGGCAGGATGCTGGAGAGCCCCAAAGGGGATGGTGGGCATTGAAGTCTCCAGTTAACAAAAATGGTGTAGGTAGCTGAGCAATAAGTTGCATCACGTCTGCCCTGGTAACGGCAGATGACGATGGAGTGTAAACGGTACAAAAGGAAAATGTAAAAGTGGGGAGAGTAATGCGGATGGCAACTGCCTGCAGGCCGGTGTGCAACATGATGGGATCGTAGTAAATATCATCCCGGACCAGCAACATAACCCCTCCATGAGCTGGGATACCTACCACAGGGGGTAGGTCAAAACGCACAGAGGTGTAGTGTGCCAAGGCAATTTGATCGCATGGGCGTAGCTTCGTTTCCTGGAGGGCTACGACGAGCGGACGGTGCAAGCGGAGCAGCAACTTCAAGTCCTCTCGGTTGGAGCGAATGCTGCGAATATTCCAGTGAATAAGTGCCATCGTAAGAAAAGGAAGATGAGAGAAGTGATCACCTCGAAGGCCGCTTAGGGCCTGGCTTCGAGCGAGCACTGCCGCCGCTATCAGTAGGCGGACAGTCATCGTCCATGTGGTCTATAGGGTCATCGGCCATCTCGGGAGGATGGCCGGGAGGGGGAGCTGCCTCCGCCAGTGAACGGCCAGATGTACAGCTACCAGCGGTGCGGCCAGGCGAAACAGATGACGGCCTGGGGCGGCAACCGCTGGGTGGCGCAGGAGAAGGAATGCGCCGTGGCGGAGAAGGAGAACTGTGCTTCCTATGCGCCTTTTTGGAAGGACGTGTAGTGGAAGTACCGGTCGAAGGCTGGGAGGTAGAGGTACGGAGGAAGTCTGCACGGGATGGTTCCTTCTTGAAGGCCCGTGCATCTGACTTCGATGGCTTCGTCTTAGCAGAAGCTGAGGAAGGTGCTCGTGTCTGTGGGGTGACGGGAGGAAGAGGAGACGTCGACCGTGCGATCTTAGCACTGGCCGAACGGACGACCGTGGTGCTGAAGGTCAGATCGCATGTCTGGGTTGCTACCTCCCGGGTAGTCCGAGGAGAGGCGAGGACAGTACTGTATTTCCCCGCTGGGAGCAGCGTGGGCTTCCTACTAGCCAATAGCTTGCGAGCAGCCGAGGTGGACACTTTCTCTTTGACCCGAATTTCTTGGATACAGCGTTCTTCCTTATAGACAGGACAGTCGCGGGAGGATGTGGCATGGTCACCCTGACAGTTCACACAACGAGGAGACGGAGGTGGACAGTCACCCTCATGGGCATCCCTGCCACAAGTGACACATTTAGCCGCATTGGAACAAGACTGTCTAGTGTGATTGAAACGCTGACACTGGTAGCAGCGCGTAGGTGTCGGGACATAGGGGCGAACAGAAATAACCTCGTAGCCCACCTTGATGCGCGATGGCAGCTTAACACTATCGAAGGTCAAGAAAATTGTCCGGGTCGGTACAAGGTCATTGTTGACCTTTTTCATGACCCTATGGACAGCCGTCACGCCCTGCTCAGCGAGGAATGATTGAAGCTCCTCATCAGTCAATCCGTCGAGGGAGCTAGTATACACTACACCACGAGACGAGTTCAAAGTTCGGTGGGCCTCCACCCGGACAGGGAACGTGTACAGGAGGGTGGCCCGAAGCAGTTTTTGTGCCTGAAAGGCACTCTCAGTTTCTAGTAATAAGGTGCCGTTTCGCAACCTGGTACAAGATTTGACAGATCCGGCTATGGCATCTACGCCCTTCTGAATAACGAAAGGGTTGACAGAGGAAAAATCCTTTCCGTCCTCAGATCGAGAAACTACGAGGAACTGTGGGGCAGGCGGTAGTACTTTTGTCACTGTTGGCTGGTCACGTTTCCGTTTTTGAGTCGAAGTCGAAAGAGATGGAGTAGAATCCATTGCGGAGGAATCCCCCATGATTGCCAGCGTCTCCGATGGCGCGCTCCTTCCTTGTGGGGACCCTCTCAGAGGGCACTCCCGCCTTAGGTGAATGTTTACACCTCAGGTCACACCTCCCGAGAAACAGACGGAGGGACCAATCGGCATGGTCAGAAGGTATCAGCTCAGGCAATCACCCCTCCCCGGGCCTGGCCTTTACCAGGGGGTACGCGCGTGCCTTACATGTCTACCCAGGGCGGGGAATTACGCTTTACCCCGTCACCGGCTACGCGTGCGAACGCGTGGGTCGGCCTTCAGGCACGCACAGGGAGGAAGGAAGAAGAGGAAAAAGAAGAGAGAGAGGGAGAAAGAGGACAGACTGTCTCAAACGCCGAGGCGGAGACCAGAGAAGGCAAGGAGAAGAAGGTAATGAGAAGGCAAGGAGAAGAAGGTAATGAGAAGGCAAGGAGAAGGAGGTAATGAGAAGGCAAGGAGAAGGAGGTAATGAGAAGGCAAGGAGAAGAAGGTAATGAGAAGGCAAGGAGAAGGAGGTAATGAGAAGGCAAGGAGAAGGAGGTAATGAGAAGGCAAGGAGAAGAAGGTAATGAGAAGGCAAGGAAAAAAAGGCAATGGGAGGGCAAGGAGAAAAAGGCAATGAGAAGGCAAGGAGAAAAAGGCAATGAGAAGGCAAGGAGAAGGCAAGGAGAAAAAGGCAATGAGAAGGCAAGGAGAAAAAGGCAATGAGAAGGCAAGGAGAAGTCAAGGGAATGAGTAAGGAAGACAGTGAGGTCGAGAAGAGCAAGGAAAGGAACCAACAAAAGGAAGGAAGAAACGAGAAGTGAAAAACCAAAAAGACCACGATTATAGGTCGTGGAACCGTCCGTCTCCGGACGCAGGCGCTAACTACCCCCGTGAGGGGGATGGACTCCTTTTAGTCGCCTCTTACGACAGGCAGGAATACCGCGGGCCTATTCTAATCCCCGGACCCACAGGGGGGGATGCCTTGATTACATACATGTTTCTGACTTCGGGTCCTTGTTACAGCTTGTAAGTGGAGATCTTTACATTGCCGTGTACCGTAATTATGGTAGTCTGTATAGGTTTTCATTTTGTTCCGATTTCTTTTGATCACCATCAGACATTTCAGAATGTATAATGATGGAATTGTTAAAATTTTCAATACTTTAAAAAGGGGCCCACAATGTGTTTGAGGTGGGCTCTGGGTCATTATCCGAATAGTGCGTTTTTATAATTTGAAAATCTCATTTAGACAACAATTTGTTTTTCGCCAGAACACTATCCCATAGGATGCAATGGACTGAAAATAGCCAAAATATACTAATCTGGTACAGCCATTACTACAAACTCTTGAAATTATTGTAAGTACAAAACATGCTGAATGTAGTTTTAGTGCTAAGCTCACCACATGGTCCTTGCACTTTTATTTTATTTCACAGTTCAGTCCCACATACACTTCTTACTGATATACTACCCACATCATCTGTCACTGGGGGCTGGGGGAAGTTGCAACAAAATGACTATTCACGTTGGTGTGTAGAATGTACAAGTCTGGTGACATACAATGTGACTTACGGAAAAGCATAATCTACACAATTCTGAAGACGGCAACAGCAGACAAGTACGAGAATTATCGCACAATCAGCTTAACAGCTCATGCATCCAAGTTGCTTACAAGAATAATATACAGAAGGGTGGAAAAGAAAATTAAGGATGTGGTAGATGACGATCAGTTTGGCTTTGGGAAAGGTAAAGGCACGAGAGAGGTAATTCTCACATTGTGACTAATAATGGAATCAAGACTAAAGAAAAATCAAGACACATTCATAGGATTTGTCAATCTGGAAAAAGCGTTCAACAATGTAAAATGGCGCAAGATGTTAGAAATTCTGAAAAAGTAGGGGGTAAGCTGTAAGGAGAGTATGGTCATATACAGTATGTACAACAACCACGAGGGAATAATAAGAGTGGACGACCAAGAACAAAGTGCGTGTATTAAAAAGGGTGTAAGACAAGGGTATAGTCTTTCACTCCTACTGTTCAATCTGTACATTGAGGAGCAATGATGCAAATAAAAGAATCAGGATTGATGGTCACGAAGTCAATGAAGTTAAGGAATTCTGCTACCTAGGCAGTAAAATAACCAACACCGGGTGGAGCAATGAGGACAGCAAAAGCGGGCTAGCACTGGAAAATAGGATATCCTTGGCCAAGAGAAGTGTACTACTATCAAACATAGGCCTTAATTTGAGGAAGACATTCTGAGAACGTACATTTGGAGCAGGGCATTGTATGGTAGTGAAACAGGGACTGTGGGAAAATTGGAACAGAGGAGAATCGAAACATTTGTGGTATGGTGCTACAGACAAACGTCGAAAGTTAGGTGGACTGATAAGGTAAGGAATGAGGAGGTTCAGCACAGGTTCGGAGGGGAAAGAAATATGTGGGAAACACTGACAAGGAGAAGGGACAGGATGATAAGGTGTCTGTTGAGACGCTAGGAAATGACTTCCATGGTACTAGAGGGAGCTGTAGAGGAAGACAAAGATTGGAATACATCCAGCAAATAACTCAGGATGTAGGTGGCAAGTGCTACTCTGAGATGAAGAGGAATTCGCAGTGGACTGCATAAAACCAGTCAGAAGACTGATGACGAAAAAAAACGAAAAAAAAGGAAAGAGAGAGAGAGAGAGAGAGAGAGAGAGAGAGAGAGAGAGAGAGAGAGATATCGAAGACAGCAAAATTAATAGCCCATACATCCAAACAAATCGAGCAATGGGACAGATTTAAAAAACCTTTTATTGCTCTTGAGGTCTAGTCACTAAGAACACAAGTAACATAGGTATGGCGTAGGGAGAGACAGATGGTCTAATTACTCTCTCCACGAGCATTTTACCAACCGTCTGCCTATCTGAAGAGCAGATAAACAATAGGACTTACGAACCGGTGCCGTATCACTCAACTCGCCCTAACACCTTTAAAAAAGCCATGCATACTGTCTGGGAAATTTACTGCTAATATAGTCAGTCCTCAGAAGCAATATACACTCCTGGAAATTGAAATAAGAACACCGTGAATTCATTGTCCCAGGAAGGGGAAACTTTATTGACACATTCCTGGGGTCAGATACATCACATGATCACACTGACAGAACCACAGGCACATAAACACAGGCAACAGAGCATGCACAATGTCGGCACTAGTACAGTGTATATCCACCTTTCGCAGCAATGCAGGCTGCTATTCTCCCATGGAGACGATCGTAGAGATGCTGGATGTAGTCCTGTGGAACGGCTTGCCATGCCATTTCCACCTGGCGCCTCAGTTGGACCAGCGTTCGTGCTGGACGTGCAGACCGCGTGAGACGACGCTTCATCCAGTCCCAAACATGCTCAATGGGGGACAGATCCGAAGATCTTGCTGGCCAGGGTAGTTGACTTACACCTTCTAGAGCACGTTGGGTGGCACGGGATACATGCGGACGTGCATTGTCCTGTTGGAACAGCAAGTTCCCTTGCCGGTCTAGGAATGGTAGAACGATGGGTTCGATGACGGTTTGGATGTACCGTGCACTATTCAGTGTCCCCTCGACGATCACCAGTGGTGTACGGCCAGTGTAGGAGATCGCTCCCCACACCATGATGCCGGGTGTTGGTCCTGTGTGCCTCGGTCGTATGCAGTCTTGATTGTGGCGCTCACCTGCACGGCGCCAAACACGCATACGACCATCATTGGCACCAAGGCAGAAGCGACTCTCATCGCTGAAGACGACACGTCTCCATTCGTCCCTCCATTCACGCCTGTCGCGACACCACTGGAGGCGGGCTGCACGATGTTGGGGCGTGAGCGGAAGACGGCCTAACGGTGTGCGGGACCGTAGCCCAGCTTCATGGAGACGGTTGCGAATGGTCCTCGCCGATACCCCAGGAGCAACAGTGTCCCTAATTTGCTGGGAAGTGGCGGTGCGGTCCCCTACGGCACTGCGTAGGATCCTACGGTCTTGGCGTGCATCCGTGCGTCGCTGCGGTCCCAGGTCGACGGGCACGTGCACCTTCCGCCGACCACTGGCGACAACATCGATGTACTGTGGAGACCTCACGCCCCACGTGTTGAGCAATTCGGCGGTACGTCCACCCGGCCTCCCGCATGCCCACTATACGCCCTCGCTCAAAGTCCGTCAACTGCACATACGGTTCACGTCCACGCTGTCGCGGCATGCTACCAGTGTTAAAGACTGCGATGGAGCTCCGTATGCCACGGCAAACTGGCTGACACTGACGGCGGCGGTGCACAAATGCTGCGCAGCTAGCGCCATTCGACGGCCAACACCGCGGTTCCTGGTGTGTCCGCTGTGCCGTGCGTGTGATCATTGCTTGTACAGCCCTCTCGCAGTGTCCGGAGCAAGTATGGTGGGTCTGACACACCGGTGTCAATGTGTTCTTTTTTCCATTTCCAGGAGTGTATTTAAAAGACATGCATGACACCGCAGTTTCTCAGTTGCGAGACAGTAAAGGATGTGTGTACAAAGTTTGGTTGAAATCGCTGCAGTGGTTTCGGCGGATATGTGGAAACATAAATGTGCTAAAAGTTGAACTATAGCAACGGTTTTCGTCGGGCACAATACCTAGTTACTGCATAAGAAACTTGGCAACTGATTCACCAGTGGCTTCGTATCAACAAACACGAATCAGATCGGCTGTTATAGTACTGTCTCTATGCCACTACCAGCAGGAAAGCATTCTTCACTGTGAATCGTCATCAGATCCTCCCTCACGAAGTTCATGCACAGCGTACACAGGACTAGCTCGTCACTGGAAACGCTTTCAGAATCTTCATCTAAGTCGCTGTCTGAATCTTCAACAAAGTTAGTTTCCGCCTTGGAAATGCAAGGAACGCAAGCTTCCAGATGGTTGTCCAGTGTACCTTTTGTAACTTGGGCGTCACACATTGGGCAAGAAACTGTTTCACCCTCTGTTTCTGATGTCTTGGCAAAACCAGAGTCGTCATTAACCAAACACACGTCGTAATGGAGATGGATTTCACCGACGGGAATATCCTTGTCACAAAACAAACATTTCACGAAGTGTGTTTCGACATCTTCGTTTGTATCTAACAGCTCTCTCGATGGACGTACAGTTACGCCGGAAGATGTGTCACTCGATGCCTTCTGCGTATTACGGTTCAGAAGGTGTGCAGAGACCGTTTCATCTGGAAGAAAGGACAATAATAATTATTTACCAGTATACGTACAACTGTCAAGATCATATACTCCCCTCTCCACCTACAGCCACACCACTAATGCACAATGATATGCGTATGTCAGAATGTTTACACACACACGCACACACACACACACACACACACACACACACACACACACAAAATATAGCAGTTCAGGTTAATCAAGTTCTTCAGATAATTTTACACTTAAGCGCCAAAGAAACTGGTAAAGGCACGTGTATTCAAATACAGATAGATGAAAACAGACAGAATATGGCGCTGCGGTCGGCAACGCATATACATGTCTGGCGCGTTTTTTAGATCCCTTACTGCTGCTACTATGGCAGGTTATCAAGATTTAAGTGATTCTAAACGTGGTGTTATAGTCGGCGCACGAGCGATGGGACACAGCATCTCCGAGGTAGCGATGAAAGGGAGATCTCCCCGTACGACCATTTCACGAGTGTGCCGTGAATATCAGGAATCTCCGATATCAATGCGACCGGAAAAAGATCCTGCAGGAAATGAACCCACGACGACTGAAGAGAATTGCTCAACGTGACAAGTACAACCATTCCGGCAACTGCTTCCGATTTCAATCCTGGACCATCGACAAGTGTCAGAGTGCGAACTATTCAACGAAACATAATTGATATGGGCTTTCGGAGCCGAAGGCCCACTTGTGTACCCTTGATGATTGCACGACACAAAGCTTTACGCCTTGCCTGGACCCCTCAACACCGATATTGAACCGTTGCCTGGTCGGGCGAGTCTCGTTTTAAATTGTATCTATCGGATGGACGTGTAGGGGTATAGAGACAATCTCACGAATCCATGCATCCTGCATGTCAGCAGGGGACTGTTCAAGCTGGTGGAGGCGCGTAATGGTGTGGGCGTGTGCATTTGGAGTTATATGGGACCCCTGATACGTCTAGATACGACCGAAAGCTGACATCTATGTAAGCATCCTGTCTCATCACCTGCATCCATTAATGTCCATTGTGCATTCCCACGGACTTAGGCAATTCCAGAAGGACAATGCGACATCCCACAAGTCCTGAATTGTTACAAAGTGGTTCCAGGTACACCCTTCCGAGTTTAAACACTTCCACTGGCCACCAAACTCCCCATTATTGAGCATATCTGGGGATGCCTTGCAACGTGCTGTTCAGAAGAGATCTCCACCCCCTCATACTCTTACGAATTTATAGACAATCCTGCAGGATTCATGGTGTCAATTCTCTCCAGCACTACTTTGGATATTAGTCGAGTCCCTGCCACGTCATGTTGCGGCACTTCTGTGTGCTCGAGGAGCACCTGAACGGTATTAGGCAGGTGTACCAGTTTCTTTGGCTCTTCAAATATTTCCACAGAAGAAACAGACAAATAAGTATTAAACACAAAACAGACAGTGAATAACTGGACGGAACATATCACATATTAAAATCGCCTCGTCAATTCAGGAAGGACACTAGACGGTACACAGAATTTAAATTTTTACCACTTTCTTCGACGTTATGCAAAAAGTCGTTATATGCTCTGGTAAAGGAGGAAAGAAAGTGAGACTGGAATGTGATTTAAAGACGATATCATTACAGATGGAGCACAAACTCGAACGGGGGAAGGAAATCTGTCTCGCCCCCTAAACGGAGCAATCCCATCATCATGTTGCTGTAAGCGATTTAGGGAAATCTCGATTAACCTAAGACTGGGTGGCCAAACTGGATTTGAACCGACATCCCCCAGAATACTTGTCCAGTCTTACCACTGCCTTTGCCACGTAAAAATAAAGACAAAAACAGAAGGTGCTTATAAATTAAGTCAATAGCAAATGCAAGGAAACCGAAAAGGTATGATTGCACGAAAATTATAAACTAATCTAAAAAACTCATCATCGGTAGTAGTTCCACTGACAGAAGTCAAAGTAAGTATCGGTTAAGTTCAAGGAAACATTGAGAGTTTTTTTTTTTTTTTTTTTTTTTTTTTTTTTGTGGTTTTAGGGCGCAAAACTTCTATGGTCATTAGCGCCCAGCCCGTGACATAGAAAACAGGAAAAAAACGAAATTTAAAATCAGCAGCAATGGGAACAAAATCATAAAATTTGAGTAACTAAAGGCAGAAGGAATGCTTAAAAATCCACTATAGAAAGGGGTTGGTTGTCCCCCAAAAAAAAGCTTCAAATGACTGACGTCATTTTACTGTCACTAATAAACTGTAGAACGCGGTCAGCTGAGCGCGTGTCATCTGCTAAAATCGACGATAGATCAGGCGATAGCTGTAGACGGGAGCGTAACGGATTAAAATTGGGGCATTCAATTAAAAGGTGTCTGACCGTCCACAGCTGAGAGCAGTGGGGACAGAGTGGGGGAGGATCACCGCTTAAAAGATGTCGATGACTAAAAAGACAGTGCCCTATCCGGAGTCGAGCTAAAATTACCTCCTCCCGACGACGCGTTCGGGAGGAAGAGGTCCAAGCGCAAGGAAGGGCTTTCACTTCCCGCAATTTATTGTGGGGAAGTGTTGACCAATGCGCATGCCATAAATGAGCAGCTTGGCGGCATAAAACGCTCCGTAGATCGGTAAACGGAAGAGACTGAATAGCTGGCCGAGGAAGAGAGACTGCAGCCTTGGCCGCTATATCGGCCGCCTCATTTCCACAGATACCAGCGTGTCCCGGGAGCCAGAGGAACGCCACTGAGACGCCCCCCAGGTGGAGCAAGCGCAGACAGTCCTGAATCCGGTGGACCAGAGGGTGCACAGGGTAAAGAGCTTGGAGACTTAGGAGAGAGCTGAGAGAATCTGAGCAGATTACGTACTGTATCCGCTGATGGCGGCGGATGTAGTGGACAGCCTGGAGAACAGCGTAAAGCTCCGCAGTATAAACCGAACACTGGTCGGGAAGCCGAAAGTTATTTGGGGTGTCGCCAACAATATAGGCACTCCCTACACCTAACGATGTTTTCGAGCCATCGGTGTAAATAAATGCGGCATCCGTCATTTGTGCACATAGAGCAGCAAATGCCCGACGGTAAACAAGTGTAGGGGTACCATCCTTGGGAAATTGACATAGGTCTCTGAGCAAGTTGATCCGGGGACGGAGCCAAGGCGGTGCTGTACCCCATGTTGTCAGGAAGGTTTTAGGAAAGCGGAAGGAAAGAGAATGGAGCAGTTGACGGAAGCGGACTCCCGGGGGTAGTAGGGAGGAGGAGCGGCCTGCATACCCGACATCAAAGGAGGCGTCGAAAAAAAGGTCATGCGCTGGATTAGCAGGCATGGAAGACAGATGGCTAGCATAACGACTCAGAAGGACTGCCCGCCGATTGGACAGCGGAGGTTCAGCAGTCTCAGCATAAAGGCTTTCCACAGGGCTGGTGTAAAAAGCTCCAGATACTAAACGTAATCCACGGTGGTGGATAGAGTCGAGACGCCGAAGAATAGACGGCCGAGCAGAGGAGTAGACTATGCTTCCATAATCCAATTTCGAGCGCACTAAGGCGCGATAGAGGCGGAGAAGGACCACCCGGTCCGCTCCCCAAGAGGTACCATTCAGGACACGGAGGGCGTTAAGCGAACGCAGACAGCGAGCCGAAAGATAGGAAACGTGGGAGGACCAGCACAGTTTTCTGTCAAACATAAGACCCAAGAATTTAGCGACGTCGGAAAACGGAAGGTTGACAGGACCTAGATGTAAGGAGGGCGGAAGAAACTCCTTACGTCGCCAAAAATTTACACAAACGGTCTTACTGGGTGAGAAACGGAAGCCGGTTTCGATGCTCCACGAGTGGAGGCGATCGAGACATCCTTGAAGACGTCTTTCAAGAAGGCTGGTCCGTTGAGAGCTGTAGTAGATCGCAAAATCGTCCACAAAGAGGGAGCCCGAGACATCAGGAAGGAGACAATCCATAATTGGATTAATGGCGATGGCAAACAGTACAACACTCAGCACGGAGCCCTGGGGTACCCCGTTTTCTTGGGAGAAAGTACGGGAGAGAGTAGTGTTCACCCGCACCCTAAATGTGCGCTCTGCCATAAATTCGCGAAGAAAAAGGGGCAGCCGGCCTCGAAAGCCCCAAGAGAACAGTGTGCGGAGAATGCCTGTCCTCCAACAGGTATCGTATGCTCTCTCCAGATCAAAAAATATTGCTACCGTTTGGCGTTTCCGGAGAAAATTGTTCATGATATAAGTGGAGAGAGCAACAAGATGGTCAACGGCAGAACGATGCTTTCGGAATCCGCATTGGGCTGGTGTTAAAAGACTGCGGGACTCCAGCCACCAAGCTAAACGGTAATTCACCATACGCTCCAAAACCTTACAGACACTACTCGTGAGAGAAATGGGGCGATAGCTAGAGGGGAGATGTTTGTCCTTTCCAGGTTTCGGAACGGGAACGACAATAGCTTCCCGCCATCGCCTGGGAAAGGTACTGTCGGTCCAAATTCGATTATAAAGGCGAAGGAGGTAACGCAGGCTATGGGTTGATAAATGCAGCAACATTTGGACATGGATACCATCCGGTCCTGGGGCGGAGGAGCGAGAAGAAGAGAGTGCATGTTGGAGTTCGCGCATGGAGAAAACAGTATTGTAGCTTTCGCGATTGTGAGAGGAGAAAGCAAGATGTCGCACTTCCGCTGCACGTTTCTTCGGGAGAAACGCTGGCGGGTAATTTGAAGAGCTCGAAATCTCAGCAAAGTGCTGACCCAATGAGTTAGAAATTGCGACGGGGTCCACTAAGGTATCATGCGCGACAGTGAGCCCAGAGACCGGGGAGAAACTAGGCGCGCCTGAGAACCGTCGAAGCCGACTCCAAACTTCCGAGGAGGGAGTGAAGGTGTTAAATGAGCTAATAAAGTATTTCCAGCTTGCCTTCTTGCTATCGCGGATGACGCGACGGCATCGCGCACGGAGCTGCTTATATCGGATACAGTTGGCCAAAGTTGGATGGTGACGGAAAATGCGAAGAGCACGTCGCCGCTCACGTAGTGCGTCACGGCATGCCTCGTTCCACCAAGGAACTGGAGGGCGTCGGGGCAATTCGGAGGTGCGTGGTATTGAACGTTCCGCAGCTGTGAGAATAACGTCGGTAAAATGTGTGACCTCATCGTCGACGCTGGGAAAGCGACGGTCATCGAATGTCGCTAGAGACGAAAAAAGTGTCCAATCGGCTTGGGCAAACTTCCAGCGACGCGAGCGCATATAGGGCAGTTGAGGCTGCAGTCGAAGAACGCATGGAAAGTGGTCACTCGAGTGTGTATCATCAAGGGCGAACCATTCGAAGCGCCGAGCTAGCGGAACAGTACCGACCGCAAGGTCCAAATGAGATAAATTTGCCGTGGAGGCAGACAAAAATGTGGGGACCCCAGTGTTGAGGCAGACTAGATCCGCTTGGTGGAAGACGTCTAGCAATAGTGAGCCACGTGGACAAGGATGTGGAGATCCCCAAAGCGGGTGGTGGGCATTGAAGTCCCCAACCAGCAAATAGGGGGGTGGAAGCTGATCAAGAAGATGAAGGAGATCAGCTCGTGCCATTGGTGTAGACGATGGAATGTATACCGTACAAAGAGAGAACGTGTATCCAGAAAGGGAAAGACGGACGGCGACAGCTTGGAAGGAAGTGTTTAAGGGGATTGGGTGATAATGGAGAGTATCATGGAGCAGAATCATGAGTCCTCCATGGGCTGGAGTGCCTTCAACAGAGGGGAGGTCATATCGGATGGACTGAAAATGAGGGAGAACAAAGCGGTCATGGGGACGCAGCTTTGTTTCCTGAAGACAGAAGATGACCGGCGAGTAGGATCGTAAAAGGATCGACAATTCCTCCCGATTGGCGCGAATGCCGCGGATATTCCAGTGGATAATGGACATAGGGTGAACAGAAAATGGAGGAACGTGACCAAGGGTGCTGTCAACTCAACGACTGCTCAGAGCTTGCGACCGACAGCATGGAATGGCATTCAGTCGAAGGCAGAAGATCCTGATCCATAGGTTGGTCAGGAGCAGCTCCTGCCACCAACGATCGGCCAGTTGACCGGCCACCAGCAGTGCGCCTCGGCGACACAGAAGATGGCCGAGGGCGATTTCCGCCAGGTGGTGCTGTAGATGGGACACGCCTTGGCGGAGAAGGAGAGGAACTGTGTTTCTTCGTAGCCTTCTTAGAAGTATGATGTTTAGATGAAGGAGGAACCGATGGTTGTGAAGTTGCGGTACGTAAAAACTCTTCACGAGAATGCTCTTTTTTCGAAGACTTGGCGTCTGACTTTTGGGCTCGAGATTTAACAGAACCCGATGAAGGGTGAGCCATAGAGTGGGCAGGCGAAAAAGGTGAGGTTGAACGGGCGATCTTTGCGCTGGCCGATCTGACGACCGTGGTACTAAAGGTGAAGTCGCAAGTCTGCGTGGCCGCCTCCTTTGTTGGTCGAGGAGAAGCAAGGACAGCGCTGTATTTACCTTTCTGAGGCACGGTGGGCTGTCGACTGGCGAGTAACTTTCGAGCAGCAAAGGTCGACACCTTTTCCTTCACTCTTATTTCCTGGATGAGCTTTTCATCCTTAAAAACGGGGCAATCTCGAGAGGAGGCAGCGTGGTCACCCATACAGTTGATGCAGCGAGGGGATGGAGGTGGACAAGCACCCTCATGGGCATCCTTGCCACAAGTAACACATTTGGCCGGATTGGAACAGGACTGGCTGGTATGATTGAACCGCTGACATCGATAGCAACGCGTAGGGTTTGGGACATAAGGGCGAACGGAAATTATCTCATAGCCTGCTTTGATTTTTGATGGGAGTTGAACTTTGTCAAATGTCAAGAAGACAGTGAGGGTTGGAATGATGTTCGAATCAACCCTTTTCATAACCCGATGAACAGCTGTGACGCCCTGGTCAGACAGGTAATGCTGAATTTCTTCGTCAGACAATCCATCGAGGGAGCGCGTATAAACGACTCCACGCGAGGAATTTAAGGTACGGTGCGGTTCCACCCGGACAGGGAAGGTGTGGAGCAGAGAAGTACGCAGCAATTTTTGAGCCTGGAGGGCACTGTGTGTTTCTAACAACAGGGTGCCGTTCCGTAATCTGGAACAAGACTTTACAGGACCCGCAATTGCGTCGACACCTTTCTGTATAATGAAAGGGTTGACCGTGGAAAAGTCGTGACCTTCGTCAGACCGAGAAACAACAAGGAACTGTGGCAACGATGGAAGAACAGTCTGTGGCTGAGACTCAGTGAAC